>NW_025963835.1:7207500-8407500 GCF_023055435.1 Haliotis rufescens | reverse complement strand
CTGCCTCCCCCCGCCTTCGTCGACAACCAACCATGGAGACACACCGGGTGTCTGTCTCAGACAGTGATGGCTACATCCAACTCAATCAGTACAAGATGAAGGACGAAATAGGCAAGGTAGGTAGTGCTGGTGGTAGTGATGGCTGCCCCCAACAGTACAAGATGTGTGAAATAGGCAAGGTAGGTAGTGCTGGTGGTAGTGATGGCTGCCCCCAACAGTACAAGATATGTGAAATAGGCAAGGTAGGTAGTGCTGGTGGTAGTGATGGCTGCCCCCAACAGTACAAGATGTGTGAAATAGGCAAGGTAGTACTGGTGGTAGTGATGGCTGCCCCCAACAGTACAAGATGTGTGAAATAGGCAAGGTAGTACTGGTGGTAGTGATGGCTGCACCCAACAGTACAAAATGTGTGAAATAGGCAAGGTAGGTAGTGCTGGTGGTAGTGATGGCTGCCCCCAACAGTACAAGATGTGTGAAATAGGCAAGGTAGTACTGGTGGTAGTGATGGCTGCACCCAACAGTACAAGATGTGTGAAATAAGGAAGGTAGTACTGGTGGTAGTGATGGCTGCACCCAACAGTACAAGATGTTTGAAATAGGCAAGGTAGTACTGGTGGTAGTGATGGCTGCACCCAACAGTACAAAATGTGTGAAATAGGCAAGGTAGGTAGTGCTGGTGGTAGTGATGGCTGCCCCCAACAGTACAAGATGTGTGAAATAGGCAAGGTAGTAGTACTAGTACTGGTGGTAGTGATGGCTGCCCCCAACAGTACAAGATGTGTGAAATAGGCAAGGTAGTACTGGTGGTAGTGATGGCTGCACCCAACAGTACAAAATGTGTGAAATAGGCAAGGTAGGTAGTGCTGGTGGTAGTGATGGCTGCCCCCAACAGTACAAGATGTGTGAAATAGGCAAGGTAGTACTGGTGGTAGTGATGGCTGCACCCAACAGTACAAGATGTGTGAAATAAGGAAGGTAGTACTGGTGGTAGTGATGGCTGCACCCAACAGTACAAGATGTTTGAAATAGGCAAGGTAGTACTGGTGGTAGTGATGGCTGCACCCAACAGTACAAAATGTGTGAAATAGGCAAGGTAGGTAGTGCTGGTGGTAGTGATGGCTGCCCCCAACAGTACAAAATGTGTGAAATAGGCAAGGTAGGTAGTGCTGGTGGTAGTGATGGCTGCACCCAACAGTACAAGATGTGTGAAATAGGCAAGGTAGTACTGGTGGTAGTGATGGCTGCACCCAGCAGTACAAAATGTGTGAAATAGGCAAGGTAGGTAGTGCTGGTGGTAGTGATGGCTGCCCCCAACAGTACAAGATGTGTGAAATAGGCAAGGTAGTACTGGTGGTAGTGATGGCTGCACCCAACAGTACAAGATGTGTGAAATAAGGAAGGTAGTACTGGTGGTAGTGATGGCTGCACCCAACAGTACAAGATGTTTGAAATAGGCAAGGTAGTACTGGTGGTAGTGATGGCTGCACCCAACAGTACAAAATGTGTGAAATAGGCAAGGTAGGTAGTGCTGGTGGTAGTGATGGCTGCCCCCAACAGTACAAGATGTGTGAAATAGGCAAGGTAGTAGTACTAGTACTGGTGGTAGTGATGGCTGCACCCAACAGTACAAGATGTGTGAAATAGGCAAGGTAGTACTGGTGGTAGTGATGGCTGCACCCAACAGTACAAAATGTGTGAAATAGGCAAGGTAGGTAGTGCTGGTGGTAGTGATGGCTGCCCCCAACAGTACAAGATGTGTGAAATAGGCAAGGTAGTACTGGTGGTAGTGATGGCTGCACCCAACAGTACAAGATGTGTGAAATAAGGAAGGTAGTACTGGTGGTAGTGATGGCTGCACCCAACAGTACAAGATGTTTGAAATAGGCAAGGTAGTACTGGTGGTAGTGATGGCTGCACCCAACAGTACAAAATGTGTGAAATAGGCAAGGTAGGTAGTGCTGGTGGTAGTGATGGCTGCCCCCAACAGTACAAAATGTGTGAAATAGGCAAGGTAGGTAGTGCTGGTGGTAGTGATGGCTGCACCCAACAGTACAAGATGTGTGAAATAGGCAAGGTAGTACTGGTGGTAGTGATGGCTGCACCCAACAGTACAAAATGTGTGAAATAGGCAAGGTAGGTAGTGCTGGTGGTAGTGATGGCTGCCCCCAACAGTACAAAATGTGTGAAATAGGCAAGGTAGGTAGTGCTGGTGGTAGTGATGGCTGCACCCAACAGTACAAGATGTGTGAAATAAGGAAGGTAGTACTGGTGGTAGTGATGGCTACACCCAACAGTACAAGATGTGTGAAATAGGCAAGGTAGTACTGGTGGTAGTGATGGCTGCACCCAACAGTACAAGATGGTGAAATAGGCAAGGTAGGTAGTATGTCTCTGTAGGGCAGGAGTGTGTCACTGTAGGGCAGGAGTGTGTCATTGTAGGGCAGGAGTGTGTCACTGTAGGACAGGAGTGTGTCACTGTAGGGCAGGAGTGTGTCTCTGTAGGGCAGGTGTGTGTCACTGTAAGGCATGTGTGTGTCACTGTAGGGCAGGAGTGTGTCACTGTAAGGCAGGAGTTGATCTCTGTAGGCCACTAGAATGTAACCAGGACAGGAGTGTGTAACCAGGGCAGGAGTGTCACTGCTGGGCTGGAGTGTGTCACTGTAGGGCATGAGTGTGTAATCAGGGAAGGAGTGTGTCACTGTAGGACAGGAGTTATTGTCCAGTTTTCATGCAAAACGGTTCTTTCATTAACAGTTGTTTAGTTTGGTTTCAATAGCATTTACATTGAAACATGTATAACTTGGCTTCACCTCACTAATGAAAAATCTGTGTAATGTGTCCGGCTAATGTGAAATACCAACTGTCAAACTGTTTGTCTCATTAATATGAAACTTCATGGATGATATCACACCAGTACTCTCTTTTGATTTGGTGTATTGCTGCGAGTGTGACAGCAGTGATCTGATGTAGTCGTGTATTGGTGCTAGCGTGGCTGGCAGTGATGGGATGTAGTTGTGTATTGGTGCTAGCGCAGCAGCAGTGATCTGATGTAGTCGTGTATTGCTGCTAGCGTGACAGCAGTGATCTGATGTAGTCGTGTATTGGTGCTAGCGTGGCTGGCAGTGATGGGATGTAGCCATGTATTGGTGCTAGTGTGGCAGCAGTGATCTGATGTAGTCATGTATTGGTGCTAGCGTGACAGCAGTGATCTGATGTAGTCGTGTATTGGTGCTAGTGTGGCTGGCAGTGATCTGATGTAGTCATGTATTGGTGCAAGCGTGACAGCAGTGATCTGATGTAGTCGTGTATTGGTGCTAGCGCAGCAGCAGTGATCTGATGTAGTTGTGTATTGGTGCTAGCGCAGCAGCAGTGATCTGATGTAATAGTGTATTGGTGCAAGTGTGGCTGGCAGTGATGGGATGTAGTCATGTATTGTTGCTTGTGTGGCAGCAGTGATCTGATGTAGTCGTGTATTTGTGCTAGCACAGCAGCAGTGATCTGATGTAGTCGTGTATTGGTGATAGCGTGGCTGGCAGTTGTGGGATGTAGTCATGTATTGCTGCGAGTGTGACAGCAGTGATCTGATGTAGTCGTGTATTGGTGCAAGCGTGGCTGGCAGTGATGGGATGTAGTCGTGTATTGGTGCTTGTGTGGCAGCAGTGATCTGATGTAGTCGTGTATTGGTGCTAGCGTGGCTGGCAGTGATGGGATGTAGTCATGTATTGGTGCTAGTGTGGCAGCAGTGATCTGATGTAGTCGTGTATTGGTGCTAGTGTGGCAGCAGTGATCTGATGTAGTCGTGTATTGGTGCTAGCGTGGCTGGCAGTGATGGGATGTAGTCATGTATAGCTGCGAGTGTGGCAGCAGTGCACGTGATCTGATGTAGTCGTGTATTGCTGCTAGCGTGGCTGGCAGTGATGGGATGTAGACATGTATTGCTGCGAGTGTGACAGCAGTGATCTGATGTAGTCGTGTATTGGTGCAAGCGTGGCTGGCAGTGATGGGATGTAGTCATGTATTGCTGCGAGTGTGGCAGCAGTGATCTGATGTAGTCGTGTATTGGTGCTAGCACAGCAGCAGTGATCTGATGTAGTCATGTATTGGTGCTAGTGTGGCAGCAGTGATCTGATGTAGTCGTGTATTGGTGCTAGCGTGGCTGGCAGTGATGGGATGTAGTCATGTATTGGTGCAAGCGTGACAGCAGTGATCTGAGGTAGTCGTGTATTGGTGCTAGCGCAGCAGCAGTGATCTGATGTAGTTGTGTATTGGTGCTAGTGCAGCAGCAGTGATCTGATGTAGTCGTGTATTGGTGCAAGCGTGGCTGGCACTGATGGGATGTAGTCGTGTATTGGTGCAAGTGTGGCTGGCAGTGATGGGATGTAGTCATGTATTGGTGCTAGTGTGGCAGCAGTGATCTGATATAGTTGTGTATTGGTGCTAGCACAGCAGCAGTGATCTGATGTAGTCGTGTATTGGTGCGAGTGTGGCAGCAGTGATCTGATGTAGACGTGTATTGGTGCTAGCGTGGCTGGCAGTGATGGGATGTAGTCATGTATTGCTGTGAGTGTGACAGCAGTGATCTGATGTAGTCGTGTATTGGTGCAAGCGTGGCTGGCAGTGATGGGATGTAGTCATGTATTGGTGCTAGTGTGGCAGCAGTGATCTGATGTAGTCGTGTATTGGTGCAAGCGTGGCTGGCAGTGATGGGATGTAGTCGTGTATTGGTGCTTGTGTGGCAGCAGTGATCTGATGTAGTCTTGTATTGGTGCTAGCGCAGCAGCAGTGATCTGATGTAGTTGTGTATTGGTGCTAGTGCAGCAGCAGTGATCTGATGTAATAGTGTATTGGTGCAAGTGTGGCTGGCAGTGATGGGATGTAGTTATGTATTGGTGCTAGTGTGGCAGGCTGGCAGTGATGGGATGTAGTCATGTATTGGTGCTAGTGTGGCAGCAGTGATCTGATGTAGTCGTGTATTGGTGCAAGCGTGGCTGGCAGTGATGGGATGTAGTCGTGTATTGGTGCTTGTGTGGCAGCAGTGATCTGATGTAGTCATGTATTGGTGCTAGCATGGCTGGCAGTGATGGGATGTAGTCATGTATTGGTGCTAGTGTGGCAGCAGTGATGGGATGTAGTCGTGTATTGGTGCTAGCACAGCAGCAGTGATCTGATGTAGTCGTGTATTGGTGCGAGTGTGACAGCAGTGATCTGATGTAGACGTGTATTGGTGCTAGCGTGGCTGGCAGTGATCTGATGTAGTCGTGTATCAGTGCGAGTGTGGCAGCAGTGCACGTGATCTGATGTAGTCGTGTATTGGTGCTAGCGTGGCTGGCAGTGATGGGATGTAGTCATGTATTGCTGCGAGTGTGACAGCAGTGATCTGATGTAGTCATGTATTAATGCAAGCGTGGCTGGCAGTGATGGGATGTAGTCATGTATTGGTCCTAGTCAGGCAGCAGTGATCTGATGTAGTCATGTATTGGTCCTAGTCAGGCAGCAGTGATCTGATGTAGTCGTGTATTGGTGCTAGTCAGGCAGCAGTGATCTGATGTAGTCGTGTATTGGTGCTAGTGTGGCAGCAGTGATCTGATGTAGTCATGTATTGGTCCTAGTCAGGCAGCAGTGATCTGATGTAGTCATGTATTGGTGCTAGTCAGGCAGCAGTGATCTGATGTAGTCGTGTATTGGTGCTAGTGTGGCAGCAGTGATCTGATGTAGTCGTGTATTGGTCCTAGTCAGGCAGCAGTGATCTGATGTAGTCGTGTATTGGTGCTAGTCAGGCAGCAGTGATCTGATGTAGTCGTGTATTGGTGCTAGTCAGGCAGCAGTGATCTGATGTAGTCGTGTATTGCTGCGAGTGTGGCAGCAGTGATCTGATGTAGTCATGTATTGGTGCTAGCGTGGCTGGCAGTGATGGGATGTAGTCATGTATTGCTGCGAGTGTGACAGCAGTGATCTGATGTAGTCATGTATTAGTGCAAGCGTGGCTGGCAGTGATGGGATGTAGTCATGTATTGGTCCTAGTGTGGCAGCAGTGATCTGATGTAGTCGTGTATTAGTGCTAGTGTGGCAGCAGTGATCTGATGTAGTCGTGTATTGGTGCAAGCGTGGCAGCAGTGATCTGACGTAGTCGTGTATTGGTGCTAGCCTGGCTGGCAGTGATGGGATGTAGTCATGTATTGGTGCTAGTGTGGCAGCAGTGATCTGATGTAGTCGTGTATTGGTGCAAGCGTGGCTGGCAGTGATGGGATGTAGTCGTGTATTGGTGCTTGTGTGGCAGCAGTGATCTGATGTAGTTGTGTATTGGTGCTAGCATGGCTGGCAGTGATGGGATGTAGTCATGTATTGGTGCTAGTGTGGCAGCAGTGATCTGATGTAGTCGTGTATTGGTGCTAGCACAGCAGCAGTGATCTGATGTAGTCGTGTATTGGTGCGAGTGTAGCAGCAGTGATCTGATGTAGTCGTGTATTGGTGCTAGCGTGGCTGGCAGTGATGGGATGTAGTCATGTATTGCTGCGAGTGTGACAGCAGTGATCTGATGTAGTCATGTATTGGTGCAAGCGTGGCTGGCAGTGATGGGATGTAGACATGTATTGGTGCTAGTGTGGCAGCAGTGATCTGATGTAGTCGTGTATTGGTGCTAGTGTGGCAGCAGTGATCTGATGTAGTCGTGTATTGGTGCAAGCGCAGCAGCAGTGATCTGATGTAGTTGTGTATTGGTGCTAGCTCTGACAGCAGTGATCTGATGTAGTCGTGTATTGGTGCTAGCGTGACAGCAGTGATCTGATGTAGTCGTGTATTGGTGCTAGCGCAGCAGCAGTGATCTGATTAAGTCATGTATTGGTGCAAGCGTGGCTGGCAGTGATCTGATGTAGCCATGTATTGGTTCTTGTGTGGCAGCAGTGATCTGATGTAGTTGTGTATTGCTGCGAGTGTGGCAGCAGTGATCTGATGTAGTCGTGTATTGGTGCAAGCGTGACAGCAGTGATCTGATGAAGTCGTGTATTGGTGCTAGCGTGGCTGGCAGTGATGGGATGTAATCATGTATTGGTGCTAGCGTGACAGCAGTGATCTGATGTAGTCGTGTATTGGTGCTAGCACAGCAGCAGTGATCTGATGTAGTCGTGTATTGGTGCCAGTGCAGCAGCAGTGATCTGATGTAGTCGTGTATTGGTGCCAGTGCAGCAGCAGTGATCTGATGTATTGGTGCTAGCGTGGCTGGCAGTGATGGGATGGGATGTAGACGTTGATTAATGAATAATTTGCGTACTCGTATATGCAAGGGGCCGACGTATGGTTCTCGGTAGGAAGTGACAAATTTGAGACGATGGCTTGCGGTATATACAGTTTTACTTTATACATGTAGATGTATACATACAAAAGACCCTATGTGCCAGGGCAGCACATAGTGGTAGTGGTTATTGTCTAGGTGCCCCAGAACCCAGCCTAACCCTAGCTAGGCTAAGGGTAAGACCTTTTTTTTTCTTTTTCTCTGGTCCAAGGCTTATATATAGCCAAGGTCAACTGACATTTAGTAAGTAATAAATATAAATGTAAACAGTAATTCATCAGTGACATACTTGCACATCTCGTTCAGGATGGCAGGCGGTCATTGTACTCAAAAATGGGGATTAACAGTTAGGATTAGCATCTTATAAATAACAGCAATTAAGTGTTTCAAGGCATATAGATGTCATGGCTCCAGGGTAATGAGCCTTTGCAATTAAATGTTCTTCAGACAATGGGTGTCGTAAATCAGTCGCTATGACAACTGTCTTATGATAGATATAGTTTGAAGGACCATGTCCTGAAAGTTATTGTGTATATTGTCTACTATTTTGTTCACTACTTTATGCATATGTTGTAGGGTTCATATGGAATTGTCAAGTTGGTGTTCAGTGAAGAGGATGAGACACATTATGTGAGTGCTTTCTGCCTTTGTGTTGATGTCTACATAAGGTACTTATATACTATTTAACATTGGCATGTGATAACTGGGAAGAATCTTAATGTTCTCACTATCAAGGTTTGTATTTTGTCTGAGAAAACCAGGACTAGGGGTTAGTCCTTTCCCAGTTGAGTCCAGGTTTCATTTTGACAGCACTGATGGCCATCTGTATGTTTAGTAATGTGGGATGGAATGTTACGCTAACACTCGTGTTGTTTAACATTCTGCATTCAAGCGTAATGGAGTGGGGACATCACAGGGGCCCTCTTGTGGTCATTGATGGCAATTCGGCAAGTGTATGGTACTGTCATGAAGTAATCCATCCTATCGTCATCCCGTTCCTTCAGACACATGGACGTCCCATCACTTCACAGCAGAACAGAGGATGCCCTCACATGGCACATGTGGTCATAGACTTCCTTTGACTACAGAACATCCCCACACTCCCTTGGCCTGATGTTTCATAAAAAAAGTGGGATGAAATGAAACATCTATTTCCAAACAGTGACACTGATCCAGCCATGGTGGACCTTAGTCCAGATCGGGAATCATATTCTCAACAATCTTATGTCGTCAATGTGGTGCCATTGTCAAGCTTGTGTCACTGCTAATGGTGGTCATACCCCATACGGATATGTGAACTGAGACTCGACCTCCGCCACTTTCAGCCTATGTAACGTTTACAGAGGTCATGTTTTAACAGTCTTGATGCATTCATGTTTGATTTTTTGTTCTGTTGCCCAATCATTCTTTGTTTGCATCTGTTTATTATTTCCCATGAGAGTCAGTGATGCACAGGACGTTTTTTTCAAATAGTTTAGATAGAAAGATATGATGTATGTTATTTCTTTTTTCAGGCAATGAAAATTCTATCCAAGAAACGGCTTATGAAAAAAGCAGGTTTTTTCAGTAAGTGTTGCTCTATTATTTTTATGAGTTCAAGTGTCCTCAATAATACATCTTATATGTACACCCTACTTAGTGACTCAACACACTTCCACATACAGTCACATGTAGTGACTTAATATGTCACCTGCACCTATTTGTAATTGTAATTATAATCAGACCAATCAATAAATGTTTTTGGGGGCTCATCTGACTGAAGGTCAAGCAAAGGTTTGTTATGTCATACATACCCAGGTGAGCTAGAGTGCCATGTTTTCATTTTGCAATTGTTTTCAGATCATATGTTTGCACATGATAACTGTACACACATAATACCTTACCTCTATTACAACATAGCAATATTTTTGTAATTAATTTAACATCACACTTAAAAAGTCTTAAGATTTTCAACAGACAACCATCCCAATCAGATTTTAAAGTGAGAATCAATTCTTATAATATTTCATATGTATATGTTATACCTCAAGGGATGTAGCGCTAGATCTGTACGTGTGACTTCATGTTTACACTGACAGCCTTACAACAACCAGCTGTATAGTAGAATAATTTTTTAATTTTGAAGTTTACATGATATACGGCTTTTCCTTTGGACGAGAGGTTGGTCACATGACCGCGAAATTGACGACATTGACGAAATTGACGACGCAAGCTCCGACGTTCATACAGTTGGCTCTCACTCTATGAAGGTTCATACTCCAATGAACTCACACAAAGTGAAGGTCAATTCTTAAATAAACTTGTTCCCAAAAAGAGAGGTTACATGAGCTTATGTATGCTCAACTTGCTTTAAAGCTCTGCACGCTAACATCGAACCCATTCGACAGAGGTGTCCATCCCCGTTCATCTGATGTCGAACCCATTCGACAGGCGAATAGCATAACATCACCCCAAAATAAAACTCGCCATATCTATTTACCAAGAAGGCTTTGCGTAACATTTAAATGACATGCATAAATGCTCAGCTTGCTCAATATCAAAATGTTCAGTCATTTATTTACCTCAAAAAGAAAATATCGCAAGTTAAAAATGTTTCGGCCAATCTTCTCGGCACACAACTACCAGAAACGGCCATTGTTGACTTTTGGCACTTCACTTTGAGTGGCATGCAGTCCGATATTTTCTTTATAATTTCATCATTTTTGCTATTCGATCATAATTTTTTGTTTGCTGACGAAAGGAAAACACTCATGTTCCTTTATTTCTAAAAATTAGCAACTTTCGGTGTAACTAATTGTAAACAAAAACAATCTGAATGGTAACATCATCGATTGGATGGAACTTGTACGATCATGGCAACGGCGGTAAACAAACAACTCCACATGCATAGTTATCCCGTTAGACTATTACAATCATTTTGTTACATCTAACTTAATTTTCTAGAATTATTGACACGTATGTATAAATCTTTGTAAAAAGAATTTCATCTTTAAAGAGTTTGCAAATGATTTTGTTTGATAAACTTTCCGACACATTGACAAGCCGACAAACGTCAGAAAATTCCGAAATAGATTCAACTTCAAAAGAAAATACATAATTTACTATTTTTCGTCAACTATTTACTATTTATTGATCTGGAGAGCAGTCTTCACTCTATTTGTTTCATATTTCTTCGTGATTGTCGCCAACAAATGTGTAAGTCTTAATCCGAAACTGTAATGGATTTCACGCTCGATGATTTTAATTTTAAAAATATTTTCTAAAAACGAACGCAAAGGAGAGCGATACAACGTATTGATATGCCATAATAATAACATAATATTGTTATTGGTCTAACATTTCAAAAAGAACAATTTAAATATTAAAGATGTTGTTGAAAACTTTCTGAGAACCTCCCGTCCTCTGAACCGATAAAATTTTGGTACACAACGAGGTAGGCTAGTGTAAATATATAGAGATCTAGATTCTAGGCTCCTATATATGTGATTTTGTACCCAGAACAAATTAAATTGTACCCAAAATACTTTGTGAATTTGTACCAAAGAACAAAAGACAATAGATCTATAATTATATTTTTGTTTTCATGTAGATGAACAGAACACATGATAAAATATTTCATCAAGTTCCAAATATGATTATGACTGATCCTTGAAATTGATTGTTTAGTGTTGAGAGAAAATTGACGTCTTGTCACTGAAGGAGAGGCCAGTTAAGTTGGTTAAACCTAAGTTAGAATGAATTGTTTTGATAGGAAAGTGATATTATGTTAAGTTTAAGACACCAAATTAATGTATATCTTTGAAATAATTCTAGGTAGATCTACAAAATCACATACCCATTTGGGTAACAAATTACTAGAAATTTTGGGTACAAAAGTCACCACTGTACATTTCAACTGATTTTCGTGAATCAATGGGATAAAATATTTCGTCTGAATGATTCCTTTTCTCATTTTTTAAGACAAGAATTTGTTTTACATAACAAAACAGGCAGATCTACACGGATCACGTTTAGTCCTAAAAATATGAAAAATATGGACACCTCAGAAATGAGGGCTTATAAGTATAATTCTACCTAACTAGTCACATGGTTTGACTTAGATCTAGGTCTATCTAAGAAAAGTCCTTATGAAAATCTTTTTTTAATTTTTTTATGACACTGACATTTCTGGCACTTAGACAAAGAGTATTCAAGGAAGGACAGATATGTTTTTGAATGAAAATATGACTTTCCTTTATAATTCTTTTTTCATGATGACAGGGGAACTTTTATACACACCAGCTGAGGAAGTTGTGATACTGTGATTGCATACAAAGAAAAAACAGGTTGGAAGCAGTACCTGTATGTATAAAATAGACCACATAAGGTGAACAAAAGTAATGGATTGGCTGACTGGAAAAAATACATCTGGCAAGGATAAACATGTACACAGGCATGTTTCTTTTCATTCCAACCAGAAGACTGAGATAGCATTTTCTAAGAAACCTATGGCAAACTTACCAGCTCATGTGCCACCATGGTTCTTGTGATTAAACAAACAAAAATGTCATGTACTGTTACAAGTACTGTTACTGTAATTAAATTAAATTAATTCCTATTAAATTATATTTCAGAATTGTTTTATTTGGAAACAAACCACATAATGCACAAGATTAATGTCCATATGAGTTTAGTATGTATATGTTAAGGATCTGATTTATTCATTATTCATGGAATACTAAAATTAAAATGATGACATCAGAGAGTTACTTATTCACATAGTTGATTTTCAGAGTGCAAGATAATAATTGTTGAATAAATATGTTTAAACTAAAGATAATAATTGAAGTTTGATCAGTTACACTTTGCTGATGCAAAGACTAATATTTACTGTCCCCACACACCATCATTGTGGGAAAAATAACTATTAAATATAACTTAAAATTTTAAAACCTGTAAACAGCTGTAAATAATTAAACAATTACAAATCTATCATCAATACGCAATCATGGTGGTCTTCATATTTTTGGAATAAATTTAGAAATCCTTCGTGTAACTGTTCTAGAATCATGTTAGAATCTATGAATGTATTCCCGAAAGGAAAACTATCCTAAATGTAATGTGGAACTAACACCGAAAATATGTACGTAGAATTTTATTGCTTATATATACCCTATCATATTCAGCAACGCGGGGTTTTTATTTTGAAACACGTTTTGTCAAGCCCATTTTCTCGCACCTGTTGTTGAGGGTGATCTTGCTGATCGACGATATCCATAGACGTATTATGTGGGATACACTTGTTGTAGTGAAACTTATCAGCGTGTACATCGCAGAAATAGGAATCATGTCCCATTTATATTCACAACATTGAATGGTGATTCTTAAATATCAACAGAAGTTCAAATAAAAGATACCGAGAAACTTGCATGTGGCATGTTGATTTATCGTCTACCGTTTCCAGGTCACAGGAGCATGCAAGGTCAAACGGATTAACTAATACGCGAATTATATCGTCAAAGTCACATTTTTATTTCATGTTAGTGGTGATTACTGATACTGTGTATCGACTTATTTTTTGCTCTATGTGATAGGCGAACTATTTCAAAATTTACTCAGAAGATCGTCAACTTTCGCCAAGTTATATTTATAAAGGCAATGTAAACTTTGTTGATATTAAAATAGCAATAAGTTATGCGGAGGTCGGGCGAAGCGCGCCATGTTTGATTTTAGGACGTCTGCTAGCATCATGACACGGGTTGTTTATTTTTGTATATCGTAAATATTCAACCAAAACGCTTGAAATTAGGATTAGTGAATATTTATAAGTCATTAATTGTTTCCTGCAAATTTTATAACATGACACGTCAGATTGACCCGAAAAATTCATATTTCTGCAACCGACATGATGACCTCGAAAATTAAGTTATTTTTCTGTTTAACGTTTAGATAATAAATTCACTGAAATGGTTCATAATTTACCATCGCGCTGATATATGCCGATTTTAAAACCCGAATTTTTACTCAATTAGAATTAAGATATCGGAGATAGGATTATTGAAATCAATTTGCACAAATGTTACGATATTAAAAGGTTCCTAGCATGAAATGCAAACCACCTTCAATAACGCGATTCAGGTAAGTTTAAGAAAATTTACAAATTTTGTGTTCGCTTTGGTCTTAACCTTGGTATGATTGAAAACATCAGGATATTTTTATATAGAATTGTGTAGTTTTCTTTCAGGAATAAATGTGCAAAATATTTCTTCAATTGGCCCTTGTTTAATGAGGCACCGACTGTTTGAAATCACCCACCCTCTTTAGAGCGCCTTATGCTAAAATTAATCCAGCAGGCAGGGGTAAGAAGTGTGAAAATAATTCAGCAGGCTAAAGGTTAAAGAAACACCTGCTGTAGTGTGTTTACAAGCAATGTATTCAAATGATATCATCTTTGGATGAGAAAAGCCTGTTAAGAACTACCTCCGTAAGTCAGTCACAATGACGGAACGTCGTAATACATTAACATCAAGTACAAGACGTCAAAATGGAGAGATTTCAGATTTCCTAAGTTGTTAATATACCTGTGACAGTTACATGTGTTAGTCATAACATCAGCTGGCACATGTGGTCATAGACTTCCTTTGACTACAGAACATCCCCACACTCCCTTGGCCTGATGCTTAAAAGCTGAGTTCAAGATGAAAGGGTTTAAATGATGAGAAACAACGCTTCTGTATGTATTTGTGCTAGGGAATCCCCAGGGTTTTCCCCAGGAATGTGGAAGTAGTCCGTCAGCTGGCCGGTCATTGAAAGGTGATTATATAGATGTGTCAAAGATATACTACTAAGGTAAATTCATGTATATCTGTATACTGTCACTGTTACTCTCGACACAGATCAAGTCGATACTATGATAGTGGATGTGCATTTCTATGTTTTGTTCACTAGCATGGTTGTAGCGAGGGTATTTGTCAACAACCATGCAGTCAAACTTTCTGACATTTCCCAATGTATGCTAAAACGCTGAGTTCAAGATGAAAGGGTTTGATGTCTACATAAGGTACTTATATACTATTTAACATTGGCATGTGATAACTGGGAAGAATCTTAATGTTCTCACTATCAAGGTTTGTATTTTGTCTGAGAAAACCAGGACTAGGGGTTAGTCCTTTCCCAGTTGAGTCCAGGTTTCATTTTGACAGCACTGAATGTTTAGTAATGTGGGATGGAATGTTACGCTAACACTCGTGTTGTTTAACATTCTGCATTCAAGCGTAATGGAGTGGGGACATCACAGGGGCCCTCTTGTGGTCATTGATGGCAATTCGGCAAGTGTATGGTACTGTCATGAAGTAATCCATCCTATCGTTATCCCGTTCCTTCAGACACATGGACGTCCCATCACTTCACAGCAGAACAGAGGATGCCCTCACATGGCACATGTGGTCATAGACTTCCTTTGACTACAGAACATCCCCACACTCCCTTGGCCTGATGCTTAAAAGCTGAGTTCAAGATGAAAGGGTTTAAATGATGAGAAACAACGCTTCTGTATGTATTTGTGCTAGGGAATCCCCAGGGTTTTCCCCAGGAATGTGGAAGTAGTCCGTCAGTGTTACGTCAAAAATACAGTCTCGGGAAAAATGTATGGATTTCAAATCGTTCATACGCTTATGAATGTCAGTTTCACGGTCATGTGACCGGCCTCTATTCCAATAGGAAAGACATATATTGTGTAAATTTCAGTTTAAACAATTATAAATACCTTAAACAGTTACACTAGCATGTATGGAATGCAAGCGTTAGATATACTACAAAATACTATGTAAATGATACAGTGTTCCCTTGCTATTGCACCCTTCAATATGACACTAACTCGATTAAAGCGCATGGTAACATGTTGCACCTAAAATTTGCGTACCTTTTTAATGAACGCAAGTTTTACACTGACAATATGTTTTTTCCCCAACACAAACACATTACCAGTTGATTACCATAAGCACTGACACCGGAAATACCAGTCAACAAATCCAAACTGAAGTACGCAATTTAATCCTATCATTACACTATCTGGTGTGAACTGGTTATAAATATGTGTTCATTGTACATTTGGTCTTTTGTTTGTAATATATTTTATTAATTTTATTCCAGATCTCATTAAATATTGCTTACCTTAATTTTTTTAGAAAATGCATGTGAAACTGATTGGCAGATGGCACCACTCGCCTTTATTTACAGCACCCATGATCAGATAACCTACCGCTATTGAAGTATTGAAACAAGCCTAAGTTGTCAGGGAATGGATACATGTATCATAAAGGCCATACTTTGACTTGTTGAAAGTCATATTTGTTGCAGTTTGCTTATTATGTGTGAACATTATGCTTTCACAATCGAAATACATGTTGCGCAGGAAGTCTCAATGATGACTGATCAAACTGTTCAAAACATTGTATTTAGCGAGCCTTGTGAGCTAAATACATAGTGTTTATTCCTAATACAGGATATTTACCATCCCCAAACACACAAGCGTGATAACCTCTTTATCATATAATGTCATTCTTCAATTCTGTGCTCTAAAATCGCTTTCCATCTCTCACGAACATTTCCTAAACATTACAATTTTTCCTGGAATGTGCACATTAATATATATATTACATCAGAGGGTAAGTGATGTGTCAGTCGGACAGTGACAGTAGCCAATATAGTTCCAACAGAAACCTGTTTCTTATACAGTGGTGTAACTACATATATGCAAAACAACAATTGCCTACACAAATTGTTTTACCTGCCTTTCGCGGCACTCCATCAGTCTGTCCGCTAGAGTAACTGCCCTTTATCAAAGGGAAGCTACCCTAACCCTAGTCTATGAAACGTCATGGCCGCAGTCAGACATTGTTGACAGTCGGCCTGCCTGTCATAACGTTACGAAGTGCAGTCAGATGTACACGCAGCAATAAAATGAAACAAGGTAACAATTCGAACATATTTCTGCCAAATCCAACTGTTTTAATTTATGAAAAAGATTCGAAGCCACAGAGGTCTACAAGCACAGGTATAGAATTGGAAAGTGATCCTGCTTGGCTCGTGCCCTCGCTAAGTTTCACAATTTATATCTCCAAAGTTGCCAAAACTTGTAAAATGCCTTAGCTATGTCACAGATAGACACTGGTTTTCAGTATATTCCACTATTTGTTTGATAATGATAGCAATTATCCCAGTAGTTTCTCCAGATTCCCGATGGTTAATTCTGACTTGATCGCTGAATGTGACAAGGGTGACGCCATGTTTGTTTATAAACAGTGAAAGTAGTCCCTACTTGACCTTTGATATAAAATTTGCATCTCTATCCACATATATGACCCCAACTGATATTGTTTTTATCCGTTGGCTTTATCGTGCTGGGATACCCACCCATTATATGATAAATTAAATTATCCGTCAATATGAGACAGCTGTACCAAATGGCTATGCTTATGGTTAAAATTATTTAAAATATGTGCAACTAAAATAACTTGATATTGGTATATACTATTCCTGTTATGATAGTTTCAGAACAAAATTCTTCCAATCATTGCATAGTAATTCTTTGAAATTATATTATTGGCATTTCTTAGCTGAATCACACATGGCTTATACCTAAGTCAAATACACAAGTAAGTTGAATAAAGAAGAATACAATTACGCTATCATAATACAATGCTAGCTAAAACCTATGTACAACAACAATGCTTAAAATACAAAGTAACCTATCCTTTCAAGATAAATAATTAAATGAACTTTCTCTCAGTGGAGAGAAGGTGCTGTCACATGATGTACAGAGAAATAGGCTGACTGGCCAGCAGTACTTGTGACCAGGGTATTCACATGATTGAAGAGATCCTGCAGAACAAGAGAACAATAACAACTTAATCACGGGCCAAGACTGTGACCGACCCAGTGACAATAGTTATGACCCAATCTTTTTTACTGAAGCCAGCTTACCTTAAAATTAGTAGATTTGTGAGAGTGCTGAAGTTAAGACAAGTATTTAAGGAAATAAATGTTAAATTATTTAGGTTTAGATTATTAGTTTAATTTATCTTAGCATAAAATAATGATGCTTTAAAATCCAACAACAGGCTGCGAACATACTGCTTTACAAATATGACACACATGCTAAGCTGGAGGAACCATCACTGAGAATAGGGACAGACTAGGCAGAGACAGTACTCCAGCTATGTATGGCTACTTGATTGAGTAGAGTAGAATTCTGAGTGATTCATTGATGTCTCGTCAGAAGTATCAGAATTACAGATTAAATCTACTTCTGGGACAGAACACCCATGACATGGCCCACCTGATAGGATATTGTCTAATTAAGTCAACAGCAGAATGACAATGTTGATATTGCAGGAAGTTCATTCATGAGTTATTTTGAATCTAATTTCATTTGAGCACAACATGGCAACATGTTTGATATGCCTCTCTGCTCTAATGAGTTTTTCTTTTGAGTAGACAGACTGATCATCGGACAAAATTGTTTAGATGAAAGTATAACCTTGTGAAGAAGAAGAATAGGAACTTGAGCTGCTGTTGTGTTTAGAGCAAAGGCACATATACTCAAGATATTATACATAAAAGAAAACATGCAGGAAGTTTGAAGCTTTGATTCTCCATCCCTGCACAGATGAGCTAACAGCCACATGGTTCATGTTGAAGACATTAGACTTTAGGGAACAAAGAAACCTTAGTCCTGCACAGATGAGCCAACAGCCACATGGTTCATGTTGAAGAACGGTAGACTTTAGGGAACAAAGAAACCTTAGTCCTGCACAGATGAGCCAACAGCCACGTGGTTCATGTTGAAGAACGGTAGACTTTATGGAACAAAGAAACCTTAGTCCTGCACAGATGAGCCAACAGCAGGGGTCCGGAAACCGTCATATGTGCCGGACATGTCCGATTTGGAATCTCAAATGTCCGGTTTAAAATATTGCTTACCGGACATTTAAATTTTTCTGTCTGGACATTTTCTTAAATTTTGACGGGACATGATCAACAGTAAGGACTGAGCAGTTTCTGTCTGCAGTTGTAACACAATGAAGATTATCTACACTGACAAGCTTTGTTTGTTTGATTGCTGTAAATACATCGTACCTACATGATAGTCCAATCGGTCAATCACTGTAATAGGCAATAAACTGAGTTGACACTGATTAATCGAGGATAAATTACTGAGAACATCTTGTTAATTTGAGTAAAATGTGTTTACAACTGTACATAAATACCGTGCATCATCGATATACCTCATTATCCTCACAATGCTACGATACGCAACCTCAGACAAGTAGCGAAAGCGTGACGACAGCCAGTCGACCGATGCAGATCAGTCGAGCGGATCTGCAAAACCCTCAAAGTCTGGACGATCATTTGTAAGTCGTGGCTAACGACTATCACTATGTTGACATTCAATGAGGATTTGCAGATTTGATTGTTTTCAGTAGCTAGTCATATATTGAATCTTGATTGACCGCCATTTTGCTTTCTGTGACGATCGATATCATTTTTTTATGGTCAATAATTAAGTACAGATGAAAAAAGTATTTAAATAACTATTCCTATCAACGATATGTTAGTATTTGTGATTTTATTATCTGTCTTGTTTTTAAATAATCTTTAGTTTAAAAAAACCCTTTTCCCGTGAGGTCACGTGATAACCAAATATGGGATAATAGTCTCGATCCAAATGTTACAACGCGTACACTTGAGCAGACTCATGAATATAACTCAAGAATATTAATTAGACCATTCACTACGTTAACAGATCGTTATTATAACAGAAACAAACATGTTTTCCATGTATATCTTAAATTGATTTTATTTGTTATAAATAGTCCGGTGAATTAACAATTTTTAATTGAAACAATTCATAATTCATCATATTATCAATACGTAACAACTTGTATTGTGTGTGAAAAGTTGTCCTAAAATACGCTATTTAAAGGGGGCGTGGCCTAAATGCAAATGTCTGATTGGGATTTTATATTTTCCGGACCCCTGGCCAACAGCCACATGGTTCATGTTGAAGAATGGTAGACTTTAGGGAACAAAGTAACCTTACTCCTGCACAGAGGAGCCAACAGCCACATGGTTCATGTTGAAGAATGGTAGACTTTAGGGAACAAAGTAACCTTACTCCTGCACAGAGGAGCCAACAGCCACATGGTTCATGTTGAAGAATGGTAGACTTTAGGGAGAACAGTAGACTTTATGGAACAAAGTAACCTTACTCCTGCACAGAGGAGCCAACAGCCACATGGTTCATGTTGAAGAACAGTAGACTTTATGGAACAAAGTAACCTTACTCCTGCACAGAGGAGCCAACAGCCACATGGTTCATGTTGAAGAACGGTAGACTTTAGGGCAGGGGTCCGGAAAATTTAAAATCCCAATCGGACATTTGCATTTAGGTCACGCCCCCTTCAAATAGCGTATTTTAGTAAGACTTTTCACACACATTACAAGTTGTTACGTATTCATAATATGATGAATTATGAATTGTTTCAATTTAAATTGTTTAATTCACCGGACAATTAATAACAAATAATATCATTTTAGATTTACATGGAAAACATACGTTTGTTTCTGTTATAATAATGATCTGTTAACGTAGTGAATGGTCTAATTAATATTCATGAGTTATATTCATGAGTCTGCTCAAGTGTACGCGTTGTAACATTTGGATCGAGACTATTATCCCATATTTGGTTATCACGTGACCTCACGGAAATGGGTTTTTTTAAACTAAAGATTTTTTTAAAAACAAGACAGATAATTTAATCACAAATACTAAAATATCATTGATAGCAATAGTTATCTGAATACTTTTTTCATCTGTACTTATTTATTGACCATAAAAAAATTGGATATCGATCGTTCGAGAAAGCAAAATGGCGGTCAATCAAGATTCAATATACGACTAGCTACTGAAAACAATAAAATCTGCAAATCCTCATTGTATGTCAACCAAGTGAAAGTCGTTAGCCACGACTTACAAAATGATTGTCCAGACTTTGAGGGTTTGGCAGATCCGCTCGACTGATCTGCATCGGTCGACTGGCTGTCGTCACGCTTTAGCTTCTTGTCTGAGGTTACATATCGTAGCATTGTGAGGATAATGAGGTACATCGATGATGCAAGGTATTAATGTACAGTTGTAAACACCTTTCAGTCAAATTAACAAGATGTTCTCAGTAATTAATCCTCGATTAATCAGTGTCAACTCAGTTTATTGCCTATTACAGTGATTGACCGATTGGACTATCATGTAGGTACGATGTATTTACAGCAATCAAAACAAACAAAGCTTGTCAGTGTAGTTAATCTTCATTGTGTTGCAACTGCAGACAGAAACTGCTCAGTCCTAACTGTTGATCATGTCCGGTCAAAATTTAAGAATGTCCGGACAATACTTTTTAAAATGTCCGGTAAGCAATATTTTAAACCGGACATTTGAGATTCCCAATCGGACATGTCCGGCGCATATGACGGTTTCCGGACCCCTGCTTTAGGGAGAACGGTAGACTTTATGGAACAAAGTAACCTTACTCCTGCACAGAGGAGCCAACAGCCACATGGTTCATGTTGAAGAACGGTAGACTTTAGGGAGAACAGTAGACTTTATGGAACAAAGTAACCTTACTCCTGCACAGAGGAGCCAACAGCCACATGGTTCATGTTGAAGAATGGTAGACTTTAGGGAGAACAGTAGACTTTATGGAACAAAGAAACCTTACTCCTGCACAGAGGAGCCAACAGCCACATGGTTCATGTTGAAGAATGGTAGACTTTAGGGAACAAAGTAACCTTAGTCCTGCACAGAGGAGCCAACAGCCTCATGGTTCATGTTGAAGAACGGTAGACTTTAGGGAACAAATATGTGCTCAGTATCCTCATCATGGGTCACTAAGGATATTTATCAATGTTTCAAGTACTGGAGTATTATCCTCCATTCCCCAACAGTGCTATCACTTGCCCAGCATGTATCCAGGGATATGAGGTAGGGAACTGGATGGTCAAGTAGATAAACTTTCAAGGATGTTGTTATTTTTTCTGAAAAGATAAAATCTGGGGGTAATTCACATGTGTGCATTTCAAAGGCAACAGAAGAAACCATGCATACAACTATTTCTTCAGAAACATGCTTGAGTGCAAAGAGTATGTAGAATGGCAGTTTTGCTAACAGCTCCATGTTTGGTTTTCATGTTACAGGACGCACACCCCCATCTCGAGATGGCAAGAATAACCGTCCAAGTAATCCTCTGGATCGTGTCTATCGAGAGATAGCAATCTTAAAGAAGCTTGATCACCCTAATGTTGTCAAGTTGGTGGAAGTGCTGGATGACCCAGAAGAAGACAACTTGTACATGGGTCAGTAACTATTAGGCTTGTTGATGTACACTTCATGCATACTCTATTTACACTGTACAATTACACTGTACTGTCATATATCTGTTTAACCTTGTCTCTGAAGAATTGTACCATTTAAGTTAGGATTATGACATTATTAATTCTCTTTTGCAGTTTTTGAACTTGTGGAAAAAGGGTAAGTACATATCTAATTGTTTTTGCCAGTTTCTAAAATATTTATTTCATAGCGATGAACATAAGTGACATGAAAATAGAACTCTCAATATGACTGATCTTGTGTCAAAAAGTATAAGTTTCAACCAATAGATGCCAGGCGTAGTGTGAGTTTATTAGCACACCAGACCTAACTACCATTTCAAGAAGCATTAAACTGTCACTCACCCACTCATTAGGTTTCTGATTTCACCAACCCCAAATGGAAATGAAATAATCGACCCAGAAGGGCTTATGAATGGCTTACTAAGTTTGCAAGAGGCATCAGACTTTTTCTGTTTAAGTTGTCATCCATTAAACAGTAAGCAAGCCAGAAACCATGACCGTAGGTTCGAGTCCCAGATTCGCCCTGATTATGTTTCATGGTCATCTAAGACCTGCATCACTTCAAGCTTTCCTCCCACATTAAGCTGAAAACTATGATATAACTTTTTTAGCAAATCATCTAAAAGAGGTAGAACCAGCTTTATGTAAATATTTACCCTGTCATAAATGTTAGTGGTAGGACAGTCGACTATGGTTGGATGAGAGGGATGAATTATTTAGAAAGCAGTCCCATGGCAGTAATGTTGTTCACATCTGCTCTATTTCAGGGAGGTGATGGCAGTACCAACGTCTAGTCCTCTCTCCGAAAACCAGGCTTGGTGCTACTTTCGTGATGTAATACTTGGCATTGAATATCGTAAGTATCAAGACAGATACAGAGTTCAAGTATAACGGCGATAAAGCCAACAGAAACAGGTCTGAATTCATACATTGATGGCAGCTACTCAGGTTTGCAGTATCAAATGAAATGATGGGGATCAGGCTTAGAACAGGTCCCTTGCACTACAAACTGACATTCATTTAACAATGGTGAGGCTGGGAACTACCTGCTGGTGCGGCTGTCCTAACTAACCCCTCTTGAGTCTGTGGCCGGGGATTGTGGACTGTGTCTGTGCTACCTAACCCCTCTTGAGTCTGTGGCCGGGGATTGTGGACTGTGTCTCTGTGCTACCTAACCCCTCTTGAGTCTGTGACCGGTGATTATGGACTGTCTCTGTGCTACCTAACCCCTCTTGAGTCTGTGGCCGGGGATTGTGGACTGTGTCTCTGTGCTACCTAACCCCTCTTGAGTCTGTGACCGGTGATTATGGACTGTCTCTGTGCTACCTAACCCCTCTTGAGTCTGTGGCCGGGGATTGTGGACTGTGTCTCTGTGCTACCTAACCCCTCTTGAGTCTGTGACCGGTGATTGTGGACTGTGTCTCTGTGCTCCCTAACCCCTCTTGAGTCTTTGGCCAGTGATTGTGGACTGTGTCTCTGTGCTACCTAACCCCTCTTGAGTCTGTGGCCGGTGATTGTGGACTGTCTCTTTGCTACATATCCTCTCTTGAGTCTTTGGCCTGTGATTGTGGACTGTGTCTCTGTGCTACCTAACCCCTCTTGAGTCTTTGGCCGGTGATTGTGGACTGTGTCTCTGTGCTACCTAACCTCTCTTGAGTCTGTGGCTGGTGATTGTGGACTGTCTCTGTGCCACCTAACCTCTCTTGAGTCTGTGACCGGTGATTGTGGACTGTGTCTGTGCTACCTAACCTCTCTTGAGTCTTTGGCTGGTGATTGTGGACTGTCTCTGTGCCACCTAACCTCTCTTGAGTCTGTGACCGGTGATTGTGGACTGTGTCTGTGCTACCTGACCCATCTTGAGTCTGTGGCCGGTGATTGTGGACTGTCTCTGTGCTACCTAACCTCTCTTGAGTCTGTGGCCGGTGATTGTGGACTGTGTCTGTGCTACCTGACCCATCTTGAGTCTGTGGCCGGTGATTGTGGACTGTCTCTGTGCCACCTAACCTCTCTTGAGTCTGTGGCTGGTGATTGTGGACTGTCTCTGTGCCACCTAACCTCTCTTGAGTCTGTGGCCGGTGATTGTTGACTGTCTCTGTGCTACCTAACCTCTCTTGAGTCTGTGGCCGGTGATTGTGGACTGTGTCTGTGCTCCCTAACCCTCTTTGAGTCTGTGACCGGTGATTGTGGACTCTGTTGTGTCTCTGTGCTCCCTAACCCTCTTGAGTCTGTGGCCGGTGCTTGTGGACTGTCTCTGTGCCACCTAACCTCTTTTGAGTCTGTGGCCAGTGATTGTGGACTGTCTCTGTGCTACCTAACCTCTCTTGAGTCTATGGCCGGGGATTGTGGACTGTCTCTGTGCTACCTAACCCCTCTTGAGTCTGTGACCGGTGATTGTGGACTGTGTCCGTGCTACCTGACCCATCTTGAGTCTGTGGCCGGTGATTGTGGACTCTGTCTGTGCTCCCTAACCCCTCTTGAGTCTGTGGCCTGTGATTGTCGACTGTGCCTCTGTGCTACCTAACCCCTCTTGAGTCTGTGGCCGGTGAATGTCGACTGGGTCTCTGTGCTACCTAACCCCTCTTGAGTCTGTAGCCCGTGATTGTGGACTGTGTCTGTGCTACCTGACCCATCTTGAGTCTGTGGCCGGTGATTATGGACTGTCTCTGTGCTCCCTAACCCCTCTTGAGTCTTTGGCTGGTGATTGTGGACTGTGTTTCTGTGCTACCTAACCCCTCTTGAGTCTGTGGCCGGTGATTGTTGACTGTCTCTGTGCTACCTAACCTCTCTTGAGTCTGTGGCCGATGATTGTGGACTGTCTCTGTGCTACCTAACCCCTCTTGAGTCTGTGACCGGTGATTGTGGACTGTCTCTGTGCTACCTAACCTCTCTTGAGTCTGTGGCCGGTGATTGTGGACAGTCTCTGTGCTACTTATCCTCTCTTGAGTCTGTGGCCGGTGATTGTGGACTGTGTCTGTGCTACCTGACCCATCTTGAGTCTGTGGCCGGTGATTGTGGACTGTCTCTGTGCTACCTAACCTCTCTTGAGTCTGTGGCCGGTGATTGTGGACTGTCTCTGTGCTACCTAACCCCTCTTGAGTCTGTGACCGGTGATTGTGGACTGTCTCTGTGCTACCTAACCTCTCTTGAGTCTGTGGCCGGTGATTGTGGACTGTCTCTGTGCTACTTATCCTCTCTTGAGTCTGTGGCCGGTGATTGTGGACTGTCTCTGTGCTACTTATCCTCTCTTGAGTCTGTGGCCGGTGATTATGGACTGTGTCTGTGCTACCTGACCCCTCTTGAGTCTGTGGCCGGTGATTGTGGACTGTCTCTTTGCTACCTAACCCCTCTTGAGTCTTTGGCCGGTGATTGTGGACTGTGTCTGTGCTACCTGACCCCTCTTGAGTCTGTGACCGGTGATTGTGGACTGTCACTGTGCTACCTAACCTCTCTTGAGTCTGTGGCAGGTGATTGTGGACTCTGTCTGTGCTACCTAACACCTCTTGAGTCTGTGGCCGGTGATTGTGGACTGTCTCTGTGCTACCTGACCCATCTTGAGTCTGTGGCCGGTGATTGTGGACTGTGTCTCTGTGCTCCCTAACCCCTCTTGAGTCTTTGGCCGGTGATTGTCGACTGTGTCTCTGTGCTACCTAACCCCTCTTGAGTCTGTGGCAGGTGATTGTGGACTCTGTCTGTGCTACCTAACACCTCTTGAGTCTGTGGCCGGTGATTGTGGACTGTCTCTGTGCTACCTGACCCATCTTGAGTCTGTGGCCGGTGATTGTGGACTGTGTCTCTGTGCTCCCTAACCCCTCTTGAGTCTTTGGCCGGTGATTGTCGACTGTGTCTCTGTGCTACCTAACCCCTCTTGAGTCTGTGGCCGGTGATTGTGGACTGTCTCTGTGCTACTTATCCTCTCTTGAGTCTTTGGCCGGTGATTATGGACTGTGTCTGTGCTACCTGACCCATCTTGAGTCTGTGGCCGGTGATTATGGACTGTCTCTGTGCTCCCTAACCCATCTTGAGTCTGAGGCCGGTGATTGTGGACTGTGTCTGTGCTACCTGACCTCTCTTGAGTCTGTGGCCGGTGATTGTGGACTGTCTCTGTGCTACCTAACCTCTCTTGAGTCTGTGGCCGGTGATTGTGGACTGTCTCTGTGCTACCTAACCTCTCTTTAGTCTTTGGCCGGTGATTGTGGACTGTCTCTGTGCTACCTAACCCCTCTTGAGTCTGTGACCGGTGATTGTGGACTGTCACTGTGCTACCTAACCTCTCTTGAGTCTGTGGCCGGTGATTGTGGACTGTCTCTGTGCTACCTAACCCCTCTTGAGTCTGTGGCCAGTGATTGTGGACTGTCTCTGTGCTACTTATCCTCTCTTGAGTCTGTGGCCGGTGATTGTGGACTGTCTCTGTGCTACCTACCGTATATGACCGCGGATAAGCCGACCCCGTAGATAAGCCGAGGTGTTAATTTGACCATTGAAATACGAAAGAAAATGATATGACCCGCAGATAAGCCGAATCAGGAATTGAAAGACAAAAAACACTGCGAAGTCGGACTGCAAGACATGTGCCGGTACTCGCAGATATTAAAAAATATAAGATGAAAAACGTTGTAATTATATTGAAAAAGTCATTATTATTTCTAATAAAGATTTAACAAACCAGTCATCCACTTTCATAATGTGGGAAGCTGTTTCTCGTGGGTTTTTTTAATCTCATAATGATCGTTATAGTTGCCATCAACAACCAAGCGCCATTTTGTGAATCGGTGTATATAGAATTCTGAACCCGTGAGAAAATATATCAGCTGGAGCGAAAACTCGCAGTTTGAATTCAGCATCGTAAGCATGGCGTTTTCGTTTAAAACTCATGATGAAAATGTCAGTCAGTAAAAATATACCAACTTTTATAACCCCCTTTACACCACTATTGTATGTTAATCCAATTGAATTAAATAAACTATCATACTATGAACACATTGAATGACCATCACTTACTCACAGGCTTTTCCAGTTTATTAAACTAATCTCTCGAAAACAAAGGAATTAAGCCCCTACTCCCAACACGATCGCTAAGCACCCACAACTTGAAAATGTTTGTGTAAACAACATGACAATAGCAATCGGCCCGTTATTATCAATGCTGATTTCCTTGTGTACCGTGTTGCTTTAAACAACAGGAAGCAATCACAGTGGTCACCGTTTGTGACGTCACAGGAAACAGCTGATCACATGTTTTTGCAAATGGTGAACGGAATAACTCGCCAATACAGTTGTTTATTTGCCCCTTTCAATAAAGGTAGACACTTGTTCACTATCAATTTATGAACTTTGCAAAACGTACGTAATAGCTATTGGCGATTTTATCTGGGGATTATATATTATAGCTGTGAATTACGTATATTGTTACATGTAAAGATTGTGGAGTTGACGAAGAACGATAAACTTTGAACATTCAATTGAAAACTTATTATCGGAAGTAGTAACATGCATAACATTTTTTTAATAATGACAACATTGGTGTATAATAATAACTTTATTGATAATTTATAACAATAATGGCTCTAGTTGTGGCAACTTCCAAACTTTCGGGAAGTTGTAATCTATCGGACCGTCATTCAGGCGATGTTTCTGACAGATCACGATCTGAAAAATACTATCATGAAAGTGTATCCCGTGGATAAGCCAACCCCTTTCTACAGAATCTTTTTTCTGGTCCTCAAAATTCGGCTTATACGCGGTCATATACGGTAACCCCTCTTGAGTCTGTGACCGGTGATTGTGGACTGTCTCTGTGCTACTTATCCTCTCTTGAGTCTGTGGCCGGTGATTGTGGACTGTCTCTGTGCTACTTATCCTCTCTTGAGTCTGTGACCGGTGATTGTGGACTGTGTCTGTGCTACCTGACCCATCTTGAGTCTGTGGCCGGTGATTATGGACTGTGACTGTGCTACCTGACCCCTCTTGAGTCTGTGGCCGGTGATTGTGGACTGTCTCTTTGCTACCTAACCCCTCTTGAGTCTGTGACCGGTGATTGTCGACTGTGTCTCTGTGCTACCTAACCCCTCTTGAGTCTGTGGCCGGTGATTGTGGACTGTCTCTGTGCTACCTAACCTCTCTTGAGTCTGTGGCCAGTGATTGTGGACTGTCTCTTTGCTACCTAACCTCTCTTGAGTCTGTGGCCGGTGATTGTTAACTGTCTCTGTGCCACCTAACCTCTCTTGAGTCTTTGGCCGGTGATTGTCGACTGTGTCTCTGTGCTACCTAACCCCTCTTGAGTCTGTGGCCGGTGATTGTGGACTGTCTCTGTGCTACTTATCCTCTCTTGAGTCTTTGGCCGGTGATTATGGACTGTGTCTGTGCTACCTGACCCATCTTGAGTCTGTGGCCGGTGATTATGGACTGTCTCTGTGCTCCCTAACCCCTCTTGAGTCTGAGGCCGGTGATTGTGGACTGTGTCTGTGCTACCTGACCCATCTAAAGTCTGTGGCCGGTGATTATGGACTGTCTCTGTGCTCCCTAACCCCTCTTGAGTCTGTGGCCGGTGATTGTGGACTGTCTCTGTGCTACCTGACCTCTCTTGAGTCTGTGGCCGGTGATTGTGGACTGTGTCTCTGTGCTACCTAACCTCTCTTTAGTCTTTGGCCGGTGATTGTGGACTGTCTCTGTGCTACCTAACCTCTCTTGAGTCTGTGGCCGGTGATTGTGGACTGTCTCTGTGCTACCTAACCTCTCTTTAGTCTTAGGCCGGTGATTGTGGACTGTCTCTGTGCTACCTAACCCCTCTTGAGTCTGTGACCGGTGATTGTGGACTGTCACTGTGCTACCTAACCTCTCTTGAGTCTGTGGCCGGTGATTGTGGACTGTCTCTGTGCTACCTAACCCCTCTTGAGTCTTTGGCCAGTGATTGTGGACTGTCTCTGTGCTACTTATCCTCTCTTGAGTCTGTGGCCGGTGATTGTGGACTGTGTCTCTGTGCTACCTAACCCCTCTTGAGTCTGTGACCGGTGATTGTGGACTGTCTCTGTGCTACCTAACCCCTCTTGAGTCTGTGACCGGTGATTGTGGACTGTCTCTGTGCTACTTATCCTCTCTTGAGTCTTTGGCCGGTGATTGTGGACTGTCTCTGTGCTACTTATCCTCTCTTGAGTCTGTGACCGGTGATTGTGGACTGTGTCTGTGCTACCTGACCCATCTTGAGTCTGTGGCCGGTGATTATGGACTGTGTCTGTGCTACCTGACCCCTCTTGAGTCTGTGGCCGGTGATTGTGGACTGTCTCTTTGCTACCTAACCCCTCTTGAGTCTGTGACCGGTGATTGTGGACTGTCTCTGTGCTACCTAACCTCTCTAGAGTCTGTGGCCGGGGATTGTGGACTGTCTCTGTGCCACCTAACCTCTCTTGAGTCTGTGGCCGGTGATTGTGGACTGTCTCTGTGCTACCTAACCCCTCTTGAGTTTTTGGCCTGTGATTGTGGACTGTGCCTCTGTGCTACCTAACCCCTCTTGAGTCTGTGGCCGGTGATTGTCGACTGTGTCTCTGTGCTACCTAACCCCTCTTGAATCTTTGGCCGGTGATTGTCGACTGTGTCTCTGTGCTACCTGACCCCTCTTGAGTCTGTGGCCGGTGATTGTGGACTGAAATACTTGCACGATCAATAATAGCACAAAAGCTTGTCCAAAATTCAACATTATTACATGTGTCAAATGATCAAAGAGTGATTTTTAAACCCAAAATATTTATGAGATGAACTACATATTGACGTTAGTTTTAAAGGTCAATTTCTAGAAACCAAACCCCTCTTTAGTCTTTGGCCGGTGATTGTGGACTGTCTCTGTGCTACCTAACCTCTCTTGAGTCTGTGGCCGGTGATTGTGGACTGTGTCTGTGCTACCTAACCTCTCTTTAGTCTTAGGCCGGTGATTGTGGACTGTCTCTTTGCTACCTAACCCCTCTTGAGTCTGTGACCGGTGATTGTGGACTGTCTCTGTGCTACCTAACCTCTCTAGAGTCTGTGGCCGGGGATTGTGGACTGTCTCTGTGCCACCTAACCTCTCTTGAGTCTGTGGCCGGTGATTGTGGACTGTCTCTGTGCTACCTAACCCCTCTTGAGTTTTTGGCCTGTGATTGTGGACTGTGCCTCTGTGCTACCTAACCCCTCTTGAGTCTGTGGCCGGTGATTGTCGACTGTGTCTCTGTGCTACCTAACCCCTCTTGAATCTTTGGCCGGTGATTGTCGACTGTGTCTCTGTGCTACCTGACCCCTCTTGAGTCTGTGGCCGGTGATTGTGGACTGAAATACTTGCACGATCAATAATAGCACAAAAGCTTGTCCAAAATTCAACATTATTACATGTGTCAAATGATCAAAGAGTGATTTTTAAACCCAAAATATTTATGAGATGAACTACATATTGACGTTAGTTTTAAAGGTCAATTTCTAGAAACCAAACCCCTCTTGAGTCTGTGGCTGGGGATTCTGGACAGTGTCTCTCTCAAGTGTTGAAAGAGATGACTTGAACCTCTAGAGCCATAACATGAATTCTACCAATGAGTTATTAGCACACATATTGTAGGTATAGTATAGTTCATGTCAATGATTCCACATATTCTTTGAGTCTGCAACTTTGAGGAGAAATCCCATAGTGACCACAACAATAGCATTATTCAAACTGTTTTATGCTAAATAGTGTGCTTTTGTTGCAGTACATCATCAGAAGATTGTTCATCGAGACATTAAACCTTCCAATCTACTGCTTGCTGATGATGGGCACATAAAGGTGAGTGAGAATGTGTAGTATGGTACAGGACAGTGTATAGACCACCTCATGGAGGTATAGGACAGTATAGACCACTACATGGAGGTACAGGATGGTGTAGTATGGTACAGGACAGTGTATAGACCACCTCATCAGGTAAAGGACAGTATAGACCACTACATGGAGATACAGGACAGTGTATAGACCACCTCATGGAGGTATAGGACAGTATAGACCACTACATGGAGGTACAGGATGGTGTAGTATGGTACAGGACAGTGTATAGACCACCTCATGAGGTAAAGGACAGTATAGACCACTACATGGAGGTACAGGACAGTGTAGTACGGTACAGGACAGTGTATAGACCACCTCATGGAGGTACGGGACAGTGTAAAGACCACCTCATGGAGGTATAGACCACAACATGGAGGTACAGGACAGTGTAGTACAGTATAGACCACTACATGGAGGTACAGGATGGTGTATAGACCACTACATGGAGGTACAGGACAGTGTATAGACCACCTCATGGAGGTACAGGATGGTGTAGTATGGTACAGGACAGTGTATAGACCACCTTATGGAGGTACAGGATGGTGTAGTATGGTATGGAGGTATAGACCACAACATGGAGGTACAGGACAGTGTAGTACAGTATAGACCACTACATGGAGGTACAGGATGGTGTATAGACCACTACATGGAGGTACAGGACAGTGTATAGACCACTACATGGAGGTACAGGATGGTGTAGTATGGTACAGGACAGTGTATAGACCACCTCATGGAGGTATAGGACAGTATAGACCACTACATGGAGGTACAGGACAGTGTAGTATGGTACAGGACAGTGTATAGACCACCTCATGGATGTATAGGACAGTGTAGACCAGGGGTCCGGAAAATTTAAAATCCCAATCGGACATTTGCATTTAGGCCACGCCCCCTTCAAATAGCGTATTTTAGTACGACTTTTCACACACATTACAAGTTTACGTATTCATAATATGATGAATTATGAATTGTTTCAATTTTAAATTGTTTAATTTACCGGACAATTAATAACAAATAATATCATTTTAGATTTACATGGAAAAAATACGTTTGTTTCTGTTATAAATAACGATCTGTTAACGTAGTGAACGGTCTAATTAATATTCATGAGTCTTATTCATGAGTCTGCTCAAGTGTACGCGTTGTAACATTTGGATCGAGACTATTATCCCATATTTGGTTATCACGTGACCTCATGGGAAAAGGGTTTTTTTTAAACTAAAGATTTTTTTAAAAACAAGACAGATATTTTAATCACAAATACTAAAATATCGTTGATAGCAATAGTTATTTGAATACTTTTTTCATCTGTACTTAATTATTGACCATAAAAAAATTGGATATCGATCGTCCGAGAAAGCAAAATGGCGGTCAATCAAGATTCAATATACGACTAGCTACTGAAAACAATAAAATCTGCAAATCCTCATTGTATGTCAACCAAGTGAAAGTCGTTAGCCACGACTTACAAAATGATTGTCCAGACTTTCAGGGTTTTGCAGATCCGCTCGACTGATCTGCATCGGTCGACTGGCTGTCGTCACGCTTTCGCTTCTTGTCTGAGGTTACGTATCGTAGCATTATGAGGATAATGAGGTACATCGATGATGCAAGGTATTAATGTACAGTTGTAAACACCTTTCACTCAAATTAACAAGATGTTCTCAGTAATTAATCCTCGATTAATCAGTGTCAACTCAGTTTATTGCCTATTACAGTGATTGACCGATTGGACTATCATGTAGGTACGATGTATTTACAGCAATCAAAACAAACAAAGCTTTTCAGTGTAGTTAATCTTCATTGTGTTGCAACTGCAGACAGAATCAGTCCTAACTGTTGATCATGTCCGGTCAAAATTTAAGAATGTCCGGACAATACTTTTTAAAATGTCCGGTAAGCAATATTTTAAAACGGACATTTGAGATTCCCAATCGGACATGTCCGGCGCATATGACGGTTTCCGGACCCCTGGTGTAGACCACTACATGGAGGTACAGGACAGTGTATAGACCACTACATGGAGGTACAGGATGGTGTAGTATGGTACAGGACAGTGTATAGACCACCTCATGGAGGTATAGGACAGTATAGACCACTACATGGAGGTACAGGATGGTGTAGTATGGTACAGGACAGTGTATAGACCACCTCATGGAGGTATAGACCACTACATGGAGGTACAGGACAGTGTAGTACGGTACAGGACAGTGTATAGACCACCTCATGGAGGTATAGGACAGTATAGACCACTACATGGAGGTACAGGATGGTGTAGTATGGTACAGGACAGTGTATAGACCACCTCATGGAGGTATAGGACAGTGTAGTACGGCACAGGACAGTGTATAGACCACCTCATGGAGGTATAGGACAGTGTAATACAGTATAGACCACTACATGGAGGTACAGGACAGTGTAGTACGGTACAGGACAGTGTATAGACCACCTCATGGAGGTATAGGACAGTATAGACCAATACATGGATGTACAGGACAGTGTAGTACGGCACAGGACAGTGTATAGACCACCTCATGGAGGTATAGGACAGTATAGACCACTACATGGAGGTACAGGACAGTGTAGTACAGTGTAGACCACTACATTGAGGTACAGGACAGTGTAGTACAGTGAAGACCACTACATGGAGGTACAGGACAGTGTAGTACAGTGAAGACCAATACATGGAGGTACAGGACAGTGTAGTACAGTGTAGACCACTATATGGAGGTACAGGACAGTGTAGTACAGTGTAGACCACTATATGGAGGTACAGGACAGTGTAGTACAGTGTAGACCACTACATTGAGGTACAGGACAGTGTAGTACAGTGAACAGTGTAGTACAGTTCAATTCAATTCAATTCTTTATTGTATGAAAGGCCACAGGCCCATATACAACGGAGTTACATAACATATTTTATAAAATACAAAGTCAAGGTAACAATTCACTTCGTAACAAAAAAGCATTATGTATGTACAAAGCCAGTTGATGTTGTGTTATAAGATCCTTGCAAGACAGTAATGAAGACAATCTTTTAGCATTAAAATGAGATAGAGACCACTGCGGTAAGTACTTGTCTCTTAGATTTTCGTATATAGGGCAAATAAACATGAAATGGTATTCATCTTCGACAACAATGTCACAAAATGGGCATAATCGTATCGATTTCTCAATAGATGAAAATCTCCCTGTGTTAATTTTTAGATCATTCAGGCCAAGTCTAAAACGAATAAGCGTGTTACGAGAATTCCTGTACCGTAAATTTGATAAATAGGATTCTGGTTCAAGCAATGACTTGAATTGACAATAAGTATCATATCTTGAACTTTCATAAATATCTGAATGCCATTTCTGATGAAACATGTCAATGGCACGCATGCGAAAGTACTTAATGAAAGCATTTGCATTACCAATTGTCTGGGACAGCCAAATGAAACCAAAGCCATATGTAAAAAGCAATGTACGAATACAAGAAGCCCATGTGTTCTTTCCAAGATTGTCGAGGTGTACGAGCATGTTGTAGGCTTTCTTGGGTAAATGGTGTTCAGGCATTAATATTATTTTACACCAATACTTCAAACAACGAGTGTAAGATCCAATGTACAATGGGAATCTTACAAGCGAGGAGATGAACCTTTTCAATTGTATAGAACTCTTTACAACCCCATATCTCAGACCCGTATAGTAAAATAGGTTGTATTTGAGAATCAAATAATTTAAAATACATTTTTGGTGAAATAACTCCGAGCTTAGACATAACAAAGTGGACTTGTAACAGAGCTTTCTTTGCTCTGTTTGTGAGATTAATTACTGACTTATTCAGATTCAGTGTATGGGTAAACAATATGCCAAGATATTTGTATTCATGCACAACATTAATACATGTACCTTTAAAAAACCATTTCTCTCTTGTGGCCACTCGACCACCTCTACGAAATATAACAATATTTGTTTTATCAAGATTAACACTAAGTTTCCATTTATCTGCATATTCCGAAAGTATGTTAAGCTGCTTCTGTAGACCAATAATAGTACTAGACATCAAAATCACATCATCTGCAAAAAGTAGCATGAAAAGTTCTATTACATCAGGGGAGAGCTGGACGCCATGTCTACCAGACTGTATGATATCAACATATAACTCATTTATAAAAAAGGAGAAAAGTATAGGACTTAAAACACATCCTTGACGTAAACCTATCGGACAATCAAAAAAGTCACTCTTAATATCACCACAGCGAACACATGATTTTACATTTGCATACATTGATTTAATAATGACAAGCATTTTGCCTCCTAAACCCTTATTTTTCAAACACCTCCACAAATAAGCTCTATTTACAGAATCAAATGCCTTTTTAAAATCAACAAAGGCCACATACAACTTACGTTTCCTGTACGATATATATAAATTCAATGACTGCATACAAAGTAAATATGTGGTCAAAAGTCGAATAGTCCTTTCTAAATCCTGCTTGTGTTTCAGGGATCAAATCTCTTATATTTGACCACTGTGTTAATCTATTATTGATGATAGATGTAAATGCTTTACTAAGGATACTCGTGAGAGATATACCCCGATAATTGTCAGGATTGTTTACGTTTCCATTCTTGAATAACGGAATAATAATAGATTTTGACCAGATAGAAGGAAAAATACCTGTATCAAAAATCCGATTGAAACATTTAACCAGAAAAGGCATAGTATCAGGTAGTGAGTACTTGAGCATTTCAGCTATAACACAATCAATCCCAGCAGATTTACCTGTTTTAAGGTGAGATATAGCATTAAATATTTCCGTTTCCGTGATAGGCGATTCCAACAGAAGCATGTCAACATCACTAAGAATTTCACTGACGCCATCATCATCACGTTCAAAGCACTCATTGTCTACCAAATATATCGAATCATCTTTTGAGAATAACTTCTTGAAATGATGTAACCATTCTGTTTGGGATATAGATCCTTTGGGGGTAGGATGTCTCTGAAGAGAACGTATAGTATTCCAAAATAATTTCGGACTGTGTAAAGTGCTGTTTAGTCGGACTAGCCGTGACAATTTAAGATCATATTTGAACTTTCTACAAAAGTTTTTATACACATTTCTCAGTTTACAGTAGCGTTGTCGGTTGTATTCACTGCGACAACACCTATACCTTCTGAGAGCCTTCCTTGATTCAGATCTTGCTGCCCTACATGCTATATTCAACTTTGGTTTATCGTGTTTATGTTCACCATATTTGATCTGTTTCCTCATACAGGACGCCGAGTCTAGAACATACTGTACCAAATATGTAATCCCCTCCTCTACATTAGCTTCAATTTTATCCATCAAGGAATTTTCATGAATATGCAAGGACCATCTAAGTGCTGTAATAAAAATGCTTTTCTTCGATTCGTTCCATGAAAATGTACTGTTCATAGAGACATCATCCTCACAGTCTAAACTATGTATGGCACGATTGCTACAAGGAAAACTGCAGGATAACTCAAGAGGGAAATGGTCTGAATCTGATCGATCACCAACATTTAACATATCTACATACTGGAAAAAATCAGCAGATGCAATAAAATAATCAACAACACTAGAACCAGTATCTCCTACAAAAGTAAACTCGCCTGCACTATCACCATAAACTCTCCCATTTAGTATAAACATACAAAGTACAAAGCATAGATTCAATAAAATGCGTCCGAATCTATTGATAGTACCATCGTGCGATACACGTTGTTCAACAGGGGCATTGTCAACATCAATGTATACATCATCATGTCCAAAGTCATCACTTTCCTCAGAAATGGGGTTATTTTCGTTGCCTGTGCGGGCATTAAAATCACCACAGAGTAGCACATGTGAAGAAGTGAAATCAGACCAATGCTCCAATATAAAAGCTTCCACTTTATCAATAAGGCAACCTGAATCAGTTCTCCCTTTGTAAAATGTTGAACCTGCTGGAGGGACATATGTACACAACAACATTAAATCACATTTCAAATTAAACACAGATTTTGGAAATTTTAAACATATGAAATTTTCTATGTCGGTGCTAAGGTGAATGCACATGTTCACAACATCTTGCCTAACGCAGAGACACACACCACCAGAACATCTACCTGACAATGATTTTTTAACTGCTGGGGCAAAATACATTTGGTAACCAGGTAACCAGTTTAAGTCTGCGAAATCTGATATAAATGTCTCCAAGAGACACACAATATCAAATGATTGGAGGTAGGCAATAAAGTCACAATCATCAAACATTTTACGAAGGCCACAAATGTTCCAGGACAACAATGACAAATGTTTATCGTTACCGGTGTTATTTCCATTCTGTGTCGAATACTGGCCCTGGCCGGATTGTTATCTCTTATGGTAGCCACCACGCTTTGAGGTACTCCTCAATTGTCGTTTGGAGCTCTCAGATTTGTGTGTGTCATGGTTATGTTCATCATTTCGTGGTTTAGTTAACAGCTTACCATTTTTAAAATATCCAATCAGTCCTCTATCTTTCACGGCTTTAAGTTGTTCGCGTTGGCGGATAGTTAAGTCACTTGAGACTCCATAACCGATATTCTTGAGTGTTGGTCGAGCTTTCAATACTTCAATCTTGTCATCAGACAGCCGTAATTTAGCAATTAGCGGTCTTGGTTAAGAGGTATCCTCACGTTGGGCGCCGAGTCGATGTGCACGGATGACGTCATCACTAACCCATGTCTTGGTCTGAACATTGCTGTTCAAGATGTCTAGTACCTTGACCTTGCAATCAGTGTGCGTCTCCCCTGTTTCCTCTGTCACGTTATAGAGGATAACGTTGTCACGCCTGCTAAATGCCTCTAGCTTGTCGATCTCGCCGTCGAACTGTGCTAATTTCTCTTCCACGTTTTCCATCTTACCAGAGATCAAACCAACGTCCTCGTACATCATGCTCTGGTTGTGTTGTACAGTTTCCATGTCACTCTGGAGTTTGGTCATCTTTGATTCAATGTTATGAAATCTGGTGCTCAGATCTCGAACCTCATTTGATAGTGTGGTTATCTGACTTCCGAGATCACATTTCACGCACTGGATTTCCTTCAAAATGGTATCTTTGACTTCTGCTAAGGTAAGTGGTCCAGGATTCATTTCGATGTCGTTTGCACACAAGATTCTATGTGTTATTACCTCAGCGGGCAGTGGATTACCACCTAAAAGGCAAGCGACTGGAGCACATGAAGATTGAGATGGCCAAGCTGGCCATTCAGTTTTGAATGATGTGACGTCACTGGTGAAAACAAGGTCACAAACATGCTCTTTTGGTAAATATGAATAAATTTCAACATTTTCACATGCGTTCAAAACAGCATAGCTAAAACCAATATGCAAGATAAACACAGCTGCGCATACAACGATTCTGAAATGTAAATCAGACCCAACGACAGTCGGTGAATACTCGCCATGTTTGTCAAGTGTTACTTGCCGGGTGCCTTTTGGTTGAGTGAAAAGTCCAATTCTTGCTCTATAGACGTCGATCGACACCATTTCTTGTCTTACTTCGGTCCCTGGTATTATGTCAAACGCTTATTTCAACTTCAATTCTGTCTATTTCGGCCATAATACGACATTAAGGTGATTTTTTGACAGAGCGCATCAACACACGTCTTGACATGACAAGGGGCGTAACTCATGGAGGTACAGGACAGTGTAGTACAGTATAGACCACTACATGGAGGTACAGGACAGTGTAGTACAGTGTAGAACAGTGTAGACCACTACATGGAGGTACAGGACAGTGTAGTACAGTGTAGACCACTACATGGAGGTACAGGACAGTGTTATACAGTGTAGACCACTACATGGAGGTACAGGACAGTGTAGTACAGTATAGACCACTACATGGAGGTACAGGACAGTGTAGTACAGTGTAGACCAGGGGTCCGGAAAATTTAAAATCCCAATCGGACATTTGCATTTAGGCCACGCCCCCTTCAAATAGCGTATTTTAGTACGACTTTTCACACACATTACAAGTTTACGTATTCATAATATGATGAATTATGAATTGTTTCAATTTAAATTGTTTAATTCACCGGACAATTATATATAACATATAATATCATTTTAGATTAACATGGAAAACATACGTTTGTTTCTGTTATAATCGATCTGTTAACGTAGTGAACGGTCTAATTAATATTCATGAGTTATATTCATGAGTCTGCTCAAGTGTACGCATTGTAACATTTGGATCGAGACTATTATCCCATATTTGGTTATCACGTGACCTCTTGGGAAAAGTTTTTTTTCAAACTAAATATTTTTTTAAAAACAAGACAGATAATTTAATCACAAATACTAAAATATCGTTGATAGCAATAGTTATTTGAATAATTTTTTCATCTGTACTTAATTATTGACCATAAAAAAATTGGATATGCGATCGTCCGAGAAAGCAAAATGGCGGTCAATCAAGATTCAATATACGACTAGTTACTGAAAACAATAAAATCTGCAAATCCTCATTGTATGTCAACCAAGTGAAAGTCGTTAGCCACGACTTACAAAATGATCATCCAGACTTTGAGGGTTTGGCAGATCCGCTCGACTGATCTGCATCGGTCGACTGGCTGTCGTCACGCTTTCGCTTCTTGTCTGAGGTTATGTATCGTAGCATTGTGAGGATAATGAGGTACATCGATGATGCAAGGTATTAATGTACAGTTGTAAACACCTTTCAGTCAAATTAACAAGATGTTCTCAGTAATTAATCCTCGATTAATCAGTGTCAACTCAGTTTATTGCCTATTACAGTGATTGACCGATTGGACTATCACGTAGGTACGATGTATTTTCAGCAATCAAAACAAACAAAGCTTGTCAGTGTAGTTAATCTTCATTGTGTTGCAACTGCAGACAGAAACTGCTCAGTCCTAACTGTTGATCATGTCCGGTCAAAATTTAAGAATGTCCGGACAATACGTTTTAAAATGTCCGGTAAGCAATATTTTAAAACGGACATTTGAGATTCCCAATCGGACATGTCCGGCGCATATGACGGTTTCCGGACCCCTGGTGTAGACCACTACATGGAGGTACAGGACAGTGTAGTACAGTATAGACCACTACATTGAGGTACAGGACAGTGTAGTACAGTATAGACCACTACATGGAGGTACAGGACAGTATAGTACAGTGAAGACCACTACATGGATGTACAGGACAGTGTAGTACAGTATAGACCACTACCTGGAGGTACAGGACAGTGTAGTAAAGTGTAGAACACTACATTGAGTATGATGTGTACATGTAAGTGAAGCTGATGCCAAGTAAGATATGTGTTTGTTCACAGATTGCTGACTTCGGTGTGAGTAATGAGTTTAGTGGTGGGGATGCTTTTCTCACCAACACAGCTGGCACTCCTGCATTCATGGCACCAGAAACACTGAAAGGTTGGTTTCCCTAGTCTGTTGAGAAGCAATCATTTGAAGCAATCTGCAGAATTTTCCACTAATACCACTCGCATGTAAGCTTTAAGAGTTGACTAGTGTATCACAATGTGTTAAATGGGCACACACCTGGGATATTGTCCCCTGTCACATATAGTGGTCGGGTAGGCTGATGACGAGTGGTAGCTACCCCATGGAGGATTTAGGGGAGACTGATGACTGATGACCAGTGGTAGCCACCCCATGGGGGATGTAGGGGAGACTGATGACCAGTGGTAGCAACCCCATGGGGGATGTAGGGGAGACTGATGACCAGTGGTAGCCGCCCCATGGGGGATGTAGGGGAGACTGATGACCAGTGGTAGCCACCTCATGGGGGATGTAGGGGAGACTGATGACCAGTGGTAGCCACCCCATGGGGGATGTAGGGGAGACTGATGACTGATGACCAGTGGTAGCCGCCCCATGGGGGATGTAGGGGAGACTGATGACCAGTGGTAGCCACCCCATGGGGGATGTAGGGGAGACTGATGACTGATGACCAGTGGTAGCCACCTCATGGGGGATGTAGGGGAGACTGATGACTGATGACCAGTGGTAGCCACCCCATGGGGGATGTAGGGGAGACTGATGACTGATGACCAGTGGTAGCCGCCCCATGGGGGATGTAGGGGAGACTGATGACTGATGACCAGTGGTAGCCGCCCCATGGGGGATGTAGGGGAGACTGATGACCAGTGGTAGCCGCCCCATCGGGGATGTAGGGGAGACTGATGACCAGTGGTAGCCACCTCATGGGGGATGTAGGGGAGACTGATGACCAGTGGTAGCCACCCCATGGGGGATTTAGGGGAGACTAACGACCAGTGGTAGCCACCCCATTGGGGATGTAGGGGAGACTGATGACCAGTGGTAGCCAACCCATGGGGGATGTAGGGGAGACTGATGACCAGTGGTAGCCGCCCCATCGGGGATGTAGGGGAGACTGATGACCAGTGGTAGCCGCCCCATGGGGGATGTAGGGGAGACTGATGACCAGTGGTAGCCACCCCATCGGGGATGTAGGGGAGACTGATGACCAGTGGTAGCCACCCCATGGGGAATGTAGGGGAGACTGATGACCAGTGGTAGCCGCCCCATCGGGGATGTAGGGGAGACTGATGACCAGTGGTAGCCGCCCCATCGGGGATGTAGGGGAGACTGATGACCAGTGGTAGCCACCCCATGGGGAATGTAGGGGAGACTGATGACCAGTGTTAGCCACCCCATCGGGGATGTAGGGGAGACTAATGACCAGTGGTAGCCACCCCATTGGGATGTAGGGGAGACTGATGACCAGTGTTAGCCGCCCCATGGGGAATGTAGGGGAGACTGATGACCAGTGGTAGTCGCCCCATGGGGGATGTAGGGGAGACTGATGACCAGTGTTAGCCACCCCATCGGGGATGTAGGGGAGACTGATGACCAGTGGTAGCCACCCCATCGGGGATGTAGGGGAGACTGATGACCAGTGTTAGCCGCCCCATGGGGGATGTAGGGGAGACTGATGACCAGTGGTAGTCGCCCCATGGGGGATGTAGGGGAGACTGATGACCAGTGTTAGCCACCCCATCGGGGATGTAGGGGAGACTGATGACCAGTGGTAGTCGCCCCATGGGGGATGTAGGGGAGACTGATGACCAGTGGTAGCCGCCCCATCGGGGATGTAGGGGAGACTGATGACCAGTGGTAGCCACCTCATGGGGGATGTAGGGGAGACTGATGACCAGTGGTAGCCACTCAACAGGTAGTCCAGCTTATGTTAACATGTACATTTTTTCATTTCAGAAGAGCGTGAAAAATACAGCGGCAAGGTGAGTCTGAAGGGGAGAGGTTGTCTGCTGGGAATCTGGTGCTTCTCCAGTGCCAGGACTCCCTAAACAATGTCACTGGTGTTGGCTTATTGTAACATATATATCCCCAGTGCATGTCTGTTGATGTGACAGTGCATGTCTGTTGATGTTACAGTGCATGCCTGTTGATGTTACAGTGCATGTCTGTTGATGTTACAGTGTATGTCTGTTGATGTTACAGTGTATATCTGTTGATGTTACAGTGTATGTCTGTTGATGTTACAGTGCATGTTGATGTGACAGTGTATGTCTGTTGATGTTACAGTGCATGTCTGTTAATGTTATAGTGTATGTCTGTTAATGTTACAGTGCATGTCTGTTGATGTTACAGTGCATGTCTGTTAATGTTACAGTGTATGTCTGTTATTGTTACAGTGTATGTCTGTTGATGTTACAGTGTATGTTTGTTGATGTTACAGTGTATGTCTGTTGATGTTAAAGTGTATGTTTGTTAATGTTACAGTGTATGTTTGTTGATGTTACAGTGCATGTTGATGTGACAGTGCATGTCTCTTAATGTTACAGTGTATGTCTGTTGATGTTACAGTGTATGTTTGTTGATGTTACAGAGTGTGTCTGTTGATGTGACAGTGTATGTCTGTTAATGTTACAGTGTATTTCTGTTGATGTTACAGTGCCTGTTGATGTGACAGTGTATGTCTGTTGATGTTACAGTGTATGTTTGTTAATGTTACAGTGTATGTCTGTTGATGTTACAGTGTATGTTTGTTAATGTTACAGTGTATGTTTGTTGATGTGACAGTGTATGTCTGTTGATGTTACAGTGTATGTCTGTTGATGTTACAGTGTATGTTTGTTGATGTTACAGTGTATGTCTGTTGATCTTAAAGTGTATGTTTGTTAATGTTACAGTGTATGTTTGTTGATGTTACAGTGCATGTTGATGTGACAGTGCATGTCTCTTAATGTTACAGTGTATGTCTGTTGATGTTACAGTGTATGTTTGTTGATGTTACAGAGTGTGTCTGTTGATGTGACAGTGTATGTCTGTTAATGTTACAGTGTATTTCTGTTGATGTTACAGTGCCTGTTGATGTGACAGTGTATGTCTGTTGATGTTACAGTGTATGTTTGTTAATGTTACAGTGTATGTCTGTTGATGTTACAGTGTATGTTTGTTAATGTTACAGTGTATGTTTGTTGATGTGACAGTGTATGTCTGTTGATGTTACAGTGTATGTCTGTTGTTACAGTGTATGTCTGTTGATGTTACAGTGTATGTATGTTAATGTTACAGTGTATGTTTGTTGATGTGACAGTGTATGTCTGTTAATGTTACAGTGTATGTCTATTGATGTTACAGTGCCTGTTGATGTGACAGTGCATGTCTGTTGATGTTACAGTGTATGTTTGCTGATGTGACAGTGTATGTCTGTTAATGTTACAGTGTATGTCTGTTGATGTAACAGAATGTTTGTTGATGTTACAGTGTATTCTGTTGATGTTACAGTGTATGTCTGTTGATGTTACAGTTTGTCTGTTGATGTAACAGTATGTCTGTTGATGTTACAGTGTATGTTTGCTGATGTTACAGTGTATGTCTGTTGATGTAACAGTATGTTTGTTGATGTTACAGTGTATGTCTTTTAATGTTACAGTGTATGTCTGTTGATGTAACAGTATGTCTGTTGATGTTACAGTGTATTCTGTTGATGTTACAGTTTATGTCTGTTGATGTTACAGTTTGTCTGTTGATGTTACAGTGTATTCTGTTGATGTTACAGTGTATGTCTGTTGATGTTACAGTTTATGTCTGTTGATGTAACAGTATGTCTGTTGATGTTACAGTGTATGTCTGTTGACTTTTTCAGGCTCTGGACATTTGGGCCATGGGAGTGACTTTGTTCTGCTTTGTCTATGGTCGAGTAAGTACCACTGCCTCTTCAACACTTGTGACATGTTCAAAACAGTATGCTATTCAGGTGAATTGAATACATTTTGTTTATGATTTTACCATTGTACTGAGACCATATATGCTTAAATATTCTTAAAATGTGCTATTCTCATTGAAATTTGTGAAGTAATGTTGCTGAAGCCACTTTAGACTGAAAGCACTAGTAATATATGTCCCTGTACTGTTGAACACAGTTATAACACACAGCATTGTTGCAGATTGTTAGATATGAGTTGATACTTTAATTAGTGTACTGATGACAATTGTGATGACTATCAGTTTTCCATGTCACCATTAAGTGCTTAAATATCTCAGTGGAAAAGCTCTGAGAACACTCTACTTTGGAGGTTACAAGAGTATAATGAATAAACCTGATTGAATTGTTAAGCAACTCGGTAAATCTGAAGACTGGTACCTGTGTCCTGCCAAACAGCGTCTGTGTCATTACCTCCACAGCACACAGAAGCACTGGTACAGATGTAGACTGTTTCCAGCCAAACAGCGTCTGTGTCATTACCTCCACAGCACACAGAAGCACTGGTACACATGTAGATTGTTTCCTGCCAAGCCATGACTGTGTCATTACCTCCACAGCACACAGAAGCACTGGTACACATGTTGATTGTTTCCTGCCAAACAGCGTCTGTGTCATTACCTCCACAGCACACAGAAGCACTTGTACACATGTAGACTGTTTCCTGCCATACAGCGTCTGTGTCATTACCTCCACAGCACACAGAAGCACTGGTACACATGTAGATTGTTTCCTGCCAAACAGCGTCTGTGTCATTACCTCCACAGCACACAGAAGCACTTGTACACATGTAGATTGTTTCCTGCCAAGCCATGTCTGTGTCATTACCTCCACAGCACACAGAAGCACTGGTACAGATGTAGATTGTTTCCTGCCAAGCCATGTCTGTGTCATTACCTCCACAGCACACAGAAGCACTGGTACAGATGTAGACTGTTTCCTGCCAAGCCATGTCTGTGTCATTACCTCCACAGCACACAGAAGCACTGGTACAGATGTAGACTGTTTCCTGCCAAACAGCGTCTGTGTCATTACCTCCACAGCACACAGAAGCACTTGTACACATGTAGACTGTTTCCTGCCATACAGCGTCTGTGTCATTACCTCCACAGCACACAGAAGCACTGGTACACATGTAGATTGTTTCCTGCCAAACAGCGTCTGTGTCATTACCTCCACAGCACACAGAAGCACTTGTACACATGTAGATTGTTTCCTGCCACGCCATGTCTGTGTCATTACCTCCACAGCACACAGAAGCACTGGTACAGATGTAGATTGTTTCCTGCCAAGCCATGTCTGTGTCATTACCTCCACAGCACACAGAAGCACTGGTACAGATGTAGACTGTTTCCTGCCAAACAGCGTCTGTGTCATTACCTCCACAGCACACAGAAGCACTGGTACACATGTAGATTGTTTCCTGCCAAGCCATGTCTGTGTCATTACCTCCACAGCACACAGAAGCACTTGTACACATGTAGATTGTTTCCTGCCAAGCCATGTCTGTGTCATTACCTCCACAGCACACAGAAGCACTGGTACAGATGTAGATTGTTTCCTGCCAAGCCATGTCTGTGTCATTACCTCCACAGCACACAGAAGCACTGGTACAGATGTAGACTGTTTCCTGCCAAACAGCGTCTGTGTCATTACCTCCACAGCAAACAGAAGCACTGGTACAGATGTAGATTGTTTCCTGCCAAGCCATGTCTGTGTCATTACCTCCACAGCACACAGAAGCACTGGTACACATGTAGACTGTTTCCTGCCAAACAGCATCTGTGTCATTACCTCCACGGCACACAGAAGCACTGGTACAGATGTAGATTGTTTCCTGCCAAGCCATGTCTGTGTCATTACCTCCACAGCACACAGAAGCACTGGTACAGATGTAGACTGTTTCCTGCCAAACAGCGTCTGTGTCATTACCTCCACAGCACACAGAAGCACTGGTACAGATGTAGACTGTTTCCTGCCAAACAGCGTCTGTGTCATTACCTCCACAGCACACAGAAGCACTTGTACACATGTAGACTGTTTCCTGCCATACAGCGTCTGTGTCATTACCTCCACAGCACACAGAAGCACTGGTACACATGTAGATTGTTTCCTGCCATACAGCGTCTGTGTCATTACCTCCACAGCACACAGAAGCACTGGTACAGATGTAGATTGTTTCCTGCCAAACAGCGTCTGTGTCATTACCTCCACAGCACACAGAAGCACTGGTACAGATGTAGACTGTTTCCTGACACATTTAATATTGTGCTTTGTGACGCCAACATCACTTTTAATTTATAGGTGCCTTTTGAAGATGAATTCATCTTGGGACTTCACAAGAAAATTCTGAAGGATCCTGTAAGGTTTCCTGAAATGTGAGTAGCATGAAACAAGTGTACTGCCGTTGGTGGCATCACATGACACTTGACTGTAAGGAGACAGTTTAACCATCTTGAGTAGATGCCACATGTTAGCAAGCAAATATTGCTTGATTGTAGAAGTCACTATATATTGTTTGTTTGTTTGATTGATAGTTGTTTAACGTAGCACTCAACAATATTCCAGCTATATGATGGCAGTCATTAAATAATTGAGCCTGGACCAGAAAATCTAGTGATTGACATCATGAGCATTGATCCATACAATGGGGATATGAAGACATGCATCAACCAAGTCAGCAAGCCTGACCACCTGATCCCATTAGTCTCCCTTTACAATAGGCAAAGTAGCCTTTTACGTCAAGCATGGGTTCCTGAAGACCTATTCTACCCAAGGTCTTCATGGGTGCAGTATCTGTTGAAATTAATACTATTGATACACACATTGTTACTTTCCCTTTTATGTTGTCTCTTACCAGGCCTGCTGTGTCAAATGACTTGAAGAATCTGCTTCTGCGAATGTTAGAAAAGATCCCAGATACTCGTATCTCTCTCAATGAACTGAAGGTAATGTACCAAGTGTCTTCCTTCTCTCGCCAGCAGACTTCCAATGTGTATTAATGCCCGACATGGTCACTCTGTAGTCAGAAGACTTGCGATGTGTACTGATGCCAGACATGATCACTCTGTAGTCAGAAGACTTGCCATGTGTACTGATGCCGGACATGGTCAATCTGTAGTCAGAAGACTTGCCATGTGTACTGATGCCAGACATGGTCATTCTGTAATCAGCAGACTTGCCATGTGTACTGATGCCAGACGTGGTCATTCTGTAGTCAGCATACTTGCCATGTGTACTGATGCCAGACATGGTCACTCTGTAGTCAGCATACTTGCCATGTGTACTGATGCCAGACATGGTCACTCTGTAGTCAGCAGACTTGCCATGTGTACTGATGCCAGACATGGTCACTCTGTAGTCAGCATACTTGCCATGTGTACTGATGCCAGACGTGGTCATTCTGTAATCAGCAGACTTGCCATGTGTACTGATGCCAGACATGGTCACTCTGTAGTCAGCAGACTTGCCATGTGTACTGATGCCAGACATGGTCACTCTGTAGTCAGCATACTTGCCATGTGTACTGATGCCAGACATGGTCACTCTGTAGTCAGCAGACTTGCCATGTGATTGATGCCAGACATGGTCACTCTGTAGTCAGCAGACTTGCCATGTGATTGATGCCAGACATGGTCACTCTGTAATCAGCAGACTTGCCATGTGTACTGATGCCAGACATGGTCACTCTGTAGTCAGCATACTTGCCATGTGTACTGATGCCAGACATGGTCACTCTGTAGTCAGCAGACTTGCCATTCGTACTGATGCCAGACATGGTCATTCTGTAGTCAGCAGACTTGCCATGTGATTGATGCCAGACATGGTCACTCTGTTGTCAGCAGACTTGCCATGTGTACTGATGCCAGACATGGTCACTCTGTTGTCAGCATACTTGCCATGTGTACTGATGCCAGACATGGTCACTCTGTAGTCAGCATACTTGCCATGTGATTGATGCCAGACATGGTCACTCTGTAGTCAGCAGACTTGCCATGTGTACTGATGCCAGACATGGTCATTCTGTAGTCAGCAGACTTGCCATGTGTACTGATGCCAGACATGGTCACTCTGTAGTCAGCAGACTTGCCATGTGTACTGATGCCAGACATGGTCACTCTGTAGTCAGCAGACTTGCCATGTGTACTGATGCCAGACATGGTCACTCTGTAGTCAGCAGACTTGCCATGTGTACTGATGCCAGACATGGTCACTCTGTAGTCAGCATACTTGCCATGTGTACTGATGCCAGACATGGTCACTCTGTAGTCAGCATACTTGCCATGTGTACTGATGCCAGACGTGGTCACTCTGTAGTCAGCAGACTTGCCATGTGTACTGATGCCAGACATGGTCACTCTGTAGTCAGCAGACTTGCCATGTGTACTGATGCCAGACATGGTCACTCTGTAGTCAGCAGACTTGCCATGTGTACTGATGCCAGACGTGGTCACTCTGTAGTCAGCAGACTTGCCATGTGTACTGATGCCAGACATGGTCATTCTGTAGTCAGCAGACTTGCCATGTGTACTGATGCCAGACATGGTCACTCTGTTGTCAGCAGACTTGCCATGTGTACTGATGCCAGACGTGGTCACTCTGTTGTCAGCAGACTTGCCATGTGTACTGATGCCAGACATGGTCACTCTGTAGTCAGCAGACTTGCCATGTGATTGATGCCAGACATGGTCACTCTGTTGTCAGCAGACTTGCCATGTGTACTGATGCCAGACATGGTCACTCTGTAGTCAGCAGACTTGCCATGTGATTGATGCCAGACATGGTCACTCTGTAGTCAGCAGACTTGCCATGTGATTGATGCCAGACATGGTCACTCTGTTGTCAGCAGACTTGCCATGTGTACTGATGCCAGACATGGTCACTCTGTTGTCAGCATACTTGCCATGTGTACTGATGCCAGACGTGGTCACTCTGTAGTCAGCAGACTTGCCATGTGATTGATGCCAGACATGGTCACTCTGTTGTCAGCAGACTTGCCATGTGTACTGATGCCAGACATGGTCACTCTGTAGTCAGCAGACTTGCCATGTGATTGATGCCAGACATGGTCACTCTGTAGTCAGCAGACTTGCCATGTGATTGATGCCAGACATGGTCACTCTGTAGTCAGCAGACTTGCCATGTGATTGATGCCAGACATGGTCACTCTGTTGTCAGCAGACTTGCCATGTGTACTGATGCCAGACATGGTCATTCTGTAATCAGCAGACTTGCCATGTGTACTGATGCCAGATGTGGTCACTCTGTTGTCAGCAGACTTGCCATGTGATTGATGCCAGACATGGTCACTCTGTTGTCAGCAGACTTGCCATGTGTACTGATGCCAGACATGGTCACTCTGTAGTCAGCATACTTGCCATGTGTACTGATGCCAGACATGGTCACTCTGTTGTCAGCAGACTTGCCATGTGTACTGATGCCAGACATGGTCACTCTGTAGTCAGCAGACTTGCCATGTGATTGATGCCAGACATGGTCACTCTGTTGTCAGCAGACTTGCCATGTGTACTGATGCCAGACATGGTCACTCTGTAGTCAGCAGACTTGCCATGTGTACTGATGCCAGACATGGTCACTCTGTTGTCAGCAGACTTGCCATGTGTACTGATGCCAGACATGGTCACTCTGTAGTCAGCAGACTTGCCATGTGATTGATGCCAGACATGGTCACTCTGTAGTCAGCAGACTTGCCATGTGTACTGATGCCAGACATGGTCACTCTGTTGTCAGCAGACTTGCCATGTGTACTGATGCCAGACATGGTCACTCTGTAGTCAGCATACTTGCCATGTGATTGATGCCAGACATGGTCACTCTGTAATCAGCAGACTTGCCATGTGTACTGATGCCAGACATGGTCACTCTGTAGTCAGCATACTTGCCATGTGTACTGATGCCAGACATGGTCACTCTGTAGTCAGCAGACTTGCCATGTGTACTGATGCCAGACATGGTCACTCTGTAGTCAGCAGACTTGCCATGTGTACTGATGCCAGACATGGTCACTCTGTAGTCAGCAGACTTGCCATGTGATTGATGCCAGACATGGTCACTCTGTTGTCAGCAGACTTGCCATGTGTACTGATGCCAGACATGGTCACTCTGTAGTCAGCAGACTTGCCATGTGATTGATGCCAGACATGGTCACTCTGTAGTCAGCAGACTTGCCATGTGATTGATGCCAGACATGGTCACTCTGTTGTCAGCAGACTTGCCATGTGTACTGATGCCAGACATGGTCATTCTGTAATCAGCAGACTTGCCATGTGTACTGATGCCAGATGTGGTCACTCTGTTGTCAGCAGACTTGCCATGTGATTGATGCCAGACATGGTCACTCTGTTGTCAGCAGACGTGCCATGTGTACTGATGCCAGACATGGTCACTCTGTAGTCAGCATACTTGCCATGTGTACTGATGCCAGACATGGTCACTCTGTTGTCAGCAGACTTGCCATGTGTACTGATGCCAGACATGGTCACTCTGTAGTCAGCAGACTTGCCATGTGATTGATGCCAGACATGGTCACTCTGTTGTCAGCAGACTTGCCATGTGTACTGATGCCAGACATGGTCACTCTGTAGTCAGCATACTTGCCATGTGTACTGATGCCAGACATGGTCACTCTGTTGTCAGCAGACTTGCCATGTGTACTGATGCCAGACATGGTCACTCTGTAGTCAGCAGACTTGCCATGTGTACTGATGCCAGACATGGTCACTCTGTTGTCAGCAGACTTGCCATGTGTACTGATGCCAGACATGGTCACTCTGTAGTCAGCAGACTTGCCATGTGTACTGATGCCAGACATGGTCATTCTGTTGTCAGCAGACTTGCCATGTGTACTGATGCCAGACTTGAGGCTACTTGCTGCAGAATGATTAACTGCCAACTAACATAAAATGCAGTTGCCAATCTTGGTTCTTACCCCCAAATAGCTTGGTCTTGAAAATATTAACTGAATAGCATGTGCTGTATACTGGTTGAAGAATGCTCTCATTGCGTCCCCTGTGAGTGATTGTTGTTGTCTCCAGGACCACCCGTGGGTAACCCGTGACTGCCAGCACCCACTGCCCACAGAGGAGGAGAACTGCAGTCTGGTTGAGATCACAGATGAGGACATCGAGAATGTCATTAAACATGTGCCCAAACTAGAAACACTGGTATGTATAGCTTTATCATGTTTCAGTAGTTATGTTTATTTTCACTTTCTTACAGTGTTGCATTCCAGGCCTAACATTGACACTGACAGCTCCAGATTTTGTCAAAAGATCAAATGCCAACAAAGTATCATTATTTACTTCCTACCCTTGAAATGTAATGTGTAAGGAGTCAGAATACTCTGTATTCCAGTGTCTACAGCCTCTGAGTATAGTTTCAGGCCAGGTTTTCCGTGACCTTTGTTTCGCACTCAATCCAAACTAAAGTACTCACGGAAATGAAAAAAAACTGTTTTTTCGATCTCAGATTTTAAATAAATGCAGTTAATATACAATATATATAAATATTCAAACAACTCAATTAGTACTAATTGGGTCTTGGCACAGCGTATCAAAGGTTTTTATGTCTTTTTACACATAAAAGTGTGTAAAAATATGAACAAAACAGACTATTGTGAAACTGAGCATAACCAGGTGTTAGTAGATCAAGGTGAATGTCCATGACCTATGACACCTTGACGACAGATGAAAACAGGTGCTTGAAACCCACGTGCATGTGATTTGTCAGTGGTTAGTGATTTGTCAGTGGCATTGTGGGATAGTGAATCATCGTCAAAATATCAGAACGTAAAAGTAACATATTCCCTTCTCAAACAACAACTTACATGTCATTATTATTATGTACATAAACATAGCTGTTATTTTTATTGTTGTTTTAATAACTTTTTTCCAGGCTAATTTGCATAATGCCTATAGCCTGTTTCTGCCATGTCAATTTGGACTAGTTTTATTTTTGAATGTTGAAAGTGCCTACAAATTACCTCGTGTAATGTACATTTTGTATTGAGCACTGAGATAAAACTAGCAAATCCAGACTAGTACTTTTCCAGTTGTTTTGTTATTTCGTATTTACATCTACATAATGCTTTGTGTCGATTATTAAATCCAGCAAAACAGGTTTTTTTCATTTCCATGAGTACTTTAGTGATGCCATGTCTGACAACCATTCATACCTATCTGATACCAAATGGATATCTTATTTCGTAATATGAAATAAAAACCCATCCATATTGATATAAAGTAAAATCTAAGCTTGGAAGAGTCTGGATGTGACCTATATTCAAAATCTTTCAGGTTCTATTTTTTCCTCTCAGATTCTAACATTACAGTAAATACTGTAAATCGTGAAATTAATGCGTCTCCAAAAGAATGCGACTGCTGGCCCCAAGCCAAAAATGCGACTCAACCTGAATGCAACTGCCCCTTCCTCTCAAGCATCAGTGAATTTAAATCTGAAGAAAATGTCCTCTGTCAGGTTTACTGGAGAATCCTCACCTAAATCCAATCTTACTTAACACCCAATCCCACACCAAATGGCACCGCATATTAGAGTAGAGTACTTCCGCTAAAACAATACATGTGTGCTGGCTCGTGTCGGCCTCTGACGCAGTTGCAAAGAACAATGAGGGAACTTAAGTCATATAGTCGGATTTACCACGTTTTGCACGTGCTTAGACAGCACGTGCTATGTCATACTTTTGTTTTCTCCGCGAAGCAGGTATTCTAGCTATCTGTTCAAGCTTAACATGTCTTCAAACTAAGGTTAGATCATGGAAATTGTAACTTGTTTCATGTGAGAGTCATCATGATATTTTAATTTAGTCAATCTTTTACCAAATAAGAAAACAGAAAAGTATTAGGACAGCTTTAATATTCAATAAAGTAACTTTTATACTTGGTTTAGAACTTAAGACTTATTTTGAAGTTTTATTTAAAGTTTTATTTAAAGATAATACCCATTTGAGATTTTATTTCACATTCACTGAAGCGTGGATGATTTGCATACTACTTCTTGTGTATAAAACTATAGTGCCTGAATTACCTCCCTTAGTTTTTGCTGATACCCACTAGGCAAGTACTGTGCGTTGTCAACATCTTTTGTGGTAATGTTTGGGGTACCGTTGCAACTTCCTCTGAAGTGGGCTGCTTGGGACCCTGACTGCTTACTTAACTAAACAACAAGAAAGATGGCCATTGTCTGTCTTGTGACCATGTGCTCCTCCACCATAAACCATTCATCTTAAAGAGATCATACCAGCCGTGGTGGCCCTAAAAGGCACTCAGATCCATTATTTAACATGGCCACAATATTTGGCCATTACTGAACCATTCTGCATGTATCTACATGAAAGTTTACTCAGTATAATGTGGTATGGTTACTGTTACATTGTGTTGTGTATTGATACTTGTTATCCCCCCGGCATATAATGCGGGGGCATATAGCGATCAGCCAGTCTGTCCGTCTGTCTGTCTGTCCGTAATCATTTCCTTTTCCGGGGCAGAACTCGAAAACAGTTCAGTGTATTTGATTGAAACTTGACATATCTATCAGTCACATACTGAAGTTGTGCCTTTTGCTATTTAGGAATTTTAGAAATTTTTATTTTTTATGTTTCCATGGTAACAAGTTGGACTTAGGTTCTATAAGGGTGGTGTTCGTTTCCAGAGTGTAACTCAAAAACCGTTAAATACTTTCTTACAAAACTTTGCATGTCTACCAGGCACATACTGAACTGGTGCCTTTTGCAGTTAGGAATATTATACATTTTTATTTGTTATGTTTCCGTGGTAACAAGTTGGACTTAGGTTCTATAAGAGTGGTGTTTGTTTCTGGAGAGTAACTCAAAAACCGTTAAATACTTTCTTACAAAACTTTGCATGTCTACCAGGCACATACTGAAGTATCTTAATTGGACAAGACATGCACCTGTCTGGCATCAACTTACGTAATGAAATACCCAAAATAAAATTTCAAAACAACCAAAATTATATTCAATATTGGACATATAGTTGTTCATTATTATGTTATTATTTCTCTTCATCTCGTCTCAGAATGACACAATAAAAAGATGCAAAGAAAGCTCTATTGGTATAGAATTATCAGGATAATCGTTTAAGGTTGAACCAACGGGGTACCTGGCATGGATTGTATTTTATACATTTTACAATTCCTGGAGAAATTAAGTAAACAGTTTAATATCCTGTGATCAAAATATTGAAAAAAGAATGAACCCATTGATTATATAATGCAAAACGAGAGGAATAATTCGTGAATTGTTTGTGACTAACGCGCACCTGGCGAATCGTTAGGTATCACTGTTCTGTGTATCAAACGACATAAAAAAACCAATTCCAAGACAATTCTTTCAGAAATGTGTGCATATATTTTACCGAAAAAATATCATCCATTTTGTGAAAGTAATCTGTTTTAGTTATAAAATAAAATGAAACGGCTATTCATGCACATTGCTAATATGAACTTATAATATTGACTATTGCACATCCCAAGAAATTTGTACATGCTGCAGTTACATTTACACTTCATCTTATAACACTCCTCCAAAGGAAAGAAATATCGTATTCGACACTAAAAACCTATCAATTGTTATGTAAACAAGGTTCTAACAAACAGGAGATTATCAAAGTTTCGTTCATACATGTTGTGGCCTATATTTACGTATGATATCATTTTGAACATTGACAAATGTCCAAAGTGAAATTAATTGTGTGATAAAAATGTATTGTATAAAAGATATGCAAAATCTACATCATAACTGAAACTGTAAACAGCATGATACAATGATCGTGTGCACTCTCATTCAAGGACCTTCACCTCAAAGAAATTACCAAATATGTACAACAATGTTGACGTATGACATCACTATACCTGTGACCGACTTTTACAAAATGGCGTGTTCACTGTCAACAGTACGCGGGATTTTACGAGGGGACTTTCGTTGATTCAGGGATCGTATATACATAAATGTGACATGTAAGTAATCATACACATTCTGACAATCTATGTACTGTTATTTGTTGTTATAATTTTCATTGAACCAAACCGAAATAGTCAGAAATTCCGATAAATACCGTTGTTGTTGTGTGTGATTTTGCATCAGTCATGGTGTCACACAGGACGGTAACTTTGCAATGATTTGATATTTTCAACAGAAATTGTCAATGTATCTATTTTAAATTCCATAATTCTTCCTACGATTCTCTTCCCATGCATATTCTGAAAATGTTGAGCCAATATATTGAACGAATAGACGAATGGATAGCTCAAAATAGGAGAAAATGCTACACTGTGTAAAATCTGTATTTTGCTTTGTTTACATTTCAAACAAGTGCAGTTTTTCGAGCACAGCGTTCGTTTTCACACCTTACTTATTTTGCTTGATTTCATCCAGCCACTTTGTATTGGTGACAAAGACCATTTTTCATTCGATTCTAAAATGTGTGAGGAATTCAAGGATGTGTGTATCGTAGCTAAGTTTGAAATATACGTGATGTTACAGGCACCTCGTAACCGGTGTACCTGAAACGTGATTTTGTAAACACTTTCAAAAATGGCGGAAAGTTCACTTCGGCGTTCGTTTTTGCGTATTTTCCAAAACATTCTGAACGATTATAGGGTTATCGGAGCCGTTTTGGAATGATCATTGGTGATTTCATAAAGGACAGATACCCGTGATCACTAATGTGCTATTTTTGAAATTCATTTCTTGGAGTAAATATCGGAAATTTAGATTTCAAAACATGCTGTAAATAACGCGGTGAGTGGTGATTTAGTAATGTGTACAAAATGGTGACATTTACGAAGTACCTAATTTTCAGAGGTCATTTTTAGTACTTTTGCTTGGCCTAAAATGTCAGTGGATGATATCACAGAACAGGGAATCTCCCAGCTTATTCAAAACTGTGAAGTGTATTAGTGTGCATGATGTACTTTCAATTTTATTCCACTTCAAAGTGAGGGTTGTAGAGGAAGGACATATATGTCCCTGTGGCATCCAGGGGGTTAAATTGAAAAAAGAACAAAAAGAAAAAATCTGTTAATAGCAAAGGCACAACTACATACCTGCTTGATAGTTGTAAAAACTTTTGAGAAGCTAAGTTGTATGGTTCGGGAGATATGGTCTGGACAAGAGCACTACCCTGAAATTTCCTAAGTTCATCATATTTTGATGGAAACGACAAAAATATAAAATTCTAAAAATCTCTAAATAGCAAAAGGCACTTCTACTGAGCCTGATTGTTAAGTGTACCAAGTTTTGGGAAGCTAGGTTGTACGGTTTTGGAAATATGCTCCGGACAAGAGCACTACCCTGAAATTTCCTAAGTTCATCATATTTCCATGGAAACGACAAAAATATAAAATTCTAAAAATCTCTAAATAGCAAAAGGCACTACTACTGAGCCTGATTGGTAAGTGTACCAAGTTTTGGGAAGCTAGGTTGTACGGTTTAGGAAATCTGCTCCGGACAAACAATGATTACAGACGGACGGACAGACAGACAGACATACTGATGGCTATATCCCCCCGTCATTATATGTCGGGGGGATAAAAACTGTTAAATACTTTCTTACAAAACTTTGCATGTCTACCAGGCACATACTGAACTGGTGCCTTTTGCTATTTAGGAATTTTATAAATTTTTATTTTTTATGTTATCCAACAAGTTGGATTTAAGTTTTCATATAGGGTGGGTTCACTTATGGAGTATAACAAATAATCTGTTAAATATTTCTTTGCCAAACATTGCATGTCTATATATAAAGTACATACTGAACTGGTGCAATTTGATATTAAGGAGTTTTATAAATGTTTATTTTAGAATTTCCATTGCAGCTATTTTGACATGGGCTAAGAAAAATGTTGGGTCAGTTACCTGGTTTGGGACCATAACGTGTTAAAATGGGTGGGGGATATAGATGACTTTGTTGACTATATGCTTGTTTAGTTATTGTTTCTTGTAATTTGTCATTTGTTTGCATAAAAAAAACCCCACAGAAACACACATGTTTTACTTTCCATTTCTTATGGATGCGACCATGGTGGATCTTTTGTTGGTAAACAATGTATGCTTCTTAAAGAACATTCAACTCTTGACTCATTACATACAGAATTGCACATTTTATTTGTGTTACAGACAGCTGCCGGGGGGATATGTCATCTTTCTGATGACTCTTGTTACCTTCACATTTTGCCTTCATGTTCTGCTGTCAGAGGATATACATGCAGTGACGATTTCTGTTTATTGGAAACTTCTGTTACTTTTTGGCATATTCTTATTAACCTTGTAAAGCCTTCATAATCAGCCATAATATAATATTCCAGAACAGTTCAGATGAGCTGGAGAGCCTTGTTCCTTTTTTTTTATGGACATATTACTGGTGTCCATTTGATGTGATGTGAACACTGTGAATCCTAATTGCAACGATTGTCTCCAGATCATGGTCAAGAGCATCCTCAAGCAGAAGTCATTCCGAAATCCCTTCTTACGCGAGAAAGAGAACAGACTCAAGAATGATCTCAACAAAACAGGACGCTCCAACTCTGCCCCTGAAACCTTCGCACATATCATGAAAAGGTAGGCAACAATGTAGTTTGTTGTTGATACCAGTGTGTGGCTACCTATCATATCATAGTGCGCTACCATCCCAGCTACACCATACAGTGTCCTCCTGTCCTAGCTACACCATACAGTGTCCTCCTGTCCCAGCTACACCATACAATGTCCACCTGCCCCAGCTACAGCATACAGTGTCCTACTGTCCCACTTACACCATACCGTGTCCTACTGTCCCAGCTGCACCATACAGTGTCCTACTGTCCCACTTACACCATACCGTGTCCTACTGTCCCAGCTGCACCATACAGTGTCCTACTGTCCTACTAACACCATACCGTTTCCTACTGTCCTACTGTCCTACTAACACCATACCGTGTCCTACTGTCCTACTTACACCATACCGTGTCCTACTGTCCTACTGTCCTACTTACACCATACCGTGTCCTACTGTCCTACTTACACCATACCGTGTCCTACTGTCCCACTTACACCATACCGTGTCCTACTGTCCTACTTACACCATACCGTGTCCTACTGTCCTACTGTCCTACTAACACCATACCGTGTCCTACTGTCCTCCTTACACCATACCGTGTCCTACTGTCCTACTTACACCATACCGTGTCCTACTGTCCTACTGTCCTACTAACACCATACCGTGTCCAACTGTCCTACTTACACCATACCGTGTCCTACTGTCCTACTTACACCATACCGTGTCCTACTGTCCTACTGTCCTACTTACACCATACCGTGTCCTACTGTCCCACTTACACCATACCGTGTCCTACTGTCCTACTTACACCATACCGTGTCCTACTGTCCTACTTACACCATACCGTGTCCTACTGTCCTACTTACACCATACCATGTCCTACTGTCCTACTTACACCATACCGTTTCCTACTGTCCTACTGTCCTACTAACACCATACCGTGTCCTACTGTCCTACTTACACCATACCGTGTCCTACTGTCCTACTTACACCATACCGTGTCCTACTGTCCTACTGTCCTACTAACACCATACCGTGTCCTACTGTCCTACTAACACCATACCGTGTCCTACTGTCCTACTAACACCATACCGTGTCCTACTGTCCTACTTACACCATACCGTGTCCTACTGTCCTACTAACACCATACCGTGTCCTACTGTCCTACTTACACCATACCGTGTCCTACTGTCCTACTGTCCTACTAACACCATACCGTGTCCTACTGTCCTACTTACACCATACCGTGTCCTACTGTCCTACTTACACCATACCATGTCCTACTGTCCTACTGTCCTACTTACACCATACCGTGTCCTACTGTCCTACTTACACCATACCGTGTCCTACTGTCCCACTTACACCATACCGTGTCCTACTGTCCTACTTACACCATACCGTGTCCAACTGTCCTACTGTCCTACTAACACCATACCGTGTCCTACTGTCCTACTTACACCATACCGTGTCCTACTGTCCTACTAACACCATACCGTGTCCTACTGTCATACTTACACCATACTGTGTCCTACTGTCCTACTGTCCCACTTACACCATACCGTGTCCTACTGTCCTACTTACACCATACCGTGTCCTACTGTCCTACTGTCCTACTTACACCATACCGTGTCCTACTGTCCTACTGTCCTACTGTCCTACTTACACCATACCGTGTCCTACTGTCCTACTGTCCTACTTACACCATACCGTGTCCTACTGTCCTACTGTCCTACTGTCCTACTTACACCATACCGTGTCCTACTGTCCTACTTACACCATACTGTGTCCTACTGTCCTACTGTCCTACTAACACCATACCGTGTCCTACTGTCCTCCTTACACCATACCGTGTCCTACTGTCCCACTTACACCATACCGTGTCCTACTGTCCTACTGTCCTACTGTCCTACTTACACCATACCGTGTCCTACTGTCCTACTTACACCATACTGTGTCCTACTGTCCTACTGTCCTACTAACACCATACCGTGTCCTACTGTCCTCCTTACACCATACCGTGTCCTACTGTCCTACTAACACCATACTGTGTCCTACTGTCCTACTGTCCCACTTACACCATACTGTGTCCTACTGTCCTACTGTCCCACTTACACCATACCGTGTCCTACTGTCCTACTGTCCTACTTACACCATACCGTGTCCTACTGTCCTACTGTCCTACTTACACCATACCGTGTCCTACTGTCCTACTGTCCTACTTACCTCATACTGTGTCCTACTGTCCCACTTACACCATACCGTGTCCTACTGTCCTACTGTCCTACTTACACCATACCGTGTCCTACTGTCCTACTGTCCTACTTACACCATACCGTGTCCTACTGTCCCACTTACACCATACCGTGTCCTACTGTCCCACTTACACCATACCGTGTCCTACTGTCCCACTTACACCATACTGTGTCCTACTGTCCTACTGTCCTACTTACACCATACTGTGTCCTACTGTCCTACTGTCCTATTTACACCATACCGTGTCCTACTGTCCCACTTACACCATACCGTGTCCTACTGTCCTACTGTCCTACTTACATCACACTGTGTCCTACTGTCCCACTTACACCATACTGTGTCCTACTGTCCTACTGTCCTATTTACACCATACCGTGTCCTACTGTCCCACTTACACCATACTGTGTCCTACTGTCCTACTGTCCTATTTACACCATACCGTGTCCTACTGTCCCACTTACACCATACCGTGTCCTACTGTCCTACTGTCCTACTTACACCATACCGTGTCCTACTGTCCTACTGTCCTACTTACACCATACCGTGTCCTACTGTCCCACTTACACCATACCGTGTCCTACTGTCCCACTTACACCATACTGTGTCCTACTGTCCTACTGTCCTACTTACACCATACTGTGTCCTACTGTCCTACTGTCCTATTTACACCATACCGTGTCCTACTGTCCCACTTACACCATACTGTGTCCTACTGTCCTACTGTCCTACTTACACCATACTGTGTCCTACTGTCCTACTGTCCTATTTACACCATACCGTGTCCTACTGTCCTATTTACACCATACCGTGTCCTACTGTCCCACTTACACCATACTGTGTCCTACTGTCCTACTGTCCTATTTACACCATACCGTGTCCTACTGTCCCACTTACACCATACTGTGTCCTACTGTCCTACTGTCCTATTTACACCATACTGTGTCCTACTGTCCCACTTACACCATACCGTGTCCTACTGTCCTACTTACACCATACCGATTCCTACTGTCCTACTGTCCTACTAACACCATACCGTGTCCTACTGTCCCACTTACACCATACCGTGTCCTACTGTCCCACTTACACCATACTGTGTCCTACTGTCCTACTTACACCATACCGTGTCCTACTGTCTCACTTACACCATACCGTGTCCTACTGTCCTACTGTCCTATTTACACCATACCGTGTCCTACTGTCCTACTGTCCTAGCTACACCATACCGTGTCCTACTGCCCTACTTACACCATACCGTGTCCTACTGTCCCACTTACACCATACCATGTCCTACTGTCCCACTTACACCATACAGTGTCCTACTGTCCCACTTACACCATACCGTGTCCTACTGTCCCACTTACACCATACTGTGTCCTACTGTCCTACTGTCCTATTTACACCATACCGTGTCCTACTGTCCCACTTACACCATACCGTGTCCTACTGTCCTACTGTCCTACTTACACCATACCGTGTCCTACTGTCCTACTGTCCTACTTACACCATACCGTGTCCTACTGTCCCACTTACACCATACCGTGTCCTACTGTCCCACTTACACCATACTGTGTCCTACTGTCCTACTGTCCTACTTACACCATACTGTGTCCTACTGTCCTACTGTCCTATTTACACCATACCGTGTCCTACTGTCCCACTTACACCATACTGTGTCCTACTGTCCTACTGTCCTATTTACACCATACCGTGTCCTACTGTCCCACTTACACCATACTGTGTCCTACTGTCCTACTGTCCTATTTACACCATACCGTGTCCTACTGTCCTATTTACACCATACCGTGTCCTACTGTCCCACTTACACCATACCGTGTCCTACTGTCCCACTTACACCATACTGTGTCCTACTGTCCTACTGTCCTACTTACACCATACTGTGTCCTACTGTCCTACTGTCCTATTTACACCATACCGTGTCCTACTGTCCTATTTACACCATACCGTGTCCTACTGTCCCACTTACACCATACTGTGTCCTACTGTCCTACTGTCCTATTTACACCATACTGTGTCCTACTGTCCCACTTACACCATACCGTGTCCTACTGTCCTACTTACACCATACCATGTCCTACTGTCCTACTTACACCATACTGTGTCCTACTGTCCCACTTACACCATACTGTGTCCTACTGTCCCACTTACACCATACCGTGTCCTACTGTCCTACTGTCCTACTTACACCATACCGATTCCTACTGTCCTACTGTCCTACTAACACCATACCGTGTCCTACTGTCCCACTTACACCATACCGTGTCCTACTGTCCCACTTACACCATACTGTGTCCTACTGTCCTACTTACACCATACCGTGTCCTACTGTCTCACTTACACCATACCGTGTCCTACTGTCCTACTGTCCTATTTACACCATACCGTGTCCTACTGTCCTACTGTCCTAGCTACACCATACCGTGTCCTACTGCCCTACTTACACCATACCGTGTCCTACTGTCCCACTTACACCATACCATGTCCTACTGTCCCACTTACACCATACAGTGTCCTACTGTCCCACTTACACCATACAGTGTCCTACTGTCCTACTTACACCATACCGTGTCCTACTGTCCTACTTACACCATACCGTGTCCTACTGTCCCACTTACACCATACCGTGTCCTACTGTCCCACTTACACCATACAGTGTCCTACTGTCCCACTTACACCATACCGTGTCCTACTGTCCCACTTACACCATACCATGTCCTACTGTCCCACTTACACCATACAGTGTCCTACTGTCCCACTTACACCATACCGTGTCCTACTGTCCCACTTACACCATACCGTGTCCTACTGTCCCACTTACACCATACAGTGTCCTACTGTCCCACTTACACCATACTGTGTCCTACTGTCCCACTTACACCATACAGTGTCCTACTGTCCCACTTACACCATACAGTGTCCTACTGTCCCACTTACACCATACCGTGTCCTACTGTCCCACTTACACCATACAGTGTCCTACTGTCCCACTTACACCATACCATGTCCTACTGTCCCACTTACACCATACAGTGTCCTACTGTCCCACTTACACCATACAGTGTCCTACTGTCCCACTTACACCATACCATGTCCTACTGTCCCACTTACACCATACCGTGTCCTACTGTCCTACTTACACCATACTGTGTCCTACTGTCCTGCTGTCCCACTTACACCATACCGTGTCCTACTGTCCTGCTGTCCCACTTACACCATACCGTGTCCTACTGTCCTACTTACACCATACCGTGTCCTACTGTCCTACTTACGCCATACCGTGTCCTACTGTCCTACTAATACCATACCGTGTCCTACTGTCCTACTTACACCATATCGTTTCCTACTGTCCTACTAACACCATACCGTGTCCTACTGTCCTACTAACACCATACCGTGTCCTACTGTCCTACTGTCCTACTAACACCATACCGTGTCCTACTGTCCTACTTACACCATACCGTGTCCTACTGTCCTACTGTCCCACTTACACCATACCGTGTCCTACTGTCCTACTGTCCTACTTACACCAAACCGTGTCCTACTGTCCTACTGTCCTACTAACACCATACCGTGTCCTACTGTCCTACTGTCCTACTAACACCATACCGTGTCCTACTGTCCTACTTACACCATACCGTGTCCTACTGTCCTACTGTCCCACTTACACCATACCGTGTCCTACTGTCCTACTAACACCATACCGTGTCCTACTGTCCTACTAACACCATACCGTGTCCTACTGTCCTACTAACACCATACCGTGTCCTACTGTCCTACTGTCCCACTTACACCATACCGTGTCCTACTGTCCTACTGTCCTACTTACACCATACCGTGTCCTACTGTCCTACTTACACCATACCCTGTCCTACTGTCCTACTAACACCATACCGTGTCCTACTGTCCTACTTACACCATACCGTGTCCTACTGTCCTACTTACACCATACCATGTCCTACTGTCCTACTGTCCTACTTACACCATACAGTGTCCTACTGTCCCACTTACACCATACCGTGTCCTACTGTCCTACTTACACCATACCGTGTCCTACTGTCCTACTGTCCTACTAACACCATACCGTGTCCTACTGTCCTACTTACACCATACCATGTCCTACTGTCCTACTGTCCTACTAACACCATACCGTGTCCTACTATCCTACTTACACCATACCGTGTCCTACTGTCCTACTTACACCATACCGTGTCCTTCTGTCCTACTGTCCTACTTACACCATACCGTGTCCTACTGTCCCACTTACACCATACCGTGTCCTACTGTCCTACTTACACCATACCGTGTCCTACTGTCCTAGCTACACCATACCGTGTCCTACTGTCCTACTTACACCATACCGTGTCCTACTGTCCTAGCTACACCATACCGTGTCCTACTTACACCATACCGTGTCCTACTGTCCTAGCTACACCATACAGTGCCCTACTGTCCCACTTACACCATACCGTCTCCTACATCTTAGCTACACCATACCGTGTCCTACTGTCCTAGCTACACTATACAGTGTCCTACTGTCCCACTTACACCATACCATGTCCTACTGTCCTACTTACGACACACTGTGCCCTACTGTCCCACTTACACCATACCGTGTCCTACTGTCCCACTTACACCATACCGTGTCCTACTGCCCTACTTACACCATACAGTGCCCTACTGTCCCACTTACACCATACTGTGTCCTACTGTCCTAGCTACACCATACCGTGTCCTACTGTCCTAGCTACACCATACCGTGTCCTACTGTCCTACTTACATCACACTGTGTCCTACTGTCTCACTTACACCATACCGTGTCCTACTGTCCCAGCTACACCATACAGATTCCTACTGTCCCACTTACACCATACAGTGTCCTACTGTCCCACTTACACCATACAGTGTCCTACTGTCCCAGCTACACCATACAGATTCCTACTGTCCCCGCTACACCATACAGTGTTCTACTGTCCTAGCTACACCATACAGTGCCCTACTGTCCCACTTACACCATACCATGTCCTACTGTCCCACTTACACCATACAGTGTCCTACTGTCCCAGCTACACCATACAGTGCCCTACTGTCCCACTTACACCATACCATGTCCTACTGTCCCACTTACACCATACAGTGTCCTACTGTCCCACTTACATCATACAGTGTCCTACTGTCCTAGCTAAACCATACAGTGCCCTACTGTCCCACTTACACCATACCAGACCGCCTCCGTGGTCTTGTGGTAGAGTGTCCGCCCGGACAGCGGAAGGTCCAGGGTTCGATCCCGGGCCGCGTCATACAAAAAGACATTAACAGATTGTACTTGTTGTTACCCTGTCTGACGCTCGGCATTAAGGGGCTAAAACAAGGACTGGTCGTCTCGGAGTCAGTATACTGTGTCTGAGTGGGGTATTCATGGTAAACTGCGGCATTGTATCTCAGTGAGATAGCACTATAAATCGGCATCAGTCCGGACTAGTACAAGCAGCCACACACACACATACACGTGCATGCACGTCGCTATATAAGTGCAATAATCTTGGACAACGTTAAACCCAATTTCACCTCACCTCACCTACATCATACCATGTCCTACTGTCCCACTTACACCATACTGTGTTCTACTGTCCTACTTACACCATACCATGTCCTACTGTCCCAGCTACACCATACAGATTCCTACTGTCCCACTTACACCATACCATGTCCTACTGTCCCACTTACACCATACAGTGTCCTACTGTCCCAGCTACACCATCCAGATTCCTACTGTCCCAGCTACACCATACAATGCCCTACTGTCCCACTTACACCATACCGTGTCCTACTGTCCCACTTACACCATACCGTGTCCTACTGTCCCACTTACACCATACAGTGTCCTACTGTCCTACTTACACCATACCGTGTCCTACTGTCCTACTAACACCATACCGTGTCCTACTGTCCCACTTACACCATACCGTGTCCTACTGTCCTACTTACACCATACCGTGTCCTACTGTCCTACTTACACCATACCGATTCCTACTGTCCTACTGTCCCACTTACACCATTCCGTGTCCTACTGTCCTACTTACACCATACCGTGTCCTACTGTCCTACTGTCCTACAAACACCATACCGTGTCCTACTGTCCTACTTACACCATACCCTGTCCTACTGTCCTACTGTCCTACTAACACCATACCGTGTCCTACTGTCCTACTTACACCATACCCTGTCCTACTGTCCCACTTACACCATACTGTGTCCTACTGTCCTACTGTCCCACTTACACCATACCGTGTCCTACTGTCCTACTGTCCCACTTACACCATACCGTGTCCTACTGTCCTAGCTACACCATACCGTGTCCTACTGTCCTACTGTCCTACTTACACCATACCCTGTCCTACTGTCCTTCTGTCCTACTAACACCATACCGTGTCCTACTGTCCCACTTACACCATACCGTGTCCTACTGTCCTACTTACATCACACTGTGTCCTACTGTCTCACTTACACCATACTGTGTCCTACTGTCCAAGCTACACCATACAGATTCCTACTGTCCCACTTACACCATACCGTGTCCTACTGTCCTACTTACACCATACCGTGTCCTACTGTCCTACTTACACCATACCCTGTCCTACTGTCCCACTTACACCATACAGTGTCCTACTGTCCCACTTACACCATACAGTGTCCTACTGTCCCACTTACACCATACCGTGTCCTACTGTCCTACTTACACCATACCGTGTCCTACTGTCCCACTTACACCATACCGTGTCCTACTGTCCTACTTACACCATACCGTGTCCTACTGTCCCACTTACACCATACAGTGTCCTACTGTCTCACTTACACCATACCCTGTCCTACTGTCCTACTTACACCATACCGTGTCCTACTGTCTCACTTACACCATACAGTGTCCTACTGTCTCACTTACACCATACCGTGTCCTACTGTCCTACTTACACCATACCGTGTCCTACTGTCCTACTTACACCATACCGTGTCCTACTGTCCCACTTACACCATACCGTGTCCTACTGTCCTACTTACACCATACCGTGTCCTACTGTCCCACTTACACCATACCGTGTCCTACTGTCCTACTTACACCATACCGTGTCCTACTGTCCCACTTACACCATACGGTGTCCTACTGTCTCACTTACACCATACCCTGTCCTACTGTCCTACTTACACCATACCGTGTCCTACTGTCTCACTTACACCATACAGTGTCCTACTGTCTCACTTACACCATACCCTGTCCTACTGTCCTACTGTCCCACTTACACCATACTGTGTCCTACTGTCTCACTTACACCATACCCTGTCCTACTGTCCTACTTACATCACACTGTGTCCTACTGTCTCACTTACACCATACCCTGTCCTACTGTCCTACTGTCCCACTTACACCATACTGTGTCCTACTGTCCTACTGTCCTACTTACATCACACTGTGTCCTACTGTCTCACTTACACCATACCGTGTCCTACTGTCCTACTGTCCCACTTACACCATACCGTGTCCTACTGTCCTACTGTCCTACTTACACCATACCGTGTCCTACTGTCCTACTGTCCTATTTACACCATACAGTGTCCTACTGTCCCACTTACACCATACCGTGTCCTACTGTCCTACTGTCCTATTTACACCATACAGTGTCCTACTGTCCCACTTACACCATACCGTGTCCTACTGTCCTACTGTCCTATTTACACCATACAGTGTCCTACTGTCCCACTTACACCATACCGTGTCCTACTGTCCCACTTACACCATACTGTGTCCTACTGTCTCACTTACACCATACCCTGTCCTACTGTCCTACTGTCCTATTTACACCATACAGTGTCCTACTGTCTCACTTACACCATACTGTGTCCTACTGTCCTACTGTCCTACTAACACCATACCGTGTCCTACTGTCCTCCTTACACCATACCATGTCCTACTGTCCTACTTACACCATACCATGTCCTACTGTCCTACTTACACCATACTGTGTCCTACTGTCTCACTTACACCATACTGTGTCCTACTGTCCTACTTACACCATACCATGTCCTACTGTCTCACTTACACCATACCGTGTCCTACTGTCCTACTTACACCATACCGTGTCCTACTGTCCTACTTACACCATACTGTGTCCTACTGTCCTACTAACACCATACTGTGTCCTACTGTCCTACTGTCCTACTAACACCATACTGTGTCCTACTGTCTCACTTACACCATACCGTGTCCTACTGTCCTACTTACACCATACCGTGTCCTACTGTCCTACTTACACCATACCGTGTCCTACTGTCCTACTTACACCATACCCTGTCCTACTGTCCCACTTACACCATACTGTGTCCTACTGTCCTAGCTACACCATACCGTGTCCTACTGTCCTACTAACACCATACTGTGTCCTACTGTCCTACTGTCCTACTTACACCATACAGTGTCCTACTGTCCTACTTACACCATACAGTGTCCTACTGTCCCAGCTACACCATACCCTGTCCTACTGTCCCAGCTACACCATACCGTGTCCTACTGTCCTAGCTACACCATACCGTGTCCTACTGTCCTACTTACACCATACCGTGTCCTACTGTCCTACTTACACCATACAGTGTCCTACTGTCCCAGCTACACCATACCCTGTCCTACTGTCCCAGCTACACCATACCGTGTCCTACTGTCCTAGCTACACCATACCGTGTCCTACTGCCCTACTTACACCATACCGTGTCCTACTGTCCTACTTACACCATACCGTGTCCTACTGTCCTACTGCCCTACTTACACCATACCGTGTCCTACTGTCCTACTTACACCATACCGTGTCCTACTGTCCTACTGTCCCACTTACACCATACTGTGTCCTACTGTCCTACTTACACCATACCGTGTCCTACTGTCCTACTTACACCATACCCTGTCCTACTGTCCCACTTACACCATACAGTGTCCTACTGTCCTACTTACACCATACCGTGTCCTACTGTCCCACTTACACCATACCGTGTCCTTCTGTCCTACTTACACCATACCCTGTCCTACTGTCCCACTTACACCATACCGTGTCCTACTGTCCTACTTACACCATACCGTGTCCTACTGTCCTACTTACACCATACCCTGTCCTACTGTCCCACTTACACCATACAGTGTCCTACTGTCCTACTTACACCATACCGTGTCCTACTGTCCTACTGTCCTACTTACACCATACCGTGTCCTACTGTCCTACTGTCCTACTTACACCATACCGTGTCCTACTGTCCTACTGTCTCACTTACACCATACTGTGTCCTACTGTCCCACTTACACCATACCGTGTCCTACTGTCCTACTTACACCATACCATGTCCTACTGTCCTACTTACACCATACCCTGTCCTACTGTCCTACTTACACCATACCCTGTCCTACTGTCCTACTTACACCATACCGTGTCCTACTGTCCTACTTACACCATACCGTGTCCTACTGTCCTACTTACACCATACCCTGTCCTACTGTCCCACTTACACCATACAGTGTCCTACTGTCCTACTTACACCATACCGTGTCCTACTGTCCTACTGTCCTACTTACACCATACCGTGTCCTACTGTCCTACTGTCCTACTTACACCATACCGTGTCCTACTGTCCTACTGTCTCACTTACACCATACTGTGTCCTACTGTCCCACTTACACCATACCGTGTCCTACTGTCCTACTTACACCATACCATGTCCTACTGTCCTACTTACACCATACCCTGTCCTACTGTCCTACTGTCCCACTTACACCATACTGTGTCCTACTGTCCTACTTACACCATACCGTGTCCTACTGTCCTACTGTCCTACTTACACCATACCGTGTCCTACTGTCCTACTTACACCATACCCTGTCCTACTGTCCCACTTACACCATACAGTGTCCTACTGTCCTACTTACACCATACCGTGTCCTACTGTCCTACTGTCCTACTTACACCATACCGTGTCCTACTGTCCTACTGTCCTACTTACACCATACCGTGTCCTACTGTCCTACTGTCTCACTTACACCATACTGTGTCCTACTGTCCCACTTACACCATACCGTGTCCTACTGTCCTACTTACACCATACCATGTCCTACTGTCCTACTTACACCATACCCTGTCCTACTGTCCTACTGTCCCACTTACACCATACTGTGTCCTACTGTCCTACTTACACCATACCGTGTCCTACTGTCCTACTTACACCATACCATGTCCTACTGTCCTACTTACACCATACCCTGTCCTACTGTCCTACTGTCCCACTTACACCATACCGTGTCCTACTGTCCTATTTACACCATACCGTGTCCTACTGTCCCACTTACACCATACTGTGTCCTACTGTCCTACTTACACCATACCCTGTCCTACTGTCCCACTTACACCATACTGTGTCCTACTGTCCTAGCTACACCATACCGTGTCCTACTGTCCTAGCTACACCATACCGTGTCCTACTGTCCTACTTACATCACACTGTGTCCTACTGTCTCACTTACACCATACTGTGTCCTACTGTCTCACTTACACCATACAGATTCCTACTGTCCCACTTATACCATACAGTGTCCTACTGTCCCACTTACACCATACCGTGTCCTACTGTCCCACTTACACCATACCGTGTCCTACTGTCCTACTGTCCTACTTACACCATACCGTGTCCTACTGTCCCACTTACACCATACAGTGTCCTACTGTCCCACTTACACCATACCGTGTCCTACTGTCCTACTGTCCTACTTACACCATACCGTGTCCTACTGTCCCACTTACACCATACAGTGTCCTACTGTCCCACTTACACCATACAGTGTCCTACTGTCCCAGCTACACCATACAGATTCCTACTGTCCCCGCTACACCATACAGTGTTCTACTGTCCTAGCTACACCATACAGTGCCCTACTGTCCCACTTACACCATACCAGACCGCCTCCGTGGTCTTGTGGTAGAGCGTCCACCCGGACAGCGGAAGGTCCAGGGTTCGATCCCGGGCCGCGTCATACAAAAAGACATTAACAGATTGTACTTGTTGTTACCCTGTCTGACGCTCGGCATTAAGGGGCTAAAACAAGGACTGGTCGTCTCGGAGTCAGTATACTGTGTCTGAGTGGGGTATTCATGGTAAACTGCGGCATGGTATCTCAGTGAGATAGCACTATAAATCGGCATCAGTCCGGACTAGTACAAGCAGCCACACACACACATACACGTGCATGCACGTCGCTATATAAGTGCAATAATCTTTGACGAGACGTTAAACCCAATTTCACCTCACCTCACCTACATCATACCATGTCCTACTGACCTACTTACACCATACCGTGTCCTACTGCCCTAGCTACACCATACCGCTATACCATACAGATTCCTACTGCCCTCCCTGCACCATACAGCGTCCTGCTGCCCTAGCTACACTATACAGATTCCTACTGTCCCTGCTACACCATACGGACCGCCTCCGTGGTCTTGTGGTAGAGCGTCCGCCCGGATAGCGGAAGGTCCAGGGTTCAATCCCTGGCCGCGTCATACCAAAAGAAATTAAAAGATGGTACTTGTTGTTACCCTGTCTGGCGCTCGGCATTAAGGGGCTAAAACAATGACTGGTCCGCTCGGAGTCAGTATACTGTGTCTGAGTGGGGTATTCATGTTAAACTGCGGCATGGTTTCTCAGTGAGCTAGCACTTTAAATCTGCATCAGTCCGGACTAGTACAAGCAGCCACACAAACACACACACACACGTACATGCACGTCGCTATATAAGTGCAAAAATCTTGGACGCGACGTTAAACCCCATTTCACCTCACCGCTACACCATACAGCATCCTACTGCCCTCGCTACACCATACAGCGTCCTACTGCCCTAGCTATACTATACCGATTCCTACTGTCCCCGCTACACCATACAACATCCTACTGCCCTCGCCACGCCATACAGCATCCTACTGTCCCAGCTACACCATACAGCGTCCTACTGTCCCAGCTACACCATACAGCGTCATACTGCCCTAGCTACACTATACAGATTCCTACTGTCCCCGCTACACCATACAGCATCCTACTGCCCTCGCCACGCCATACAGCATCCTACTGTCCCCGCTACACCATACAGCATCCTACTGCCCTCGCTACGCCATACAGCGTCCTTCTGTTCCCGCTACACCATACAGCGTCCTACTGCCCTCGCTACGCCATACAGCATTCTACTGCCCTCGCTACGCCATACAGCATCCTACTGTCCCCGCTACACCATACAGCATCCTACTGCCCTCGCTACGCCATACAGCATCCTACTGCCCTCGCTACACCATACAGCATCCTACTGTCCCCGGTACACCATACAGCATCCTACTGTCCCCGGTACACCATACAGCATCCTACTGCCCTCGCTACACCATACAGCATCCTACTGTCCCCGGTACATCATACAGCATCCTACTGTCCCCGCTACACCATACAGCGTCCTACTGCCCCCGCTACACCATACAGCGTCCTACTGCCCTCGCTACACCATACAGCATCCTACTGTCCCCAGTACACCATACAGCATCCTACTGTCCCCGCTACACCATACAGCATCCTACTGCCCTCGCTACACCATACAGCATTCTACTGCCCTCGCTACACCATACAGCATTCTACTGCCCTCGCTACACCATACAGCATCCTACTGCCCTCGCTACACCATACAGCATTCTACTGCCCTCGCTACACCATACAGCATTCTACTGCCCTCGCTACACCATACAGGGTCCTACTGCCCTCGCTACACCATACAGGGTCCTACTGCCCTCGCTACACCATACAGCATCCTACTGTCCCCGGTACACCATACAGCATCCTACTTTCCTCGCTACACCATACAGCATCCTACTGCCCTCGCTACACCATACAGCATCCTACTGCCCTCGCTACACCATACAGCGTCCTACTGCCCTAGCTACACTATACAGCGTCCTACTGTCCCCGCTACACCAAAAAGCATCCTACTGCCCTCGCTACACCATACAGCGTCCTACTGTCCCCGGTACACCATATAGCATCCTACTGTCCCCGCTACACCATACAGCATCCTACTGCCCTCGCTACACCATACAGCATCCTACTGTCCCAGGTACACCATACAGCATCCTACTGCCCTCGCTACACCATACAGCATCCTACTTTCCTCGCTACACCATACAGCATCCTACTGCCCTAGCTACACCATACAGCATCCTACTGCCCTCACTACACCATACAGCGTCCTACTGCCCTAGCTACAGTATACAGATTCCTACTGTCCCCGCTACACCATACAGCATCCTACTGCCCTCGCCACGCCATACAGCATCCTACTGTCCCCGCTTCACCATACAGCATCCTACTGCCCTCGCTACGCCATACAGCGTCCTTCTGTTCCCGCTACACCATACAGCGTCCTTCTGCCCTCGCTACGCCATACAGCATCCTACTGCCCTCGCTACGCCATACAGCATCCTACTGTCCCCGCTACACCATACAGCATCCTACTGCCCTCGCTACGCCATACAGCGTCCTACTGCCCTCGCTACACCATACAGCGTCCTACTGCCCTAGCTACACCATACAGCATCCTACTGTCCCCGGTACACCATACAGCATCCTACTGCCCTAGCTACACCATACAGCATCCTACTGTCCCCGGTACACCATACAGCATCCTACTGTCCCCGCTACACCATACAGCGTCCTACTGCCCTAGCTACACCATACAGCCTACTGCCCTCGCTACACCATACAGCCTACTGCCCTCGCTACACCATACAGCATCCTACTGCCCTTGCTACACCATACAGCGTCCTACTGCCCTAGCTACACTATACAGATTCCTACTGCCCTAGTTACACCATACAGCATCCTACTGTCCTCGCTACACCATACAGCATCCTACTGCCCTCGCTACACCATACAGAGCCCTACTGTCCCAGCTACACCATACAGTGTCCTACTGTCCTCGCTACACCATACAGCGTCCTACTGTACCAGCTACACCATACAGTGTCCTACTGCCCTCGCTACACCATACAGCGTCCTACTGTCCCAGCTACACCATACAGCGTCCTACTGTACCAGCTACACCATACAGTGTCCTACTGCCCTTGCTACACCATACAGCGTCCTACTGTCCTCGCTACACCATACAGCATCCTACTGCCCTCGCTACACCATACAGAGCCCTACTGTCCCAGCTACACCATACAGTGTCCTACTGTCCTCTCTGCACCATACAGCGTCCTACTGTCCCAGCTACACCATACAGTGTCCTACTGCCCTCGCTACACCATACAGCGTCCTACTGTCCCAGCTGCACCATACAGTGTCCTACTGTCCTCGGTACACCATACAGTATCCTACTGCCCTCGCTACACCATACAGAGCCCTACTGCCCTAGCTACACCATACAGCATCCTACTGCCCTAGCTACACCATAGAGTTGCTTGCATATGATGGTGGCAGGCCAAGCTCCAGTAACACCACCTGAGTTTGCAAAAGGTAATTATCTTGCATGTGATTGGATGACCTTGAAGGTCAAGGTCACTTGTTTTTGTTATCGATATAATATGATCTATGAGAACAGCTCATGGGATCAGGTAAATCAGGTTTATTGAGAATCGTGTGATGGTGGCAGAGCCTGATCTCCAGTATTCTTGCTGTTGCAGGAAAGTGTCAACTGAGGCCAATGTGGATGTGCCCCTGGCGGAAGCCTCCTGACATCTTCCACCCTCTCAACAAGATCCCAGTGTGCTTCCAGTGCCATGACTACATGACTACTCTGGCTTACACTCGCTGAAAATAGGTATCTGCCGGAGGATGTGTTGATTGGAGAATGTGAAGCAAGTATCGATATCCTACTGACACAAGACAACTGCTCCAGCAAAACTACATGCTCCAGGAATCAGTGTGGTGCTTCTCTCCTACTCATGACAAACACAAGTAATAAATCAAACAAAATGTTTGCAATCTTTGACAGACACTGTTGCTGAGCCCACATATAGCAATTTGTTCCTTCAATTGTATTATCTCCATTCCTTGTGTATGTGTTTGTTTTGAGTTTATTTTCTGATTATCCTACCAAAGACCCTGTGATGCAGACAGGACTGTGGTTCCCACAGCTGCATTACAAGGTGATCTTTACCTGGCACAACAAAATATTTGTATGTACAAGCTTCCTTCATTGGTCAGTCTGTCGGTCATGTTTGGTTTCAATAGCTGAATTGCATACTGTTCAATATGATTCCATGAAACATGTTTGCCAAGTGGTGCCTTTTGGCAGTTACCATTTTCTACCATCCGTAAGTATTTTGTGTGTTTCAGAAGAATCAAGGTGAAATATATCTATCTGAGCAGGTTTGCATCATCACTAGAAGTGTTCCCATAATATCACTCATCTATCAATCAAACATTGTTGTAGGATATTTGCAAATCCAAATGTTTATCTTGTTTTGTAGTCCATGGCAACAAGATACAATAGTACTTACTTTTTGCTGTATTTGGAATTTGCCCATTTGTTCATCTTTCTGTATAGTTTGATATGTTTTTACAAGCACTTTTGTGAAGTTGTGAGGGCATTACTTCAACAAAGGAAGGAGGTATATATATATATATATATATATATATATATACATAATGCAGCTGCCTGATCAAGGAACTCCTACACCCCTGTGTACTTCACAACTTGGCCCAGAGAGGATTCCAGGTTACAATTGGTCCCCAGCAGACTGTGCTTGTCTTGAGAGGAAACTGCATAGATCTGATGGTCAGGCTTGGTGATTTGGTTAATTGCATATCATTGTACCGTGACTGCATGGATCGGTGCGCAATTATCAATGACTTGACTTGATTATTTGCAGTCTGTCATATAGCTGAAATGTTGCCGAGAGCTGTCACTAAACAACAAACAAGACAAAAATGTCACGGCTTTGGGCTGTGATGACTTATGACATTGGTCATGAAATATGTATATAAGAGCCATCAAATGCTGCAATGGTTGTTTCGCACAAGATGTTTTCTTGATGTTCAGGATCTGGAGCTCCCTTTGATGGACTACCATCAAAAGCCAAGATCAAACATTTGTTATGTTACCTTGTTTCATTCCTACTTCATACTTCATCTACGTATGTCCTCACGTGAAAGTCACTGCACTGATCACTTCAAGACAGCAGAATATGGTCAATATCATGCAGGATCGGTTGACCAGTAAGGTTCCAAACATCACTCTCTGCTCAAAAAGAGTATTTATTTGTTTTCATTCCAAAGACAAGCTGAGGTTGTGTTCATTATTCATCAACATGCCATGTGACTCCTTCTCATGTGTAAAAACTCTCAACTTTTAGGGAAGGTGAAAAGTCTGGACGAGGCCTGGACTACAGCAGTGAGAGTCCAGACTTGAAGCTATGCACAACCATATCCCAGTGTCCTTTCAAGACACTGTCTCCACCTCATTGTTAGAAAGAGCTGCATTTTGAGAGTCCTTTAATCACTGTGAAAGATACATGATATTTGTTTACCTGTTGATGTCCTTGGCTATACATGTACAAGTAAGTGTGACCTCACAAGCTAATCACCGAAAGAGTCTATGGAGGCAGAGTATGCTAGTGTGTAGTGTATGACATTCTTGAAGGCCTATCTCTGATCTTGTTGCACAAAGTTTTGTATATTCCCCTACAACGATTCTTTACAGTGCCTCACTCTGATCCTTACTAACAGCGACCTAATACTTAATGCCTTCTGTATGAAACAGGGTCCATGAGGAAGAAGTCAATGAACTTTCTGCAATACTAGCAGACTAGTGAGCTAGCTAGTCTCCCAGGATTGCTGGTTTCATTCTTGGGCAGAGGTAGCTTTAGTTACATGTAAATATATTTCCCACACTATTGGTTGTTCAACCACCGAATAATGACAGGTGTGAGAGGCTTCATACCTTCATATACCTCCTATATACTCTGGAGGAATTGTGCTGACATTTTTTTGGATGACCTTGATTAACTAAGCGCAAAAAAACATTGTGGTCATGACAAATGGATCTTGATGAAACTTAGTATACATCTCTAAGGTGGTTGTCTCGATTGTGTCAACTTTTGAGTTACCTCCATGCAAGGTCAAGGTGAATAAAAGTCAGACATCGTTCGAAATTTCAGGTTAATTCCTGAAAAATCTGAGCAGTTTCCAATCACTAATAATTGACAGTCAATACCTGGCATACCGTATATGACCGCGTATAAGCCGAATTTCGAGGACCAGAAAAAAGATTCTGTAGAAAGGGGTCGGCTTATCCACGGGATACACTTTCATGATAGTATTTTTCAGATCATGATCTGTCAGAAACATCGCCTGAATGACGGTCCGATAGATCACAACTTCCCGAAAGTTTGGAAGTTGCCACGACTAGAGCCATTATTGTTATAAATTATCAATAAAGTTATTATTATACACCAATGTTGTCATTATTAAAAAAATGTTATGCATGTCTCTACTTCCGATAATAAGTTTTCAATTGAATGTTCAAAGTTTATCGTTCTTCGTAAACTCTGCGATCTTTACATGTAACAATATATGTAATTCACAGCTATAATATATAATCCCCAGATGAAATCGCCAATAGCTATTACGTACGTTTTGCAAAGTTCATAAATTGATAGTGAATAAAACGAAAACGCCATGCTTACGATGCTGAATTCAAACTGCGAGTCTTCGCTCTAGCCGATATATTTTCTCACGGGTTCATAATTCTATATACACCGATTCACAAAATGGCGCTTCGTTGTTGATGGCAACATATAACGATCATTATGAGATTAAAAAAACCCACGAGAAACAGCTTTCCACATTATGAAAGTGGATGACTAGTTTGTTAAATCTTTATTAGTAATAATAATGACTTTTTCAATATAATTATAACGTTTTTCATCTTATATTTTTGAATATCTGGGAGTACCGGCACATGTCTTGCAGTCTGACTTCGCAGTGTTTTTTGCCTTTCAATTCCTGGTTCGGCTTATCTGCGGGTCATATCATTTTCTTTCGTATTTCAATGCTCAAGTTAACACCTCGGCTTATCTACGGGGTCGGCTTATCCGCGGTCATATACGGTATGTCATTCTAGTGTCAGATGTCAAGGTCAGTTTCAAGGTCACTCATGAAATGACTTGTAATAGCTTGTGATTGGATTTTGACAAAACCTTTTTACATGATCTTTAGGCAGTTCACAGCCGAGATTGAAGGTCAAGGTCATCAAACTGGAAGTGCTTTTAACTTGTTCTTAAGGTAGCTGGAGGCATGACTTTGTTTCAAAGCTGTACTGCATTGTCTATGAGTTTTCCCAAACTGGAATTGCTCATGACATTATCATGGTAGCTAGAGACGAAGGTTTTTGTTGCATTTGGCATGTGAGGATGACTGTCACCTGGTGTAGTAAACTCAAAATAGTTTATGATACATGTGTCTGATGGGAAAGGTTTGGGGGGAAAGGGTCTGCTTTTGCTTTGTAATGGATATAATTATCCATGAGAACAGCTCATGTGATCAGGTAAATGTATGTTGAGAATCCTGGGTATAACAAAGAAGAGCACATGGGGGGGGGGGGGGTTTAATGGCATTGACTTGATGTTGATTACAGTAGTCATGTTTTTATGTATATGTTTATCTTAGCTAATGAAACATTTTTAATCAAAGTAAAGTTTGTTATCTAGTTCATTGTGTGTGACAGATTTTAATGTTGCAAGGTACATTTCTCCCACATTCCAGTATACCCTGACACTGCTTCAATACCGGCCAGTGTATGGCTCTAGATTATCAGACCTAGTGGTATCTAGCAGGGTCGAGCAGGCCACTGCAGTGTTTAGTCTGACGTCTACCTAGTGGTACTGCAATGAAGTATTTTCATGGTTTACCAAGATTCTACCAAAAATGTTCTTAAACTTGTAAATTTTTACACTAGCCTATACACTTGTCTCCTTGTATACTTATTGGAAGTGTTGGTAAATTGCCTTGCACAGTTGTTCTCAAGAGTTGACATTTCTGTACTTAGACGATGTAGGCAATGTAAACCGCTATCAATGTAACGCCACCCAACAAGAATAGGAGAGCTTCTGTTAGGAACAGTTTCTCATTTGGCAATCAGACAGTTGTTTTGAATGGCAGTTTATTGCAATGTAAATATACCTTCTGACATTTGTTACCATTTCTCACGGCTCTTGGCTTCACTACACAGCTATGAACTGGGGCAAGGGATGTACACAGGACTACCTGGTCCTGTGGTTAATTGTTTATTTCTGATTATGCACACATTGCTTCTGACTTTTATATGATTGAGTAAACTAAAGGTAAAGTTTGCATGAGCAGAACATGTTGTATGTGTATCTAAGTAGTTTTTGCAAGGGCTGCAGTAAAACACTTTTCATTCAGATATTTTGTACCCAACTCATGGGACTTATAGTGGGTACCCAGGTAGGGTCAGGTGATAGGGTGTCGGGTACCCAGGTAGGGTCAGGTGATAGGGTGTCGGGTACACAAGTAGGGTACACAAGTAGGGTCAGGTGATAGGGTGTCGGGTACCCAGGTGATAGGGTGTTGGGTACCCAGGTAGGGTCAGGTGATAGGGTGCGGGTACCCAGGTAGGGTCAGGTGATAGGGTGTCGGGTACCCAGGTAGGGTCAGGTGATAGGGTGACGGGTACACAAGTAGGGTACACAAGTAGGGTCAGGTGATAGGGTGTTGGGTACCCAGGTAGGGTCAGGTGATAGGGTGTCGGGTACCCAGGTAGGGTCAGGTGATAGGGTGTCGGGTGCCCGTGTAGTATGTATCATCTACACCATCATCTCAACCATAAGGCTGAAATGGAAGATGAAGGAATTGGTTTCATGTTTGTCTGTGCTGCTTCTATATTTCCATGATAGCAGACTACAGGTCCTGCATGTGTAACATTCCCTTACCTTACCTCCCTGGCGTGTCTGCCTGCCTGCAGCAGGTGGTATGGTGTCTGTGTCTGTCCATCCTTCCCACCACATCACTGCCTGTACCTCACGCAACTTACTATGTACAAACTAACATTGCAATATTTTTTGTACAGTTTATACTTCCTGCACAAAGACTATTTTTATGAATATTCTCCTATATTTGACATTTTTTACATGATGTGCATGACAGGTGACCTGTTGGTGTATGCCACTAATGTGCATTGACCTGGTATCTCACCACTGACCACTAGCTACTAGTATCAATCACAAAACTGTACACCCATCCTTGCATCAAAACATTCCCATCTTTGAGAAGCAGCCTTCAATCAACTTACTATGTATATTACAATATCTAGCCCAGTCATGTACCCCTGGGTAATGCATTTCAGTGTGGCTGCAGACAGCTGCTTGTCCCATGTCTACCATGTTAAATGAACATTAGAAGGTCCCACTGAAGAAACAATATGCAGACAAATATTTTTCTAATTTTTGTATTTGTATATCCTGATGTAATAAAGTGTTGTCAGTGTACCCATGTGTGGTACAGTGAAGCTGGTAGCTGTAGTGCTGTGCTGCTGTATTGTGGTGCTGTCAGACATGATGCTGGCCATCACTCACAATGTCAGTAAACTTGCTTCACCATCACACCCTCAGTCTGTTCTGTTTCACACAACTAATGTAGAATTCAATACACACAACATAGGGCATACACTGAAGTATGTACATAATGTATTGTAGAAAACAAAGTGGCATTTTAAGTGAGACTGTTCGGTGTACCGGTGTGTCACTTCAATGCCAGTAATCAAGGGCTGTCCAATGTTCATATACTACAGACAGCAAATCAGGTGTGATGTATGTGTGTTCCTGACATCTGGTCCACTGTGCTGTGATGTGCCCAGCACGTCCATGTTATCACAGTATGCAAGCCTGGGGAAGATGGAGGCTGTCTTCACAAGCGACTGGGATGCGGGTAGCCGTCAAACACCATGCGGAAGTTGGCATCCACAGCCCTGCCAGTGTAGGCTCCTGCCTTCAGGGCGGTGATCACAGGGCACAAGTTTGCTTCACACCACCTGCAGGAACACATATAGGTCAGTGGTCATCATACATAATTTATCTTCACAAATATTTAAGGATTAACTGTGGATTTTTATCGGTTCATTGAGGTAGGAATAAAAAAAACGATGTGCAAACTGTATGAAGCCACAAAGTTAGTAGCCAATCAACGGAGAGTAGGATCAAAACAAAGTTTATAAGACTTGTCAATCAAGGCAAGAGGCGAGAACTGCAACAGTCAGACTGTAACAAACTGGAACAAAATATATATTCTGGGAGAAGGCGGTTGTTTCAAATGACATGTTACTGCCAGATACAATCGTCAGTTCCCTGTAAATGGGAAGACACAGTTGGAAAAATGAGAGTTAGAAATGAATCCTGAAGACACGAAATTTGTGAACCCATGTGAGTGGTTTCATTCCTTCTCTGCCTTTGGTCTGAAAGACTGGTTTGGACAATGAATATGCATAAAATTTCCTTAAATGCCCAGTGCATTAGGATACTGAGCAGAAAGGGAATCCCCTAGACTGTAATATTGGGATTCCCCGACATTCCATAGAAATAAGAGTAGTCCGCTTTGGTGGGTGTGGCTTAATTTTGTTTACATTCACTGGGAAATGAATGCAACAACAACCAATTCAGCTAATCAGAATTCAGGAATTACAATGAATACAATGAAAATTTAATTATTGTATTATGATGTTGGACTATTATCCAAAACGATGGATCAGGGGAAATAAATATAGGTTATTTCTTGGTCAAACAAAAATTCTTTTATAGAATTTTCAGAAACAATGTGTGGCTGTCTTCCAGTATCACACCACTCCATTCCTTCTGACCCTCTGACCAGATCCACGGTTTGGACCTCAAAGACCCTACCTCCATAAACCCATTCACTGTTCCACCAGGAAATATAGCAGATTTGTGATTCAGGGGTCATCTCTTTTCTTGGGATGTGGCTTCACTTGTCCCAGCATAACATTTGGACCCAGAGAAGGAGTGCCAATTTCTCGATATTTCAAGACCCCAGTAATATAGTCTCAAGACATTGGAAGTTCTGGGGCGAAAGTTCATGTTTCCTCAGTGTAGAATTAGATCCGTTAAATGGTGGCTACCGACACCTTTTGATGCAAACACAGTCACATCTATTCACAACAATCCAACAGTGATAAAAAACCTTCACGCCTCAAAACTATCACACTTTCAAAAAAGTAGGGATTTTCTAAATACTACCTCTATTACTTCATTACCATAAATCCTGTATTTTGGCCGTCATCACACAATATAAATCATCACTGCCACTATACATAATCAGTTATGCAATTAACAGTATCCTGCTGTCCAAGCCTTTAGTGCATGAGCAAGGCGGGACACCTCACTTCATTCCAAAATCAGCTCTGACTATGCAGGATGTTGGAGAGGTATGTATGTTGTTAACGCCACACTCGGCAATATTCCAGCTATATGACAGTGGTCTGTAAATAATCACGTCTGGACCAGACAATCCAGTGACTGATATCATGAGCATTAATCCACACAATTGGGATACCTTGACATGCATCAACCAAGTCAGTGAGCCTGACCACCTGATCCCTTTAGTCACTTCTCACAACTAGCATAGTCGCCTTTACAGCAAGCATGGGTTGCTGAAGACCAATTCTAGCCCGGACCTCCTTGTGTCTGGAGAGTTATGTGGGAATACTGATGTAATAGAGGTTGTATTCTAAGAATTTTGAACGTTGACTAGTATTGTTTGATCATTCCTGTCAACATTCTACATCTATTACACCAATATACCAGAGGGACTGGTGGGTTCTGACATCTGGTAACCCTTGGATAGTTAACTGTTGTTTGTTGGTACATAATAATTCCAAAGCCCTTGAACTTGCGGCAAGGGTTGTATGGATCCATGATCATGAAGTGACCGAAGTTTCTAGAAGATGATGTAGATGGCGTCGGAAGCGCCATATCGATTCCAATCACGTTTTTCTTAGCTACTATGTAACCATGTCTTCAGCTGAATCTCAAGATTAAGAACAACCCTAATCTTCCTATTACTGAAGATCTTATTACAGCGTGACAACTAACAAAGTAATGTGTTATGTCAACTTGTTGACACTACTGGTAAACCAGGAAAAGTTGAGTTGTGACCTGACCAGTATCTCTGTATGACTATGTATGAGGTCAGCCCAATGATGCATACCATTGTGCAGAAAGGGGTGGTCCACGACAAGTAGTGCATTGATATGTGTGTTTCCTGTATCAGCTTACAGCATGTTCTAATGGCAAGTTCAATAGCACATTCTTGTATGTGCTGATGTGAGGTACCTGGATAACCATAGCACCGGCAATGCCAGCTTTTGACAATGCTTGAGGTTTGTTTGTACAATCTTTCTCCATGACATTCTAGGGCCAATTCTCGATACTGAGAATGTATGATTGAGTGAGTGAGTGAGTATGGTTTTACGCCGCTTTTAGCAATATTCCAGCAATATCACGGCGGGGGACACCAGAAATGGGCTTCACACATTGTACCCATGTCGGGAATCGAACCCGGGTCTTCGGCGTGACGAGCTAACGCTTTAACCACTAGGCTACCCGACCGCCCCTGTATGATTGAGCCAAGCTTATGTAGCTTTGACATGTTTATTTGTTTGTAATTAACTTCTATCAAACGTCTTTTAGAGAATTCTAGTGTCGGCTTGTCCCGTCGACCTTTAATAGTCTTATGAGCAACACATGTGTCCATGGGAGCGCAGTCAATTTCATCCTCATGACCTGCATGTGGAAACAAGTGTACACCCTCTCTACCTGTCACAAACCAAATACGTTGGCCAAAATTCTGTGCACTGCCTACTTTGTCTCACGCATTTTGTGAGTTCGTTCAACTTATCCTGGACACACAGGAAAGAAGTGAGGTTTCCTGCCTTGTGCCTCACAAGAACCTTAGGCAGCAAGATACTACTTCTTGCACCACTGACTATGGATAGTTGACAGTGAAGCGGAATTCTGTTGAAAACCTGAATCTTTTTATAGTTTGATAACAATCAAAATACAGGATAATGGCTATGATGTAATAGAGGTTTTGTATTCACAGGAATTGTTTTTCACTATTAGATTTGTTAAATTTATAAAGTCTCAGTTAGCAGGTATCTATCTGGATGTTGTTACCTCTGTGCAGCATATACATCCATATCGGTGGCACCATCAGCTGCAGCATGCTCCACCAGCAAAGCACCTGGTATGCAGAATAGTCACACATTTTCAACCATGTAAACATGGTAAAAGAAAACATTCCAGTTATTAACTTTACATCAATACACAAAATGATTGTTAATAAATAATAAATGTGTCATCATGTGTTTGGTTGAGTGAGTGAGCATTGTTTTACGCCGCTTTTAGCAATATTCCAGCATTATCACGGCAGAGAACACCAGAAATAAGCTTCACACATTGTATCCATGTGGAGAATCGAACTGGGTCTCCACCCTCATGTTTTTAGGAAAACATTTGCCTAATATGTAACTTGAAATCCAAAAGTTCAATGTCTCTCAAGCAAACCTAATGAGAAAGTGCTCTAGGGCCTGCTGTCCCTAATTCCAGTCTAGGTAGGGTCTCATACCCGTGTAGTCAATTTGGACTCGTCAAAACCCTACAACTTACCCATGAATGTCTTGGACAGACTGTAGGCAAAGTCTCTTGCTGCTAACTCCAGCAGCTCAGAGTGTTTTCCAGCAAAACCAACCGTGTTGCCCAAGGCTTCGTTCACCCTCTCCACAGCAGACTTAAGAGCTTCTTTATCTTTAGCGGTTGCTAGTCTTGTCTGGATGTCCTCATGGTACACTTTCAGAGCAGAGCCTCCGGACTTGGAGATGGCTCGGAGCACGTCAAGGGACAGGATGTTTGTGGTGCCTTCCCAGATAGACAGTACCTACACAACACAAATACAGGATATTGGTTGTGCCCGTCCAGATAGAAAGTACCTACACAACACAAATACAGGACGTTGGTTGTGCCTTCCCAGATAGACAGTACCTACACAACACAAATACAGGATGTTGGTTGTGCCTTCCCAGATAGACAGTGCCTACACAACACAAATACAGGATGTTGGTTGTGCCTTCCCAGATAGACAGTACCTACACAACACAAATACAGGATGTTGGTTGTGCCTTCCCAGATAGACAGTACCTACACAACACAAATACAGGATGTTGGTTGTGCCTTCCCAGATAGAAAGTACCTACACAACACAAATACAGGATGTTGGTTGTGCCTTCCCAGATAGAAAGTACCTACACAACACAAATACAGGATGTTGGTTGTGCCCATCCAGATAGAAAGTACCTACACAACACAAATACAGGATGTTGGTTGTGCCTTCCCAGATAGAAAGTACCTACACAACACAAATACAGGATGTTGGTTGTGCCCATCCAGATAGAAAGTACCTACACAACACAAATACAGGATGTTGGTTGTGCCTTCCCAGATAGAAAGTACCTACACAACACAAATACAGGATGTTGGTTGTGCCTTCCCAGATAGACAGAACCTACACAACACAAATACAGGATGTTGGTTGTGCCTTCCCAGATAGAAAGTACCTACACAACACAAATACAGGATGTTGGTTGTGCCCATCCAGATAGAAAGTACCTACACAACACAAATACAGGATGTTGGTTGTGCCTTCCCAGATAGAAAGTACCTACACAACACAAATACAGGATGTTGGTTGTGCCCATCCAGATAGAAAGTACCTACACAACACAAATACAGGATGTTGGTTGTGCCTTCCCAGATAGAAAGTACCTACACAACACAAATACAGGATGTTGATTGTGCCTTCCCAGATAGACAGTACCTACACAACACAAATACAGGATGTTGGTTGTGCCTTCCCAGATAGAAAGTACCTACACAACACAAATACAGGATGTTGGTTGTGCCCATCCAGATAGAAAGTACCTACACAACACAAATACAGGATGTTGGTTGTGCCTTCCCAGATAGAAAGTACCTACACAACACAAATACAGGATGTTGGTTGTGCCCATCCAGATAGAAAGTACCTACACAACACAAATACAGGATGTTGGTTGTGCCTTCCCAGATAGAAAGTACCTACACAACACAAATACAGGATATTGGTTGTGCCCTCCCAGATAGACAGTACCTACACAACACAAATACAGGATGTTGGTTGTGCCTTCCCAGATAGACAGTACCTACACAACACAAATACAGGATGTTGGTTGTGCCTTCCCAGATAGAAAGTACCTACACAACACAAATACAGGATATTGGTTGTGCCCTTCCAGACAGACAGTACCCACACAACACAAATACAGGATGTTGGTTGTGCCTTCCCAGAAAGACAGTAACTACACAACACAAATACAGGATGTTGGTTGTGCCCATCCAGACAGACAGTACCTACACAACACAAATACAGGATGTTGGTTGTGCCCTCCCAGATAGACAGTACCTACACAACACACATACAGGATATTGGTTGTGTCCTCCCAGATAGACAGCACCTACACAACACAAATACAGGATGTTGGTTGTGCCTTCCCAGATAGAAAGTACCTACACAACACAAATACAGGATGTTGGTTGTGCCTTCCCAGATAGACAGTGCCTACACAACACAAATACAGGATGTTGGTTGTGCCTTCCCAGATAGACAGCACCTACACAACACAAATACAGGATATTGTTTGTGCCTTCCCAGATAGACAGCACCTACACAACACAAATACAGGATGTTGGTTGTGCCTTCCCAGATAGACAGCACCTACACAACACAAATACAGGATGTTGGTTGTGCCCTCCCAGATAGACAGCACCTACACAACACAAATACAGGATATTGGTTGTGCCTTCCCAGATAGACAGTACATGCACAACACAAATACAGGCCTAGGATATTGGTTGTGCCCTCCCGGATAGACAGCACCTACACAACACAAATACAGGATATTGGTTGTGCCTTCCCAGATAGACAGTACATGCACAACACAAATACAGGATATTGGTTGTGCCTTCCCAGATAGAAAGTACCTACACAACACAAATACAGGATATTGGTTGTGCCTTCCCAGATAGACAGTACCTACACAACACAAATACAGGATATTGGTTGTGCCTTCCCAGATAGAAAGTACCTACACAACACAAATACAGGATGTTGGTTGTGCCTTCCCAGATAGACAGTACCTACACAACACAAATACAGGATATTGGTTGTGCCTTCCCAGATAGACAGTACATGCACAACACAAATACAGGATATTGGTTGTGCCTTCCCAGATAGACAGTAACTACACAACACAAATACAGGATGTTGGTTGTGCCTTCCCAGATAGACAGTACATGCACAACACAAATACAGGATATTGGTTGTGCCTTCCCAGATAGAAAGTACCTACACAACACAAATACAGGATGTTGGTTGTGCCTTCCCAGATAGACAGTACATGCACAACACAAATACAGGATATTGGTTGTGCCTTCCCAGATAGAAAGTACCTACACAACACAAATACAGGATATTGGTTGTGCCCTCCCGGATAGACAGCACCTACACAACACAAATACAGGATATTGGTTGTGCCTTCCCAGATAGACAGTACATGCACAACACAAATACAGGATATTGGTTGTGCCTTCCCAGATAGAAAGTACCTACACAACACAAATACAGGATGTTGGTTGTGCCTTCCCAGATAGACAGTACATGCACAACACAAATACAGGATATTGGTTGTGCCTTCCCAGATAGAAAGTACCTACACAACACAAATACAGGATGTTGGTTGTGCCTTCCCAGATAGACAGTACATGCACAACACAAATACAGGATATTGGTTGTGCCCTCCCGGATAGACAGTACCTACACAACACAAATACAGGATATTGATTGTGCCTTCCCGGATAGACAGCACCTACACAACACAAATACAGGATATTGGTTGTGCCTTCCCAGATAGACAGTACATGCACAACACAAATACAGGATATTGGTTGTGCCTTCCCAGATAGAAAGTACCTACACAACACAAATACAGGATGTTGGTTGTGCCTTCCCAGATAGACAGTACATGCACAACACAAATACAGGATATTGGTTGTGCCTTCCCAGATAGAAAGTACCTACACAACACAAATACAGGATGTTGGTTGTGCCTTCCCAGATAGACAGTACATGCACAACACAAATACAGGATATTGGTTGTGCCTTCCCAGATAGAAAGTACCTACACAACACAAATACAGGATATTGGTTGTGCCCTCCCGGATAGACAGCACCTACACAACACAAATACAGGATATTGATTGTGCCTTCCCAGATAGACAGTACATGCACAACACAAATACAGGATATTGGTTGTGCCTTCCCAGATAGAAAGTACCTACACAACACAAATACAGGATATTGGTTGTGCCTTCCCAGATAGACAGTACCTACACAACACAAATACAGGATATTGGTTGTGCCTTCCCAGATAGAAAGTACCTACACAACACAAATACAGGATGTTGGTTGTGCCTTCCCAGATAGACAGTACCTACACAACACAAATACAGGATATTGGTTGTGCCTTCCCAGATAGACAGTACCTACACAACACAAATACAGGATGTTGGTTGTGCCTTCCCAGATAGACAGTACATGCACAACACAAATACAGGATATTGGTTGTGCCTTCCCAGATAGAAAGTACCTACACAACACAAATACAGGATGTTGGTTGTGCCTTCCCAGATAGACAGTACCTACACAACACAAATACAGGATGTTGGTTGTGCCTTCCCAGATAGACAGTACATGCACAACACAAATACAGGATGTTGGTTGTGCCTTCCCAGATAGACAGTAACTATACAACACAAATACAGGATGTTGGTTGTGCCTTCCCAGATAGACAGTACATGCACAACACAAATACAGGATATTGGTTGTGCCTTCCCAGATAGAAAGTACCTACACAACACAAATACAGGATGTTGGTTGTGCCTTCCCAGATAGACAGTACATGCACAACACAAATACAGGATATTGGTTGTGCCTTCCCAGATAGACAGCACCTACACAACACAAATACAGGATATTGGTTGTGCCCTCCCAGATAGACCGTACATGCACAACACAAATACAGGCCTAGGATATTGGTTGTGCCCTCCCGGATAGACAGCACCTACACAACACAAATACAGGATGTTGGTTGTGCCTTCCCAGATAGACAGTACATGCACAACACAAATACAGGATATTGTTTGTGCCTTCCAAGATAGAAAGTACCTACACAACACAAATACAGGATATTGGTTGTGCCTTCCCAGATAGACAGTACCTACACAACACAAATACAGGATGTTGGTTGTGCCTTCCCAGATAGACAGTACCTACACAACACAAATACAGGATGTTGGTTGTGCCTTCCCAGATAGACAGTACCTACACAACACAAATACAGGATGTTGGTTGTGCCTTCCCAGATAGAAAGTACCTACACAACACAAATACAGGATGTTGGTTGTGCCCATCCAGATAGAAAGTACCTACACAACACAAATACAGGATGTTGGTTGTGCCTTCCCAGATAGAAAGTACCTACACAACACAAATACAGGATATTGGTTGTGCCTTCCCAGATAGAAAGTACCTACACAACACAAATACAGGATGTTGGTTGTGCCTTCCCAGATAGACAGTACCTACACAACACAAATACAGGATATTGGTTGTGCCCTTCCAGACAGACAGTACCCACAAAACAAAAATACAGGATGTTGGTTGTGCCTTACCAGAAAGACAGTAACTACACAACACAAATACAGGATGTTGGTTGTGCCCATCCAGACAGACAGTACCTACACAACACAAATACAGGATGTTGGTTGTGCCCTCCCAGATAGACAGTACCTACACAACACACATACAGGATATTGGTTGTGTCCTCCCAGATAGACAGCACCTACACAACACAAATACAGGATGTTGGTTGTGCCTTCCCAGATAGAAAGTACCTACACAACACAAATACAGGATGTTGGTTGTGCCTTCCCAGATAGACAGTGCCTACACAACACAAATACAGGATGTTGGTTGTGCCTTCCCAGATAGACAGCACCTACACAACACAAATACAGGATATTGTTTGTGCCTTCCCAGATAGACAGCACCTACACAACACAAATACAGGATGTTGGTTGTGCCTTCCCAGATAGACAGCACCTACACAACACAAATACAGGATGTTGGTTGTGCCCTCCCAGATAGACAGCACCTACACAACACAAATACAGGATATTGGTTGTGCCTTCCCAGATAGACAGTACATGCACAACACAAATACAGGCCTAGGATATTGGTTGTGCCCTCCCGGATAGACAGCACCTACACAACACAAATACAGGATATTGGTTGTGCCTTCCCAGATAGACAGTACATGCACAACACAAATACAGGATATTGGTTGTGCCTTCCCAGATAGACAGTACATGCACAACACAAATACAGGCCTAGGATATTGGTTGTGCCCTCCCGGATAGACAGCACCTACACAACACAAATACAGGATGTTGGTTGTGCCTTCCCAGATAGACAGTACATGCACAACACAAATACAGGATATTGGTTGTGCCTTCCCAGATAGAAAGTACCTACACAACACAAATACAGGATATTGGTTGTGCCTTCCCAGATAGACAGCACCTACACAACACAAATACAGGATATTGTTTGTGCCTTCCCAGATAGACAGCACCTACACAACACAAATACAGGATGTTGGTTGTGCCCTCCCAGATAGACAGCACCTACACAACACAAATACAGGATATTGGTTGTGCCTTCCCAGATAGACAGTACATGCACAACACAAATACAGGCCTAGGATATTGGTTGTGCCCTCCCGGATAGACAGCACCTACACAACACAAATACAGGATATTGGTTGTGCCTTCCCAGATAGACAGTACATGCACAACACAAATACAGGATATTGGTTGTGCCTTCCCAGATAGACAGTACATGCACAACACAAATACAGGCCTAGGATATTGGTTGTGCCCTCCCGGATAGACAGCACCTACACAACACAAATACAGGATATTGGTTGTGCCTTCCCAGATAGACAGTACATGCACAACACAAATACAGGATATTGGTTGTGCCTTCCCAGATAGAAAGTACCTACACAACACAAATACAGGATATTGGTTGTGCCTTCCCAGATAGACAGTACCTACACAACACAAATACAGGATATTGGTTGTGCCTTCCCAGATAGAAAGTACCTACACAACACAAATACAGGATGTTGGTTGTGCCTTCCCAGATAGACAGTACCTACACAACACAAATACAGGATATTGGTTGTGCCTTCCCAGATAGACAGTACATGCACAACACAAATACAGGATATTGGTTGTGCCTTCCCAGATAGACAGTAACTACACAACACAAATACAGGATGTTGGTTGTGCCTTCCCAGATAGACAGTACATGCACAACACAAATACAGGATATTGGTTGTGCCTTCCCAGATAGAAAGTACCTACACAACACAAATACAGGATGTTGGTTGTGCCTTCCCAGATAGACAGTACATGCACAACACAAATACAGGATATTGGTTGTGCCTTCCCAGATAGAAAGTACCTACACAACACAAATACAGGATATTGGTTGTGCCCTCCCGGATAGACAGCACCTACACAACACAAATACAGGATATTGTTTGTGTCTTCCCAGATAGACAGTACATGCACAACACAAATACAGGATATTGGTTGTGCCTTCCCAGATAGAAAGTACCTACACAACACAAATACAGGATATTGGTTGTGCCTTCCCAGATAGACAGTACCTACACAACACAAATACAGGATATTGGTTGTGCCTTCCCAGATAGAAAGTACCTACACAACACAAATACAGGATGTTGGTTGTGCCTTCCCAGATAGACAGTACCTACACAACACAAATACAGGATATTGGTTGTGCCTTCCCAGATAGACAGTACCTACACAACACAAATACAGGATGTTGGTTGTGCCTTCCCAGATAGACAGTACATGCACAACACAAATACAGGATATTGGTTGTGCCTTCCCAGATAGAAAGTACCTACACAACACAAATACAGGATGTTGGTTGTGCCTTCCCAGATAGACAATACCTACACAACACAAATACAGGATGTTGGTTGTGCCTTCCCAGATAGACAGTACATGCACAACACAAATACAGGATGTTGGTTGTGCCTTCCCAGATAGACAGTAACTACACAACACAAATACAGGATGTTGGTTGTGACTTCCCAGATAGACAGTACATGCACAACACAAATACAGGATATTGGTTGTGCCCTCCCAGATAGAAAGTACCTACACAACACAAATACAGGATGTTGGTTGTGCCTTCCCAGATAGACAGTACATGCACAACACAAATACAGGATATTGGTTGTGCCTTCCCAGATAGACAGCACCTACACAACACAAATACAGGATATTGGTTGTGCCCTCCCAGATAGACCGTACATGCACAACACAAATACAGGCCTAGGATATTGGTTGTGCCCTCCCGGATAGACAGCACCTACACAACACAAATACAGGATGTTGGTTGTGCCTTCCCAGATAGACAGTACATGCACAACACAAATACAGGATATTGTTTGTGCCTTCCCAGATAGAAAGTACCTACACAACACAAATACAGGATGTTGGTTGTGCCTTCCCAGATAGACAGTACCTACACAACACAAATACAGGATGTTGGTTGTGCCTTCCCAGATAGAAAGTACCTACACAACACAAATACAGGATGTTGGTTGTGCCTTCCCAGCTAGACAGTACATGCACAACACAAATACAGGATGTTTGTGGTGCCTTCCCAGACAGACAGTACCTACACAACACAAATACAGGATGTTGGTTGTGCCTTCCCAGATAGACAGTACATGCACAACACAAATACAGGATGTTGGTTGTGCCTTCCCAGATAGAAAGTACCTACACAACACAAATACAGGATGTTGGTTGTGCCTTCCCAGATAGACAGTACATGCACAACACAAATACAGGATGTTTGTGGTGCCTTCCCAGACAGACAGTACCTACACAACACAAATACAGGATGTTGGTTGTGCCTTCCCAGATAGACAGTACATGCACAACACAAATACAGGATGTTGGTTGTGCCTTCCCAGATAGAAAGTACCTACACAACACAAATACAGGATGTTTGTGGTGCCTTCCCAGATAGACAGTACCTACACAACATAAATACAGGATATTGGTTGTGCCTTCCCAGATAGACAGCACCTACACAACACAAATACAGGATGCAGTTCAACAATCACCCGCACTGTAGAGATGGGATCAGTTGGGAATCATTAACCAATACGTTCTGGGGACATATTTATACCTGTGCATCTCGCAACATCCCGGGCAGACCTGTGTCCTCAATGTACCCTTGACCTCCGAAACACTCCAGGCCCTCTGACGTGACGGACATCGCCTGCAACACAATCCCCCGATTGTCACAGACACTATGTTCATCACTCGTGAATACTTCAGCTATGTGGTGTTGTTGCTATCAAACAATGAATAAGCCACAGCCTGGTTCCAGTGAGAAAATCCTCCAGTGCTCAGATCAACTCCAATTACAGCAGCATGTTGTATCACATGAGCAGTCTACACATTGCACCAGGCAAATGGATGCTTCATGCAAACTTCATTTGTTAAAATTGTGCAAACTGATTTCAATAATCAATAAAAGTTGATTTTTTTTACCAGCGAATAACAACACTGTGGTAAAATATGACGAGAGAAAATGAAAATAAAGATGGTGAAAACTGACAGCAATATTCAGTAAGTGTAAAGGTCACCGGATGTGATGTCACAGATAGGCGTAGCCTGCTGATGATCTTTCGTTTACAGCACATTTTGAAATATTTTGAGTATCTTTTGTTTGAACTTTTGTAAGGACCACCATTTGATGTTACACGGAATATAGAGGTATATGAGTCATGTATCTGTGATGTACATGTTGATGAGTGAGTGAGTGAGTGAATATGACTTTACGCCGTTTTTAGCAATATTCAAGCAATATCACGGCGGGGGACACCAGAAATGGGCTTCACACATACATGTTGATGAGTTTGTTTTCATTCTAATAATTGTGTCCTACAGAATGTGACTATATATATCATTGATCAGCAATGATCACCCTCCACAACAGGTGCGCAAAAGTAAGCGCGACAAATGTGTTTCGAAATAACATTAATGCTTTCCTGAAAATCATAACAACACTTAGACAACAATGTGCATAGACAACACATAGACATCAATGTCCATAGACAACACATAGACATCAACGTGCATAGACAACACATAGACATCAATGTGCATAGACAACACATAGACATCAATGTGCATAGACAACACATAGACATCAATGTGCATAGACAACACATAGACATCAATGTGCATAGACAACACATAGACATCAATGTCCATAGACATCAATGTGCATACACAACACATAGACATCAACGTGCATAGACAACACATAGACATCAATGTGCATAGACAACACATAGACATCAATGTGCATAGACAACACATAGACATCAATGTGCATAGACAACACATAGACACCAATGTGCATAGACAACACATAGACATCAATGTGCATAGACAACACATAGACAACACATAGACATCAACGTGCATAGACAACACATAGACATCAATGTGCATAGACAACACATAGACATCAACGTGCATAGACATCAACGTGCATAGACAACACATAGACATCAATGTGCATAGACAACACATAGACATCAATGTGCATAGACAACATATAGACATCAATGTCCATAGACATCAATGTGCATAGACAACACATAGACAACACATAGACATCAATGTGCATAGACAACACATAGACACCAATGTGCATAGACAACACATAGACATCAATGTGCATAGACAACACATAGACATCAATGTGCATAGACAACACATAGACATCAATGTGCATAGACAACACATAGACATCAATGTGCATAGACAACACATAGACATCAACGTGCATAGACAACACATAGACATCAATGTCCATAGACATCAATGTGCATACACAACACATAGACATCAATGTGCATAGACAACACATAGACAACACATAGACATCAATGTGCATAGACAACACATAGACATCAATGTGCATAGACAACAAATAGACATCAATGTGCATAGACTACACATAGACATCAACGTGCTTAGACATCAATGTGCATAGACAACACATAGACATCAATGTGCATAGACAACACATAGACATCAACGTGCATAGACAACACATAGACATCAACGTGCATAGACAACACATAGACATCAATGTGCATAGACAACACATAGACATCAACGTGCATAGACAACACATAGACATCAATGTCCATAGACATCAATGTGCATACACAACACATAGACATCAACGTGCATAGACAACACATAGACATCAATGTGCATAGACAACACATAGACATCAATGTGCATAGACAACCCATAGACATCAATGTGCATAGACAACACATAGACATCAATGTGCATAGACAACACATAGACATCAATGTCCATAGACATCAATGTGCATACACAACACATAGACATCAACGTGCATAGACAACACATAGACATCAATGTGCATAGACAACACATAGACATCAATGTGCATAGACAACACATAGACATCAACGTGCATAGACAACACATAGACATCAATGTGCATAGACAACACATAGACATCAACGTGCATAGACATCAACGTGCATAGACAACACATAGACATCAACGTGCATAGACATCAACGTGCATAGACAACACATAGACATCAATGTGCATAGACAACACATAGACATCAATGTGCATAGACAACACATAGACATCAATGTCCATAAACAACACATAGACATCAATGTGCATAGACAACACATAGAATCAATGTGCATAGACAACACATAGACATCAATGTGCATAGACAACACATAGACATCAACGTGCATAGACAACACATAGACATCAACGTGCATAGACATCAACGTGCATAGACAACACATAGACATCAACGTGCATAGACATCAACGTGCATAGACAACACATAGACATCAATGTGCATAGACAACACATAGACATCAATGTGCATAGACAACACATAGACATCAATGTCCATAGACAACACATAGACATCAATGTGCATAGACAACACATAGAAATCAATGTGCATAGACAACACATAGACATCAATGTGCATAGACAACACATAGACATCAATGTGCATAGACAACACATAGACATCAACGTGCATAGACAACACATAGACATCAATGTGCATAGACAACACACAGACATCAACGTGCATAGACAACACATAGACATCAATGTGCATAGACAACACATAGACAACACATAGACATCAATGTGCATAGACAACACATAGACATCAATGTGCATAGACAACACATAGACATCAATGTGCATAGACAACACATAGACATCAATGTGCATAGACAACACATAGACATCAACGTGCATAGACAACACATAGACATCAACGTGCATAGACAACACATAGACATCAATGTGCATAGACAACACATAGACATCAATGTGCATAGACAACACATAGACAACACATAGATATCAATGTGCATAGACAACACATAGACATCAGTGTGCATAGACAACACATAGACATCAATGTGCATAGACAACACATAGACATCAATGTGCATAGACAACACATAGACATCAACGTGCATAGACAACACATAGACATCAATGTGCATAGACAACACATAGACATCAACGTGCATAGACATCAATGTGCATAGACAACACATAGACATCAATGTGCATAGACAACACATAGACATCAACGTGCATAGACAACACATAGACATCAATGTGCATAGACAACACATAGACGTCAACGTGCATAGACATCAACCTTGCATAGACAACACATAGACATCAATGTGCATAGACAACACATAGACATCAATGTGCATAGACAACACATAGACATCAATGTCCATAGACAACACATAGACAACACATAGACATCAACGTGCATAGACAACACATAGACATCAATGTGCATAGACAACACATAGACATCAACGTGCATAGACATCAATGTGCATAGACAACACATAGACATCAATGTGCATAGACAACACATAGACATCAATGTGCATAGACAACACATAGACATCAATGTGCATAGACAAAACATAGACATCAATGTCCATAGACAACACATAGACATCAATGTGCATAGACAACACATAGACATCAATGTGCATAGACAACACATAGACATCAACGTGCATAGACAACACATAGACATCAATGTGCATAGACAACACACAGACATCAACATGCATAGACAACACATAGACATCAATGTGCATAGACAACACATAGACAACACATAGACATCAATGTGCATAGACAACACATAGACATCAATGTGCATAGACAACAAATAGACATCAATGTGCATAGACTACACATAGACATCAACGTGCTTAGACATCAATGTGCATAGACAACACATAGACATCAATGTGCATAGACAACACATAGACATCAACGTGCATAGACAACACATAGACATCAACGTGCATAGACAACACATAGACATCAATGTGCATAGACAACACATAGACATCAACGTGCATAGACAACACATAGACATCAATGTCCATAGACATCAATGTGCATACACAACACATAGACATCAACGTGCATAGACAACACATAGACATCAATGTGCATAGACAACACATAGACATCAATGTGCATAGACAACACATAGACATCAACGTGCATAGACAACACATAGACATCAATGTGCATAGACAACACATAGACATCAACGTGCATAGACATCAACGTGCATAGACAACACATAGACATCAACGTGCATAGACATCAACGTGCATAGACAACACATAGACATCAATGTGCATAGACAACACATAGACATCAATGTGCATAGACAACACATAGACATCAATGTGCATAGACAACACATAGACATCAATGTGCATAGACAACACATAGGCATCAGTGTGCATAGACAACACATAGACATCAATGTGCATAGACAACACATAGACATCAATGTGCATAGACAAGACATAGTCATCAACGTGCATAGACAACACATAGACATCAACGTGCATAGACAACACATAGACATCAATGTGCATAGATAACACATAGACATCAACGTGCATAGACATCAATGTGCATAGACAACACATAGACATCAATGTGCATAGACAACACATAGACATCAATGTGCATAGACATCAACGTGCATAGACAACACATAGACATCAATGTGCATAGACAACACATAGACGTCAATGTGCATAGACAACACATAGACATCAATGTCCATAGACAACACATAGACATCAATGTGCATAGACAACACATAGACATCAATGTGCATAGACAACACATAGACATCAATGTGCATAGACAACACATAGACATCAATGTGCATAGACAACACATAGACATCAATGTGCATAGACAACACATAGACATCAATGTGCATAGACAACACATAGACATCAACGTGCATAGACAACAAATATAGACATCAACGTGCATAGACATCAATGTGCATAGACAACACATAGACATCAATGTGCATAGACAACACATAGACATCAACGTGCATAGACAACACATAGACATCAATGTGCATGGACAACACATAGACATCAATGTGCATAGACAACACATAGACATCAATGTGCATAGACAACACATAGACAACACATAGACATCAATGTGCATAGACAACACATAGACATCAATGTGCATAGACAACATATAGACATCAATGTGCATAGACAACACATAGTCATCAACGTGAATAGACAACACATAGACATCAATGTAGTTAGACAACACATAGACATCAATGTGCATAGACAACACATAGACATCAATGTGCATAGACAACACATAGACATCAATGTGCATAGACAACACATAGACATCAATGTGCATAGACAACACATAGACATAAATGTGCATAGACAACACATAGACATCAACGTGCATAGACAACACATAGACATTAATGTGCATGGACAACACATAGACAACACATAGACATCAATGTGCATAGACAACACATAGATATCAATGTGCATAGACAACACATAGACAACACATAGACATCAATGTGCATAGACAACACATAGACATCAATGTGCATAGACAACACATAGACATCAATGTGCATAGACAACACATAGACATAAATGTGCATAGACAACACATAGACATCAACGTGCATAGACAACACATAGACATTAATGTGCATGGACAACACATAGACAACACATAGACATCAATGTGCATAGACAACACATAGACATCAATGTGCATAGACAACACATAGACATCAATGTGCATAGACAACACATAGACATCAATGTGCATAGACAACACATAGACATCAACGTGCATAGACAACACATAGACATCAATGTGCATAGACAACACATAGACAACACATAGACATCAATGTGCATAGACAACACATAGACATCAATGTGCATAGACAACATATAGACATCAATGTGCATAGACAACACATAGTCATCAACGTGAATAGACAACACATAGACATCAATGTACATAGACAACACATAGAAATCAATGTGCATAGACAACACATAGACATCAATGTGCATGGAGAACACAGACAACACATAGACATCAACGTGCATAGACAACACATAGACATCAATGTGCATAGACAACACATAGACATCAATGTGCATGGAGAACACAGACAACACATAGACATCAATGTACATAGACAACACATAGACATCAATGTGCATAGACAACACATAGACATCAATGTACATAGACAACACATAGACATCAATGTTCATAGACAACACATAGACATCAATGTGCATAGACAACACATAGACATCAACGTGCATAGAGAACACATAGACATCAATGTGCATAGACAACACATAGACATCAATGTGCATGGACAACACATAGACAACACATAGACAACACATAGACATCAATGTACATAGACAACACATAGACATCAATGTGCATAGACAACATATAGACAACACATAGACAACACATAGACATCAATGTGCATAGACAACACATAGACATCAATGTACATAGAAAACACATAGACAACACATAGACAACACATAGACATCAATGTACATAGACAACACATAGACAACACATAGACATCTATGTCAATAGACAACACATGGACATCAATGTACATAGACAACACATAGACATCAATGTGCATAGACAACACATAGTCATCAATGTGCATAGACAACACATAGACAACACATAGACATCAATGTGCATAGACAACACATAGACATCAATGTGCATAGACAACACATAGACATCAACGTGCATAGACAACACATAGACATCAATGTCCATAGACATCAATGTGCATACACAACACATAGACATCAACGTGCATAGACAACACATAGACATCAATGTGCATAGACAACACATAGACATCAATGTGCATAGACAACACATAGACATCAACGTGCATAGACAACACATAGACATCAATGTGCATAGACAACACATAGACATCAACGTGCATAGACATCAACGTGCATAGACAACACATAGACATCAACGTGCATAGACATCAACGTGCATAGACAACACATAGACATCAATGTGCATAGACAACACATAGACATCAATGTGCATAGACAACACATAGACATCAATGTGCATAGACAACACATAGACATCAATGTGCATAGACAACACATAGGCATCAGTGTGCATAGACAACACATAGACATCAATGTGCATAGACAACACATAGACATCAATGTGCATAGACAAGACATAGTCATCAACGTGCATAGACAACACATAGACATCAACGTGCATAGACAACACATAGACATCAATGTGCATAGATAACACATAGACATCAACGTGCATAGACATCAATGTGCATAGACAACACATAGACATCAATGTGCATAGACAACACATAGACATCAATGTGCATAGACATCAACGTGCATAGACAACACATAGACATCAATGTGCATAGACAACACATAGACGTCAATGTGCATAGACAACACATAGACATCAATGTCCATAGACAACACATAGACATCAATGTGCATAGACAACACATAGACATCAATGTGCATAGACAACACATAGACATCAATGTGCATAGACAACACATAGACATCAATGTGCATAGACAACACATAGACATCAATGTGCATAGACAACACATAGACATCAATGTGCATAGACAACACATAGACATCAACGTGCATAGACAACAAATATAGACATCAACGTGCATAGACATCAATGTGCATAGACAACACATAGACATCAATGTGCATAGACAACACATAGACATCAACGTGCATAGACAACACATAGACATCAATGTGCATGGACAACACATAGACATCAATGTGCATAGACAACACATAGACATCAATGTGCATAGACAACACATAGACAACACATAGACATCAATGTGCATAGACAACACATAGACATCAATGTGCATAGACAACATATAGACATCAATGTGCATAGACAACACATAGTCATCAACGTGAATAGACAACACATAGACATCAATGTAGTTAGACAACACATAGACATCAATGTGCATAGACAACACATAGACATCAATGTGCATAGACAACACATAGACATCAATGTGCATAGACAACACATAGACATCAATGTGCATAGACAACACATAGACATAAATGTGCATAGACAACACATAGACATCAACGTGCATAGACAACACATAGACATTAATGTGCATGGACAACACATAGACAACACATAGACATCAATGTGCATAGACAACACATAGATATCAATGTGCATAGACAACACATAGACAACACATAGACATCAATGTGCATAGACAACACATAGACATCAATGTGCATAGACAACACATAGACATCAATGTGCATAGACAACACATAGACATAAATGTGCATAGACAACACATAGACATCAACGTGCATAGACAACACATAGACATTAATGTGCATGGACAACACATAGACAACACATAGACATCAATGTGCATAGACAACACATAGACATCAATGTGCATAGACAACACATAGACATCAATGTGCATAGACAACACATAGACATCAATGTGCATAGACAACACATAGACATCAACGTGCATAGACAACACATAGACATCAATGTGCATAGACAACACATAGACAACACATAGACATCAATGTGCATAGACAACACATAGACATCAATGTGCATAGACAACATATAGACATCAATGTGCATAGACAACACATAGTCATCAACGTGAATAGACAACACATAGACATCAATGTACATAGACAACACATAGAAATCAATGTGCATAGACAACACATAGACATCAATGTGCATGGAGAACACAGACAACACATAGACATCAACGTGCATAGACAACACATAGACATCAATGTGCATAGACAACACATAGACATCAATGTGCATGGAGAACACAGACAACACATAGACATCAATGTACATAGACAACACATAGACATCAATGTGCATCGACAACACATAGACATCAATGTACATAGACAACACATAGACATCAATGTTCATAGACAACACATAGACATCAATGTGCATAGACAACACATAGACATCAACGTGCATAGAGAACACATAGACATCAATGTGCATAGACAACACATAGACATCAATGTGCATGGACAACACATAGACAACACATAGACAACACATAGACATCAATGTACATAGACAACACATAGACATCAATGTGCATAGACAACATATAGACAACACATAGACAACACATAGACATCAATGTGCATAGACAACACATAGACATCAATGTACATAGAAAACACATACACAACACATAGACAACACATAGACATCAATGTACATAGACAACACATAGACAACACATAGACATCTATGTCAATAGACAACACATGGACATCAATGTACATAGACAACACATAGACATCAATGTGCATAGACAACACATAGTCATCAATGTGCATAGACAACACATAGACAACACATAGACATCAATGTGCATAGACAACACATAGACATCAATGTACATAGCCAACACATAGACATCAATGTGCATAGACAACACATAGACATCAATGTGCATAGACAACACATAGACATCAATGTGCATAGACAACACATAGACATCAATGTGCATAGACAACACATAGACATCAATGTGCATAGACAACACATAGACACCAATGTGCATAGACAACACATAGACATCACATAGACATCAATGTGCATAGACAACACATAGACATCAATGTGCATAGACAACACATAGACATCAATGTGCATAGACAACACATAGACATCAATGTGCATAGACAACATATAGACATCAATGTGCATAGACAACACATAGACAACACAGAGACATCAATGTGCATAGACAACACATAGACATCACATAGACAACACATAGACATCAACGTGCATAGACAACACATAGACAACACAGAGACATCAACGTGCATAGACAACACATAGACAACACAGAGACATCAATGTGCATAGACAACACATAGACATCACATAGACAACACATAGACAACACATAGACATCAATGTGCATAGACAACACATAGACATCAATGTGCATAGACAACACATAGACATCAATGTGCATAGACAACACATAGACAACACATAGACATCAATGTGCACAGACAACACATAGACATCAACGTGCATAGACAACACATAGACATCAATGTGCATAGACAACACATAGACATCAATGTGCATAGACAACACATAGACATCAACGTGCATAGACAACACATAGACATCAATGTGGATTAGGGTTATGACTTCACTCACCTGTTTCCCTGTGTAAAGTTCAGTTAAGGGGGTCAGCAGTCTCATCAACTGTGTCTGTGGGTGGGGGTTATGACTTCACTCACCTGTTTCCCTGTGTAAAGTTTAGTTAAGGGGGTCAGAAGTCTCATCAACTGTGTCTGTGGGTGGGGGTTATGACTTCACTCACCTGTTTCCCTGTGTAAAGTTTAGTTAAGGGGGTCAGAAGTCTCATCAACTGTGTCTGTGGGTGGGGGTTATGACTTCACTCACCTGTTTCCCTGTGTAAAGTTTAGTTAAGGGGGTCAGAAGTCTCATCAACTGTGTCTGTGGGTGGGGGTTATGACTTCACTCACCTGTTTCCCTGTGTAAAGTTTAGTTAAGGGGGTCAGAAGTCTCATCAACTGTGTCTGTGGGTGGGGGTTATGACTTCACTCACCTGTTTCCCTGTGTAAAGTTTAGTTAAGGGGGTCAGAAGTCTCATCAACTGTGTCTGTGGGTGGGGGTTATGACTTCACTCACCTGTTTCCCTGTGTAAAGTTCAGTTAAGGGGGTCAGAAGTCTCATCAACTGTGTCTGTGGGTGGGGGGTATGACTTCACTCACCTGTTTCCCTGTGTAAAGTTCAGTTAAGGGGGTCAGAAGTCTCATCAACTGTGTCTGTGGGTGGGGGTTATGACTTCACTCACCTGTTTCCCTGTGTAAAGTTTAGTTAAGGGGGTCAGAAGTCTCATCAACTGTGTCTGTGGGTGGGGGTTATGACTTCACTCACCTGTTTCCCTGTGTAAAGTTTAGTTAAGGGGGTCAGAAGTCTCATCAACTGTGTCTGTGGGTGGGGGGTATGACTTCACTCACCTGTTTCCCTGTGTAAAGTTCAGTTAAGGGGGTCAGAAGTCTCATCAACTGTGTCTGTGGGTGGGGGTTATGACTTCACTCACCTGTTTCCCTGTGTAAAGTTTAGTTAAGGGGGTCAGAAGTCTCATCAACTGTGTCTGTGGGTGGGGGTTATGACTTCACTCACCTGTTTCCCTGTGTAAAGTTTAGTTAAGGGGGTCAGAAGTCTCATCAACTGTGTCTGTGGGTGGGGGGTATGACTTCACTCACCTGTTTCCCTGTGTAAAGTTTAGTTAAGGGGGTCAGAAGTCTCATCAACTGTGTCTGTGGGTGGGGGTTATGACTTCACTCACCTGTTTCCCTGTGTAAAGTTCAGTTAAGGGGGTCAGAAGTCTCATCAACTGTGTCTGTGGGTGGGGGTTATGACTTCACTCACCTGTTTCCCTGTGTAAAGTTTAGTTGAGGGGGTCAGAAGTCTCATCAACTGTGTCTGTGGGTGGGGGGTATGACTTCACTCACCTGTTTCCCTGTGTAAAGTTTAGTTAAGGGGGTCAGAAGTCTCATCAACTGTGTCTCCTCATCTGTGGCAATGCCGACATCATCCCGCCCCAGAAGTCGGGATACCTCCAATGTCAACAAGGTAGCTGCACGGGCTTCGACCTGGTGAGATGAAGATGATATGTACCTAATATGTCACTTCCATTGTGGTCTCCCACAGTGTGTGTAGACATATATGTAATGTGATGTCCCCCAGTGTGTGTAGACATATATGTAATGTGGTCTCCCCCAGTGTGTGTAGACATATATGTAGTGCGATCTCCCCCAGAGTGTGTGGACATATATGTAGTGTGATCTCCCACAGTGTGTGTAGACTTATATTTAGTGTGATCTCCTCCAGTGTGTGTAGACATATATGTAATGTGATGTCTCCCAGTGTGTGTAGACATATATGTAATGTGGTCTCCCCCAGTGTGTGTAGACATATATGTAGTGCGATCTACCCCAGAGTGTGTAGACATATATGTAGTGTGATCTCCCCCAGTGTGTGTAGACTTATATTTAGTGTGATCTCCCCCAGAGTGTGTAGACATATATTTACTGTGATCTCCCCCAGTGTGTGTAGACATATATTTACTGTGATCTCCCCCAGTGTGTGTAGACATATATGTAGTGCAATCTCCCCCAGTGTGTGTAGACATATATGTAGTGTGATCTCCCCCAGTGTGTGTAGACTTATATCTAGTGTGATCTCCCCAAGCGTTTGTAGACATATATGTCATGTGGTCTCCCCCAGTGTGTCTAGACATATATGTAGTGCAATCTCCCCCAGTGTGTGTAGACATATATGTAGTGTGATCTCCCCAAGCGTTTGTAGACTTATATCTAGTGTGATCTCCCCAAGCGTTTGTAGACATATATGTAATGTGGTCTCCCCCAGTGTGTGTAGACATATATGTAGTGCGATCTCCCCCAGTGTGTGTAGACATTTATGTAGTGTGATCTCCCCCAGTGTGTGTAGACATATATGTAGTGTTGTCTCCTCTAGTGTGTGTAGACATATATGTAATGTGGTCTCCCCCAGTGTATGTAGACATTTATGTAATGTGGTCTCTCCCAGTGTGTGTAGACATATATGTAGTGTGATCTCCCCCAGTGTGTGTAGACTTATATTTAGTGTGATCTCCCCCAGAGTGTGTAGACATATATTTACTGTGATCTCCCCCAGTGTGTGTAGACATATATTTACTGTGATCTCCCCCAGTGTGTGTAGACATATATGTAGTGCAATCTCCCCCAGTGTGTGTAGACATATATGTAGTGTGATCTCCCCCAGTGTGTGTAGACTTATATCTAGTGTGATCTCCCCAAGCGTTTGTAGACATATATGTAATGTGGTCTCCCCCAGTGTGTGTAGACATATATGTAGTGCGATCTCCCCCAGTGTGTGTAGACATTTATGTAGTGTGATCTCCCCCAGTGTGTGTAGACATATATGTAGTGTTGTCTCCTCTAGTGTGTGTAGACATATATGTAATGTGGTCTCCCCCAGTGTATGTAGACATTTATGTAATGTGGTCTCTCCCAGTGTGTGTAGACATATATTTAGTGTGGTCTTCCCCAGTGTGTGTAGACACATATTTAGTGTGGTCTACCCCAGTGTGTGTAGACATATATGTAATGTGCTATCCCCAAGTGTGTGTAGACATATATGTAATGTGCTATCCCCCAGTGTGTGTAGACATATATATAGTGTGGTCTCCCCCAGTGTGTGTAGACATATATGTAATGTGCTATCCCCAAGTGTGTGTAGACATATATGTAATGTGCTATCCCCCAGTGTGTGTAGACATATATGTAGTGTGGTCTACCCAAGTGTGTGTAGACATATATGTAATGTGCTATCCCCCAGTTTGTGTAGACTTATATGTAGTGTGATCTCCCCCAGTGTGTGTAGACATATATGTAATGTGATGTCCCCCAGTGTGTGTAGACATATATGTAATGTGGTCTCTCCCAGTGTGTGTGTAGACATATATTTAGTGTGATCTCCCCCAGCGTGTGTAGACATATTTAGTGTGATCTCCCCAAGCGTTTGTAGACATATATGTAATGTGGTCTCCCCCAGTGTGTGTAGACATATATGTAGTGCGATCTCCCCCAGTGTGTGTAGACATACATGTAGTGCGATCTCCCCCAGTGTGTGTAGACTTATATTTAGTGTGATCTCCCCCAGCGTGTGTAGACATATATTTACTGTGATCTCCCCCAGTGTGTGTAGACATATATTTACTGCGATCTCCCCCAGTGTGTGTATATGTAATGTGGTCTCTCCCAGTGTGTGTAGACATATATTTAGTGTGATCTCCCCCAGTGTGTGTAGACATATATGTAGTGCGATCTCCCCCAGTGTGTGAAGACATATATTTAGTGTGATCTCCCCCAGCGTGTGTAGACTTATATTTAGTGTGATCTCCCCCAGCGTGTGTAGACTTATATTGAGTGTGGTCTCCCCCAGTGTGTGTAGACATATATGTAATGTGGTCTCCCCCAGTGTGTGTAGACATATATGTAGTGCAATCTCCCCCAGTGTGTGTAGACATATATGTAGTGTGATCTCCCCCAGCGTTTGTAGACATATATGTAATGTGGTCTCTCCCAGTGTGTGTAGACATATATTTAGTGTGGTCTACCCCAGTGTGTGTAGACATATGTAATGTGCTATCCCCCAGTTTGTGTAGGCATATATGTAGTGTGATCTCCCCTAGTGTGTGTAGACAAATATGTAATGTGGTCTCCCCCAGTGTGTGTAGACATATTTGTAATGTGGTCTCCCCCAGTGTGTGTAGATATATATGTAATGTGGTCTCTCCCAGTGTGTGTAGACATATATTTAGTGTGATCTCCCCCAGCGTTTGTGGACATTTATGTAATGTGGTATCCCCAGGTTTGTGTAGACATATATGTAGTGTGATCTCCCCCAGTGTGTGTAGACATATATTTAGTGTAGTCTCCCCCAGTGTGTGAAGACATATATGTAGTGTGGTCTCCCCCAGTGTGTGTAGACATATATTTAGTGTGGTCTACCCCAGTGTGTGTAGACATATATGTAATGTGGTCTCCCCCAGTGTGTGTAGACATATATTGAGTGTGATCTCCCCCAGCATTTGTGGACATATACGTAATGTGGTATCCCCCAGTTTGTGTAGACATATATGTAGTGTGGTCTCCCCCAGTGTGCGTAGACATATATTTAGTGTGAACTCCTATAGTGTGTAAAGACATATATTTAGTGTGATCTTCCCCAGTGTGTGTAGACATACATGTAGTGTGATCTCCCCCAGTGTGTGTAGACATATATTTAGTGTGAACTCCTATAGTGTGTGTAGACATATATTAAGTGTAATCTCCCCCAGTGTGTGTAGACATATATTTAGTGTGAACTCCTATAGTGTGTGTAGACATGTATTACTGTGATCTCCCCCAGTGTGTGTAGACATATATTTAGTGTGATCTCCCCCAGTGTGTGTAGACATATATTTAGTGTAGTCTCCCCCAGTGTGTGAAGACATATATGTAGTGCGATCTCCCCCAGTGTGTGTAGACATAAACCTAGTGTGGTTTTCCCAGTGTGTGTAGACATATATGTAGTGTGGTCTCCCCCAGTGTGCGTAGACATATATTTAGTGTGAACTCCTATAGTGTGTGAAGACATATATTTAGTGTGATCTTCCCCAGTGTGTGTAGACATACATGTAGTGTGATCTCCCCCAGTGTGTGTAGACATATATTTAGTGTGAACTCCTATAGTGTGTGTAGACATATATTAAGTGTAATCTCCCCCAGTGTGTGTAGACATATATTTAGTGTGAACTCCTATAGTGTGTGTAGACATGTATTACTGTGATCTCCCCCAGTGTGTGTAGACATATATTTAGTGTGATCTCCCCCAGTGTGTGTAGACATATATTTAGTGTGAACTCCTATAGTGTGTGTAGAGATATATTTAGTGTGATCTCCCCCAGTGTGTGTAGACATATATTTAGTATGAACTCCTATAGTGTGTGTAGACATATATTAAGTGTAATCTCCCCCAGTGTGTGTAGACATATATTTAGTGTGATCTCCCCGCGTGTGTGTAGAGATATATTTAGTGTGATCTCCCCCAGTGTGTGTAGACATATATTTAGTATCAACTCCTATAGTGTGTGTAGACATATATTAAGTGTAATCTCCCCCAGTGTGTGTAGACACATATTTATTATGAACTCCTATAGTGTGTGTAGAGATATATTTACTGTGATCTCCCCCAGTGTGTGTAGACATATATTTAGTATGAACTCCTATAGTGTGTGAAGACATATATTTAGTGTGAACTAATATAGTGTGTGTAGACATATATTTAGTATGAACTCCTCTAGTGCGTGAAGACATATATTTATTGTGGTTTCCCTCAGTGTGTGAAGACATATTATAAGTGTGGTTTCCCCCAGTGTTTGTAGACATATATTTAGTGTGATCTCCCCCAGTGTGTGGAGACATATATTTGGTGTGATGTCCCCCAGTGTGTGTTGAGATATATTGAGTGTGGTTTCCCCCAGTGTGTGAAGACATATATTTAGTGTGAACTCCTATAGTGCGTGTAGACATATATCTAGTGTGAACTCCTATAGTGTGTGTAGTCACCCATGTGACACTCATGTGACACTCATGTGACACCAATATATAAGCCAGTATACAACAGTGTGTTATTTCTACACCCATGTGACACCCATGCAAGCCAGTATACAACAGTGTGTTCTTGCTACACCCATGTGACACCCATGTAAGCCAGTATACAACAGTGTGTTATTTCTACACCCATATGACACCCATGTAAGCCAGCATACAACAGTGTGTTCTTGCTACACCCATGTGACACCTATGTAAGCCAGCATACAAAAGTGTGTTATTTCTACACCCATGTGACACCCATGCAAGCCAGTATACAACAGTGTGTTCTTGCTACACCCATGTGACACCCATGTAAGCCAGTATACAACAGTGTGTTATTTCTACACTCATGTGACACCAATATATAAGCCAGTATACAAGAGTGTGTTCTTTCTACACCCATGTGACACCCATGTAAGCCAGCATACAACAGTGTGTTCCTGCTACACCCATGTGACACCCATGTAAGCCAGCATACAACAGTGTGTTCTTGCTACACCCATGTGACACCCATGTAAGCCAGCATACAACAGTGTGTTCTTGCTACACCCATGTGACACCCATGTAAGCCAGCATACAACAGTGTGTTATTTCTACACCCATGTGACACCCATGTAAGCCAGCATACAACAGTGTGTTCTTGCTACACCCATGTGACACCCATGTAAGCCAGTATACAACAGTGTGTTCTTGCTACACCCATGTGACACCCATGTAAGCCAGCATACCACAGTGTGTTATTTCTACACCCATGTGACACCCATGCAAGCCAGTATACAACAGTGTGTTATTTCTACACCCATGTGACACCCATGTAAGGCAGTATACAACAGTGTGTTCTTGCTACACCCATGTGACACCCATGTAAGCCAGTATACAACAGTGTGTTCTTTCTACACCCATGTGACACCCATGCAAGCCAGCATACAACAATGTGTTCTTGCTACACCCATGTGACACCCATGTAAGCCAGTATACAAGAGTGTGTTCTTTCTACACCCATGTGACACCCATGTAAGCCAGTATACAACAGTGTGTTATTTCTACACCCATGTGACACCCATGCAAGCCAGTATACAACAGTGTGTTCTTTCTACACCCATGTGACACCCATGTAAGCAAGCATACAACAGTGTGTTCTTTCTACACCCATGTGACACCCATGTAAGCCAGCATACAACAGTGTGTTCTTTCTACACCCATGTGACACCCATGTAAGCAAGCATACAACAGTGTGTTCTTTCTACACCCATGTGACACCCATGCAAGCCAGTATACAACAGTGTGTTCTTGCTACACCCATGTGACACCTATGTAAGCCAGTATACAACAGTGTGTTATTTCTACACCCATGTGACACCCATGCAAGCCAGCATACAACAGTGTGTTATTTCTACACCCATGTGACACCCATGTAAGCCAGTATACAACAGTGTGTTATTTCTACACCCATGTGACACCCATGTAAGCCAGTATACAACAGTGTGTTCTTGCTACACCCATATACAACAGTGTGTTCTTGCTACACCCATGTGACACTCATGTGACACCCATGTGACACCCATGTGACACTCATTTGACACCCATGTGACACCCATGTAAGCCAGCATACAACCGTGTGTTCTTGCTACACCCATATACAACAGTGTGTTCTTGCTACACCCATGTGACACCCATGTGACACCCATGTGACACCCATGTGACACTCATGTGACACCCAAGTGACACCAATGTAAGCCAGCATACAACAGTGTGTTCTTGCTACACCCATGTGATGCTCATGTGACACCCATGTGACCCCCATATGACACCCATGTGACGCTCATGTGAAACCTATGTGACACCCATGTAAGCCAGCATACAACAGCGAGCTACAGTATTCACCTCCAGCCTGGCCAGTGTCTGGACATGCAGAGGGTAGTTCTTGATAGGGTTCCCGAAAGCATGTCTGCGTGTGCTGTAGTCCCGGGCAAGGTTCACGATCCTGTAACATGCAGTGCAAGTATCAAGAGCAAGTAACATAGCAATAACATAGCAGCTTTGCTTAATTTAATACTTCATGGCATGGTTATCACAAATGCTTGACCAAAATCAAATTTGTTAAAAGGAAATAGTGTAAAACAGATGATAAAAGATTATAGGCTAAATCGTTGCACGACATGATACAATAACCGATGTAAAAAGAAGGCCTGGAGTGCAAAATGGCATCTTGGGATGAACATGGTGGAGGAAGAACAGTGACCATTTTGTTTGACTGCAGCATGTAGCAAAATGCCATATGTGGAACACATGTTCATGTGGATATGAAACTTTTCAAGGATTGCTCATTCCTTTGTCCAGAGGCAGACATAATTCCTAGGGCACCAACACCTGCCTTGGACAACTTTGTGACTTCTGAGGCATGGACACAGTGGAATAAAAATGTTTGGGATGAGCTTGCGGCATGAGAGATGGTTGACATCAACCTGCCATATTTCTACCCAGATAATAATACTTAAATTTTCAAAGTTTAAAGAAACTATTTCACCGAAAATTGATGTGGATGCGCCATCTTGCTTGACAGTTATGAAAGAAGGATGTTAAGAAATATTAAATAGTTTTGGAGTTCTGCTCTGGAAAAATGAGCACTACCCTCATTTTCAGTAAAGTCCAACTTGTCTTGAAAACATAAAGAAAATAATTTTGTTTTTAAAAATCCCAAATCATCAAAAAGCCCCTGTTCACCAGACTGATCTGTATAGCAAGTTACATCTAGTAATATTCAACGGCTTTTGAGTGCTGCTCTAGAAACAAGCACTTACCCACATTTTCAATAAAGTCCAACTTGTCGTCATGGAAGAAAATACATCAAAAACCAAAATCCCAAATTATCCAAAGGCACCAGCTCACCACTATACTGATCTACATAGCAAGTTTTAACAAGAAATATTGAACTGTTTTGAAGTTCTGCTAAGGAAATGAGCACTACCCTCATTTTCAGCAAAGTCCATCTTCTAATCATGGGAAACAAAGTAAAAACAAAACTCCAAATCATTAAAAGGCACCAGTTCACCACTAAACTGATCTTTTTAGCAAGTTTCAACAAGAAATAATTAACGGTTTTGGAGTCCTCCTCAGAAAACGCAAAACGGACAGCTGACGGACGGACGGACGGACATGGTAATCGCTAACATCCCAACGATTTTGCCTTTGATTCTTTAGTGAAGCATTTTAGAATCAGGTATTCCTATATGACATGTCTACAGTTACTGTGACAGTGGTGAGGTTAGCTTCTGTCAGCCAACTGACCGTCTCATGCCGCCTGCTGCAGCCATGGAGTTATGCAGTCGGGTCAGTGTCAGCATGCCAGCAATGGAGGCCACACCACGCCCTTCAGCTGAAACCTGCAAACCAAAACAGTAGCCAGACTATTCTGAAAAGCACCATAGAGTGTCTGGCAATGTGCATATGCTGGTATAGATGTCCAAGCCTGATAATACCAATGAAGTCAGACAAAACAGGGAAGAAAACTATTGTTTACATATTTAACCACCTGACTGAAAAGTGTCTGTCATCCGTCCATCTGTCCATCATAAACACCAACCCTGGAAGTGAATGTACCTGCCCTGTTAGTGAGAGTACCTACCCTCGTACTGAATGTGCCTACCTTGGCAGTGAGAGTGTGTTTGTTTGTCAGCAATATTCCAACTATGATGGCGGTATGTAAATAATCGCGCCTGGACCAGACAATCCAGTGATTGAGCATCGATCCATGCATTTGGGATGCAATGACATGCACCCACCAAGTCACCGAGCCTGACCACCCGATCCTGTTAGTCGTCTTTTATGACAAGCGCAGTTGCCTTTTACGGCAAACATGAGTTACTGAAGATTTATTCTAACCCATATCTTCACGGGTGGGAGTAGTGAGAGTACCTGCCTTGGTAGTAAGAGTGTACCTACCCTGGTAGTGAGAGTGTACCTACCCTGGTAGAGAGTGTACCTACCCTAGTAGAGAGTGTACCTACGTTGGTAGTGAGAGTGTACCTACCCTGGTCGTGAGAGTGTACCTATCCTGGTAGAGAGTGTACCTACCCTAGTAGAGAGTGTACCTACGTTGGTAGTGAGAGTGTACCTACCCTGGTCGTGAGAGTGTACCTACTCTGGTAGTGAGTGTACCTACTCTGGCAGTAAGAGTGTACCTACCCTGGTAGATAGTGTACCTACCCTGTTAGTGAGAGTGTACCTACCCTGGTAGAGAGTGTACCTACCCTGGTAGTAAGAGTGTACCTACCCTGGTAGTGAGAGTGTACCTACCCTGGTAGTGAGAGTGTACCTACCCTGGTAGTGAGAGTGTACCTACCCTGTTAGTGAGAGTGTACCTACCCTGGTAGATAGTGTACCTACCCTGTTAGTGAGAGTGTACCTACCCTGGTAGAGAGAGTGTACCTACCCTGGTAGAGAGTGTACCGACCCTGGTAGTGAGAGTGTACCTACCCTGGTAGAGAGTGTACCTACCCTGGTAGAGAGTGTACCTACCCTAGTAGAGAGTGTACCTACCCTAGTAGAGAGTGTACCTACCCTGGTAGAGAGTGTACCTACCCTGGTAGTGAGGGTGTACCTACCCTGGTAGTGAGAGTGTACTTACCCTGGTAGTGAGAGTGTACCTACCCTGGTAGTGAGAGTGTACCTACCCTGGTAGTGAGAGTGTACCTACCCTGGTAGTGAGAGTGTACCTACCCTAGTAGAGAGTGTACCTACCCTGGTTGTGAGAGGGTATCTACCCCAGTAGTGAATGTGTGTACCTACCCTGGTAGAGAGTGTACCTACCCTAGTAGTGAGAGTGTACCTACCCTGGTTGTGAGAGGGTATCTACTCTGGTAGTAAGAGTGTACCTACCCTAGTAGAGATTGTACCTACCCTGGTAGAAAGTCTACCTACCTTAGCAGCACGTGTACCATCAAGGAGAAGTTCCGCAGTTGGCACCTGTCTCGTTCCAAGCTTGTTCTTCAGTCTCTGAGGTTGGATGTTATTGAGCGCTCCATTTTCATCTCTGAGCTCCAGATAGAAGAGAGACAAACCTTGTGTACCCTGTAACACACACATGCCTGACATGTCTGAAACCTACAGTGGGGTCAGAAATAAAGGTGAGGGAATATATGTATATCTTACAAAATATGTCAACACCTATCTCACATTGCACTCCCTGGTACCTGGTTATATTTGTGCATGGGCTACACACATAGTCCTAGAATCTCTCTTTCTCTTCTCTACACATAAGAGGGTTGATCCGGTTCTGAGCCTCACAAGTAAGTGCATAAGAGCGAAATCTTTTGTTTCTGGACAAGTTAGTAAAATATGCAGGATTCTGTGACCTTCAGAAAACTTACACACACAGGAATGTTCAGTGATGAAGTACTTGCAGTGAGATATGAGTACACCACTTCAGAATGCTGCCCCTTCCTACGTAAAGAGGTGGGCAGCAGTGTCTAAGCATTGCTGCGAGCGCCTTGAAGATGACCCCCATCCCAGAAGACCTGCGATGTCAGCAACCCCAGAAATGATCCAGAGAATCTGTGATACGGTGATGACTGACCAGCAATGACTGAGTGTCATATTGCTAGTTCACTAGGCATTTCCCTGGAGAGAGTACACTCCATTATTTCAGAAATTTCTGACATCTGATAAAAACACATCAGGCAGAAATGGCCTTCTGGAGAGATACAAACATGGCCTTCAAGTAAAGACAAAACATGGCCTTCAGGCAAGGTACAAACATGTCACCATGATGCACACATGGCCTTCAAGTGAAGTACAAACATGTCACCATGATGCACACATGGCCTTCAAGTGAAGTACAAACAAGTCACCATGATGCACACATGGCCTTCAAGTGAAGTACAAACAAGTCACCATGATGCACACGTGGCCTTCAGGTGAGGTACAAACATGTCACCATGATGGACACGTGGCCTTCAGGTGAGGTACAAACATGTCACCATAATGCACACATGGCCTGCAAGTGAAGTCCAAACATGGCCTTCAGGTGAGGGACAAACATGGCCTGCAAGTGAAGTCCAAACATGGCCTTCAGGTGATGAACAAACATGTCACCATGATGCATACATTGCCTTCAAGTGAGGTACAAACGTGTCATCATGATGCACTCATGGCCTTCAAGTGAGATACAAACATGGCCTTCAAGTGAAGTCGAAACATTGCCTTCCAGTGAAGTACAAACACCATGTCACCATGATGCACACATGGCCTTGAAATAAAGTACAAACATGTAACCAAAATGCACACATGGCCTTCTAGTGAAGTCCAAAGATGGCCTTCAAGTGAAGTCCAAACATGGCCTTCAGGTGAGGTACAAACATGGCCTTCAGGTGAGGTACAAACATGTCACCATGATGCACACAGGGCCTTCAAGTGAAGTACAAACATGGCCTTCAGGAGAGGTACAAACGTGTCACCATGATGCACACATGGCCTTCAAGTAAAGTACAAACATGGCCTTCAGGTGAAGTACAAACATGGTCTTCAGGTGAGGTACAAACATGTCACCATGATACACACATGGCCTTCAAGTGATGTACAAACATGGTCTTCAGGTGAGGTACAAATATGTCACCATGATGCACACATGGCCTTAAAGTGAATTACAAACATGGCCTCCAGGTGAGGTACAAACATGGCCTTCAGGTGAGATACAAACATGGCCATCAAGTGAAGTCGAAACATGGCCTTCAGGTGAGGTAGAAACATGTCACCATGATGCACACATGGCCTTCAAGTAAAGTACAAACATGTCACCATAATGCACACATGGCCTTCAAGTGAAGTACAAACATGGCCTCCGGGTGAGGTACAAACATGGCCTTCAGGTGAGATACAAACATGGCCATCAAGTGAAGTCGAAACATGGCCTTCAGGTCAGGTATAAACATGTCACCATGATGCACACATGGCCTTCAAGTAAAGTACAAACATGTCACCATGATGCACACATGGCCTTCAAGTGAAGTACAAACATGGCCTCCGGGTGAGGTACAAACATGGCCTTCAGGTGAGATACAAACATGGCCATCAAGTGAAGTCGAAACATGGCCTTCAGGTCAGGTATAAACATGTCACCATGATGCACACATGGCCTTCAAGTAAAGTACAAACATGTCACCATGATGCACACATGGCCTTCAAGTGAAGTACAAACATGGCCTCCAGGTGAGGTACAAACATGGCACCATGATGCACACATGGTCTTCAGGTGAAGTACAAACATGGCCCTCAAGTAAAGTCGAAACATGGCCTTCAGGTGAGGTACAAACATGTCACCATGATGTACACATGGTCTTCAGGTGAAGTACAAACATGGCCCTCAAGTGAAGTCGAAACATGGCCTTCAGGTCAGGTATAAACATGTCACCATGATGCACACATGGCCTTCAAGTAAAGTACAAACATGTCACCATGATGCACACATGGCCTTGAGGTGAAGTACAAACATGGCCTTGAGGTGAGGTACAAACATGTCACCATGATAAACACATGGCCTTCAAGTGAAGTACAAACATGGCCTCCAGGTGAGGTACAAACATGTCACCATGATGCACACATGGCCTTCAGGTGAAGTACAAACATGGCCTTCAAGTGAAGTACAAACATGGCCTTCAAGTGAAGTCAAAACATGGCCTTCAAGTTAAGTACAAACATGTCACCATGATGCACACAGCGCCTTCAGGTGAAGCCCAAACATGGCCTTCAGGTGAGGTACAAACAAGTCACCATGGTGATATGGTCGCCATGATACAGATGAAACAATGGAGTAAATCATCAATCACTCATCCTGATAATCTGGGCAGTTCAAAGGTCAAGATGTATTCAGACTTAAATGTATAATGGACAACTGAAAATGTTCACTTACTTGAACTATGTTACCACTCTGGTCTATACACCGAGCCAGGGTGAAGGTCATATCAGCATCTGTCGCAGAGGAGAACCACTTGTAACCATGGAGTGTATAGCTGCCATCATCCTGTGACACAGCCAAAGTCTCAGTGCCTCGAGCTGCAGAATAAGACATAACTATTAATACCACACATGACATTTCAAGGAGTAAGTTATCTTACAAATATTATAAATACTTTAACTTACATCATTTCCACTTCACCTGACTGCTGGTCCAATGAGGTTATGTCACAGCCTGCTGTACACTTTGACCATGCTCCTAAATTCTCTTGAAACGCATTTCCTCAAACTGTAAACATCATATTCTCAGAAACCTCCAGACCAATGAAACTGAAATTCCACATGCTTCTTCCCACCAATGATGACACCTAAATGTATTCAAGAGGCTCAAGTCTGCCGCAGCACCATTAATGGCCATTACTCAGTCATTTTTGTTAGAAATGTTATTAAATTTGGTATCTTTAGGTTGTAGTCGGCATCAAGACATGTTCCTATTTTCTGAAATATTATAAATATTGTCCTTAATTCAACATATGCATTCGGACCATGCTCTTAATTCTCTCAAATGTGCTAAGCTCTGTAAACATCATCTCCTCAGAAAGTGACAGAAACCACAAGACAAATGAAGCTGAAACTCCACAAGCATGTTCCCAACAATGATGACACCTGAACTTGTTCATATGGATCTATATTGAAGACAAAATAGAAAACTTTTGGGTAATTGTTGGTAAACATACCTCCAGAATGCAATAGCCTTATTCTCCTGGTTGGGAGGACTCAACAAGAATACACTGTTTGAAGTGTGGTACATGCCAACATCACAGCCTCCTGTACAGACATGAGACATCTACCAACATCACAGTCTCCTGTACAGACATGAGACACCCGCCAACATCACAGCCTCTTGTACAGACATGAGACATCTACCAACATCATAGCCTCCTGTACAGACATGAGACATCTACCAACATCACAGCCTCCTGTACAGACATGAGACACCCGCCAACATCACAGCCTCTTGTACAGACATGAGACATCTACCAACATCATAGCCTCCTGTACAGACATGAGACATCTACCAACATAACAGCCTTCTGTACAGACATGAGACAACTACAAACATCACAGCCTCCTGTACAGACATGAGACATCTACCAACATCACAGCCTCCTGTACAGACAAGAGACATCTACCAACATAACAGCCTTCTGTACAGACATGAGACACCCACCACCATCACAGCCTCCTGTACAGACATGAAACATCTACCAACATCACAGCCTCCTGTACAGACATGAGACAACTACAAACATCACAGCCTCCTGTACAGACATGAGACATAAACCAACATCATAGCCTCCTGTACAGACATGAGACATCTACCAACATCACTGCCTACTGTACAGACATGAGACATCTACTAACATCACATCCTCCTGTACAGACATGAGACAACTACCAACATCACAGCCTCCTGTGGAAAGATGAGACATCTACCATCATCACAGCCTCCTGTACAGACATGAGACATCTACCAACATCACAGCCTCCTGTACAGACATGAAACACCTACCAAGATCACAGCCTCCTGTACAGACTTGAGACATCTACCAACATCACAGCCTCCTGTACAGACATGAGACATCTGCCAACATCACAGCCTCCTGTCCAGACATGAGACATCTACCAACATCACAGCCTCCTGTACAGACCTGAGACTCCTACCAACATCACAGCCTCCTGTACAGACATGAGACATCTACCAACATCACAGCCTCCTGTACAGACATGAGACATCTACCAACATCACAGCCTCTTGTACAGACATGAAAATTCCTTCCAACATCACAGCCTCTTGTACAGACATGAAACACCTTCCAACATCACAGCCTCTTGTACAGACATGAGACATCTACCAACATCACAGCCTCTTGTACAGACATGAGACATCTACCAACATCTCAGTCTCCTGTACAGACATAAGACATCTACCAACATCACAGCCTCCTGTACAGACATGAGACATCTACCAACATCACAGCCTCCTGTACAGACATGAGATATCCCTCAACATCACAGCCTCCTGTAGTCACTTGAAACACCTACCAACATCAGAGCCTCCTGTAGAGACATGAGACACCTACCAACATCACAGCCTCCTGTAGAGACATGAGACACCTACCAACATCACAGCCTCCTGTAGAGACATGAGACACCTACCAACATCACAGCCTCCTGTACAGACCTGAGACATCTACCAACATCACAGCCTACTGTTGTCACTTGAAACACCTACCAACATCAGAGCCTTCTGTAGAGACATGAGACACCTACAAACATCACAGCCTCTTGTACAGACATGAAACATCCACCAACATCACAGCCTCATGTACAGACATGAGACACCCACCAACATCACAGCCTCCTGTACAGACATGAGACATCTACCAACATCACAGCCTCCTGTACAGACATGAGACATATACTAACATCACAGCCTCCTGTACAGACATAAGACACCTACCAACATCACAGCCTCCTGTAGAGACATGAAACACCTACCAACATCACAGCCTCCTGTACAGACATGAGACTCCTACCAACATCACAGCCTCATGTACAGACATGAGACACCCACCAACATCACAGCCTCCTGTACAGACATGAGACATCTACCAACATCACAGCCTCCTGTACAGACATGAAACACCTACCAACATCACAGCCTCTTGTACAGACATGAGACTCCTTCCAACATCACAGCCTCTTGTACAGACATGAGACACCCACCAACATCACAGCCTCTTGTACAGACATGAGACATCTACCAACATCACAGCCTCCTGTACAGACATGAGATATCCCTCAACATCACAGCCTCCTGTAGTCACTTGAAACACCTACCAACATCAGAGCCTCCTGTAGAGACATGAGACATCTACCAACATCACAGCCTCCTGTACAGACATGAAACACCCACCAACATCACAGCCTCATGTACAGACATGAGACATCTACCAACATCACATCCTTCTGTACAGACATGAGACATCTACCAACATCACAGCCTCCTGTACAGACATGAGACATCTACCAACATCACAGCCTCCTGTACAGACATGAGACATCTACCAACATCACAGCCTCCTGTACAGACATGAGGCATATCAAATATCACAGCCTCCTGTACAGACATGAGAGAACTACCAACATCATAGTCTCCTGTACAGACATGAGAGAACTACAAACAACACAGCCTCTTGTACAGACATGAGACACCTACCAACATCACAGCCTCTTGTACAGACATGAGACATCTACCAACATCACAGCCTCCTGTACAGACATGAGGCATATCAAATATCACAGCCTCCTGTACAGACATGAGACACCTACCAACATCACAGCCTCCTGTACAGACATGAGACACCCACCAACATCACAGCCTCCTGTGGAAAGATGAGACATCTACCATCATCACAGCCTCCTGTACAGACATGAGACACCTACCACCATCACAGCCTCCTGTGGAAAGATGAGACATCTACCAACATCACAGCCTCCTGTACAGACATGAGACATCTACCAACATCACAGCCTCCTGTACAGACATGAAACACCTACCAAGATCACAGCCTCCTGTACAGACATGAGACATCTACCAACATCACAGCCTCCTGTACAGACATGAGACATCTACCAACATCACAGCCTCCTGTACAGACCTGAGACTCCTACCAACATCACAGCCTCCTGTACAGACATGAGACATCTACCAACATCACAGCCTCCTGTACAGACATGAGACTCCTACCAACATCACAGCCTCCTGTACAGACATGAGACATCTACCAACATCACAGCCTCCTGTACAGACATGAGACATCTACCAACATCACAGCCTCCTGTACAGACATGAGACACCTACCAACATCACAGCCTCCTGTACAGACATGAGACACCTACCAACATCACAGCCTCCTGTACAGACATGAGACATCTACCAACATCACAGCCTCCTGTACAGACATGAGACATCTACCAACATCACAGCCTCCTGTACAGACCTGAGACTCCTACCAACATCACAGCCTCCTGTACAGACATGAGACATCTACCAACATCACAGCCTCCTGTACAGACATGAGACATCTACCAACATCACAGCCTCTTGTACAGACATGAGACATCTACCAACATCACAGCCTCCTGTACGGACATGAGACATCTACCAACATCACAGCCTCCTGTACAGACATGAAACATCTACCAACATCACAGCCTCCTGTGGAAAGATGAGACATCTACCATCATCACAGCCTCCTGTACAGACATGAGACACCTACCACCATCACAGCCTCCTGTGGAAAGATGAGACATCTACCATCATCACAGCCTCCTGTACAGACATGAGACATCTACCAACATCACAGCCTCCTGTACAGACATGAAACACCTACCAACATCACAGCCTCCTGTACAGACATGAGACACCTACCAACATCACAGCCTCCTGTACAGACATGAGACACCTACCAACATCAGAGCCTCCTGTACAGACATGAGACATCTACCAACATCACAGCCTCCTGTACAGACATGAGACACCTACCAACATCACAGCCTCCTGTACAGACATGAGACACCTACCAACATCAGAGCCTCCTGTACAGACATGAGACATCTACCAACATCACAGCCTCCTGTACAGACATGAAACACCTACCAACATCACAGCCTCCTGTACAGACATGAGACACCTACCAACATCAGAGCCTCCTGTACAGACATGAGACATCTACCAACATCACAGCCTCTTGTACAGACATGAGACATCTACCAACATCACAGCCTCCTGTACAGACCTGAGACTCCTACCAACATCACAGCCTCCTGTACAGACATGAGACATCTACCAACATCACAGCCTCCTGTACAGACATGAGACATCTACCAACATCACAGCCTCCTGTACAGACATGAGACATCTACCAACATCACAGCCTCCTGTACAGACATGAGACATCTACCAACATCACAGCCTCCTGTACAGACATGAGGCATATCAAATATCACAGCCTCCTGTAAAGACATGAGAGAACTACCAACATCTAAGGCCTCCTGTAGTCACTTGAAACACCTACCAACATCAGAGCCTCCTCTCCTCTCTGTCATCCACTGTCCCGAAGTCCAGAATTCACTTGGACTTCGAGAGGTAAGACGGCTATATGCCCGTTCCATCAACCATGGATGCTGACCCTTCACAGACTGGAAGAAGGAATAGCCATGAAGGATACCATACGTCTACAGTGGAATCTGTCAACTTGACTTAGGTCCTATGTGTAACAGGGACTCAGAAATAGAACATCTACCTCACTGAAATACCACCCATTATAGTCTGGAAGCCTCCGGCTGTTGTCAGGGAAACCTATGCTGATGCATACAGGACTCAGCATGATAATAGATATTATTCAGATAGTTAAATGTGTGGTACAATACACTAGATTCCCTCAAGCTTCACCTCCAAAATTGGCTCTCACCTTTAATGCTTGATAATTTTATGTTTTCAAAACCATTAACAAAACTGTATTGATTAATTGATGAACTTTCAGAACAGTACCTCTTAAAAAATACTTGACAAAATGAAAGCAGGTGTGACACAATGATTGTGAAAACTATGAGTGCCAGGTTGCTGGGATGTGGCTTCAATGTGTACCTCAATGATCTTGGCAGCTCCATCTGTCATTGCCAGGGGGCAGCTGTACAGCCCAGCAGAGGGGCAGAACAGGTACACCTTGGCCATCTGGTACAGGCGGCTGGAACACAGTCAACATTCGGGCTACCTGGGAAACTCAGTGATATGAAGGAATTTAATACCCATGCACCGACATGATAAACAGTTTTACAGACTTGGTACAAACATATATCAATGGGGTAAGTAAACATGACCAGCCAAGGCAGTAACCAAGCCAACCACGAACAGTTGACATCAATTAAACAATTAGTGCCTTATTCAGTGTCATGTTTGCATTTGAGTGAGTGAGTGAGTGAGTGAGTGAGTGAGTGAGTGAGTGAGTGAGTGAGTGAGTGAGTGAGTGAGTGAGTGAGTGAGTGAGTGAGTGAGTGAGTGAGTGAGTGAGTGAGTGAGTGAGTGTACTTTTACATTATTCTAGCAATATCAAGGTGGGGTACACCAGAAGGGATATTCAATTAAGAATTGACCTTCACTTTGTGTGAGTTCATTGGAGTATGAACCTTCATAGAGTGAGGGCCAATCTGTATGAACGTCGGAGCTTGCGACGACGTTCATACAATGTTTGGCCCTCGCTCTATGGAGGTTCATACTCCAATGAACTCACACAAAGTGAAAGTCAATTCTAATAATTTTTAATCAAAATTTCTTACCTCAAAGGATGTAGGCCAAGATCTAAACACAATTTTATTTAGTACATGTGACTTCAACAACAACCAGCTATATCGCGGAATAAAATAGTTCCCCAAAAAGAGAGGTGACATGAGCGTATGGATGCAGAACTTGCTCTTCAGAAACATTTTACGCAACACATGTGTTCATATAATATCCCCATTAGATGAGAAAGGTCTGTAATGAACTACCTCAGTAAGTCAGCCACAATGACAGCGCGTCGTAATACATTTACATCAAGTACAAGACGTCAAAATGGCCGACACGATAATCGTGACAGGAGGATTTCCGAAGTTGTTAATGAACCTGTGGCGGTTACATGTGTTAGTCATCATTGATCAACTGACCGATTATTGAAAGGTGATTAAAGATGCGTCAAACAGACACCAAGGTAAATTCGTAGATTGCTGGAGCCGGTCGCTGTCAGCCTAGACACAGATCAAGTCGATACTGACCATAGTTTGGATGTGCATTTTTTCGTTTGTTCATTAGGATGGGCCGTAGCGAGGAAATTCATGAACAATCATGCAGTCAAACTCTCTTACGTTTCTCAATGTATACTGAAATGCTGAGACCAAGATTAAAGGTTCTAAATGATCAGAAATATGTTTATGTATGTTTTTCGTCCTAGGGAATTCACAGGGGTTTCCCCAGGATGTGGAAGTAGTCTGTCTGTGTTTACGTCATTTCAAGAAAACGGTCTCATGAAAAACGTATGAGCGTCAAATTGTGTCGTTCATACACTTATGAACATCAATTTCGCGGTCATGTGACTGACCTCTCGTCCCATGGAAAAGCTGTATATCGTGTAAACGTCAAATTAACAAATTATTACATTGTACCCATGTGGAGAATCAAACTCAGGTCTTCGGCGTGACAAGCGAATGCTTCAACCACTAGGCCACCCAACTGCCTATACATCAAAAGAAGATCAGAAGTAATTTAGCATAATACCCAGTTCCGTACATACTTATATATTAAACAAGATGAATATCGATGGAGATGGGGTCACTAACAGGTAACAGCCCACCCAAAAAACATGTACTCATACCGACTCCATGGACCCATACTTGTGACACATCTACAGAGTGGGGTTCTGGGGGTGGCCATCCCCCTGTTTTGCATCTGATGACACTTTGTATACATGTGCATTTCCTACCGTGACAACATGAAGATTGACTTGTTTAAGAAAAATTATTAACAAGGGTTTGTGATTTTTTGGGTAGAATGAGGGATGGAAACACCGACACATCCCCCACTGAAGTTACAAATGGCCTAAGTGGAAGCCCCACCTTTTATAAACTCCTCGATCCGTCCCTGCACTACAACACGGCATGGAGCTTCACAACTGAACACTAACACAGTAGGAGATGGTGCATGCACAACAACTGTTAAGAATGTGAGGAGCTGAAGGAGACTGCTGATAACAAAAACAAGCTTCCTAGAACTGAGGTTATGTTTTCTGACACTGTTGTTTATTTTCAGGTTGTGAAATCAAGCCTTGGAGAATAGGTACAGAAATACAGTCCTCCCATGTTATTCATCATTGAGAACTGCCATCATTGGATATTTACTTGTCCTAAGCACAATTAGAAGGCTGACAGACATAGCTTGGTTTTTGCTTTGTCAGGGAAAATTAATGCAAGCGGTTTGAAAGTAGGATGTTTGCTATATATACAGTAACAAATGATTAGTTCTCACAGAGAAGAGTTAGTGATCTTTACTCGAAATCTGCAGTGGCCAGACATGATACTGTGTTTTAAATATCTGGTTTGATTTGCATGTTACAGTTGAATCTTTAGACTTTTTCTAATCCACCAAGAGAGAGTGTAAGAAACACAGTCCTATACTGTGTCCTCCCGCTGTCTTATATACCTCCATTCTCCATACTTCCTCTCATATGCAATGGCAATGAGGCCTTCCTCGGCGGAAACGTCATGCATCGCCTTCCATGCTGGGGATGTGATGAGGCGGTCAACTCGTCTACCCCACGCGTCAAACTGCTCCAACTGTGGAAGCTCCTTGTCACATTGCAGGTGAAGGTCATACAGATCTGTCGCGACCCTTCCACCAAATCTCTCAAGGTCCGATTCAATTGCTGGCAAGTGCTGGTGAAGAGATATTGATAAGAAAGTCTTTTCAATATGTCAGTAATCTTACGAATGTCTGTCAAATCAGAGAGGCTGTATAAGTGGGCATGTTTGGAACCGCTACCTGATCAGGCTTCAGGCAATTTGAGTGCGGAGCTGCAATGCAATCGAGTAGAAGGCTGCGATATTGAACTTAATATTGTACACTGACCACATACAACTGACTACAAACAAACATTTGTACAAACATAGACATGCATAAAATACAAATGATAATTAGAAAGTTGATACACATGGTCATTTGATGATTGCATTGTTAACTTACATATTTCAGATACTCTTCTCAGAGAACCTGACATCTTACTATTGCATTGTTAACTTACTTAATTGAGATAATTTTCTCAAAGATCCTGACATCTTACTATTAAACACTTGGGTTTTTCATACCTGTCAACTCTCACCCATCTCGCGTGAGTCTCACGCATTTATCACCTATGTCACGCTCACACGCAAGGTTGGGAAATTCTCACGCATTCATATAAAATGTAGATAAAAATATAATTTTTCAGAATACATGCTCTCTAAGGCCATTAAATTAAAATGGTCTTAAAATCATTCAATCAGTTTTCGCCGGGGGGACTTTGGCTTAGCCCTGGACCCAGCGGGGCCTGCAGACCCTGCACCCTGGGTTCTCACGCATTTAGACATCCAGGGGTTGACAGCTAGGTTTTTTTATGATGCCATCAGAAAAAATATATTTTCCCAGAGAATTCGTGAAATAAATAATTAATAAATTGACTGCCACAAAAATTACATTATTGTAATGTAGTTTTCTTTAAAAAAAATCAGGCTCATAGTTTTATATAAAACAATATCTAGTATTGTATACGTAGCTGTCACAGAAAATATACCTAATCTTGATACAAAATCCAAGGCCCCCTCCAGAATATCAAGTGGTCGGACCCTTAAAAGACAAAAAACTTGAAAAGTACAAAAAATGGAATGTGTTCTACATTGGGTGAATTTAATTCAAGACACTATTTACACAATTAGAATCTAAGTTTACTCTCTCAGATAGAAAATTTAATATTCTACATCTCTGTGTAATTATATTGTTATAGGAAAATGCAGCAACTTTCATTTTACAGAAGTTATAAAAGTGTGTGGGGGGGGGGGGGGGGGGGGCTTAGTTCCACGTGATCATTCCAACGATCTTGACCTTTGAACTCATTCGCCGTTCAATGGTTAGTTTCATCAACAGACAGACGCCTTTTCACAATGAATAATGGTCAGCTTAAGCGTTTACCTGTGAAGGTATGTGCCTTCTAAGATAGCTACGAAGAATTGTGTCCCCTGTGAACTGATTGTGCAACTCCGGTTTGTCTTGGAAAAACGGCCCAAGTTTCGCATGGGCAAACGGAATGGCAGCTGCTTGACGTTCGAGTTCCTGCAACTCAGAAGTCATTGGTGCAGATGTGCTTTTGCGAGCAATAGTTTTGTACCAGTTAAATACTGATTGACGTAGTTTGAACATTATTGACACACAAAGACACAGTGTAAACAAGCACCAAACTACACAGAGGTGGCCATTTTAAAGTCACGTGATGTTTTTAATCACATGACCATCTATCGCCGAATTGCCCTAGACTTACTGAGTCTTCAGAGCGAGGTAGGCTCCCTGCAGCTGAGCCCGGATCCAGCTGTCCGTAGAGCTACCACATTCGTAAGCCGGAGATAAGCCGTAACGATGCGACCTATTTGTGGATCCGGACCCTGACTTTACAAAAAATGAATGGCAATTATGTAAATCGACAGGAACGCCGATTTGAAAAGTCGGGAAAGTCTGTTGCTATTTTCATTTGTCAATAACGTATAATAATGAATTGTTGGTAAACTGCAAACGATACGGAGCATTTTAATAATAGATCTACCTTTTGCACCTCGGTCAGACGAAAACGACAGCGTATTTTCATACTATTGTTTATACTCTTTGGGCTCAATAAAGGTGAAACACACAATAAGTACGCGCGTCACATTCTGATGAAGATTATATGTTTAACTAGCAAACGACTAACTAGCATTTCAAGCCTCATGATATTTTTAACAATGTGCCTCACATGTATATAATAAAGAAAGATAAAAATATAAAGAGTAACTAATTCAGTAAAATATACTTACAATAATAATGCGTCTACACTGAATGTTTTGTGTTTTTTATATACTTGTGTGTGAAAGACTGAGTTTTCCGAAGTTGAGAAAAGTGATATTTTCATTGACGTGAATATAACAATTGATATTTCACTGCAGTGAACATAAGACTTGTTATTTCACTGCTGTGAACATAACACTTTCACGGAACTATTGTCATACAAGAGTGACCTCCCCTCAAATTGTCTCCCTTTATCGTAAGTGTTTGGCCCATTCACAAACTGTTGACTTCCTTTTTAGGTTAGTTCCACATTGACAAGGCAAAATAATTGATGGAGTTACTATCGCTTCATGGCGTTTATTATTCTCTTGAAAATGTTCCGTTATAGACTGTAAATTTCTCATTTAACTCGTCAATCGAGACCGTTCGTTTAGCAAAGCGCCTATTCATTTTATTACTTGACCAGCGTGTATTATTACACTGCCAACAGCGGTCTCGGAGTTTTCAAGAATATCATTTTGTTAAAGTTGATTTTATATAATCATATCTATATGTTTGATATAGAATTTTCGTGACCCTAAATGTTTTTTGTTACTATTGTTTATATTTTTTTATGATTTTGCAAACACGAAACTACTTGTCGCAAATACAAGGGGTGGTGACCCGTTCCTGTGTGTTAGGTAGGGAGATTTTACGTTTCAATGTTTTACATTTGTAATGAAATAATAAATAGGATATCCCATGTGGAGGAGAAGCTACTTTCATGAAATATACTCTATTTATTTAACGTTTAGTAGGCCATTCAACATTAATTTGTTTGTTACGTTAACGATAAAAGAGCCTGCTGACGGACTATCGGTGCTGAATATTTATTCAATGGTTATTACATTTTTATTTTACATAGATGTAAAGAGAAGCTGGGAAGTGATTTGGCAAACGATTTGATTATTATTGTCATATTAATAAATCAATGTTTAAGAAGAAATATCATGAAAATTAGTAAATGTTTTGTGAGGATGTCGAATCATGAAAAGTAACATTTGTTAATCATTATAACAGAATCGGAGAATGGTGGATTGAAAGCTGTTTAAACTCCACAAGTAACATGTACGATAACTAATGTATGGTTTAATGGTGGATTCTGGTTTCCGTATGTACAGTGGTTATACCGAATAATTTACGAAATCCGTTGCCATTTTAATATAATTTTGCCATTTTAGCCATGCCAAACATCGACGCGGTACCGATATAGCCTGATCCCACCACACCTCGTGTGTGCATGTGCGTGCGTGCGTGCGTGCGTCGTTGTTAGCTACTAAAGTTGGATAGTTCAAGACCAATAACAGCGGCTCCATGTGTCAAAGGAATTGTAAGTACCTACAATCGTTGGCACTGTCACTTTACAGTGACTTACTCGATGTGAGTCCAAAGTTAGATAATTAGTTCGCATATTACGTGTTACTTAATACTTCTACTTTACAATTGGATTGAACTATATATACTCTAGTAATGCTAATTAACTCATCAAAATTGTTCTGGCATGAAAGTGATATTTATATTAATAGCTATACTGTACAAATAATCATAACTGATTCACTCGTAAGTTTTTATTTCCAACAATACGTCTGTAGGGCCCTTCACCCTGTCTTGTAATGGGAACTGGACAATCCGTACCCACGGAGATCCGTATACTCAGCTTTTATAGCGGAGTCGTACACACATGTTGGATAACCATGCCCACTCGTACCTAATCAACTGGACGACGCTTACGGTAGGCGTACCCCAAAAAAGCGAATCGATACACACATGGACCAGAAACTTTGATCTCTCTGTGGTTTTTAGTGACTATGTACATTTTAGTGTTGATGCTGTTAGAACTGCGACACATTATATGGTCTCTGGTATAATGAACGGAAGTTTGAAATGTATAATGAATGTTTGAAATGTATCATAAGGTAGACTTATACAAAGACTATATAGACTCCCTGGTATAATGAATGAATGTTTGAAATGTATATTGAGTGTATGAGTGTATGAAAACATCGGAGATATATCGAATTGAGTTGCCGACTAAAATTGACATATTGGCGTTTCGCGTACCGTATGAATATGGCATCCAGTGTACTGCACTGTGAGACACGGAATACCACATAAAATGGTTCAGCACGTACCAAAATGGGATTTGCACCCTCGTATATAAGAACTGTAAAAGATCTATAAATGTCTCCATATATGTTATCAAACTTTATTTCGCCAAATTTTTGCTGACGTTCCGTTCCATGGTGTTTTCTGTGTTCATACCAAGTGAAACAACATTGTCTCCCAGATCCACCTGTTTTCAGCGACGTAAGACTAATGCATGGTAAAATTTTAAATGTTCTAATAAAATAATTTAATATGTTCGAAGTGGTATGACATGGGTTATCTCCCTTACGTTGCATTTACAGCCAATGGTAATGGTTCGTTTCTATTACTGCGCAAACAAGTGACGCTTCCTGTTCCGAAAGGTGATGGCTTTATTTTCCTTCACATGTTTTTGAAAACAACAGCACTATTATTATCATGATGTGATATGAAGCTATCGTGAGATATGTGAACAATGTAGGGCGGATAAGAAGACATTTGTTTGGTCAATGGTAACTGTACCGCATTGAGAGTTGCAATTTTGGTAACTTTTTACTTGTGGCTGAAGATGTCTATTTGGAAATTGTTGCTGAAAGAACAACGCAACTAACAGCTGAATTTACACATGAATGGTTAATTTACGAACATAAGAGAAAACTGGCTGTAGTATCACTGTATTATGGAATGTCTTATGAACAGAAATAAGACATGTGTAATCGTATTCAGTCAAATTAGTGTTCATAAAGTCAACAATGCTATGTTGTAGGCTATTGTGTGACGGAATAAAACAGGAAAACAGAAATGTACCATTAAACGGGTGTTGTTTTCACCAAATCAAATAAAAAATATGAAGAGATTGGAAAGTTTACATTATTTGAAATATATCAACATGGCAAGGTTAGGTCTACAGAGCAACTAGACTGCTGGCCATGTTAGCATTAGTGGGTAGGTGATAGGACTTGGGCTTGTACTGATCAATTATCGTCATTTTTTTTAAATTACAGTGGTCACATGCATTATAACGAACAACTTTCCGCCAAGTTTATTTGATGCTAGTTTTGCTACTAATATAGCCATACATGACATTGTAACTGTCTGAAAAATCAGGCAATTAAGAGCAAAATAAGAAGAAAAAAGTGACTTGGCTTGCATTTGTATGGTTTAATATATCTCCATGTAATGGGTTTTTGGATGCTGCAGAAACATCTCATTCACTTATAAAAGATAACTTTCTCTCAAAAACAAGCCATCACCTGAGTATTTACAATGTCTTTATGATGCTACACCCCCTGTTATAGCCCGAGTAATCCCGATAAACATGGCCGTTCAAAAACCTATGATCCGATGATAATTAACCCTTGAAATGGAATATGAAAGCAATCCATAAACATTGAAAATTCAATACAACTTCAAAAAAGTACTTGAAAATAAAAGTTCAATAAATGGCGTGCGACAACCTCATAAGAGACATCCATCGAAGCCACATTTCAATAAACATGTAGTATTTTGTGTTAACTTTGATAAGCAAACATTTCATTTACATATGAAAGCATTCAATTCAAGCCATTGTGCTGGGTGACAAAACATGACATCTGAATAACTGAGGAACTGTTTCTAAGAAAGGAGCTCATACACATCTCTTAATATCTTAAAAGCGGAAGGTGTCCGGTATACTGCTTTCTTGGGTTTGAAGTTTACTGTTGTACTCACTTTGATTTTGGTAAAACTATGCAGGATTCTTAACTAAGTGTTCCTGGCTGCCAAATTAGGATAAAAAATCAGTATTTTGTTCACAAATGTTTTTTTGTTTTTTTTAAGTTAACATTTTCTTAAGATCTCAGAGGTATTTTGAGATTATATTTAATGCAACAACCAAAAAACAAAGCATTAAAACCTGTTCCTGTTTATTGGTCTTGATATATGTGAATACAGATTTCTTCTAAAAAGCCATAATTTTTTTATTTTTTTTTATATATATTAATACATTGTAACCTGAATTAGGACACTGTTGGTTCCACATTGGGAACTATTAATGACATTTGCTGCAGATGCTGGGCCTCTGAACAGGTTTAGATAAATCCCTGCTATGAGTGGGAAATAGAACTTCCATTCAACTAACTGCAACTTTAGTCACCAAAGTTTTGTGCCACATGACCACGCACAACTCTCATGTTATAATAATTACATTTTCTATAGTCTCTGGTATCACATTCACATATTTTATTCGTTACAATGATTGAGAAATGCTTTCATCAATATAGCACAGTATTGGACACAAACCAATATTTCCCCCAGACTCATCTTCCCGAGGCAAGGGAGTTAAAACTATAAAAGTCCAGTTTTCCCCCCTTGTCAAACTAGACAGGAATTCCGGAGTTACATTTTGGCTGTACTAACGAGTCTATGCAGAATGCAATCAAAATCGTGTAACAAACTAGACATCCGGTTTGTAAACGACATGGATTTTAATGTGCAGGTTTTGGTAGACTGCAGGATTTGCAAAGCATGTGTACAGCCACTGCACGCGATCAGATATTTTCCAAATCTTTTCATGTTTTTGACCAAGATGGTCAAGTGATTTGATGCACATTGCGAGGTAAGACCAGGTTTATTACAAAATACATCTTGATTGTCGATTAAATCGTCTTGACTGGGTGCTGCCATTTTGTTTGAAGCAAATGCAAGTGAAATGAGAAATGGAATCTGATTTGTCAATTGGAGGGACATAGAAGGGACAACTCGTATTAGTCAGTGCTGGCACTACGATCGAACCTGGAAATTCCAGCCTCGTTCGGCAATGGTGGAAACTGGACTTTAATGGTCTGTTAACGCCATTGCCTTGGAAAGATGCCAAAACTACTCATAAATGCACGCTATTTACTTTGTATGTATTTTCACAATGTATACAGGTTATGCATGTTTGCAAAAAAAAGTGGGTAAATCTGGTTGTAAAATCTCAACCCTTTGTGTCTTGTCTAAGTTTTATTTAAGCAAGGTGTTTATCTGGTGTATTCTTAGTAATTGGTAACAACCCTTGTGGTTCTGGGTTAGAAGGGGTCCCCAGCAATCTATGTTGGTTGTAAGGGGTGACTTAATGGATCAAGTGGGCAGACTGGATGACTTGCTTGATTATGTGTCATTGTACCCTTATGACATTAATCGGTAACACCCAATTTCAGTCCCTGTGTTGTCTGGTTCAGACTTGATTTTTAAAAAGGCCGCTATAATAGAGATGCAATATTGTTGAGTGCAGCGGTAAACAACAAATTCAATATTTGGTAACAAGGAGTCAATTTTGCACATTTCTGATGAATATTTCTGCCTTCTAATGAAAACGAGTCGCAATCACATGCATGCTATGACAGGGTTTGGTGATAAGTGGTTGTAGACAGACCCCTCACAGCTCCGTCTCCTAGTCGAAGAACAGCAGTAGAAGCATTTAGGTAGTGATGCAGGATAGTATCCAGTTACTAATTTGTAGAAAGTATATATTAATGTTTTGAGTCTGATATTTTGTTTGTCACATCAAGAATGTAATTAAAATTACGTACAGAAATGCAAAGTGATGTTGAGTTTCAGAATTTGGCGGCCTTGACCACCATATTGAAGAGGTCAGTGTCATTTGGCCTGCTACTGAGCCATTCCTGATTGTTAGCTGCAGAGCCTCATGGGCAGATACTTTTATGTGCCAACTGGTGTTCAACTATATTTGCAATACATTGTAATTAACATCCTGTGAATTTATTTGTTTTATTTCTTCTTGTTTCCAGACCAGTGTGAATTTTCTGTGCATGCCATCAACCTGTAAATAGCAACAATGTCGGGTTTCCTGGAACATGAAGCTGAAGTGTCAGAGGGGGGGTCATCCTCGGGAGATGACTCTGAATCAGAAATCAAAGTTGTCAAAAAGAAGAAAGAGAAAAAGAAATCAAGAGCTAGGATATCTGATGATGAAGAAGATGATGAAGATTTGGATGGTAGGATGACTCTATGTGCCAACATGTAATTTACTATTTCTGTAATCAGGTCAGTTGGTAGGTTGAGACAATATCAGTGGATATGCTGATTTGTAAAACTTTGTAAGTTGTATCAATTGTAATTAATATTTGATGGTATAGTAAATGAATATTTAACTGAAGCCAGTGGTGGGTGGGCAAATAGGAATACGTTTGTCACCAGAAGAGTGTATGTTTATGTTCTCCCATTTATGATTTGGTTGATCTTTACATATCTATGTCATTTGACATAGATGAGCGATTAATTGCTGAAGAGATGAAGGACTTCATAAATGAAGATGTAGAAGAGGAAGGGGACGAGGAAAGTGGAGATGAAGGTGACGGACAGGCCGGCAAACGTAAACATGACTCTGATGACCAGCTAGATGACCAGCTTTCGGATGATGACTATGATTTGATCGAAGAAAATCTTGGTATCAAGGTCAAAAGAAAGGTACAGTATCATTCTGATGTGGGCTTCTCAGAGTTTTACTTAAATATTTGAATTAATCTATTGAACCTGTTCACTTGCAAACTGTTTGGATCAGAGGTAGGTAGTTCACTACCATTGTTCACTGTTTGTACTTATTTATTGTATTTTGACATGTATTATAAAGGCTCTACTGTTTTAAGTAGTCTTGAAATGTTTTGAAGACATTGATGTTATTTAGAATGTCTTGTGTGTGCAGCAAAAGTTGAAGCGTATCCGTGTGATGTCTGATGAAGACAGCGACAAGGAAGGAGATGGTGAGGAGGATGGAAAGCACATGATAGAAGACGAGCTGTTTGAGGGACGAGGGGATGATGATGGGGATGACATGGAGGAAAGACGCTCAGTGGCTCCACGGGAGACTGAAGAAACAAACGAATTTGGCAATCTGGATGAAGAAGAGGAGGAAGAATCAGGTATCCAGAAACTGAAATCAGTGTGTCCACCACTGTAGTGTCCAGTGTATCTTGTGAGACCAGCAGTATGGTGTTTTAATATCCCTTGTTGCAAGTGGGTTTTATTTGTCGTTGGTTCTTTTATGAAGTGTACATGACACATGTAATCAAATGATATTCATACATGTACAATGGTACTACCACAGTGCTACTAAGGACAGGGATATTTCTGACAGGGTCATCTTGCTGATTTTCTTTCAGATGATAATGTTCTGCTGTTTTCTATTTGACAGATGTTGATGACTTCATTGTTGATGAGGAAGGCAAACCAATAAGTAAAGGCAAGAAGAAGAAACATATTATTCACAGTGACTCGTAAGTCAATTTTAGCTGAAGTGTTGCATGAAGAATAAAGCCGTTTTCAACCCGTTTAGTGGTATATCTGGCTGTGCATTAGTTTGTAGGATTCACAACATATCGTATCATACTTTATTTGCACCTCTTGGTTGCTTTGTAAACATGGCCCACAGTTTATAAATAAAGGACGAGCCCCCCCCCCCTTTTTTTTTAGAAATGGAGGAGACCCGTGAAGATCCGGGGTAGAATAGGTCTTCAGCAACCCATGCTTGTCGTAACAGGTGACTATGCTTGTTGTAAGAAGCAACCAAAGGGATTGGGTGGGAAGGCTCGCTGACTTGGTTGATGCATGTCATCGTATCCCAAATGCGTGGATCACAGCTCATGTTGTCAATCACTGGATTGTGTGGTCCCGACTCGATTATTTACAGATCGCCGTCATATAGCTGTAACATTGCTGAGTGTGGCGTTACACAACAAACAAACAAACAAAAGAAATAGAGGATAATCTTTTCTTCCGTGTAACTGCCAAAATTTACTAAAGTACTCATGGAAATGAAAAAAACCTGTTTTGCTGGATTTAATAATCGACACAAAGCATTACGTAGATGTAAATACGAAATAACAAAACAACTGGAAAAGTACTAGTCTGGATTTGCTAGTTTTATCTCAGTGCTCAATATAAAATGTACTTTACAGGAGGTACTTTGTAGGCACTTTCATCATTCAAAAATAAAGTCCAAATTGACATGGCAGAAACAGGCTATAGGCATTATGCAAATTAGCCTGGAAAAAAGTGATCAAAACAACAATAAAATAACAGCTATGTTTATGTACATGATAATAATGACATGTAAGTTGTTGTTTGAGAAGGGAATATGTTACTTTTACGTTCTGATATTTTGACAATGATTCACTATCCCACAATGCCACTCACAAATCACTAACCACTGACAAATCACATGCACGTGGTTTTTTTTTCATTTCCGTGAGTACTTTAGTTGAAAACCCTACATGTATTTCTGATCTTACACCTCTTTACACTGCATTGTAAAAGCTAGTAGCCAGAAACTCTCCTCCCTTTATAGATTTCAGTTCGCAATGTCTATTTCAGTGTTCAGCCCCAAGTCTGTAGCAGATGAGGGGCGGTCGGTAGCCTAGTGGTTAAAGCGTTCACTTGTCACGCCGAAGACCCAGGTTCGATTCCCGACATGGGTACAATGTGTGAAGCCCATTTCTGGTGTCCCCCGCCGCTATATTGCTGGAATATTGCTAAAAGCGGCGTAAAACCATGCTCGCTCGCTCACTCACTCACTCACTCACTCACTCACTCACTCACTCACTCACTCACTCACTCACTCATCACTGTAGCAGATGACAGAAAAAATTTCTCATTATCTCAGAATTTATTAAAATAAGAATAGTAAAAGATCTGATTCTGAAAAATATCACAATTTCTTTTCTTCTAATTTCCGTGCCATGGGCACTTAGTTTAAAACCCTGGATAAATCCCTGTTCTGTGGGGTTAGAATAGGTCCCAAGAAGCCTGTGAGGCAACTAAATGAATCCAGTGGTCAGACTAGGTGACTTGGTTGATTGTGTGCCATCGTACTGACAATGTGAGACATTCATTATATCAGTCACTGGTTTGCCCGGTCGTCTTATTTACAGGTCGTCGGCATATAGCTGTAATATTGCTGAGTGAGGCATTAAACAACAAACGAAACCATGATGTGTTAAGAAACATACCTGTGTGTACAAGAGTTCTCCGGTTATAGTGAAACACAAGGGTATGTGTGACATGTTCAAGTTATGTTTCTTTAAGCAACTTTCTGAAATGTGGATGGTGTAACATTGCAGAGCATTACAGGCAGCCCAGGACATATTTGGTGTAGATTTTGACTTTGAAGAGTTTGCTCAGTATGGTGAGGAAGAGGATGAAGAGGATATGGAAGAAGAAGTGGTAGGTTCACCTTTGTATGCTGTTGTTGAAATGATCAAAATTAATATTATGATGTTGAAACTGTTTGATTGGATATGGTTTGCACATGTTTAGAAAAATAATAAGACCCCTTGTTTTGAGGTTTCCACTACTTAACATGCTTGATGGTAGCTGGGGTCCATTGATCATGTTAACACTGACCGTTAGTGGAATATTAGTGTCAGGAAAGTGCACATATATTTATCAATTTAAGTGAATAGTAGCAGACAGATGGCTATCTGTACCAATGTTTGTTTTTTCTTGGTTTCCCTAATGCGTGAATTGAATTTGATTTCGATTTTAGCATCTCTTTTGTTGCAGTATTATTAAATGAACCCTCAATAGCAGTCCCAAACAATGGAAGGTTGTCATTGAAAGGATCATGTGTGCCATAATCTGTGTGAACTGAGAACTCATATGTACTGGTAGTGATTCCATGTTGACCAGCATGTGTTGGCTTCATTTAGGTGTTTGTTTCAGTATGAGGAGGAGGATGAGATTGAGGGAGAGGATGGCGAAACCAGGATCCGGGTCAAGAAACCTCGGAAGAAGGCCAGCAAGAAGAGCATATTTGAAGTATGGACATATTGTATGCCCTCAGTATGGTTCTCTGATGTATATGGAAGGTCAACATTACCTGAAAGTAAAAGATAATGAATACACATCCACAATTATGACCATTCTGATTAAAATCAATTTTAGAATGTACTTGTAGAGATTTTCTTTACATTTCCCCTGTACAAATGTCATGTTGGGTTTTCAGGTGTTTGAGCCAAGTGAGCTCGAGCGAGGCCACTTCACAGATACGGACAACCAGATTCGAACTACAGACATGCCAGAGAGATTCCAGGTTGGTCAGCTGTATTTACACAGTCAATAACATTATTAGAAGAGATTAAAACTTGAAACTTATTGTATCTCACTCTATGCAAATCTTCTTTCTTCTTGGATCCTATGTGGAAATGTGCTTGAACCGTGTTTCCAGCTTCTAAAACAAAAGAATTCACCCAAACACACCCCACCATCTCTATCGTTACGACCAACAACTGGGTCAATTAGGTGCTCTTGTGCATGGTAACCTTCCATGATTTGACCACGTGTGTCTCTACCAACTCATTCTCTTTCTAATCACCACTTTTTGTGGAAGTGTTTGTTGGACCTGGAGAATATAATTAGCATTTTGGGGGGCACATGATTTGTGGTCTGAAACTTGGCGAAAAAGGACAAGCTATGACTGACATGTTCCAGCTGCAGATGCACATATTCCACGTTTGACCCTCACACTCTTTGTTGGGATTGCCGTGGTCAGTGCTCCTTTGACTCCAGGTGTGCTGAAAGTCATTCGTTGGAAAAGCCTGCTGTTGTAGGAGGAGGATGAACCGTAAATCCAAGGCAAAGGATCGTGAAAATCCTCAAAGAAAACTGAAGCCGTGCCTTGAGCTCATATAGACGAAACGGTATTATCAGTCATGGACGACACTGTCTCTGACAGTTTTCTTACTGACGATGTCTCGAATCACGACCCTATGACCACTCCTCAGTCTCCACCCCACGACGATGTTTGGTCTGTTTTGATTTTTGTCCCGGCATAAACTCCGAACTCAAGTTATGAAGTACGACAGCAGATCCCATTAACACTGTATCTATTGGACATACTCTTCTTAAGATCTGGCTTGTGGATTCAGCACGTAAACTCCTTCAGAGGATCGTTTGAGGGATGACAGGTCTATCGCTCACTCCAAGCCTACCCATCGGAACGCTCTTGATCGTCGTTCTCAGGATCACGGGATAGACGTTCAACTTCTAAGGATAGGGATCAGCGTTCCTGCTCTCAAGATGGATAACTACAGCTATTAGGACTCTCCGCGCTAGTTGCTATGTGGATCGGCCACATGGATGGGATACTTACTACCCGAGACCTGCTGGGAGTTTTGCCCAACAACAGACCACCTTCGAACTTCTCCCATAAGGATCAACGTTCTTCACCAGACTTGGATCAGGAAAGTCACCGTTCAATCCTAGTCGGTTCACAAATCTCCAGATCATACTCCTTCCAGTTGGGTTAATGCAGTATCTCGTGCACTGATCCTCCCTACTAGTTGGGATCACCGAGACCAGTAGCAGGGTGGGAAACCTTCATTCGACTTTGTTTGTTCAGGCAGTCTCCATGGCTTTTCTACAACGCTCAGGACTCTCAGCTACCTCATGCGAACAGTTTCCTCTCGCTTGGCCCCCAATGGGCCCTCTTATTCAGTCTCAGTAACGATTCAACCTACTCCACAACCTTGTGGTTTGGATCCCCACTCATCTCCATCCGCCTTGGTAGACTGTTTCGAATGCAAAGACACTGAGCCTGTTCTCCTCTAGATTGCTGACAAGTTGCAGCAACCGTGAACGGCTTCAGCTGTGGATCGCCTTACAGGATTTGCGGTTAGAGATGTTTGGGTGTGTTTGGGTTGATGTTTTTGTCTTAGAAGCTGGAAACAATCACGTTTCCACATAGGATTGAAGAAAAAAGAAGATAAGCATAGTGTGAGATAGGATAAGTATATTACTATACAATTTGTGCAAAAAAATTCAAGTTTTTGCTAACCTGACTGGAAGTCAAGTGCGTTGTCATGGTCTGTTTGTCAACCCTCCACTGTATATTTATGACCTCTGTAACCATCTCTGAAATTGCCAGACTGAGGGAGCTGAAGCTTGGCAAGTATGTTTCTCCCTGGGTTAACATTATGTTTTGTGTAGATTAGATTTGAGAAGCTTTCAGTGTGATGAAATTGTATGGAACATGATGCAGTGATGTAGGTATGTCTGACAGGTGATTGTGTTACAGTTGCGGCAGATCCCTGTCCGTCAGACAGAGGAGGGAGAGTTGGAGGAGGAGGCTGAGTGGATCTATAAGCAGGCCTTCACCACAAGGTGTACCTCCACACAGGTTCGTCTCACAGTGGCAGTGGTCTTACAACCATAGTGGCAGAAACAATCCTATCAGATGTCAAAATACGAAGTGTTCACAGAATACTGATCTGATTTGAATTGAGTGATTATTTTCACCCATTAGCATGCATTTAATGAGTGTTACTTGGTGCTTGCACTGGATGTCACTGTACCTTTCAGTCCACTGGTAGTGGCCCATATCTCCCAGATCTTGCCACAACCAGTGATGCCATCAGAAACACAAGGGCATGTTTGTTGTGATGTTATTCTTTAATTGAAATGGAATTCATCTATATTTTTATGATTTCACAAAGTTCAAGTGAGCTTGAGGGGTAATTTTGCTATCAGTGCATTTACTGATGATGGTGTCCTTACTGTCTCTTGTGTTGTTCTGCCAGCCATACCTAGACCAGGAACAGAGCAGTCATCTTGGGGGCACTAACCGCCGGGGTCCCAACATGATTAACAAGATCAGAGATGCCATCAATTTCATGAGAAACCAGAGGCTTGAGGTGGGTGACATCTGTGACTTGAATAGATGCAGACCTTCTGCTTGATGGGGGAACTTCCTGATTCATTTGTGCTTGATTTTATTTGAATTTGTATACAGCTGTGTTCCATTCCTACTGAACAGCAATCTTATCTCTATGACTGTTGTCTCAGTCCATGGGAAGGAGTTCCAGCTTCAAAGATTGCTTTCTGGTCAGACCATTTTTTTAATAATTCACACCCCTAACTAGTTTACTGAAGGTAACATGTCTTTCTTCCAGGTTCCATTCATTGCTTTCTACCGCAAAGAGTATGTCGAGCCTGAGCTGAACATAAACGATCTGTGGAAAGTATGGCACTATGATGAGAAGGTAAGTGTTTGGGGGGGGGGGGGGGGATATATTTTGGACATAAAGGTATATGATCCAAGCAGTGACATCTCTGGAAATTGATCACAGAATTCTGATCCATGGCTGCCATGAAAACCAGATAAAATTGAAGCATTTGCAAACGAAACAATATCAAAGTGATTTTTTTCATTGTTGTTGTATTTTCAGTGGACACAGTTAGTCACCAGGAAAAAGAACTTGATGCGTCTATTTGAGAAAATGCAGAACTATCAGTTTGAAGAAAATTCTGATCCTGAGAAACTCCTGGAGTCTAGCGTGCGGCCATTGACAGATGACGACATTGACAGGTAATAGAACATTGTGGAGGTTATCTTATGTTTTGATATGCTGGGTTGAAAAAATGGTAGACCCTTTTGGCATACTGGTAATGTCCTGTTGGAGGCTACAGTCTCTAAGTCTGGTACGAGGAGGGGGTGAACAGTTCTCAATGCTAGGTATTGATTGTGTCAGGAAGATATTGAAGGTAAGTAGTCAGCTACATCTCTCGTTATACCTGGAAGTTACTTGGTTACTCACGTCAAACCAATACTCACTGATTTGCTAATTAGTGTTTTGAAACCCATCCATGCCTATTACACCAGTTGATAAATTATGTTTAGAAAACATGGAGTATGACTAGTATTTGTGTGAACTTCTTTTCCTCATCTTTGTGATTTAAAATGATGTAACAGAAAATTATTGTGTTCCACTATTCTTCCAGTGGCAGTATTTGAGATAATGCTAATACAGTAGTGTGTTTGCTAGAGTGAAGAATGTCCAGACAATGGAGGAGCTGAGGGATGTTTACCAACACTTCAGTCTCTACTACGGACATGATATAGTGAAAATGCGCAATGCAGAGAAGCGCAAGCAGAATGAGGAGAATGCTGCAGAGCGAGGAGAACAGGACCCTGAGGAAGCTCCGCCAGAAATGATCAAACAAGCCAGTCGCAAGAGTGGCTACTCCATATGCCAAGATGCCAAGCTAGGTGAGTCGCTGAACTTTTACTGTAGTATATGGTTGGTTGGGGATGGACTTCCATGACACAGCCAGGGTAGTCTCTGCAATATCAAGTGTACAACAAACATGTCTTGTTTCAGGTGACCTTGCCAGTCACTTTGGCCTGACTCCAGAACAGTTCGGGGAGAATTTACGAGACAATTATCAGCGTCATGAAGTTGACCAATGTCCAATAGAACCATCCGAGATGGCCAAGGATTATGTTTGTAGGTGAGTCACACACACAAGGCTGGAAGTAATATAAAATATATGTAAGTGTATATATAAAGAGGGGTGATAACTAGATGACAAATGTTGCCTGATGATCTGCCTGTCTTTCATATTGAGTTGGAGCCTATTAGCAACTCTTGTCTGTCTTCATCAGTCAATTTGCCACGGAGGAAGATGTATTGATGGGGGCTCGCCACATGGTTGCCATGCAGATTGCACATGATCCACTGGTGAGACAGAGTGTTCGACAGACATACAGTGAGAGAGCCAAGCTTATTGTTGTGCCATCAAAGAAAGGAATGAAGGTACTCTTTTTGTGCTAGTATCTAACTTGTAGCTCACCTGACTGAAAGTCAAGTGAGCTTACGTCATGGCCTGTTGGCATGTCCGTTGTCGTCCGTCGTCTGTCGTCCGTCGTAAACATATCCTCATAAACCAATGGACCATTGAAGTTGAAACTTCACATACTTATTGCCACAAATGATGGCACCCCAATTTGTTCAAGAGATTTGAATCTGATTTTCACTATGGCCTCCACCGCAGCAATATTGAAAAGCCTTTTAATGGACATTACACAGCTAACTTGTCCAAAAGTTAATGAAGTTTGGTATATGTGTATTTATTAGTGGGGCTCACATTTGTTTCATTTGTTTTAGGTTTAAAAGCTTTAAATTTGGAGCTTGCGTTTGACCTTTGCGTTTTGACCATACTGGAAACTGAAACTTTGTATGGCCATGACCCAGCCATTTTCCTTCTAAATGTAATGCAAGGTGGTATATGTGTAGTTAGTAGTTGGGCTCAAAAGATCCTTTTTAGCGATTTAAGAAATAAATGGACCTTTATTTGACTTTTTGCACATATTGACAATGTTCCCAAATTCTCTCAAGATGCATTTCCTTGCAACTGAAACATCATCTGGTCACAAACCACTGGACCAATGACACTGAAACTGTCCACAAACATGCTTGTTCCAACAAATGATCACACCTGACTTTGTTCAAGAGGTTTGAATGCCAGTTTCTGTGGCTACAGCGGCCATATTGAAAATGCTATGTTTTAGTCTGTTTTCAGTCGTACAAATGGGTATCTCTCATACCCTCACTTCTAGTCGCACGTTTAAAAGGAAGCCAGAAGCTGGAATGTAAACATTAAACTTGTTTCCGTCGGGTTGCGCACGCACCTCCCAATAATCTGTCACAAATCTCTTAGCGCGCCTCTGAGCTGGTCGCTCGAGAAAGACTTTCGCGATAGACTGCAAGTTTGTATTCTACTAGTACTTATCGTGTGTCTACAGTTGTTCTAATAAAGTAATAATAATATGTCTTACCTGTAGACTCCTGGAATGTAATCCTTGGTAATCCATTGTTTGTGTTCAACAAGTGTTTCACTGTTTGACTTGGTTATACACATGGCAACATGTCGGGCATTTGTGCCTCGTGTCAAAGAAAACTGTCTAAAGTAGATCCTCACAAGTATTGTCCTTCCTGCATAATTAAGGACAGGTTTTAAACGTGTTCGTGGGATAAACGTTGTAAAGAATGTGAGCACTTGTCTTCTATAAACTTTAACTTGTATCTTCGTGCGTTGGCGAAGCGGGCTACTGACCAGCGCTACAAGCAGAGAAGGTCATTGGGTGGATCCTTGGACTCTGCACCCTCTACATCTGGCCCTGTGGGTGGCGAGTCGGCCACACCCAAGAAATCAGTTGATAAAGACCCGCCTCAGTCAACTTCTGTTTTCGACAAGACATGTGACCGTTTGCCTGCTGATGATACTACCCGCAGGACACATTCACCATGATATCCCTCAGCTCTCTGTGTCGGATGATATTACCGAACGACTTCCTCGTCTCGATAGACCTTCAGGATGCGTATCTACATGTACCAATAGCTTCCGAGTTCCAGAAGTACCTCCGATTCGAATACCAAGGTATTCATTACCAGTGGGCGGCCCTCCTGTTTGGAATTTCTACGGCCCCGTGCATTTTCACACGGATCATGAAGATGGTCGTAGAATGGCTCCATCGGCAGGCGATCAGGGTCGCCTTCTACCTAGACAACGGGCTCCAAGTTCACCAGTTCACAGAAGCCCTTCAAGGAGAGTTAGCGACCACCCTGAGTACCTCGGGTGGATCGTCAACCTTCAAAAGTCGGACTTGGTACCAACTCGGGATCTACAGTACATCGGGATACGCTTCCAGACGGGAGTCAATCTGGTCAAGGTACCTCAAGACCGTTGGGACAAGATTGTCAGCAGCGTTCCGAGACTTCTTCATGCCCCGACGTCGGTGCACACGTGGCAGGAAGTCCTCGGTCTGTTGACATCGGCCCAAGACCTGACTCGCCTGGGTCGTCTTCACCTTCGTCCGCTGCAGAGATTGCTGTACGCCCACCTGGAGTTTCCCAACCTGGTTCCACTTCCGGCGCAGCTACGTTGTCATCTGGAGTGGTGGCTTCAGCCGTCGAACGTTTGCGAAGGCGTCTTTATGAGCGAGCCTCTGTTCAAACTACACCTATTCGTAGACGCGTCATTGGAAGGCTGACGAGCGCACTTCGGGCACGACCAAGCGGTCGGGCTGTGGTCGCCAGAAGAAAAGGTCCTCCACATCAACTACATCGAGATGGAAGCAGTGATCCGGGCGGTCGAGTTCTGGAAACTTGGACTCCGTCGGAAACGGCTGATGATACAGTCGGACAACTCCACAGTCGTCCACTGCGTCAACAAACAGGGAACGACTCGGTCGGCGGCCCTTCTGGACCGGACATTCAGGTTCTTCCGCCTCGTCGACGACTTGGACATGGGTGTATGTGCCAATCACATCCCGGGGCCAAGAATGTGATAGCCGACACCCTGTCGAGACCATCTCCCGTCTCCCATCTCCCACGGAGTGGATGATCCATCTGACAGTCTTTCAACTGCTGACAGATCGACTCTAGTTGCCCCAAGTAGATCTCTTCGCAACCCGGTACAACAACCCCCTACCTCGATTCGTGTCACCGGTTCCAGACCCACGGGCATGGTACCACGATGCTCAAGCGATATCGTGGAAGTCTAGATGCTTATGTGTTTCCACCAACGGTGCTGTTACCATCGATACTCGAGAAAGTTCGTCAAACGGCCAACCTACGTCTGCTTTTGGTCGCGCCTTATTGGCCGGCCAGAACGTGGTTCCCGGAACTTCTTCAGATCATCGATCAGCCACCGTTCCCATTGCCAGATCGAGACGACCTCCTTCTTCATCCTCACACCGACGACTTGCATCCGGGGTTAAAAAACTTCTAGCTTCGTGCCTGGGTTTGCTTAAGACCTCGTTAAGGAAGAAAGGATATTCGGCTAAAGCGGCAGCCCTTGTCTCGTCGGCACATCGAGTTACGACTCGTAAGCTGTACGATGACACCAACCAACTGCTAAACCAGACCCTCCACTTCCTCGACTTGGTGGTCAGCCTGGACCTGTACTTTAAGAAAAAGGAGCTCGTCTTGCACTCACCAGGTTGAGAGCATGTTCTGGCACAGGCTGTCCAGGCCTAACTAGGTAGCTCCCACCGAGTGGAAGCTCCACCCAGAGGTCTTCGCTGGACTATGTCAAACGGTCGACACCCAAACATCAATCTGTTGGCCACATCTCTGAACTGCCAGCTGTCGCCTTACATTTCACCGGTGCCGGATCCGGCCGCAGGATTACACTCGTACGCATTTCCGCCTCCGGTTCTCCCTCCCACGGTTCTTCTAAGATCCAGGCCACTCGGCACCTGACACTGATTTTGGTCGCGCCTTGGTGGCCGGCCAGAAGTTGATTTATCAACCTCAGAAACATTGCCAGACACAACCCCTGGAATTTCTGGTGTGGTCCAACCTTCTGCTCCATCCACACAGTCGGTTGCCACACCCTAACACCTGTCTGCACGCCTGGCACATCTGCAGAAAGCCCCATGAGCCAAGGGCTATTCGGCTAGAGCGGCCAAGGCTATTGCTTCAGCCCACCGTCCATCTACACGGGGACTGTATGATGATAAATGATGCTCGTTCCAGGCATTTTGTTCAGACAAACACCAGGATCCGATGACAGCATCACCGCAGTTCCTGGCTAAGTTCCTTCTGTACTTGCGCAGCACCCGTCGGTTGAAGGGCACTACCACCCCCACATACCCGGTCGCCATCAACTCTGTTCTTGCCATCCCGGACGATCGGAGAATGACGAAAATTCCCGAACTACAGGCCTGGCTGCGCTCGTTCCGTCTTGAAGACCAGAAGGCCAAGTTCAGACCACCTGCGTTGGATCTGAATGTGGTCTTAAAGGCCCTTCAGACGGCTCCCTTCGAACCACTCCACTTGTCTTCCTTCTACGACTTAAGGAAGAAGACAGTGTTGCTACTGGTTTTTGCTACTGCCGCTCGAGTCAATGAGCTCCAGGTCCTCGACGTCTCCCGTGTCCGGTTCGAATGCGGTACTCAGGGCGCCGTTCATCGTGGACCGTGGACTCTCAGGACAGCCTGATAGATCATTCATTCTCCCCTCGTCCATTGTGGGTGCCGATGATGAGGAGGAGCGTTATTATGCCCAGTAAGGGCACTGAAGGTTTTCTACGACGATCTAAAGCCTGCCGCAAGTCTAGGAAACACCTTTTTTCTGCCGGTCTCCCCTTCGTCGCAGTCGTTGGTCAACCAGAATACTGTGGCTCCGCGTGGTAATCCTCAAAGCTTATGAAGCCGTAGGATTGGACCCTCCCCCAAAGCTATCAACCCACATGAGATCAGGACGATCGCATTTACCAGGGCTCTTCACAGTATAACTGTTCCATCCAGTCGCTCATGGAAGCCTGTTCTTGGCAATCTCACACCGCCTTCGCCAACCACTACCTCCGTGATATAGCCTTGGAAGATGTCGCCGGCGTTCACAGTTTTGGTCCCTGGTTGTAGCCCAGAAGGTCACCTATCACCGACGCCACTGATTCTCCGATACCCGAGCGGGGCCCGTCGACCTCTCTGGTGTTTATCACCCCAGACAGGACGGCTCTCTGGTGTTCCGCTTTCGCTCTTAGGTCAGTTTTAGTTTTTGGCTACCCGCCTCATTCTATTTCTGTCACCTATTCAAGTGTTTCGTTTTTGCATCGACTTTTGTTTCCTGAAGACAGGAATGGTCGTAGATGTTGAGGTCATCACTTGTATGCGGTGCGGATTCATCGGACCCTGACGAGGGTTTATTATGGATCACATCTGAAGGTATGCCCACCGGCCATGCTGTCTGATAAAGATGCAATACGGAGTAATGCAGGATAAGTTAAAGAATTTAGTAAAATCTAAATATTTTTTACATTTGTATACTTATCCTGCATTACGAATTAGTGCCCTCCCTTCCCTAAGCTGCCTCCCCACGAAGTTTCAGATGTTATGTGTAAAGCAGTTATGTGTTTTGACGTGACGTCATGACTTCCGGGTCACGTGCTGACTGTGAGAGGGCGCTGCTTCCTGTACTGGTTGGGACAACTTTTCTTCAGCAGCTGGATCTCACACAGTTCGTCTCTCTGTCAAAAGACAGCACTAAATGCAATACGGAGTAATGCAGGATAAGTATACAAATGTAAAATATATTTAGATTTTACTCATTTTAGTTGTGAACTTGAAATGCTAATTACTCAGTATCGACGTCTATAAAGCGACCCCACATATAAGGCCTTCAAAATCGATGAATTTATTTACTCTGTCTGTAAAGTGAATCGGAATGAAGCACGTCACCAGTGCATACACAATCCCCACATTTGCAATAGAAAGATTACATCGTATCCCTTCAGCGAATTCAGGGAAAGGAACAGATGACAACAATTAAACTTGGTCAATACAAATTTCAAATTTGAGATAAAACATCACTCTACATGATGATTTACCGATTAAATTTTATTTCCTCTGCTGATAGGCATTGTTTTATATGCAGAGATTAAGATTACCATGTGTATTGTCTCGTAATCTAACCCTGAAGCAACAATCAGCAGTGCACACGTTTCTCGGAATCTACCAGGGATTCCGTTAAAAATTACCCAATGATATAACTTGAACAAATTTTGATACAGTGATCAGAAGAATTGTATCTTAAACTATTATTTTATCAGGAATAATTTATTCCATTATCATGTTATTTTAGTTGCAGCTTCACTATATACATTTGAAATAAATTAATAACCATAAGCATAGCACTCTGGTACAGCTGATCGCTATTGCCAGATATTTGTTCGTATGGAATAATTTCACTGTTGATGCTCCCCTGCTCACAATAGCAAAAACTTTATGTTGACATATACTAGTCAAACTACAACAAGTATGACTTTCAGCGAGTCAATTTATGGCATTTATGATATATGTATCCATTCTCTATCCACTAAAGTTCGTTTAAAGGCATCAATAGTGGTGACAGTGGTTGCTGTAAATAATGGTGAGTTATGCAATCTTCCGATCACTTCACATACAATTTCGCCGAAATTAATGTAAACAATATTGGATGAAATTTTGAATAAAAATAATAAATAGATTACAAACCTAAGTCCAGATACAAAATGAACACTTTTTATAACCATACAGTGGAATTACGTGATTATTTTGCCGACTTCAGTACGGATTTGTTGCGTGGTATTTGCGGTGTTACATGCTCACGGTAATGTCTTTAACCCTGTGTATAAGACGATCCCCTTGAAAGCCCCCTAATTCTAGGTACAAAAAAACTCATCATCTTATACACAGCGATATACAGTACAACATTGTGCAATTTTGACTGACAATAGTGCTGGAGGTCATTAAACGAGTAGTAGGTAATTTATTTCAGCAAGTGTATTGTATTGTATTGATACAGAGGAAAAACGTATCGTGTATCTTATTGTGACATGAAAACTCATGATGCACTGATGTATCTTTTCACCCATGTGCAGAAAATATTTTAATGTCAACATTATTTTAATAAAAGTGGCATTATTTGGTTCAGTATAAGTAGAAACACTTGTATGTAATCTGCCTTGGACAAACAGGAGAGACATCATAGAGAATGGTTGTTTTGTTGATTATGTGTCCAGGGATATCAAAGTATTATTCTATACCTAGTGCTTTTCATTTGTGTCGCAAGGAAATTGATGAGGGACACAGTTGCTACACTCTGAAGTATGTTCGCAATAAGCCAGTGAAGGACCTCCGAGATGAACAGTTCCTGCGACTTACTCAGGTAAGTGTGTTCTTTAGGGAGAAGTAATGCTTGCAAGCTATTAAGAAGTACCGGTACCTCTTTATTGCATTAATTACCCAAGTGAGTTTCCATTGAGTTGTATTCATTATTGCTACTTCAATGAGTTACAAATGCTGAGGCCATTGTTTGCCACTGATATGATGTGGTGACAATTTTTTGTCACAATAACTAAACACCAGATCCCAGGGAATATGCTGCTTAGATCAAGTTGGGAAATGGGCCCTGTGCAAATGTACACCTTGACTTGATGTGGGATATTGTCTGGACAGTCGGTTCACACCTTCACTAGCGCCGACTATCATTGTCAGGCCTTGTGACACAGGGACATCTCCCTTTGCCCAGTACATGCGCTGTGCCGTTACCGACGTCAATAGTCATATTTGGTTACACCGTTAACGTTTCTTCCTTCCAACTGTTGAAAACAGCTGCAGGAATATATCTAAAATACTTTAACAATCGGGTTGCGCTCAGGTTACATGTTTATGCCCATGCTTGACTGAATTCGCATGAAAGTCAGGATTTGGAGTCCTGCATGTTTTGTCTTTCTTTATATATAATGTTGGCCTTAACTAAGTACCGATGGTTCCTGATCTTCTGAGTACCTCCAGTTGCAAAGTAATTTCAGACCCAGGCTTACCTGTAATCATAGTATTCCCCTTATGAATAAACTTATCCTAACATAACAGTTCATGACTGCCCATCACATCCATCCTCTCAAATTTGGATCGATTTGTCACCTGTCTGCAGGCGATCATAGGAAAAGGTGACGAGTAGTAAGGGATCATGCTGGGACAAATGTTATACATTGTTATGCACTGTTCTATGATCAAAGCAAGAAGGAATATTGCATACTGTTGTGTCAGGATATCTATATTGATAATGGGAATACTCCAATCAGTAAAATATATCTGAGAAGTATGAGTTTGTTTTATTCCACCAAATGCTAATATTATGTGTTCACTACTAATTTCTTTGCATGAAGTACAGCAAGCTTAACTTACAGTGTTACACATGGTAACATTCTCACAGAACTTCTTGAAGAAGTGTTTTTTTGTTTTTTGGGGGCTTTAGGATTTTACACAAAAGAAAATATGTTTATGCAGTGTCCAACCCAGAATTGAAATTCAAGGGAGACTTGTCCCCCCATCATGTAGAAAATAGGGGGGATTTTGAAAAAGTAGGGGGGGATAACTGCTTTCTTCAAAAATGTCTTATTTTGTATTATGTACTGGAACATCATCATATAAAAGTGTAACAGATCAGAATAAAGAACTGCTTTTTAGAATCACTAGGACCGGGATCGATTTCCCCTTCAGTTTGAGAAGTCATTACAGTGACTGTGGTTTCATCATTGTCTTTTTTAGAACATCTATTTTGATTAAAAAAGTCTGTAATGTTTTTGTTTTGGTGAGACATTTTCACTATTCAAAAGATCGTCTGCAATGAAAGTCGGCGATTCATATTGTGTGATTTCAGAAACGAAACTAAAACGAACTAAAATGCTCAAAAATACTTCTAGAACTATTCAATATAGAATATTTATTTGTCTTTTAACATCTTGTCAAAGGTTTTTGATTACTAAACACCAAAATACAACACAATTTTGATCAAAGTTTTGATACACTTTCTACTAAAGTACCGGTAAATTAAATTTCGTTTCCAATGCAAATCCTGTCGATAATTTATTCAGCAACCCAAGGGACGTATAACTCTTGTTTGAACTTCCGGTTATTATCGATCGGTTTTTGACAGTTGTTTACAATGTTTGCTGTGTACTGTCTTTCTTTGGTAATTGATAAAAGATTTAGTGAGTATTGAATCTAAAGGTAGGGATAAACAGCTGATAAAGTAAGTGACTGTACAAGAAATTACTGTGCGCGACAGATCGCGCTTTGAGTTTTTTTTAGGGGCGATTTGATTTTTTTTAGCGTGGATCGCGCAATCGCGCGGTCTGGGTTGGACACTGTTTATGAAGAAATACAAAAGAGTCTGTCATGTTTTATGTGATACCAAAACACAGTGATGTTGTTTGACAGGCGGAGGAGGAAGGGCTGCTGACATTGTCTATTTCCATTGATGAGGAGGGCAGCAGTGTCAGTACATACTTTGAAGAAGTCCGCCAGCTCTATTACAAAGTAAGGACGACCTTTATGTGGAATTATTGCATGATGGTATTAATGACTTGTTGGATGTTTTTCACAGGCATGACAAATGTTATGCTGAGGTTTGTTTTGTATCCTAGGATGAGTTCAGCCACTTGGTTCAGCAGTGGAACATCCAGAGGAGTGAAGCCCTGAAACGTGCCCTCACCAAGATCCTGTACCCACAGATGGAGAAGGAACTGAGGACCAAGCTTCTCGCCGAGTCCAAGGATGGTATTGTCAAGGTACAGTGCTCTGGTCTTATTGGGGCTGTTGGGGTACCCTAATTGTTTTTTATATGCTGGCTTGTCATATCAAACCCCCAGGTTCAATTCCCATCATAGGTACAATGTGTGAAGCCAATTCTCCTCCCCCTGACATATTGGTAAAATATTTCTTTCAATTTGCTTTAGACCCACATTAATTACCCATGGGAATGACTAGGAATGAACTTGCCCAGTTGTATCAGAAAACATTGGTTTGTGAAAGGAATGTAACTCTTGATTCTGCACATTTGAAGAATATGTTTCAGCACCTTAGCTATTAACAGCTAAGTGTGCCTGCATGCGTGCGTGCATAATTCTAAGGCAGCAGTAGGGATGATATATTTCAATGCACTGTGATCTATTTTGTTCCATGTGATGTGTATCTGTAAGATCTTGCTGAACCTTTTTTTTTCTGTAATTTCAAAACGATAATATAATGCACAGTTAGAATGTAGAACTGGAGAAATGGAATGCAATCAAAAAGACAAGAAGAAAGCATTAAGTGTTTCTCCTGGTGCAATCAGTATGTACATAAACAAAGCAAATACTTCTACTCATATACATGTTTCTCCCATATTTGTGTGCAGGCCTGTAGTCGCAAGCTGTACAACTGGCTGAAGGTGGCTCCCTACCAGGTGGACCAACAACTAGAGGACGACTATGACTATGATGACAACCATGGGGTCAAGGTCCTCGGGGTGGCATTCAGTACTGACAGGTGAGGAGGACGGCACAGTGGGTGGTGAGTGTGGGGAAGGGGAAATCTCATTCAGCACTGACAGGTGAGGATGGCACAGTGGGTGGTGAGTGTGGGGAAGGGGAAATCTCATTCAGCACTGACAGGTGAGGAGGACGGCACAGTGGGTGGTGAGTGTGGGGAAGGGGAAATCTCATTCAGCACTGTTAGGTTGCAGGAGTAGGGGTCGATCATTTGATATTCGGGGGGTGGGGTCACTATGATTTTGTATTGGAACTAGATATTTTTTCAGCTACAGCTGCACAACCATATTTTTTTTTAATTAAGCCTATGAGCTTAAATATTGTTTTAGAAAACCCACCTTGCAACAATGTATTTGTTTTAGTCTGTTTTCAGTCGTACAAATGGGTATCTCTCATACCCTCACGTCTAGTCGCACGTTTAGAGGAAGCCAGAAGCTGGAATGTAAACATTAAACTTGTTTCCGTCCGATTGCGCACGCACCTCCCTATGACATGTCACAAATCTCTCAGCGCGCCTCTGCGCTGGTCGCTCGAGAAAGTCTTTCGCGGTAGACTGCTAGTTTGTATTCTACTAGTACTTATCGCTTATCTACAGTTGTTCTAATAAAGTCATAATATGTCTTACCTGTAGACTCCTGGAATGTAATCCTTGGTAATCCATTGTTTGTGTTCAACGCGTGTTTCGCTGTTTGACAGTGATTCTACACGTGGCAATATGTCGGGCATTTGTGCCTCGTGTCAACGAAAACTGTCTAAAGTAGACCCTCACAAGTATTGTCCTTCCTGCATCATTAAGGACGGGTTTTCAACGTATTCGTGGAATAAACGTTGTAAAAAATGTGAGAACTTGTCTTCAATAAACTTTAACTTGTATCTTCGTGCGTTGGCGAAGCGGGCCGCTGACCAGCGCTACAAGCGGAGATGGTCATCGGTTGGATCCTTGGACTCTGCACCCTCCGCATCAGGCCCTGTGGGTGGCGAGTCGACCACACCTCAGAAATCAGTTGAAAAAGACCCGCCTCAGTCAACTTCAGTTTTCGACAAGACACGTGACCATTCGCCTGCTGATGATACTACCCGCACGACTGGTCTTTCTGTCATTCGGTTGATCGAGAGCGTCACTCAGCCTCCCCCGTTACGACGGGACCGGGTGGTGACGAGGACCATGAGGGGACTATGGTCCCCAGTCGGTCCGCATCTCGTTCTACCAAAGACGATAGGGACGTCGTGCGGGACAACAGTGGACACAGAAGTCGTTCCCGTTCAAGTCGGGACGACAGGATGAGTGCCTCGTCGAGAGACAGTACACGACACGAGGGCGTTCATCGTCATCGTGGTCGTCGAATGTACAATTCGGACGATAACTACGATGGGGATCGTAGTACTTCTACAGTTAGAGATCGTAGCCCTCGTCCCCACGGGGACGTGCGACGTTCTCGCAGGGAGAGTTTGGGGGTTCAGCGTCGTAGTGAAGATAGTGACAGAACGACGACCTCGTCTCACTTTCATATTGACCCGGCTTTGATAGCCCAGATCACGGCGGCGGTCCTCGCCTCGACGGCGTCGACCAAGAAGGATACGACTACGTCAGGGGTCCATGGCCCGTCAACTAGTACAGCAGCTCCTTCATCTACGCCTCCACACTCGACGTCGACGATGGGTTGTGACCACGGCCAGCAAAGAACGATGACAACCACGACGCGTGCGGGCTTTAAGGTCGGAGATACACCGCAGTCTCTTCAGTTTTCTCCTCCCGATGTCTTCAGAGCAATGGCTCACGATATGGACCAGAACTTTGGCTCTGCTCTGCCTGGGCAGAGCTTCTGCAAGCCGCCTGGTCGATCTCGTTACCCGATCTATGGCATGCCGTTTTCGTCACCCATGACTAGGGATTTGGACTGGGGGCTACTATTCAAGAGACCAGCACCCTCCACATTTGGAATCCATGGGCACTGCTGTTCGTAACCAGCTGCAAACGCTTGCTATGCTGTCGACAGCGATCAAGGCCCTCTCAGTGTACTTTGAGGTGAAAGAACCCCAGGACGAGGACGACAGGACGGTGCCATCGGTCCTCACCTGTATGCAACGGTGGATCTAGGACGTCCTCGCCCAGTCCGATATGTATCGGGCCAGATTACTACGGCGCGTCGCCATGGTTACATCGACTGCACTGACCTACCTGATCGTCATGGCAGGTCTCTCTTACGGGCCCCGTGGACATCGCAACAGTTGTTCGACGGTCGTACAAACGACGTTCTGGACAAGTATTCCAGGGAAGCCGAGCGTGACATCATCATTTCGGCTTCACCCAACCTGTCCAGACGGCCACCGGTTTCGAACGCCCCACGACGACGTTACCGAAACAAGAATGTGCAACGGGCCTTCCGTAGGGACGTGCCTCGACAGCCGTCCCGCAAGGGAGGTTCCGACAGGAAAGGTCGCCAGGTCTCCTTTTCCAAGTTTCCCAGAGGGGGAAAGTACCAGCGGGGGAGGAAGTGAGGTCCATTCCCCCGCCGTCGCCGTTGTTGGAGTCTCCCCCGGTGACACTACCTTTAGACGAGCTACCGGTAGGGGGGCGACTTCGTCCCTATGCCCACAAGTGGGTTTTCCTCAACGCAACATACCTCCAACCACCCGACACATTCACCTTGATATCCCTCAGCTCTCTGCGTCGGATGATATTACCGAACGACTTCCTCGTCTCGTTAGACCTTCAGGACGCGTATCTACATGTACCAATAGCTTCCGAGTTCCAGAAGTACCTCCGATTCGAATGCCAAGGTATTCATTACCAGTGGGCGGCCCTCCCGATTGGAATTTCTACGGCCCCGTGCTTTTTCACACGGATCATGAAGACGGTCGTAGAATGGCTCCATCGGCAGGCGATCAGGGTCGCCTTCTACCTAGACGACGGGCTCCAAGCTCACCAGTTTACAGTAGCCCTTCAAGGTGAGTTGGCGACCACCCTGAGTCTACTACGGTACCTCGGGTGGATCGTCAACTTTCAAAAATCGGACTTGGTACCACCTCGGGTTCTACAGTACATTAGGATACGCTTCCAGACGGGAGTCAATCTGGTCCAGGTACCTCAAGACCGTTGGGACAAGATTGTCAGCAGCGTTCCGTGACGTCTACATGCCTCGTCGTCGGTGCACACGTGGCAGGAAGTCCTCGGTCTGTTGACATCGGCCCAAGACTTGACCCGTCGAGGTCGTCTTCAACTTCGTCCGCTGCAGAGATTGCTGTACCCCCACCTGGAGTTTCCCAATCTCCTGGTTCCACTTCCGGCGCAGCTACGTTGTCATCTGGAGTGGTGGCTCCAGCCGTCGAACGTTTGCGAGGGCGTCTTTATGAGCGAGCCTCCGTTCATACTACACCTATTCGTAGACGCGTCATTGGAAGGCTGGGGAGCGCACTTCGGGGACGACCAAGCGGCCGGGCGGTGGTCGCCAGTAGAAAAGGTCCTCCACATCAACTACATCGAGATGGAAGCAGTGATTCGGGCGGTCGAGTTTTGGAAACTTCGACTCCGTCGGAAACGGCTGATGATACAGTCGGACAACTCCACAGTCGTCCACTGCGTCAACAAACAGGGAACAACTCAGTCGGCGGCCCTTCTGGACCAGACATTCAGGTTCTTCGCCCTCGTCGACGACTTGGACATGGGCGTACGCGCCCGTCACATCCCGGGGGCCAAGAATGTGATTGCCGACGCCCTGTCGAGATCATCGAGGCCGTCTCCCACGGAGTGGATGATCCATCCGACAGTCTTTCATCTGCTGACAGATCGACTCTGGTTGCCCCAAGTAGATCTCTTTGCTGCCCCGTACAACAACCGCCTCCCTCGATTCGTGTCGCCGGTTCCAGACCCATGGGCATGGGACCACGACGCTCTAGCGATATCGTGGAGGGTCTAGACGCTTACGCGTTTCCACCAACGGTGCTGTTACCATCTCAACTGGTGAAAGTTCGTCAAACGGCCAACCTACGTCTACTTTTGGTCGCGCCTTATTGGCCGGCCAGAACATGGTTCCCGGAACTTCTTCAGATCATCGTTCAACGTTGCCCTTCTTCATCCTCACACCGACGCCAGCTTCACGCCTGGGTTTGCTTAAGACCTCGTTAATGAAGAAAGGCTATTCGGCTAAAGCGGCAGCGCTTGTCTCGTCGGCACATCGAGTTACGACTCGTAAGCTGTTAGATGACAAGTGGACCACTTTCTCCATTTTCGCCAGGCCTCATGGCTTCAACCCGGCGGTAGCGACCCCACCACAGGTGGCGGAGTTCCTAGTCTCTCTCCGGTCATCTCGGCGTCTGAAAGGGTCGACGATCTCGACATATCTGGCAGCTTTGGCTTCAGTAGTGCCGTCTCCTACGGGCGACAAGCTCACTAACGTACCGGAGTTGCAGAAGATTCTACGTGTCTTCATGGTTGAAGATCAGTCACGTAAATTCCGACCGCCGGCCTGGGACCTCGATGTCGTTCTGTGCAACCTGTCTAGTCAGGTTTACGAGCCTCTCGATAAGGTCGCGTTCGACTTATTGTCTCAGAAAACGATTTTTCCTTCTCTCGCTGGCTACGGCTGCGAGAATTACGGAAATACATGCCATTGACGTCGGTCGGATTACGTTCGATCAGCGTAACCATGGCAACGTCCATCTTGGTCTCCGATGGGATTTTTTAGCGAAAAATTAACTTCCTGGCCAAGATCCGAGAATGTTCAACATTCCTTCCTTGTCTGCCATTATGGGCCCTCGTGATCACGCTGATCTCACCTTGTGCCCAGTTCGTGCGCTTCGTATTTACCTGCAGCGTTCTGAACAGCGACGACAACATTTTCGACGGCTGTTCATACCGCTCTCAACCATTGCAAAGAAAGAGATTACACGTAATACTCTCTCATTTTGGTTGAGAGCGGTAATTCTCTGAGCTTACGAGGCGCAAGGACTCGCACCTCCCACCTCATCTCATCCGCACGAAGTTCGAGCCTTCACTTCAACATTAGCACTCCACAGTAATTGTTCGCTACAAGTTATTATGGAGGGCTGCTTTTGGAGATCTACTTCAGTGTTTGCTTCGCATTATCTTAGAGATATCTCCACAGAAGAGGTTGAAGGACTCAAACAGTTTGGTCCACTCGTGGTGGCACAACAGATCTCTCAGAAAAGACAGTGAATTCGTGTTTTATTCACTTTGGAGTTTTTGCTCGACACTTCGTGACATACTACAGGTTACAATAAAAGCTGTTGGTGAATGTACGCATTCTTATGGTTTTTTATTATGGTTATTCGGTGTATGCATCGTCTTCCCATACATTATAGTACTGCTCGTATTTTTTAGTTACTTTGTATACTGCGAGTTGCTCTGTAACTAAATTATGCGCCGACCTCACTTCGATCCGGGTTCAACTGACGTGTGCAGTTGTACTGTCGCATCGATAATTAGTTGTGTGTCGATGAGCATTACCCATGCTATTTTAGTTACCTTGTCTACGGCGAGTTCTGTAACTAAATTATACGCCGACCACATTTCGATCGCAATTCAACTGACGTGTGCAGTTGTCCTGTCGCTTCGATAATTAGTTGTGAGTCGAAGAGCATTAAACATGCTGTTTTAGTTACCTTGTATACTGCGAGTTGCTCTGTAACTAAACTATTCGTCGACCACACTTCGATCGCAGTTCAACTGACGCGTGCAGTTGGCCTGTCGCATCGATAATTAGTTGTGTGTCGAAGAGCATTAACCATGCTGTGCGTTCGTGATAAACAACTTGTCTCGTCCGTGCATCTGGTCGAATGTTCTATTGTCACTACAGGGGTGAGGAACTTGGTACATTCGACGTGAAAGTGGTCACTGCCTGATTACTTTCCCGACCCTCCTTCCAGTGTTCCGTCGAATTCTACCCATTTGTACGACTGAAAACAGACTAAAACATGGGTTTTTCAGATTAAAAACGATGTTTTATTGGTCTGTTTTCAGTCGTACGTTCCCACCCAGCCATCCCCACAGGGAAGTAATCCAGTCCAGTCCTGCTTGATGGCTTATTCTTCGAGATTTGTGACATGTCATAGGGAGGTGCGTGCGCAACCGGACGGAAACAAGTTTAATGTTTACATTCCAGCTTCTGGCTTCCTCTAAACGTGCGACTAGACGTGAGGGTATGAGAGATACCCATTTGTACGACTGAAAACAGACCAATAAAACATCGTTTTTAATCTGAAAAACCCATTTTTCTGTGTTTGTGGAAATGGGGATTGTGGGGAGGGGAATGGGGTTTAGGGTGGCATTCATTACTGACAGCAGGGGAGGACAGTGAGTCGAGGGGGGGATTGGTTGGGGGTGGCATTCAGTACTGACAGCAGGGGAGGACAGTGAGTCGAGGGGGGGATTGGTTGGGGGTGGCATTCAGTACTGACAGCTGGGGAGGACAGTGAGTCGAGGGGGGGATTGGTTGGGGGTGGCATTCAGTACTGACAGGTGAAGAGGATGGCACAGACAGATAGGGAGGGGTGTGAGTGGATTACAGTTACGATTGCATGCCAAACTTTCAGCTTTGTACATCTGCACGTTAAGTGTAGGCTCATGGCAGACATTAATAATGGTTTGTGTATAAATACAGGGACAGTACAGCATTTGGTGCACTGATTGATGGAGATGGTGAGGTGACCGACTTCATCAGACTGGAGCACATTTTGAAACGTCGCAATGCCTGGCGCCAGATGGACAGAGATGCCAAGGTAGGGATTGTGATATTCAGAGAGTAGTAGTAGGAGTCTGAGTAGGAGTAGGAGGACTGACAGGATATGAGAAACTGATACAGATGGCCTAAATGTGGAAACCATATCTTGCTCTAGATGTATGACAGGATGTAGGCCTAAGGGTTGTGCTATATGTATATGATATGTGACATGGCTACAGTGAGAGGGGCGTACATCAAGGATCTGTTGATGTTGTAGGAGAGTGAGATGGAGAAGCTGAAAGACTTTATTTCTACCAAGAAGCCCCATGTGGTAGCTGTCACCGCAGAGTCCAGGTGAGTTAGTCCATGAGTCCATGAACACCCCAGCTAAATATGTATAAGGGAGGTTAGGTGTAACCTGATGTGTTCACTTTCAAATGATTCAAGATACATGTTTCCCGGAGGGACAAAGTGTTGTTACAGGGGTGCCCTTTGACAATGTTTGGTCCTGTGTTACAGGGATGCTCTGCGGGTAATTGAGGACATCAAGCAGCTGATTGGTGACCTGGAACAGGAGGAGCAGATGGCCCCCATCAGTGTGGAGCTCATGGACAACGAGCTGGCTATGGTGTACGAGGCCAGCAACAAGTCACAGGTAATGTTGACACAAAGAATTACAAGCGAAGATTGACTGAAGATTATCACGACACAACATATTGTATTCTCTTTCAGATTAAATCCTCCTTGGGGCACTTATTGCATTTTCCTTGCTCAAGAAAATCTACATGACATAGTTGTAACCATTTTCCTTAATAAAAAATGTTACCACACAAAAAACAACGTTTTTGTATGATATATGACCACCCCAACGGGGCCTCACCCTCTACAGGCGACACACGCCAAGGGGAGCGACTCTCACCCAAATCACTTTTCCTTATGTCATCTGACAGTGCAGACGTAAGTCAAGACTCAAAGAGAATTCCTTCATCCAACTTATCATTGATAACTGGAGACATGGCTGACCAAACTGTATGTGTGGTATATTTCCCTTTCTTTCTTGCAAAGGCGTAATTCCTTTTATGTTTTTTTATATGTTGTAACTTGGCCGCCACGTGCACGTGCCACGTTCATTTCACGTAATGGCGGCCGCTGTGTAGCTTATTCTGTTCTGATAAATTCCATGTTTGGGTACAACCGACATGGCTTTTTTATCTTAACATTATTTCACTACATTGTTTCCTTTTCATCCTGCTGTAACTTTAAAAGTGCCCTATGGGCGCAAGCTACTGTGCGGTTTTCCGCTCTGGGAGGAGGTTTACTACGCTCCCTTTGTATGTTACAAATGTATACACGGACCTTGGCTATCTATATCGCATGACGCATTTTCGTTACACCTTTGCATATGTTTGTGTTGTAATTATGCATGTATCTTTCATCAACTCTCACTGATACATATGCCTCCCCGTTCCCCATCCGTTTAGTTTTAACAGTCTGTTGCAGACTTTCAAAGTTTGTAGGGATGCGAGGCTGCGATACCCCCGCAAGATCCGCACCCTAAATGCCTTCGCTGCTTGGCGGAGGATGGCCCGATGATCAGCCATGCGCCATATGTGGAAACTTTACCCCCAAAACCAGAAAGAGGCGACACGCAGACTTGCTGCATTTTGGGGGGTTATTGGAGGCGGGGGTAGATATATGTTCGGCGCAGTCTGTCCCCGCCCCCACGTCAAAGGTTAAGGGCAAGAAGGCCAAGTCTTCCGCCCCGGTTCCTTCCACCTCCACTGCGCCCTTATCGCAGTCCGGGGATGAGGGCTCCCGGGTCCCCGAGGTTCCCCCCTCCCCTGCACCTATTAACCCTGCCGATATTTCGGCGCTTCTGCGGTCGCAGATGGCGTCGATGTTCGAGGATGTCAAGTCCCAGCTCCAATGGGAGCTGCTGGCGGGGCTTCCCCTGGCGTCTGGGGCCTCGTGGAATGCCTGGCGTTGGCTTTGGCAGGCCACTTGGCCTCGGGGACGACTCGCGTCTGAGCTTCGGCCCCAGTTCGCGGTCGATCCCCAGCGGATCCCCATGCTTGGCGGAGGATGGCCATGACGATCAGTCATGCCCCATCTGTGGAAATTTTACTCCCAAAGCACGAAAGAGGCGTCATGCAGGCGGGGGTTGACATACGTACGACTTCTGTCCCCCCCCCCCCCCTGTTATATGCTAAGGGCAAGAAGGCCAAATCTTCCGCCCCGGTTGCTTCCCCCTCCACTGCGCCCTTATCGCAGACAGGGGGCGAGAGCTCTCGGGGTTCCCCCCTCCCCTGCACCACCAATTAACCTTGCCAATATTTCGGCGTTCTGCGGTTGCAGATGGCATCGATGTTTGAGGCTGTCAAGTCCCAGCTCCGAGAGGAGCTGCGGGCGTGGCTTCTCCGGGTGTCGGTGTCCGGGCGGATGAGGCCGTGGGGCCTAGTGGAATGCCCGGCGTTGGCAGGACACTGCACTACAAGAGACTTCTTGAGGCAGGGGCAGACATTAGGGATAAGTCAGTCCCCCCCCCCCCCCCCCCTTCCAAAAGTAAAGGGGGTAAGGGTAGGGGAAATAAAGGTAAAGGTCCAGCTTCCTCGGGCTCCAGCAATAAGGAGCCTAGGACGTCTGGGGATCAGTCTAGTAGGGTTCCCGTACAACAATTACCTACACCTGCACCTTCTGTTAATCTGGCGGCTATTTCTGCCATCTTGAGGTTGCAGATGACATCCATGTTCGAGGAGGTCAAGTCTCAGCTCCGCGAGGAGTTGCGGGCGGGGCTTCACGAATATCGGGTGTCGGAAGCGGCCTCGGGGCCTTTTGGAATGCTTGGCACTTGGCCTCAGGGACGACTCGAGACCGGGCTTAGGCTCGGGATCGAGATCGCTCTCCTGCGAAGGGGTGGCGGGCGCCGGCCCATTCACTTCCTCCTGCACCTCGGGACCGGGATTCGGCTTCGGGCCGGGGACAGCTTCGAGTGTCCGCTCCCGATACCGTCTACTTCCTCCCTGGTTGAGGAGTCAGAGTTAACCTTCGGCTCGGAGACTAGGGATGAGGAGTCGATGGAGGAGGGAGAGGAAGGCTCGGAGACCCCTGCAGGTTTTTCTTTCGCTTCCTCTCTGCGACACGTACGGGACAAAATAGTCCAGGTACTGCCGCAGGTGGCTGCCCCCGCTCCCGAGTCGGACTCGTCTGAGTTCCGCCTTCCGGGGGACGCGTTTGCTCTTTGCAAGCCGCCCCAGGTGCGACTTCGTATTCTGTCATCGTTGGCGCACGAGGTCATCGATCCTCTGTTATCGTGTAACCGGAAAAAGTTCGACCTACCCGAACTGAGTAAACGGTACCCTATGGCAGAGGACTGGGATTTCGAGGTGCCTTCGGTCGACGAATGCGTCTGGACCTCGGTGACCCTGGGGGGGTCTTCGACCCCCTCTTTGACTAAGGCCAAGCAGGGCCGGCGATTGCCTCCCTTCCCAATCTGTGGCACCGAGCTGAAGGTGGCTTACGTCTGCTTCGAGGAGCAGTTTCGTAATGCCGGCCAACAGCTTCGGATTACGGTCCACTCAGCGTACCTGTCTGCCGTGCAAAGGGAGCTGATAGGGGAGGGCCAGAGCGACTCATCAGAGTTAGCCAGGCAACTCACTGAGGTACATAGTCATTTGGCGAGGGACGCTATACGTAGTTGTGCCTCCCAAATGATGTGCGCAATCATTGGCATGCGCAGGCTATGGATGTCTGTGTCTAAGTATTCAGCATCCAGCATTCAGTTGAAGGCTCATTCGGTTAGAGCAGTAGCTACGTCTAAAGCGTACGCCGCGGCTCTGCCCATTGAGGAGATCTGCTCAGCGGCTATTTGGAGCCGGCCGAGCACGTTCATCAAGCATTACCAACTCGACAAACACTCTAAGGAGCGTGCTCGGTTCGGTCAAGCAGTACTCCGCACTGGACAGAGCTCTACGTCTCTAGCCGATTGAGCCTTCGTGATCGTACAGTTCTGTCATATATTAGTTTGACTCAACGACGCCTGTTTATATATTAAACTGGCCATCTATTACGTCATCTTTCAACGATCTACACTCGTTTCTAAAAACACTCGTTCGATACTACGGGGGCCCTCTAGCCTGACTAAGGGATTCGCTATAGTTTTCGAAAATTCACTGGTATACGGTGAAAAAAAGGGTGTGTGTGTGTATTTGAGTTTTCAATATTTACTAAAGTATAATTATCAACTTTGGTTACGACCACGCCCTGTCTTCAGCCCCCGCCTCTCAACGGTAGAGCTATACGATAAGGTTGGTTTTTAAAAAAATAAAGGAACTCTCTTATTAAAACGATGTGTTATTTACGCTTGTTGCAGACGGATGCTGCTACCTAAGTAATCTTTGGGAGTCTGTCTTTATGCAATAAAAGCCCCAAGGAGGATTTAATCAGAAAGAGAATTTTACAAACCTGAATAGGTTATGAATTCTCTGATGAAATCCTCCTTGGGGCACGGCCACCCACCGCCCCACATAATGTCTGCAAGAAGACATATGGAAAGTGAATTGGGTGTGAGTTGCTTCCCTTGGCGTTTGGCGCCAAAGTAGGGAGAGGCCCAGTTTGGGTGGTCGTACATCATACACAAAAAAACGTTGTTTTTTAGTGTGGTTATATTTTATTAGGAACAAAATAGTTACAACATGTCATGTAGATTTTCTGTAGCCTTTAAAATGCAATAAGTGCCCCAAGGAGGATTTCATCAGAGAATTCATAACCTCTTCAGGTTTGTAAAAATAATCTCATACCAACTTTCACTGGAGTAGGTCCAATAGTTTTTCAAATATTGTAGTAAACTTCGGTACCTTAAATTAACTTCCAGACTATACGTGTTGATGAGAAGCCAGTGAGGGATCAAGGGCAGATAACACTGATTTGTATCCTATGGCCAGAGGCGCCCAAGATGTAGAAGAGGCACATTTAAGGATCTATGTACTATGATCGAAATGAAGAAGGAAATTTGAATGTGTTGTGTCAGAATAAGTATACTAATATCATGAATATCCAAATGAATGTAAAATTCAGTCCTTTAGAATGAGTAAGTTTGACTTGTATTTCAGGCAGAGTTCCGCGAGTACCCCCCTGTTTTGAGGCACGCAGTGTCAGTTGCACGCCGACTTCAAGATCCTCTTGTGGAGTTTGCCCAGCTGTGTAATGCAGACGAGGACATCCTCTGCTTGAAGTATCACCCACAACAGGTTTGTGTGCATTATATCTACACACAAGAGCATTATCATAACTACTTCATCTACTTGGCCACCCATTCTATAACCATTGATTATGCAGCAGAATCTGTTTCCGTGAGTTGACAGATTTCCTGATAAAGGTGTGGACGGGAGGCAGGTGGAAGTGAAACATGGCTTGTTTATTCAAGAACCAGACTTATCCATGCTTGGCCAGATACAGAATGTTAAACCATATTTCGAATATTATGAGTCCAACTGTTTCTGGGAAAGTGTTATTCTTCTGCAGGATTCTGTATCAAAAGAAGATCTTCTGAATTCTCTGTACCTGGAGTTTGTCAACAGAGTGAATGAAGTGGGTGTGGATGTGAATGAGGCCATCACTCACGCGCACACATCATCTTTAGTACAGTTCATCTGCGGACTTGGTCCAAGGAAGGGCAGTAATCTCCTCAAGGTATGTTTTACATGAATGTTTTTTGCTACGTGAGCATGATGAGGCATGCTGAAGGCGAGGGGTATACAGTTTGTGTCTTGTCTAGGTTCTGAAGCAGAACAACCAGAGGCTGGAGAACCGCACCCAGCTTGTGTCCCTGTGCAGCATGGGACCGAAGGTCTTCATCAACTGTGCTGGCTTCATTAAGATTGACACGAACAGCCTAGGAGACAGGTAATTTTTAAAAGCTGGATGGTAATTAGTGTTAGTTGTCAGTTTTCTACAGAGTTTTCTTAAATGAATGTGAGTGTGTACTGCTATTTACTTGGTAAAGAGATATTTTTAATGAGATCTACAATCTGCCTATATTAGTATTGAACTTTATCTTTCTCACAAACAATGTACACTTAATAATTTAGTCAACAGTTTTTAAGGTAAAAATGTATGAATATTAATCTTGACATTTTGTATGTCTTTCTTTGGGAAACATGCAGTCAAAAATAATATGAGTTATTATAATTTATATTAATTTATAATTTATAATTTATATATTTTCTAGTCCCAGGTTGACTATGGTTGCTTCTGTTTAGTACTGACAACTATGTGGATGTACTGGATGCATCTCGAGTTCATCCAGAGGCATACGAGTGGGCACGGAAGATGGCAGTAGATGCCCTGGAGTATGATGACACGGCTGAGGATGCCAACCCAGCTGGTGCCCTAGAGGAGATCCTGGAGAGCCCCGAGAGACTCAAGGACTTGGATCTGGATGCTTTTGCTGAAGAGTTGGAGAGACAGGTCAGTGGCTAGCATTGAGGTAGAAGGGAGACAGGATATTGGGGGAAGTGGTTAGTTCTGTGGTGTGGTAAAGAGAGGGACAGTGGATAGTTCTGTCGTGTGCTGGAGAGAGGGGTATTGGATAGTTGGATAGACTGCCCCCTCTCTCTCTCAGCACACCACAGACTGCCCCCTCTCTCCAGCACACCACAGACTGCCCCCTCTCAGTGGTGTGCTAGAGAGAGGAGGCAGTCTGTGGTGTGCTAGAGAGAGGAGGCAGTCTGTGGTGTGCTAGAGAGAGGAGGCAGTCTGTGGTGTGCTAGAGAGAGGAGGCAGTCTGTGGTGTGCTAGAGAGAGGAGGCAGTCTGTGGTGTGCTAGAGAAAGGAGGCAGTCTGTGGTGTGCTAGAGAGAGGAGGCAGTCTGTGGTGTGCTAGAGAGAGGAGGCAGTCTGTGGTGTGCTAGAGAGAGGAGGCAGTCTGTGGTGTGCTAGAGAGAGGAGGCAGTCTGTGGTGTGCTAGAGAAAGGAGGCAGTCTGTGGTGTGCTAGAGAGAGGAGGCAGTCTGTGGTGTGCTAGAGAAAGGAGGCAGTCTGTGATGTGCTAGAGAGAGGAGGCAGTCTGTGGTTTGCTAGAGAGAGGAGGCAGTCTGTGGTGTGCTAGAGAAAGGAGGCAGTCTGTGGTGTGCTAGAGAGAGGAGGCAGTCTGTGGTGTGCTAGAGAGAGGAGGCAGTCTGTGGTGTGCTAGAGAGAGGAGGCAGTCTGTGGTGTGCTAGAGAAAGGAGGCAGTCTGTGGTGTGCTAGAGAAAGGAGGCAGTCTGTGGTGTGCTAGAGAGAGGAGGCAGTCTGTGTTGTGCTAGAGAGAGGAGGCAGTCTGTGATGTGCTAGAGAGAGGAGGCAGTCTGTGGTGTGCTAGAGAAAGGAGGCAGTCTGTGGTGTGCTAGAGAGAGGAGGCAGTCTGTGGTGTGCTAGAGAGAGGAGGCAGTCTGTGGTGTGCTAGAGAGAGGAGGCAGTCTGTGGTGTGCTAGAGAAAGGAGGCAGTCTGTGGTGTGCTAGAGAGAGGAGGCAGTCTGTGGTGTGCTAGAGAGAGGAGGCAGTCTGTGGTGTGCTAGAGAGAGGAGGCAGTCTGTGGTGTGCTAGAGAGAGAAGGCAGTGGTTAGTTCTGCGACAGGGTAGAGAGAGAAGGCAGTGGTTAGTTCTGTGACTAGATAGAGAGAGAAGGCAGTGGTTAGTTCTGTGACAGGATAGAGAGAGGGGGCAGTGGTTAGTTCTGTGACAGGTAGAGAGAGAAGGCAGTGGTTATTTTTGGGACAGGATAGAGAGAGACGGCAGTGGTTAGTTTTGTGACAGGTAGAGCGAGGGAGCAGTGGTTTGTTCTGTGAAAGGAAAGAGAGAGGGAACAGTGGTTAGTTCTGTGAGATAGATAGAGAGAGAAGGCAGTGGTTAGTTCTGTGACAGGATAGAGAGAGGGGGCAGTGGTTAGTTCTGTGACTAGATAGAGAGAGAAGACAGTGGTTAGTTATGTGACAGGTAGAGAGAGAAGGCAGTGGTTAGTTCTCTGACAGTATAGAGAGAGAAGGCAGTGGTTAGTTCTGTGACAGGAAAGAGAGAGAAGGCAGTGGTTAGTTTTGTGACAGGTAGAGAGGGAGCAGTGGTTTGTTCTGTGACAGGATAGAGAGAAGGCAGCAGTTGATTATGTGACAGGATAGACAGGTGGCAGTTGTTTGTTCTGTGACAGGTAGAGAGAGAAGGCAGTGGTTAGTTTTGTGAGAGGATAGAGAGAGGAGGCAGTGGTTAGTTTTGTGAGAGGATAGAGAGAGAAGGCAGTGGTTAGTTTTTTGAGAGGATAGAGAGAGAAGGCAGTGGTTAGTTTTTTGAGAGGATAGAGAGAGGGAACAGTGGTTTGTTCTGTGACTAGATAAGAGAGAGGGGGCAGTGGTTAGTTCTGTGACAGGTAGAGAGAGAAGGCAGTGGTTAGTTTTGGGACATGATAGAGAGAGAAGGCAGTGGTTAGTTATCTGACAGGATAGAGAGAGAAGGCAGTGGTTAGTTCTGTGACAGGAAAGAGAGGTGGCAGTGGTTTTTTCTGTGACAGGATAGAGAGAGAAGGCAGTGGTTAGTTTTGTGAGAGGATAGAGAGAGAAGGCAGTGGTTAGTTCTGTGACAGGATAGAGAGAGAAGGCAGTGGTTAGTTCTGTGACTACATAGACGGGGCAGTGGTTAGTTTTGGGACAGGATAGAGAGAGAAGGCAGTGGTTAGTTTTGGGACAGGATAGAGAGAGAAGGCAGTGGTTAGTTCTGTGACAGGATAGAGAAGGCAGTGGTTAGTTCTGTGTCTAGATAGAGAGAGAAGGCAGTGGTTAGTTCTGTGACTAGATAGAGAGAGAAGGCAGTGGTTAGTTCTATGTCTAGATAGAGGGAGAAGGCAGTGGTTAGTTCTGTGACTAGATAGAGAGAGAAGGCAGTGGTTAGTTCTATGACAGGAAAGAGAGAGAAGGCAGTGGTTAGTTCTGTGACAGGATAGAAAGAGGGGGCAGTGGTTAGTTCTGTGACAGGTAGAGAGAGAAGGCAGTGGTTATTTTTGGGACAGGATAGAGAGAGAAGGCAGTGGTTAGTTTTGTGACAGGTAGAGAGAGGGAGCAGTGGTTTGTTCTGTGACAGGATAGAGAGAAGGCAGCAGTTGATTATGTGACAGGATAGACAAGTGGCAGTTGTTTGTTCTGTGACAGGTAGAGAGAGAAGGCAGTGGTTAGTTTTGTGAGAGGATAGAGAGAGAAGGAAGTGGTTAGTTCTGTGACAGGGTAGAGAGAGAAGGCAGTGGTTAGTTCTGTGACTAGATAGAGAGAGAAGGCAGTTGTTAGTTCTGTGACTAGATAGAGAGAGAAGGCAATGGTTAGTTTTGTGACTAGATAGAGAGAGAAGGCAGTGGTTAGTTTTGTGACTAGATAGAGAGAGAAGGCAGTGGTTAGTTTTGTGAGAGGATAGAGAGAGAAGGAAGTGGTTAGTTCTGTGACAGTATAGAGAGAGAAGGCAGTGGTTAGTTCTGTGACAGGAAAGAGAGAGAAGGCAGTGGTTAGTTTTGTGACAGGTAGAGAGGGAGCAGTGGTTTGTTCTGTGACAGGATAGAGAGAAGGCAGCGGTTGATTATGTGACAGGATAGACAGGTGGCAGTTGTTTGTTCTGTGACAGGTAGAGAGAGAAGCCAGTGGTTAGTTTTGTGAGAGGATAGAGAGAGAAGGCAGTGGTCAGCCGTATGGTAGGTTGTGGAGAAGCATTGCAAAAGATAGTTGTTGTGGTAGCATGTAGGCCTGTGAACAGCACTCAGGTCACAATTCAGGATTGAGTTAACTTAGTTTTAGCTGACATTGGTTGCGGAGAGTAGCAGGATGGGTAATAGTTTCGAGGGTTTCCGTTTTGCCCCACACTGAACCATATGTGGTGTCTCCTGAAGCAAGTAACTTTTTTCTAAATATGCACCAGCAGGGAATGGGTACCCAGTAGGATATGATGGCAGTGTGACTGTGAACCTTCTTGCACCTCATACACCCCAGGGAGCTGCGAATGAAATTCAAGTGCACATTGATCCATTCAATGAGTAATAATGATGTAGCACTATCAGCATTCACGTGTTGAATGGAATTTGTCCTATTATTAAAGCAGCTTTTTATGATATGCTTTATCAGGTGTATCTATTGCTGACGTCAAATGTTGATGTGAAAGTTTTAGGAAACACAGATTCTTATTTTGCTACCAGGGTTATGGTGACAAACACATTACACTGTATGACATCCGAGCGGAATTGAATCAACGCTACAAGGACCTGCGAACTCCATACAGATCACCCACAAATGAAGAGAGATTCAACATGATCACTAAAGAAACACCAGAAACATTCTATGTTGGTAAGCAGATATTGTAAGCTTTAGTAAGTGATAGTCATGAGCATTCAGTTGAAACCGTTGGATTGATATAATAAGATGAAAACATCCAGTACTAATCTTGAGGATGTGGAGTCAGTAATTTGTTCTACTGCATCAACAATTTTGGTATGTGTGTCAGGTAAACTGGTGATGTGCACAGTGACGGGGATTGCCCATAAGCGCCCACAAGGTGACCAGTTGGATCAGGCCAACCCTGTCAGGAATGACGAGTCAGGACTATGGCAGTGCCCATTCTGTCAGAAGGATGACTTCCCAGAATTGAGTGAGGTACCACATAGATATATAATAATCACTATACTCAATCAGTTGTGTTATCAATAATTAGGTGTCCAACATGTGGCTTAACCAAAATTCTTAAGCTCTGTGATGGTAAAATATGAATAGCTGAGCTGGCCCAAAGTGTATGGTGTCCTGGTACTGGTTGTTGTCTGTGTGCATACACTGAGCTCGTCACCTGGCAGGTTTGGAGTCACTTTGATGCTGGGAACTGTCCAGGGGCGGCAGTTGGTGTGAAGACTCGCTTGGACAACTCTGTGACAGGCTTCATCCCTACAAAGATGATCAGTGACAAGCAAGTGAAAAACCCAGAGGAGAGAGTACAGGTAAGGCTAGCAGGGTTATCTAGAGGAACTCTGTGGATCAGCTAACATTAGCATTCATCCTGGTTGAGGGTAATTAGATGACCATGGGATGTAATAATGTTACACCTGACCCTAACTACTGTGGATTGGTGGACACCTTGATGCTGTCACTGCACTGACTGTCCTCCTACTTAGAATATAACAGATCATGTTGCATTATAAATGTGAACAGTCAATATGTATTATCCAAATGTACCACGTTAGCTAAATGAGACAGATGCTAGTACCTTTATCAAGCTTGATAAAGCATCTGAACCAAAACATCAGATTGAAAGAATATAGGAGTTGAAAAGTCAACTGTCTTCGTTGATACTACAGTTTCTAAAATGCCACTTAAAGAATAAGGTGAGCTAAACTATAATTGGGCTATTGACATGAAATATCAGGCTTCGCCGTTCAGCAAACCTGGTGACAGAAAATAACACATTCTACAAAGACCTTTTTTCAAGATGTTCACTTTAACAAATATTGATTTATTTTTATCGTGTCATACATATTTAGTATAATAGCCAGTCAGTTTGGTCAAGTCTTAGTTGGTCTGGTCATGTGACAGGTTAAAACTGATATGAAACTTGCTGATTGATGTCCTCTGTTCAATCAAAATAAAAAACTTGCCTGCTTTTTGTGAGCTTGAAAATGGAAACTTGTAGAAGACTACACCAACCAGTAATCTCTCCTGCACAGGACATGAGGAGCTGGCAGTCATTCCAAGCAGATTGTAGAAGACTGGTAATGAGGTTTCCCTGCAAGTTGCTCTACATCGTTTCAATAGTCAGGATAGAAAATATGATGCAGAAATAAATCAAAGTTCCACACTGTCTGATTTGGGGGAGGTACACATTAGTGCAGTTTCATTTCAAGAAATGCTTGTCAATTACCCAATTGTGAATTATTTTACAAAATACTTTGATCACCATATCAAAACAAAGATGCATGACCAAATAGTTGTGATTGTGTTGTAGGTTGGGATGACAATACACACTCGTATCACAAAGATTGACATCGACAGGTTCCAGGTGGACATGACCTGCAAGTCCTCAGATCTTCACGACAAGGAAGGCACTTGGAAGTTAGTAAACATCTTCTTGTGATTAAATCTTAGAAAATGACTGAGATTAAGATAACTAGGAAAGTAATGTAATCCTGCACAGGTGTTAGCAGTGTGTTGTATCTTGTAGACCTCAGCGGGATGTGTACTACGACTGCGATGTGGAGAAGAAGGACATTGAGAAGGAGCAGGAGAAGAAGAAACAACAGGCCAGACAGAGTGAGTAAAACAGGCATGGAGTAACAGTTGCTGACTTGCTGTTATGTATGTCATGGAGTGACTAGCTGCCATGTTGTGTGTCATGAGTTCCTAGCTGTCATGTTGTGTGTCATGGAGTGACTAGCTGTCATGTTGTGTGTCATGAGTGCCTAGCTGTCATGTTGTGTGTCATGGAGTGACTAGCTGCCATGTTGTGTGTCATGAGTGCCTAGCTGTCATGTTGTGTGTCATGGAGTGACTAGCTGTCATGTTGTGTGTCATGGAGTGACTAGCTGTCATGTTGTGTGTAATGGAGTGACTAGCTGCCATGTTGTAATGTCATGGAGTGACTAGCTATCATGTCGTGTGTCATGGAGTGACTAGCTGCCATGTTGTAATGTCATGGAGTGACTAGCTATCATGTCGTGTGTCATGGAGTGACTAGCTGTCATGTTGTATGTCATGGAGTGACTAACTGTCATGTTGTGTGTCATGGAGTGACTAGGTGTCATTGAGTGACTAGCTGCCATGTCGTGTGTCATGGAGTGACTAGCTGTCATGTTGTGTGTCATGGAGTGACTAGCTGTCATGTTGTGTGTCATGGAGTGACTAGGTGTCATGTTGTGTGTCATGGAGTGACTAGCTGTCATGTTGTGTGTCATGGAGTGACTAGCTGTCATGTTGTGTGTCATGGAGTGACTAGCTGTCATGTTGTGTGTCATGGAGTGACTAGGTGTCATTGAGTGCCTAGCTGTCATGTTGTGTGTCATGGGGTGTGTCTTGGAGTGACTAGCTGTCATGTTGTGTGTCATGGAGTGACTAGCTGTCATGTGTGTCTTGGAGTGACTAGCTGTCATGTTGTGTGTCTTGGAGTGACTAGCTGTCACGTTGTGTGTCATGGAATGACTAGCTGTCATGTTGTGTGTCATGGAGTGACTAGCTGTCATGTAGTGTGTCATGGAGTGACTAGGTGTCATTGAGTGACTAGCTGCCATGTTGTGTGTCATTGAGTGACTAGCTGTCATGTTGTGTGTCATGGAGTGACTAGCTGTCATGTTGTGTGTCTTGGAGTGACTAGGTGTCATGTTGTGTGTCATGGAGTGACTAGCTGTCATGTTGTGTGTCATGGAGTGACTAGCTGCCATGTTGTAATGTCATGGAGTGACTAGCTGTCATGTTGTGTGTCATGGAGTGACTAGCTGTCATGTTGTGTGTCTTGGAGTGACTAGCTGTCACGTTGTGTGTCATGGAGTGACTAGCTGTCACGTTGTGTGTCATGGAGTGACTAGCTGTCATGTTGTGTGTCATGGAGTGACTAGCTGTCATGTTGTGTCATGGAGTGACTAGCTGTCATGTAGTTTGTCATGAAATGACAGTTACTGATTAGCTCATGTGTATCATGTCACCTTTGTTATTTTCATACAGTTGGTAAAGAATTGCTGAAGTCTTATGTCCAGATTCTTTAGATATTTGTTTTCTGACTGTTCATGTATTGTGTGTTGCCTTTCAGCCTACATAAAGCGTGTGATAGTTCACCCATCTTTCCACAATATTGGGTACAAGGAGTGTGAGAAGCTGATGGTCAACATGGACCAAGGGGATGTCATCATCAGGCCAAGCAGCAAGGTATGCATGCACATTCACTGCTGGTAGTTTCATCAAGTTATTAATTAAAACAAGAATTAACTGTATGAATTCACTTTTGTTGTCATTGGGAAATCTCTAAAAACTGATGAGCTGAACACGTGACACGTCTACTCTTGTCAATAGAGGTAACTAAGGGAAATCTGCTGGTCTGTTAACTTGAAAATGGAAAGATCAGGCATGTCCAGAGAGCCAGATAAATCCAGATTTCATGCTGCATCATAGGGGTATCCATTATTGTTTATTGATAATGTAAAATATCCAACAGTAATTCTCCCTTACTATTCTATTGTCTAATTGATGACAATGTGCATCTGGTGACATGACCCTAATCATTGCATGTATGTGGCTAGGGAGCCAACCACTTGACTTGCACGTGGAAGGTTGCAGACGACATCATGCAACACATTGACATTCGTGAGGAGGGCAAGGAGAATGACTTCAGCTTGGGGCGCTCACTGTGGATAGCACAGGAGGTGAGTGGAAACACTACACTCTTTCAATGCATATTCTACAACAGTTATGGCCACACATTATCTGTACAATATCCCAAACTTAAGTCCTTTAGAGATACAACTGCTTTTTTCAGTGACGGAAAATGTTTAGCTGGTGATGGAGATTAACTGTGATCTTGTGTTTCTACTGATGTCCTTGGATACTTGACCTAAAGGAAAAACCAATAAAAAGCTTGAATTTCAGTGGATGATATGCCAGAATTTGTAGGTATTACCATTATGAGTACCCTTGGGGATTTGGCTGGTGATGCACTGCTTGTCGGGTACAGCGATATCAATTATATAAATCATTGCATGAATAGGAATTTGAGGATCTGGATGAAATCATTGCAAGACATATTCAACCTATGGCAGCATATGTGCGAGATATTGTGGGCTTCAAGTACTACCGTGATGCTGAAGGTGGCAAGCGAGAGATCCTTGACAAGTTACTTATTGAAGAGAAGAAAAAGGCTCCATCCAGGTGAATCCCTGTATTCTTATGTTCACTCTAACAGTGTTGAGTAAGACTCAAGTGTCCAAGTGGGCTTATGGTAATTCATGTTGTTCTTTGTCAGTCAGTGTTCTCGATTGTTTAATGACAGATTCTCATCATATTCCGCCAGAAACCATAATGGCAGTTTTTTGTTTTCTTGGTGTTCATTTGACTGTTCTCAACTTGTTCATATTTACATATCTGCTTCAACTATAAGACATATGGAGCTGAAACTTAGCATGAATCATCTCAGCTATGGTGTTTCTAAAATCGTCTCACGGAATTCTGATCCAATTTTAAACAGGTGTAAAATTTTCACTTTTGGCCTTTACTTTAACATGCAGCAAGTATTTGGTGTGGGGAATAACATATCATTTTTATTTTGGCATAGTTAGATTGTTTATCCAGCTATGACATTCTGCAAGTATCATAAAATATTTGATATACAGTAATTATGTGGTATAACAATAACTCATGTTATAGTTTGCTCTGTATTGTGATCTTTAACACGAGCCAAAGGTCAAGGTCAGTGTTGAGGTTGTTGTGAGACATTGTAATGTGAATTTCTTATTAAGATCCTAGGGGCGGTCGGGTAGCCTAGTGGTTAAAGCGTTGGCTTGTCACGCCGAAGACCCGGGTTTGATTCCCGACATGGGTACAATGTGTGAAGCCCAGATCTGGTGTCCCCTGCCGTGATATTCCTGGAATATTGCTAAAAGCGGCATAAAACCATACTCACTCTCACTATTAAGATCCTAACAATTAGAAGTCGGTAACTGGCAATTAATACAACCATGCATCACAATAACCTCAAAGATGACCTTGACCTCTGATGGGGGCCCACCCATATGTGTACCATGCACATCTAAAAGCTTCACGGCTGTAGAGGAAACCATGCCTCAGAACGTGACAATGACATTATGGAAGTATTGGTTTTGGACTGGAAGTACATGGTGGTATTTCATGACTTTAGAAGCTTTGAAGAAATGGCGGTTGAGGGGTGTTTTTGATGGTACATGCCAACACGTCTAGTTAAATAACATTTTTGAGTTTTTGTCTCATCTACTGATCAGTAAAATAAACAAGAAAAAGAATGCCTAACCTAGGCAATTAAAATTTCATGCAGAGAAATATCAATGCAGAGAAGTTATTTGTCAGATCTTATAAGCATCAGGTAATGGTGAAATTTCTTTCCTGTTTTTGTATTTCATTCTGCTCATTGTTACTTGTTTTGTTTGGTAGAATTCCGTACTACTTCAGTGTGTCGAAGCAGTACCCTGGTAAGTTCCTGCTGTCCTACCTTCCCAGGACCAAACCCCGTCATGAGTACTTCTCAGTGACAGCAGAGGGTCTCAAGTACCGCACACAAATATTCCATTCCATCAACTCTCTCATCCGCTGGTTCAAGGAACACTTCAGAGACCCCATTCCAGGTGAGAGCCCATGCCTCTTCCAGCACATGGTCTGACTGATTCAGTTTACTTACAGATTACAGATCTATACACAGACGGCCATTTCATGTGGTGCACCACATACTGTACTGGAGAATTAAAACAAAACGAACTGATCTGTGACAATGATAGTTTACACATCATGTACAACATGGTGCCGTTGTACAAAACAACGTAAGTCTCTGTTTGGGATGGGAGTTACGATCACCTTAGCGTTAAGATAGCTTTGTACAATGGTATTAGGGATGGGTATTGGAGGTTGAAGGTGAATCACAAGATTTTATGATGAACAAGGTGGTATTGTGATATGAATCATGATATATTGTATAATTCTAAATTTTGAATTCAGAACATTTTGAAACACCAAGTGTATGAAATGAAGTTCATAAATGGAACAAAACAAGATGCTGGTACATCTACTCATTCAACAAAAACGCATGCTCCGGTTATTTGGCAAGTGTTTAACTTTAAACACGTGATACAATTCATTATTTGAATTCACCCAATAAACTGAACATTAAGAAATGATATTGTGAAGCATATCAAGGAAAGAATGAACCTCAGTTTACTGATGTACAACACATCCTTAGTCAGTTTACATGACGTTTAGCCTTTACATTATGCCTTGTGTGTTGTTGCAGGCACCCCAGCCAGTTCACGCACCCCGATGGTGTCTTCAGCCTACCCTACGCCCAGCATCAACCTTCAGAGTGAGTAGTTCTTCCTTGTTAATTATGACCAACAATGCTGTAGACATGAATATTTTGATAATGTTGCAAAATTCAGTGAACTGCTCATCCAGCATATCCTTCCTCTTTCAGATGTGGATCCCGCCACTATCCAGCGAGCAGCAGCTGTCCTCCCCAACAACATCTACAACACACTGGCACAGGTAGCCAATGCTACACCGCAACAATTTGGGGCAAACCGCAACTTCGCCGGTGCATACAGTGGTGGATTTGGTTACCAGGTAAGTTGTTGTTATACCAATGCAGAGTGTATATATATAAAAATCTACTACTAAATTTCTGGGACTGTAAAATGGAAATAAACTGATCTCAGACAATCCCACAATTGATATCATTAACATTATTGAATAGAACTCTCAATTGGTATAAAACATAAGGACAATGTTATGAAATTGAAATGTTACTTTAATCTTTGAAGGTGGAAATTGTATTTATTTTTGTTAATGACAAAAAAAGAAAGAAAAGATGATTTTTTCTTAGTGGAAAAAAAGAAGACTTTGAATGAAAATGAATAATGATCTGTGTATGTTCCAGCAACCAACACCGCTGGGCATGACTCCACTTGTAACCCCCTCCTACCATGGCCAGATAGCCACTACTCCAGGAGGGCAGCCCATCAACACACCTTCCTACAACCCTACACCACGCACTGCCTGGCCACCCACTACACCCAGGACTCCTGCACGTACACCCCAACACAGAACCACACCCGGCCAGACAACGCAGCGGATGACGCCACGGCCCACACCCTCCACCCCTGCTGCCACTGATTGGGCCAAGGCAGCCGAGATGTGGGCAAAGAGGAAGCAGGATTCCCGCAAGCCGACAACACCTCGCTCTCATAGTTCTCCCCGTGTGCGACCCTCACCTAGTCCCATGCTGGACAGTAGTCCAGATGGCGGAGATGCCACTCCCCTCATCGATGAGCGCTGAACACCAAGAAAATGACAGGAGCAGTGCTTTTGTTCTGCCAGCTTGAGAGATCATCTCTCAGCTGGAAGTGGATATGACCAGGTGCCTCATCTACAGCAAGTGAACATCCAGGTGGTGTCTTGCCTCAGCATGTGTATGTAGAAGCTGTTGGGAAGAGTGTGTGCCTGGTCCTGTACATACAGCGGACAGCTCCCAAGTGCTGCTTATATGTTGACTATTGCTGGATACCATCATACATTACAAATGGTGGGCTGCTAAGGGGCAAGGAAGGTCTTCATCCTTTTGTTCAGAGTAAGATGTATGTAATGTGTAGATTGGTTGAATCTGTACAAATATACTTACAATAATGGAACAAGCCAAAACATGTCAATTGCATTGTCATGTTTTATGTGTCACAGGATGTCTTCATTTGTATTTATTGATTTGATACTTTTTCCTAATGTATTAATGATCTTACAGGTATTTCTCTGGGGGAGAATCATGAAACAGTTTGATACAGTGTGGCAGAGATGTTTGCCTGTGTAAATAAACACAGCTGTAAGTGAATCATGTCTCCTCTACATTTTAAAAGCATTTGTTGTACAAGATTATATAACATTGAGGTATTGCTGATATGTGCATGTATAACAAAGGGAGCATGCCTGGCACCAGAGAAGGTATGCACATTATTTGTAGGGGAACTTTCTAGTTCAGTTTGGGACTTTTGAAAAGGACAACATTTCCTGTGACCTATGACAGAATCATTTGACATACTTGCCTGTGTTTCTCATTTCTGATGCTCCATTTGTCATTGAGGACAGTTACATTGTATAAAGCATATCTTTACACAGAAATAAAATCTTCTCAACAGTGCAATCTTTCTTACTTTGTTTTACTCAGATCATTGTCACCAGACTGGAAGTTTGATTACCAGGTACTGTTGGAACATGAATCAGGGCCTGGCAGTCTCAATGTGTCATCACACCCAGAATGAGTGCCTGGCTGTCTCAATGTGTCCTCACACCCAGAATCAGGGCCTGGCAGTCTCAATGTGTCATCACACCCAGAATCAGGGCCTGGCTGTCTCAATGTGTCATCACACCCAGAATCAGGGCCTGGCTGTCTCAATGTGTCATCACACCCAGAATCAGGGCCTGGCAGTCTCAATGTGTCCTCACACCCAGAATGAGGGCCTGGCTGTCTCAATGTGTCATCACACCCAGAATCAGGGCCTGGCAGTCTCAATGTGTCATCACACCCAGAATGAGTGCCTGGCTGTCTCAATGTGTCCTCACACCCAGAATGAGGGCCTGTCTGTCTCAATGTGTCATCACACCCAGAATGAGGGCCTGGCTGTCTCAATGTGTCCTCACACCCAGAATGAGGGCCTGGCAGTCTCAATGTGTCCTCACACCCAGAATGAGGGCCTGGCTGTCTCAATGTGTCATCACACCCAGAATCAGGGCCTGGCAGTCTCAATGTGTCCTCACACCCAGAATGAGGGCCTGGCTGTCTCAATGTGTCCTCACACCCAGAATGAGTGCCTGGCTGTCTCAATGTGTCCTCACACCCAGAATGAGGGCCTGGCTGTCTCAATGTGTCATCACACCCAGAATCAGGGCCTGGCAGTCTCAATGTGTCATCACACCCAGAATGAGGGCCTGGCTGTCTCAATGTGTCATCACACCCAGAATGAGGGCCTGGCTGTCTCAATGTGTCCTCACACCCAGAATGAGGGCCTGGCTGTCTCAATGTGTCATCACACCCAGAATGAGGGCCTGGCAGTCTCAATGTGTCCTCACACCCAGAATCAGGGCCTGGCTGTCTCAATGTGTCCTCACACCCAGAATGAGGGCCTGGCTGTCTCAATGTGTCATCACACCCAGAATGAGGGCCTGGCTGTCTCAATGTGTCATCACACCCAGAATGAGGGCCTGGCAGTCTCAATGTGTCATCACACCCAGAATGAGTGCCTGGCTGTCTCAATGTGTCCTCACACCCAGAATGAGGGCCTGGCAGTCTCAATGTGTCCTCACACCCAGAATGAGGGCCTGGCTGTCTCAATGTGTCATCACACCCAGAATGAGTGCCTGGCTGTCTCAATGTGTCCTCACACCCAGAATGAGGGCCTGGCTGTCTCAATGTGTCCTCACACCCAGAATGAGGGCCTGGCTGTCTCAATGTGTCATCACACCCAGAATCAGGGCCTGGCTGTCTCAATGTGTCATCACACCCAGAATCAGGGCCTGGCAGTCTCAATGTGTCCTCACACCCAGAATGAGTGCCTGGCTGTCTCAATGTGTCATCACACCCAGAATGAGTGCCTGGCTGTCTCAATGTGTCATCACACCCAGAATGAGGGCCTGGCTGTCTCAATGTGTCATCACACCCAGAATCAGGGCCTGGCAGTCTCAATGTGTCCTCACACCCAGAATCAGGGCCTGGCTGTCTCAATGTGTCATCACACCCAGAATGAGGGCCTGGCTGTCTCAATGTGTCATCACACCCAGAATGAGGGCCTGGCTGTCTCAATGTGTCCTCACACCCAGAATGAGGGCCTGGCAGTCTCAATGTGTCATCACACCCAGAATGAGGGCCTGGCTGTCTCAATGTGTCATCACACCCAGAATGAGGGCCTGGCTGTCTCAATGTGTCATCACACCCAGAATGAGGGCCTGGCTGTCTCAATGTGTCCTCACACCCAGAATGAGGGCCTGGCTGTCTCAATGTGTCATCACACCCAGAATGAGGGCCTGGCTGTCTCAATGTGTCATCACACCCAGAATGAGTGCCTGGCTGTCTCAATGTGTCATCACACCCAGAATGAGGGCCTGGCTGTCTCAATGTGTCCTCACACCCAGAATGAAAAATCGATAACAAACATCATGGCTTGTCATATTGAGAAATATATTTTGTACAAGAAATAGTAAATGAGGCATAAAAAATCATTTACACAGGATCTCCCTTGTCCAACTATATGACATTTTTACAAAATACATCACACCTGGCGAATATATGTCAATGCTAAGGAGACAAATGAACTTATTATTGTCTTCACTGAAACTTAACTTGGCACACTCACATGATACTTCTTGTCAGACCAGAGTGACCTTTAAATCCATATGTGGCTCCGTATGTTGAGTAAACCACATTGATAGAATGTTTTAGAATGTTAGCCTTGAACTTGATCTCCTCACCCTCCAACATATGGTCCATCTTTACAGTAGAACTCTTCTCCAAGAAAGAAGGACCCTTCCATTTGATGTTCTATAGCCTTATGTTATGGTTACAGGCTAGAACTTCCTGGATGTATACAGACAAACCACTATTTTAGTTATTTGGTGAATAAACCTTTTTTATGTTGGAAACTGTTCTTACTAACCAGTTCTCAACTACATGTATGGATTAAGTGCATTAAGTGCATTAAGTGCATTAAGTGCCACATTTCTCATTACAAACATATTTGCCTCCAAACTCCATGGCATAGTGAGAGATGTGTTGTTTATCCATCAGCATGCCCTTTTTGAACACCAAGATGTCTGCAGTGGCACTGTAGCTCTCAACACATGCCCGGCGGAACCCTGTCGTCTCAGGTCCATATAAACAGTCACTGAAGGCTTTTGTGTTGCTGCTGATGTAGATGTGCAAAGTGTGTACCAACCCGATCGCTGTCAAATTTACGTAGCCTGCACACCCATCGTGTCTACTTTCAACTCTACTATCAACAGGCGTGTAGTCCAGCATTAGTTGTTTAGCAGGATTCCTGTAGCCAATCAAATAGGCTGTAACGGTTATAACATCTCTGACAATTCCTCCTGACAGTGAAAGACTTACGTTTGAAGCTGGGTTCACCCCCTGTGTCCAGATCCAGGCAGGAGGAAACGCCTTGCCCCAGTTCTTCTCCATGTGAGCCACTGCACTCCTTCCGGTCACCCGGAGGCCAAGATGGGGTACACTAAACTCATACCACTCGACCCTCGACCGAAGACTGTATACGAACCAGTGGAGAGGGAGGGGCAGATGTTCAAGCCAGCCCTCTGGACCCTTCCCATTGGGACCCCATGGGATGGGAGAAGATACTATCCCTCGGAAAATGGCGCCCTCTGTCTGGAAGCTGAAATGTGTCCTATTTTCTTGTACATTGAAGGTGATATTTTGTCCAGTTATCCATTCAAAAACTGCCGGCGAAATGTCATCGGGGTTCTTAGAAACCGGAAATCCATGAACTGTAATATTCATCTGAAACAATCATGTTGCATTTGCAGTTGTAGTTGGTCGTTGTGAAAATCAACAATTACACATTTCTGTACTTAGTTGCCCTGTGGGCAGTGTGGTTTAAACTGATGGAAGTTTCTCTGAAATATTAAAGATTGCCTAGAGTCAGGTAGCAATTGGTAAACAGTAGTAGTGTTCCCCATCACCACAGCACATTTTCCAAGATGGTGGCACTTCCATTCCGGTGCATGCTTGAACACACAACACCCGGAAGTGCTGCCATCTTGGAAAAGACGCTATGTCACTGCAATATGACAGCACATGAGATCACATGACCGAATGCACCGTTTTTGTGGCAGAATCTCTCAGGAAATGACATCATCGGTTGGTGGCCCATGCACAGAGGAGAGAGTAAAAAAAGGTAATGTTGGGGTATGTTGGGTCAGGGCGTTGGGGCAAGCTGGAAAACAGCACCAAGGAGCAGCTACACATTATTAACAATGCAAACAAACTGGAGTTTCAAGCACTGGGTTACGATTGGGGTAGCCCTAAAGAGAGCCACTGGAAGAGTGGTAGGGAATATGTTTTTACAGTCTGCTGCATGCAAGGTCCTTGCTTCGGAAAAAGAATTGGCTGGTGCAAGCACTGTTGTGCAGTCATTGTTGATTCTTTCATAATACTCCCTCACAGGACAAAGTGGAACCGACTTGAGGGATTCACTCTGTAGCACTGAGTAAAAATGATACCTCCCCAATTCTTTGATACTCTGGGGGTTTTGGTGGGGTGGTGGTGGTGCTGCTGCTGGAGGCACCCAGGTTGACTGAGGGCAGATGCCAGCCTGTTCTGTCTTCATATCTTGTGCTTCAACAGGTCTGAGAAACACCTTTCTGAGGGTGCATCACCATATAATAAAGGGATGACTGCTTTAGCTCTTTACTGTCAGTTAAGACAACACCACCATCAATACCCCACCTCCATGGAAATAAAGATGCTGCCTACCAGTCTATGCCAAAAGCACTCTGAAGTAGGAGCAACACAATACTGAAAGTCCTGCTGCATTTATTGCAGTGTTGGGCCATCTTCAAGAGGCAAGGGATTTAGCTGACTATAAGTCCAATTCCTACCCTTGCCAAACTAGTCTGGAATCTTGTGGCTTGATCGTAGAGCCACCAGTGTCTATCGTGAGTTATGTCCCTTCTATATTCCTCCTACTGACCAATCAGATTCCACCTCATATCACTTGCATTCTCTTCAAACAAAATGGAAGTGCCCAATCAAGATATAATGTAACTAAAAGGGTCTTCCTCACAAAGTACATCAAATCACTGGAGCAAGTTGATTAAAAACATAAAGATTTGGAAAACATCTGTGAATGGTGGGTTGACGATACACTTGTTTTGCAAATCCTGTAATTAACCGAAATCTGCACAGATGACGATTTTGTTACACGATTTGTGGTTGGACTATGCATAGCCTGTTATGCCAGCCAAAATATAATGCAGAAATTCCAGCCTAATTCGGGAAGTGTGGAAACTGGACTTTTATAGTCAGTTAACTCCTTTGCCTCACGACGATGGTGTTGGACAGCAATGATGTGAGATGCTCTCTCACAGTCAAATGACCTTCGGAGTAGCAACCATCTCTCCCAAAAGAAAAACTTTTCACATTGCAAGAAATGACAACATTGTCATAATGTGGCATCCAAGGTCTTTTGTATACAAACTATGAGAAGTTACAGAAGAAATATAACGAGAAACTTAACATGCAACCATAACAGGTCTAAGATAGAGTTTTGTGTGTGAATTATCATGGAACTGTTCTGGGTGAACAATACCTTCCAAATGACGTGCTGGTTTTCTTGGGGAATTAGTCAGCAAAGAGCCAGAGTCACAGGAGACTAATCACAATTTTATTTACAAGAACAATTAACAATTTACAATATACTTAGATAATAACTGAGGGTGCCACAGAGAGTCGGTACACACTCTGGGCTGAGGGAGAGAGGTCTGCTTGGTAAGAGAGTCAAACCCCTTCTCTCCTTCTCTCAATCTCTCTCTCTGGACCAAGGCTTATATAGCCAAGGTCACCTGACATTTAGTAAGTAATAAATATAAATGTAAACAGTAAATCATCAGTGACATGCTTGCACATCCTGTTCAGGATGGCAGATGTACACAAAACTGGGGATTAACAATTAGGATTAGCATCTTATAAATAACAGCAATTAAATGTTTCAAGGCATATAGATGTCATGGCTCCAGGGTAATGAGCCTTTGCAATCAAATGTTCTTCAGACAATGGGTGTCGTAAATCAGTCACCATGACAACTTCCCTCCGTTACGTGAAGCTTGGACCCCAAGCTTATATGAGTCCAAATTGATATGTGTGAGTTTTTTTCACCAACGAAAACAACCATGCAAATGTGAACAAAATCAGTTACATGAAATCCTTATGCAACAAATATATCTATGCAATGGCGGTATGAAAGTGATCATATAGCCAATTTGAATTAGTGCCAGTTTGAAAACTAACCAAGTGATCTTTGTAATGTGCAATTTCACTACAAGGTAATTACTGCTTTGCACAGATTCAATAAATATATCACTGAAGGTTCTTTGAATTCAGGAGTCTGGCTTGGCGGTGCAACTCAGTACCGAATAATGATAATGAGTAATGTCATAAAAAGTACAAAGTAAACATCTCAGCAAATATTTCGCATAAAGAAATTTGACACCAGGAGTCTAGCTTTACCGCGTGACTCAAACGGTACTTGTGGGTACTATTGCCCTTTTAAGTACAATGGGTGCTCTTCCCGTGTCTTTGACGGAGCTTGCCCAGATATTGTGGGTGCGATGCCCAAGAAAAAAAATCCTTAATTACGACATCAAAACTCTGAAATGCTGAATACTGCTGTGCTGTTAATTACTCAATACTGACATACAATAAACATATGTGTGGGGGTGGCTGACTCAATAATATCCCTAATCTGAATTCAAAGTCCTAGACAATACATTTTAATTTTGTACCAAACTGTGCACATTAATTACTTGTAACAAATGACAAATTTTGTCGTTTAGATTTTTGAAATTACGAGTCGAGCTTAGAGGTGTGACTCAATAACCCTACAGCTTAGGTTTGTCTGGGCCCTAGCTGCAACTATATGTCTGGCGTGGCCTGGAGACATTTAAAAGATTCCCTACACAATAACTTCAAAGATCTAGCTTGACTAAAGATGTAATTTGGAGTATATTGCACACATACAAAACTGAATTTTGGAAAGACACATTTTGGCATTAATATACTGGCTTTGATTAAACATACCTGGTTGCACTTTTCAACAGTCACACAATATATATCCTTGATTAAGTCCATGTAAGTAAACACAAATTAGTAAGTCCCAATGAGGTATCTTGTACACAGTGTCCATCTTGTAGGTGCCAGTGAGGCGGTTTCTGTATTGTGCAGGGTCTGCATGAAGATGGCTGGGGTCGGGTCTCTGTGGGATAGGCGTGTATACTTCTTTTCTTAGGTCATGTGCAGGAACGACATCTTGAAGGGGAAGTCTTAGCAGTGTTGCTAAGATATTCGAGCAGGGAAGGTTTGGGATCGGAGAACTTGTTCTTGATTGGAGAGGTTCTTGTTCTTTCTTCAATCTTGTTAAAGGCCATTTCTTCGTTCTTGGTGATTGGCCTCCAGGAAGGTAGTATATCCTTTTAATAAGAGACTGTCACTTCCTACAGTTTTGTGAACCATATGCCTTGCTGCAAAGAGGTACAGGAAAGGACAGACTAAGAAGTCTGTCATACCCGATAGCTCCACCAAATTAACAACGCGTGGCGGTCCGACGTATGGTTCTCAGTAGGAAGTGACAACTTGGGGACGATGGCTTGCGGTATATACAGTTTTACTTTATACATGTAGATATATACATACAAAAGACACTATGTGTCAGGTCAGCACATAGTGGTAGTGGTTGTTGTCTAGGTGCCCCGGAAGCACCCAGCCTAACCCTAGCTAGGCTAAGGGTAAGACCTTTTTTTCCCCCTCCTCTCCTTTTTTTCTTCTTCCTCTCCTTTTCTTTTCTCTATCTCTCTTTTCTGGACCAAGGCTTATATAGCCAAGGTCACCTGACATTTAGTAAGTAAATAAATATAAATGTAAACAGTAAATCATCAGTGACATGCTTGCACATCCTGTTCAGGATGGCAGATGTACACAAAACTGGGGATTAACAATTAGGATTAGCATCTTATAAATAACAGCAATTAAATGTTTCAAGGCATATAGATGTCATGGCTCCAGGGTAATGAGCCTTTGCAATCAAATGTTCTTCAGACAATGGGTGTCGTAAATCAGTCACCATGACAGTAGTAAGAACATGCACCATGAAGGGTTGCCCATTTTGCGTACTGGTTTCTTCTAGTGAGTGCAGACTGAGCCTGAAACCAGTTCCACATGAGCCCAACACTGACTGTGGTAGCATGAGGATACCATCCACTGGCATGATGGACCAACACATAGAGATGGTACACACCAGGCTTGACGAGAATGAGGAATCCTATGTTGCAATGATGCCTGGTGCAAAACAATACACACTCCCAATGTTGTCCTGGGAGATGACTGGGCTCCATGTTGACAATGCATGCTTTGACATACTGTCCAAGCTGTTGTTCAACACAGGTGTCTGGAAGTGAGGTCAGAATATGGGTCCCTTTGACATGATTGTCGACATCTTTGGTGATGTGCCCAGAATGACACCGAGCCACCATAAGGGAGCAATATCTGTATACAGGTTTTCTCTTTTGTTCAATCCTCTCACCTTCCCAAGGAACCTCTCCATATCAGACAAACCTTTGTATAGTCATATTGCATTCCTTCAAGTCCACACAAACAGGTTGGCACACATCTGCATGGTAAGACAGTTTGCTGAAGACTAACCTTTTCTTTCAAAACAAGGCAGTTGAAAAATGACTTCATTTGCATTCAGATACAAGATCAGGAAGAGCTTTAACTGCCACCACTATGGAAGATGCTAATAAAGTACATATGATTATGGATGATCAACACAACTCACCTAAAGTCACATAGCCAATGTGACTTGCATCTCTCATGAGAGCATTTTGAAAACATTCTGAGGAATGAACTGGGCATGACAAATGTTTCAGCACACTGGGTCCCAAGGCATCCGACTCCTGATCAGAAATACACCAGGTTCATGATCTCTTGTAAAATTTACGCCATTTTGAAGCAGACCCAGCAGATTTTGAGGAACAATTTGTAACCATGGATGAGGCTTGGGTTTACTACTGTCAGCCAAAGACTAAACAACATTGAAGTCAGAAGTCTGTTCCAGGTTGATGGCTTCAATTTTCTGGGATTCTAAAGAAATACTACTGGTGGACTACCCCTTGAGAGGTCAGAATTGTCAATATTCTAATAGGCTAACCGTCGTGGAAAATTCACTAAAGGTTTGTTGTTCCACCAGGACAAGCAGCTGTGCACACGTCTGTTGTGGCTTTGAACTCCCAGAACTGGAGTGTCCCACCCTCGCCCCCTCCTTCCTCTCTCCTCCATGCATGTACCCCCACCTGATTTCTGTAACATCAAATCCAATCTCATTAAAATCAGATTTTAGTACTTGCTACGGCTAAAAAGAAATCTGAGCACATCACTTATGGGTCACGCCAGACCTTTCATCCGACCAATCAGAGCGTTGCTAACCAGATCGGAAAGTGACGGTTGAAATGTGTTTTCTAATAATGCAACCTTGAAAAGATAACAGGGAGTATTCCGAATGACAGTTACGTGCTGTACTACTGATTTCGTCAAAATATTCGTCCGTATCTCCCTTCAATGCAATAAAAGCTTGGTTGGAAGATTCTTTTCATAGCTAATGGGAAGTACTGCCATACAAGCTCTGCCATCTATTAGACATTCCAGAATGTTCTTTTGTTCAGTTTTCAAATTTTTAATCAAGAATTTTGTAAAAATGTCTTCAAATCATGGTCAAGCATGGAGTGCAGTATAGTTAGAGAAAGATGCTTTCTGATTGCCCAATGTCAGCTTCCTGTTAGTCGTTTCATTGGTCGGTCAAAGTTCACAAAAGGTCTTCTGACGTGACATAAAATGGGATGACCTCAGATGTATGTTTAGTGGTAATGAGAACAAACATCTGATTCTAATGAGATTGGATGGGATGTGACGGAAATCAGATGGGGGCATGCATGGAAGAGAGAGGAAGGAGGAACCGGAAGTGCTGCCATCTTGAAAAATGTACTATGGTGATTGGGGACACTACTAACAGTGAACATGATTGCAATACTCCCTCCCACTCTGCAAAGTCAAAATCTTAATTTCTATATTTTGTTAAGAAACATGGACCAAAAACTGAATTGTTTTTCAATTTATGGCCATCGTTACCTCAAACCTCAATTATCAGCCATAATGATGCGTATGTACACTCGCATTTAATATTTAGTAAAGCGCGGCACAGAACTTTAAAGTGGTACTTAGGATTTAACATATTGCCAAACAATTTTAGCCACCATACATACAAACATACCTGTGATCTGTTGAAGAAACCATTGTAGGACATTAATTTGCAGGTGGTGCACCCTTCACTGTACAGGATGGAAACTGCTACTACTGGAACGGTCAAGTTGGTTGTCTCTGGAAGCACATGACCAAACAGGAGGCCGATGCTTCGCCCAGACTGGACATCCAGGAGTCTCATGTACCAGCCCTCAAAGTAGGGTCCAGCCTGGGGGAAGAGGTGCGGTGAAAACTGATTGGCTACCACCTGGAGGATGTACAGGCTGGATATGAACGTCAAGCGTAACATCATCTGTAGGAATGTCATCGGTGTTGCCTTTACGTTACCTTCAATCGTGATCAGCTCTTGGTTTTGTCAAACAATGACCTCTGAATTGTTAACATAAAATGAGATATCTGAAAGTATTGTCAGTCGTTAAATTAAGACCTTTTGAGCATCTTCCCGAGGCAAGAGAGGTAACTGACTATAAAAGTCCAGTTTCCACCCTTGCCGAACTAGGCAGGAATTATTGAGTAACATTTTGGCTGGACTAACGAGTCTATGCATAGTCCAATCAAAATCTCGCAACGAAATCGAAATCCGGTTCTGAACTGTCGTGTAGATTTCGATCGATTGCAGGATTTGCGAAGCATGTGCACCGCCAACTTGTTGTCAGCAGATATTTTCCAAATCTTTTCATGTTTTTAATCAAGGTGCTCACGTGATTTGATGCATTTCGCGATGTAAGACCCGTTTTATCACAGTATAGATCTTGATTATTGATCAGATCGTCCTGACTGGGCGCCACCATTTTGTGTGAAGCAAACGCAAGTGATACGAGAGGTGGAATCTGATTGGTCCATAGGAGAGGCTTAGAAGGGACATAACTGGTAATAGCCACTGGTGGCGCTATGATCGAGTCCAGTAATTCCAGCCTAGTTCGGCAAGGGTGGAAACTGGACTTTTAAAGTCAGTTAACTCTCTTGCCTTTGGAAAATGCCTTTTGAGTTGCTCAATCAAGAATTATACGAAACAACAAAAAACTGGTAAAATTCAGACATATGCAATTATAATAGTAACCAATAAATTGTACAAGATCTAAATCGACCTAATATCTTAAGCTCAAAGTACCATTCAACAAAAAAACATCAGCAGGCTCATTGTATAAAATGTACACTGTTGCATTATGTACAGTTTGTATCATGTACACTGTTGCATTACATACAGTTTGTATCATGTACACTGTTGCATTATGTACAGTTTGTATCATGTACACTGTTGCATTATGTAGTTTGCGTCATGTACACTGTTGCATTATATACAGTTTGTGTCATGTACACTGTTGCATTATATACAGTTTGTATTATGTACACTGTTGCATTATATACAGTTTGTATCATGTTCATTGTTGCATTATATACAGTTTGTATCATGTACACTGTTGTATTATATACAGTTTGTATCATGTACACTGTTGCATTATATACAGTTTGTATCATGTTCACTGTTGCATTATATACAGTTTGTATCATGTACACTGCTGTATTATATACAGTTTGTATCATGTACACTGTTGTATTATATACAGTTTGTATCATGTACACTGCTGTATTATATACAGTTTGTATCATGTACACTGTTGTATTATATACAGTTTGTATCATGTACACTGTTGTATTATATACAGTTTGTATCATGTACACTGTTGTATTATATACAGTTTGTATCATGTACACTGTTGCATTATATACAGTTTTTTTGGGGGGGTTTGGTTTGTTGTTTTACGCCGCACTCAGCAATATTCCAGCTATATGACGGTGGTCTGTAAATAATCGAGTCTGGACCAGACAATCCAGTGATATACATCATGAGCATCGATCCATGCAATTGGGATCGATGACATGCATCAACCAAGTCAGTGAGCCTGACCACCCGATCCCGTTAGTCGCCTTTTACGACAAGCATAGTCACCTTTTACGGCAAGCATTGGTTGCTGAAGACCTATTCTACCCCGGAATCTTCACGGGTCTTATATAGTTTGTATCATGTACACTGTTGCATTATGTACAGTTTGTATCATGTACACTGTTGTATTATGTACAGTTTGTATCATGTACACTGTTGCATTATATACAGTTTGTATCATGTACACTGTTGTATTATATACAGTTTGTATCATGTACACTGTTGCATAATGTACAGTTTGTATCATGTACACTGTTGCATTATGTACAGTTTGTATCATGTACACTGTTGCATTATGTACAGTTTGTATCATGTACACTGTTGTATCATATAGTTAGTATCATGTACACTGTTGCATTATATACAGTTTGTATCATGTACACTGTTGCATTATATACAGTTTGTATCATGTACACTGTTGTATTATATACAGTTTGTATCATGTACACTGTTGCATTATATAAAGTTTGTATCATGTACACTGTTGTATTATATACAGTTTGTATAATGTACACTGTTGCATTATATACAGTTTGTATCATGTACACTGTTGCATTATGTACAGTTTGTATCATGTACAGTTGTATTATATACAGTTAGTATCATGTACACTGTTGCATTACATACAGTTAGTATCATGTACACTGTTGCATTATACACACTGTTGTATTATCCACACTTTTGCATTAAAACATAAACAAATATTTGTTGATTACAATGTGACACAAATATTAATTTTGGCATAATACAATAATCCTGTTCGAACTCAAAATATTAACTTTATTTTTAATTTTGAAATATAATAGATCTAGCACATTCACTGACCATTTTGACTGAACATATACAACAGACTGAGAGAGGATACCGACGGGATTCGTCACATCTAACATTTCATTCAGCAAATTACAATACATTGGCAAAAGTTGGAAATATTGCGATCGATTGTGGTACGTTGGTCCGTTTACGCAGCATGCTTCAAGGGAAGCTACTCTTTTAATAGAGGGCGCTGTTACTCACGTGGGTCCTTTCAAGCAGACGACGCGAAAAGATAATACTTGGATGGCTCAGGGAACACCTATATTGCGGTAATATAAGTGTTTACTTCATGACTGTGTTTACGAGGTGTTCAATTCATTTCAAACCTTTCAATTGAAAAGAGAAACAATGTTCATTCAAAAGCATCATTCAAGGTGAGTAGAGAAATCTAGGCTCTATGTTTGGCAAATTAAGTGAAACACTCCTATCAAAGTATCCTGCTTACTTACAATGACAAAATCCGTGGAATATGTCGTGACAGAGCAGGTTCTCATGTGTAGCATCCTCACTATTTATATTTTTTAAACGCCAAATACCCATGTCTAGCAAAACAAGGGGACAAGGGCAAATGCAAAACATGACAAGATATGTTTTATTATCAATTTTCCATTCAGGATAAGTTATTTTGCTACAAAATATTGAAGGATGTATGTGAAATAGAAGAAAGAAATATCGCAATGAAAAATAGTACTATTCATAAATTTGACAGAAAATGGAAAGAATTATCAACCTACTTAATATAATTCATCAGTCATTCCAATATATATGTATATAACCATATCTGATCATGTTTTAAGACTCAATGAATTGCTACACTTATAAACCTCATGTTACATTTATGTCTACTGAACTGAAATAAAAATATTTAAAAAGAAAAGAAAAACAAGTGTGGGGACGGGTAAGGTTAGGAAATGAATGACAAACTTGATTTTGTGATTGCTGTCAGCACTAACAGCAGTGAACATGAAATTCATAACAAGGCTTTCGGAAACTTTCAGCATTGCATGTGCATGTCATAGGTCAGATTTAGCTAATATTCCTACTGGTCGATAAAAGGAGCTTCACTGTTGTCGGCAGGAGGTAATTTCATTAGTTCGGTTTTCGATCACCACACAGTGGCTTGTTGGTTTGTTGTTTAACGCCGCACTGAGAAATATTCCAACTATATGACGGCGAAGACCTTTTCTACCCCGGATCTTCACGGGTCCACCGCACAGTGGAAATGTTTACAATTCCAGCTGTTATAACAAGTAAAACAGGAAAATAGTGAACAACACAAAGTTAATTTGATTTTGTCACTATCTGTATCGATCGATTAAGGTGTGATCATTTCCAGAGATATGGCTATTTTAGAATCGGTTATTAGTTTATATTTAGCAGCAGTTATTAACTACCAAGAGTTACAGTAAAACTTAAAAAATAATATTTAATAAGGTTATTGCGGGAAAGGCTTCTATCATACAGTTTTCCCCCGACCCAGGGGAGACGTACGATATTCTTATCATGTTGAGAAATGTATATATGTACATGGTGATGAAATAATGAATAAAAGATAAAACAATATATCCAGAGCACTATTTCAATGATGATTGATGCTGAATAAGTATTACAAGACCCAGTGGAGACGTACGGTAGTCTTATCAGTTTAAGAAATTTATGCACATTTGTGATGAAATACTGGATAAAATGTTATTTGTGATGTTATTGCATATCATTACACATAATTCAATGTACGTATTTACATATACCGAGTGACTCATCGATTTACTTATTTACACATATTATAAACTCATCAACTGACTTGAAATGATATATACACACATATGTATAGAGGTGCATGTGAACAGGGTATTAGTTATTTTTTTATTCCAATATGTTATCAATAACTTGTTTTGACACGCTTGAGAAAATCATTACTTGTAATTGTCAGAGTACATGAAACAGTTTGAGAAAGAGTTAACCAAACCAATTACTTATAATATGCACACTGACATTTTTTGCTGTCGTTTGAAAACAGAAGCTGACGACGAAGCCTGCAGCTGGGATCTCAGAAGCCACAGACAAGAACATGGTGACCTATGTAACATAATGGCTTCGAGTTCAAGAAGGAAGGTTTAGAAAAGGCACAAGGAAAACGCGAAATAAAAAAACAGAGCTGCAGCTAGGGAATCTGCAAACGAAAGTGCTGTATTGCAAAGGTTGTTATCCATAAATTGTGTCTACTTTGTTTGCATAACTCTTCGTAACTTTAACATCAGAGCTGAAGCTTTGAAAATGTTTAGTCTTATGTGCCCTAACACTACACTTGGAAAAGTTCTATTGTGGGATCATTTACATGAAATATTAAGATGAGATGTTGTCAGTAATGTTTGTTTGTTGTTTAACGCCACATTTAGCAATATTCCAGCTGTATGACGGCGGTCTGTAAATAATCGAGTCTGGACCAGACAATTCAGTGATTGACATCATGAGCATCGATCGACGCAACTGGGATAAGATGACATGTATCAACCAAGTCAGCGAGCCTGATCCTGTTCCCGTTTGTCGCCTCTTACGACAAGCAACTACTCCACAGAACAGCAGCCTATTTAAGACAATGGCAGATGAAACTAACGAAGTGTTAAGAAACGATGAAAGTTTGGATGTTTTGGACTATTTTTGAAAATATCGATAATTCTAAATGATTATTGCAAGTTATAATTTATGCATTTGAAGAAAATCAAGAATTGACACCACATATTATGAAAGATAAAATACTGAACACCCCAGCTGCTATGCATTGTAAATGAGAAAGAATAGAAAGGTGATGACGTCTGAATTATGACCAATGCTTGGGTGGTGATGGGATTTGAGAGGTTGGACAAGGCTGATTCTAAACCTATAATTACTGTCGGGGCCAATGTCAACCCAATGCTGTGCCGATAATTATTGTCGACGTTGGGCCGATATCAATCCGATGCTTAGCCGATAATAGTTGCCAATGTCGGGCCGATAGTTTTTTCCGACATATAGCTGATGTGGATCCGATGAGCAAAACTTTATCGGCCAGACGATGTTTGCCGCGCTGAGCCGATGCAGGGCCGATGGTAATGTGGGGGTAATGTGAACACAAATTTGCCAATTTATTTTATGGTCTCTGACCTGAACGATACAGCCGATTACAACTTCGACCAAGATGGCGAGTGTCTACCTTTTCAGTTAATATGGGTCCGGTTTTCAGTAATATCACTATTCTGCTTGTGCTGCAGGTGTCACTCTCTACAACACAGTGACCACAACATCAATGTGTACAAACTAGGGCTGTACTGAACTTCTGGCAAAGTCAGCAGACACGACAGGGGCCAATGCTTACCTCATATATCACATTCGTCACCACTCGCCCCTTTCCGTAAAACCCTTGTCACACTAGAGGCGGAATGCCGTCGGAATGAAAATTCTTTGTTTATTCCTGGATATTCGAAGTGCATTCTAAAACTTCTGAGTGCATTCCAAATATTCGGGCCCATTCTCAGCTCATGCTCAAAACTTTCGAGGTGCATTCGAAGTGGAGAAATATCGAACGGCATTCGAAGTGTTATCCAACTTCTCACTGACTGCATTCTAAATATTCTTACGGCATTCCAGCAGCATTCGAAACATTCCGATCGCATACGAGGGAAAATCGAAACGCCAAGCATCTTCAAATCCTGCTCGAATGTCCCGAATGCACATCGAATGATTGGACGTTCGAACCATATTCAGCGGCCATTCCGGGAGCGTTCTGAGTGCATTCAAGGTGAATTCCAAACAGACTTCGGCCGGTATTCGGATAGCAATCGAACCGCACTCGTCTGGCATTCAAAGTGTATTCTAAATATTCTAACTGCGTTCTAACAGCTTTCTTAATATTCCTACTGTGTTCCAACTACATTCGAGCTGCATTCGAGAGCTGATACAAACTGAATGTGCAAGAATCATTCGAGGCGGGTTCGAAGCGCATTCTAAGTATTCGAACGGTATTCTTACAAAGCTTGGTCAATTTGAAATTCCCTCCTGAATGTGGCAGAAATTTTGAAAATTCTTCATTCCGTCTGGTTCTGCTTGATTCCTGCTGATTCCGAATAAGTGTGACGGGGGTATAACCTGCAAGAAGACTAGTCCCGCTGTCGATAAATGTGATGTGCGAAAATACGACAAACCAATCAAAATGTGCGTATGGCTTCAGGTTTTTCGGTCAAAGAATCCCTCAGGAATAATTTTTGACTTTACGTATGCCTTGCATCTAAAAATATACCCAAGATACAGTTATATGTGTTCAATCATACTGTATAATACCGCGTGTCCCGATGGGCTTTAAACTGCATCCGACATTATATAATATATGGGGAAATATACGTGAATCATTACACAACGAGTTGACTATTCATTTAGCTATGCCCCTTAAGGCTTAGGCGGAACCCTGTCGCAAAAATGACCACGAGAGGGACACGAGTCGCTATTCAGTTTGTCCCACAATAACACGAGTTGGTCACGAATGCTCAATATCAATGCCATTCGGCCAGCAAAGGAACCGCAATTATCACATTACTCATGTGAACTCTGACCTCCTACTGGCTTGTAGGCTTGCATGCTACACGGTCAAGTGATAGTGTGTTTTTTACCACGGCCTCTCTTCCATCTCTAGTAATCAGCCGAGTCAAAGCCTGACCACCTGCATGGTCACAGTTTCTTGTGACAGTAATGTTAAGTACCGATCAAGGACTAGCTGCTTTTACATGCAATACTCGTTACTTCCAAAATGTACAGTAGAATGGTATATTGCCGTTATCACATTATTTTTCATGCATCTAGGGACATATACTGAGTCAAATTAAAAACTTCACATTTTAAAAAGTAATCCCATATATGATATACAACGGACAAATGTATCAGAGAAGGTAATTTTTAATCATCAATGTCCAAAGAAGGATTTTAATTAACGGTGGTAACCATAATTTGTTCCAAGCACCTACGGTATTCGGTAATAACATCAACAGTTCAAATCATAAGTCCCAAGCACGAGAATCTGATGGCACACAAGCTCAGTAGCGTGTATGGCCACCATGTGCGTTGACAACTGCCACACAATGCCTCCGCATGGACCTTGTGATGCTTGTGAACACATGATTGGGAAGACGACGCCATTGTTGCTGCAAAATAGTGCCAAGATCTTGCAAATTCTGTGGTTGGTTCTGGAGAGTGCGCAGACTTCTGCCAAGAGCATCCCAGACGTGTCCGATGGGATTGAGGTCGGGAGACCTTGACGGCCAGTCCATGACGTTGACTCCCGCATTCTGAAGGAAATTCCTTGTCAAAATTGCTGTGTGGGGTCTGGCATTGTCGTGTTGGAAGATCAAACCGGGTCCATGTGCATAAAAGGCAGAAGTTCTGGTGCCAGTACCTGCTCGCGGTAAGCTGCAGCGTTGAGGTTGCCACGTATGACAAGAAGCCTGGAACGTGCATTGCCACAGAAAGCACCCAACACCATGACACTTCCGCCTCGAAATCTGTCAACTTCCTGTACACAACACTGGGCGTAACGTTCATGACGGCGCCTCCACGCCCTCGCCCTACCATCAGCATATCGAAGATTCAATCGGGACTCATCACTGAAGACGACTTGATTCCAATTCCTCTGAGTCCATCGTAAGTGTCGCTGTGCCCACAATTGACGTTGATGTCTGTGTAATTGAGTCAATATCGGCCCGCAGTATGGCCGTCGTGCTTGAAGGTGAGCAGTTCTCAGACGGTTTCGAACAGTTTGCGCACTCAGTCTACCCCTAAACAGTTCATTTCAGGTTGATGTAGCCGTCAAAAATCGGTAACGGAGGTGACGTAAGACAATCTGACGATCCTCTGCATGTGACGTCACACGTGGTCGACCTGGCCGAAGGCGATCAGCGGTGGTACCCGTTTGCTGTAGACGCGTCTGTAAATCATAAACAGTCCGTCGACTACAACCCATCGTCCTTGCGACTTCAGCTACGGACGTTCCCGTCTGCAACATGCCGATGGCACGTTCACGTTGCACATTTGAAAGGCGTGGCATGACAAATGGCCGTAAAGACTTTTGTTTTCTTGTGCTTTTCTTTTTTTGTTAATGACTGCTAACAAGTATGGCTGAAAACACGTGCGGTATTATGGCCACGTGACCAGTTGCACGTGAAAAACCACTTTTACCACTATAGTGCTGTGCACATGATTTTGATCGATTCACCTGCACAAAAACGGGTGTTATCTGAAGACAATACGTGGCCATTACTGTTTAAATACACAATAAGGGCCCACAATGATAACTGGTCAAATTGTTAAAATTTTAGGATTGTGAAGTTTTTAATTTGGTTCAGTATATATCTGTTGTATAGCCGGAGCACCAAAATTTAGAATTACTTTAGAAATGATTCATGCATGACTCAATAACACCAGGAACCGTCGACGAACATGGCCTATCATACATTTAATTTGTTTGGTAGCCATGACCAAATAGCTAAACTGAAATTGCAGTACAAACTAAAATACCTGAAAGTCGTATAATATATGAAATAACACTATTTCAGGGACAATGAAGTCAAATGATGCAATAACATAAAGGTACATGCCTTTGTTTCTCTCAAAAGGAGACTTTGGAGAAATAGAGACGATTGGGTTACTTCTGATATTACACAGACAAGTCTTAAATGTTAATTTTATGCAGAATTCTATTCAAATGTATGGTCATTAAACGATTACTGTTTTATATAATACTGTGAATGTCTAACTTTCCAAACGGTTCGACTAAATAACACCTGTTTGTTTAGGATTCTCCATCGAGTAATCGCATTATCACGATGACGTTGCAGCTGCAACAGTTATCCTGTCAGTCACTGGACAGTGCCCAGAAGACTGCGTCGCTACAATACGGACCACTACGAGACGTAACTCTGACACTGGTAGAACTGAAACTAGCAAAGAGTAATGTTTACAGGAGAAACATATTCCAGTTTTTTTCTGAAAACGCGGACGATGAGAACGAACGCCACGTTGTTGCGTTCAAGAAATCGAAACGTTTGTGGCAAGGCGGCATCATTTACCATGTCAAGGCGATCTATGGCCATGTCAAGGTGGCGTCTGTATCCAAGTCATGGCGGCTTCTGTAGCCGTGTCAATACGTCATCTGTAGCCATGTCAAGGTGGCATCTGTAGCCATGTCAATGCGGCATCTGTAGCCATGTCAATGCGGCTTCTGTAGCCATGTCAATACGTCATCTGTAGCCATGTCAAGGCGCTATCTGTAGCCATGTTGGCTACGTCAACATCGCGCTATCTGTAGCCATGTCAAGGTGGCATCTGTAGCCATGTCAATGCGGCATCTGTAGCCATGTCAATGCGGCTTCTGTAGCCATGTCAATACGTCATCTGTAGCCATGTCAAGGCGCTATCTGTAGCCATGTCAAGGTGGCATCTGTAGCCATGTCAATACGTCATCTGTAGCCATGTCAAGGCGCTATCTGTAGCCATGTCAAGGTGGCATCTGTAGCCATGTCAATGCGGCATCTGTAGCCATGTCAAGGCGGCATCTGTAGCCATGTCAAGGCGCTATCTGTAGCCATGTCAATGCGGCATCTGTAGCCATGTCAATGCGGCGTCTGTAGCCATGTCAATGCGGCATCTGTAGCCATGTCAATGCGCTATCTGTAGCCATGTTGGCTACGTCATCTGTAGCCATGTCAATGCGGCATCTGTAGCCATGTCAATGCGGCATCTGTAGCCATGTCAATGCGGCATCTGTAGCCATGTCAATACGTCATCTGTAACCATGTCAAGGAGCTATCTGTAGCCATGTCAAGGCGGCATCTGTAGCCATGTCCAAGCGGCATCTGTGGCCATGTTAAGGCAGCATATGTAGCCAAGTTAAGATAGCTCTGGTGATTTCGGAATCAACAAACAGCGTTACCTCGATCAGTCTCACCTACACTGTTGTACTACCGTTTAGATCCGGGGTAGAATAGGTCTTCAGCAACCCATACTTGCCGTAAATGGCGACTCTGCTTGTCGTAAGAGGCAACTAACGGGATCAGGTGGTCAGACTCGCTGACTTGGTTGATGCGTGGATCGATGCTCATGATGTCAATCACTGGATTGTCTGGTCCAGACTTGATTATTTACAAACCGCCGTCATATTGCTGTAATATTGCGGAGTGCATTATTAAACAACAAACAAACAAACATGCTAGTTACAAAAGTTATTGCGAATGAGAATTCTTATTCCAACTTATATTTAGTTACATTTACTGTATGAAGTGCATGTGTATCTGTCATAGATGCCATCCAGCTATTGTTATGCGCACAACTTTCAGCAAATTAGATCTCTGGTTAGTCTCTTTGTGGGTGGTGTGCTCACAATATCCTTTAGTGCCATGGGATGAATAGTACTGGTACCTTCAGTTGGCTGGTTACATTCAGAAATCACTACAGAACATTTGGTACCACTGACCACGGGGCGGTGTAGACAATTAGAGCAACTTTCCACGCACAACCAACTTGCTCTAACAGAAAAATGTAAATATACAGCCTCTTGTTCCACCTGTTCCCAGGCTAAATGATCTGCTACCCGACATGTGATACTTGTGTGTTTTATTGTATATATTCTTCTTGTTATACTACTGTGAACAGACTGTGTCACTTCTGTATAACTATTACGTTGTTGACCTAGGAATAACTATTGTGACAAACACAGTATGTATCTTGTGTGAACACCCACTCGGGTAATGTATAAGAGTGTTGGGTATATTGCAATCAATCATACGTAAATTGTTGTATGTTGTATAATAATGATACTGCTGTCTATATAATTCAATATTTACCAACACTGAGAAAACAGCTTAGTGATTTCTGGTACATTAATCAGCGCCTAGAAGGTATGTAAACAGTGATTTTACTATTCCGCCTGGTAGATTGCACGCAGCAGCAGTGGAGAGAAGGGGTATCCTATTTCAGTTTCAGGCCAAGACCTTTTAGCATTGCTCACTTCCGCCTTGGCCAGTGTCTTGTTCGCCATGTTGTGACAAAAGGAGATGGTTATGAGTCAGCGTTAGCTTTATATTGGCTCTGTAATGTTGTTAATGTTATTTTTTCATGACTGACACATATGAACTCAATGTTCATTATGTACTCAATGAACAAGGGAGGTTAGTGCTGCCAGTGTGAAACAATATTTCTTCATTGTAATAACCTGTCAAACATGTTTAAAGATTATTAAATCCTAAATATGTTTGAGGTATGGGGATGTAGCTTTTAGGCTATGAGGCGATAGGCAACTACGGACTGCCCAAAGCAATTTGCTACCACTGCTGCCTAGGATGGAGCGTTATTTCAGTCGTAATTAGCCCTGATAATAAAGCCATTTAGTAGTTAGTACTAATTACAATTACTCTTTGTAATTGCAATTACTCTACTGCAGTTAGTAAATTATGAGATCAGTAAATATCACTTATCCCTGACTGAGTGAACTTTACTATTTTTGTTATTGGACCCATGTTAACCCTTCTACATAATATTCATGTACATGTACATCTATAATTGATTGTAAACATTCTATTGTTGACTGCTGACATAAAATGACTGTGGCTAACTGACAACTCACTGTTTATTCACTCAGGTCTTGTGTTGTGTGGGTTGGTCATGTACAGTGGTACATTGATAGCAAGTTGATCCCCCGATCACTTTTTATTAGAAGAATTTGTCTAAATGATGTTTAGAAAGTAATTTATGTTTGTTTACAACAAAAATGTAGATTTCCTAGATGCAATGCATGACATGGAAACATGTCCAAATAGCAGACATCTTTAATAGGGGTGTTAATAGAAAACCCAAACAACATGAGCCATGCATACAATCAATGCCAATTATTTAATGCTCAAACAAGAAATCATGTTCTTTTAATGTTACATGATATCGGATATGATCACCTTCTTAAATGATACATGCAGAATTATAGTTTCCACAAAATACATTACTGTTGGGCATTTTCCTTCCACGGGCATGTTAATGTGTGAACCCTTTTGGGGCATCCATTTGAGTATGTGTGAATGATACTGAATGATGTAAGCACGGTTTCTTCAATATGACACTTCTAACTAACACAAACACACACACAGACCACAATTTGAGATGTTCCTAATTGTCAATGGTGACATGGGTTCGGTGTGTGTATGGTATAGTCTGCGTCCTGATATTGTACAATCACTCTATACGGATGAATGGCACAATATATACAACATGTTATTGGTTTAATGGTTATTGTTACACAAATGTACAATGAACATGAAACTCTTCACCTGTAGATCACTGGCGCGAGTACGATTGGGCATATTTACTAAAGGCCCCTCGCTGATTGATGTGCCAGACAGTAATTATTTATGAGAGTTCCAGTTAAATAAGAAACAGACTATACTATATACTATATGGTATCCAGTGCAAATAGGTCCCCAGTCTTCCAGGCTTGTTGACACCCCTGACTCAAGAGGATAGGGTGGTCAGGTGTCATGGCTAATTGTGTGTCCTTGTGACACCATGACATGGATCTTTATGCTTTCAGTCACTGGTTTCTGACTCAAATAGTTATACGTTGTCAGGAATCTTGCTAACTGCAGCATTAAACAAGTATTTGTCACAAAGTGACGAAATGTCCCCCGCCTGTATATACACCATAGTACCAAATATGAAGACAATCCAGCGATTAGTTCTTGAGATATTGCGGCAACACCGTTTTCCAACTCCAAAAGCAGATTTGCCTGCTGTGACCTTGAGAATGGGGTCAAGGTCACCAAAACCGACTGGTGTCTGCGGAGTCTGTATATACACCATAGTTCCAAATATGAAGACAATCCAGTGTTTAGTTCTTGAGATATTGGGGCAACACCGTTTTCAAACTCCAAAAGCAGATTTGCCTGCTGTGGCCTTGAAAATGGGGTCAAGGTCACCAAAACCGACTGGTGTCTGCAGAGTCGGTATATACACCATAGTTCCAAATATGAAGACAATCCACTGTTTAGTTCTTGAGATATCGCGGCAACAAACAGGTGGGACGTACGGACGTACGGACGGTCGTGAATACTTTATCCCCCGCTTCGCGCTTTCGCGCGGCGGGGGACAATAAAGAGTCAAGTATTGATGCAGGTCTTTAATGGTTACAATTTATGTCAATCCCTCCATTACCAATACGATGCTAAAAAACCGTGGATAACTGTCAGGGTGCATCGGGGTTTCCAACCAAAGATCACAGGATCCTGTCACATCTGTTGTGGTGCCGAAGATACTCAAGCTATTTTACGTAACAGCTCATTTCACTAAAAGATATTATATAACTCTTAGTCTTCAAATAGTTTATGTACAACAATATGAGTCAAATATTTATACAAAAAAAAAATCAATTAGAATTTTCAAACAGAACATATATCAATCTGTACAAGTGGTGTGTGAAGATGGGTAGTCTGACTCAGACTCGTGAAGCAGATATGTCTGTACATCATCATGCAAAGTATTGAAGTATTGCAAACATCTCAAGATAATGTTCAGACAGCCTCAGTTGCTGAACAGGCAATATTGTGAGAAGTGAATTGGACAGGAAACCCGTTGATGTGTACATGGAACCCCTTTATAAGCAGAATGAAAAAACAATGGTAATCCAAACACAAAGATAATTTTCTCATAAGAAATACTTCTCAATAATAAATGCTTATGGTTGCATATAACAATGCCCATTAATCTATTTCAGTTTGTCCTTAATATTTTTTTTACTTTAGTCCATGTATCAGTTCAACATTGATTTCCTCTTCAATAGTACCACATTAAAGTATGCAGCTCCCAACTGTTGATTTGTTTACATAATATGTCCTGACAATACAAGAAGGAGGTGGTTCAGCTGGAGGAAGGAGGGATGATGGATGCACCAGACAGGTCCATACGGCGAATCTCGGCTGTAATCTGGTTCAGATCTTGAAGGAACACTTGGATCTGGGGAGATATGGTGACACATATAAAGGCAGGGAAAAAGAACAATCATCAGAAACAGGTGATCATGATCGCAGTGATCATGATGCTGAACTGTTCGGCATCTTGGTGTGTGGGTCATCTGTCTGCCATCACTGCTCGGGGATCTGGACAGTACATAATGATACAAATCAGGGTCGGTTGAATGTCTTGCTGGACAAGTTTTATCTCTGTGTTCACAACATCAATATTGCTAGAACCTGTGTTTCCACACTAGCAAACACGTTGCACTGAGAGGCTAAAGCCAAGAGTTGTGTGACTCTTGTTATGTGCAGGATATCAAGTCAGTATCGCGTGTACCTGGTACACAAAACTATTAATGAATGTCTGTTGATATTTTGCCAGTAAGGAAACACAGATTACTGAAAATTTGAAACACTGTCAAGTCCCCACAACACATTCATCCAGGTGAAGCACCAAATCATAAGGATAGATATTATAACATGCAGTCAAAAGGGTTACATGTACTTTCTAAGTGCTTTAATCATCATTTTCTCCTGGAAAAAAATGAAATGTTGAAAGACTTGAGAATGTTTGAAATTTCAAGCTCTGCTATATCATTGATGAAGGGCTTGTTCGCCATGTGAGTGGCAGCGGCTAGGGCTTGTCATCGGCTGCATTCAGGTCAAGCAGCTAACTAGATGATGGGGCAAAGATGGAGGTGTTGGTTGTGTCCCCTTTCTTCAGCTCCAGCACAATGTCAGTGAGGTCCTCCAGGAACATCTGGATCTGCAACACATGACACACAGCATCACTCAAACTGCCAGCTGAATGTGTACTATCCATGGATCTCTAGTTTTCATATATTTATCAAGCTAGCATGTGCTGCCTTTGGTGCCCATACATTTAAGACTTCTTTAGACCCAAAATATACATAGGCAGTGATCACACAAATTCAAATTGTATACTGAAGTTTTATCTAGACAGAACAAATTATGCAAATCACACCCATCTTAATGCCGACAGTCAGCATCTATCAGTTGAATGAAGTCACCCAAGGACAAGTGATACAGCACCAATACACAGAACCAGCACAGTGGCTGATGTACAAACTTGAACCTACCTGACGTGAGCATGGACTGGACAGGTTGTCCCCGCCACATTCAGCCAATCTGTGTCTCCCTCCCATCCTAGCTGGGACAACCACTTGCCCCCAAACAGAGTTTAGTACTATGATGCGTATGTGAGGGTTACTGGGCCCTACATGATGCTACACTGGTTTGTCAATGATGTTACTATAATCTACTTGATGTTACAGTGATCTACTTTGTGTCACAGTGATCTACAGTGTGTTGCAGCGATCTACTTCATGTAACAGCAATCTTCTTCATGTAACACGATCTACTTCATGCTACAGAGATCTGCTTCATGCTACAGAGATCTACTTCATGCTACACGAATCTACTTCATGTTACAGCAATTTACTTTGTTACGGCGATGTACTTCATAACGCAGTAATCCACTTTATGTTACAATGACACACTTTGTGTAACAGCAATCTACTTCATGTTACAGTGACATACTTTGTGTTACAGCAATCTACTTCATGTTACAGTGACATACTTTGTGTTACAGCAATCTACTTCATGTTACAGTGACATACTTTGTGTTACAGCAATCTACTTCATGTTACATTGACACACTTTGTGTTACATCAATCTACTTCATGTTACAGTGACATACTTTGTGTTACAGCAATCTACTTCATGTTACAGTCACATACTTTGTGTTACAGCAATCTACTTCATGTTACATTGACATACTTTGTGTTACATCAATCTACTTCATGTTACAGTGACATACTTTGTGTTACAGCAATCTACTTCATGTTACAATGACATACTTCGTGTTACAGCAAATTACTTTGTGTTAAGGCAACGTACTTTGTGACACAGTGATCGACTTCAGGTTACAGTGATCTATTTCATTTTGCAGTGATATACTTCATGTTACAGTTGGTCTGTTATATAACAGCAATCTACGTCTTTAGTCAGCTAGCATGCGACTACATATCATGTTAGGAGTTACCATATACATTCTGTGTGTTGCAGCGATCTACTTCATGTAACAGTGATCTACTTCATGCTACAGAGATCTACTTCATGCTACACGAATCTACTTCATGTTACAGTGACATACTTCGTGTTACAGCAATTTACGGTGATGTACTTCATAACGCAGTGATCCACTTTATGTTACAGTGACATACTTCGTGTTACAGCAAATTACTTTGTGTTAAAGCAACATACTTCGTGACACAATGATCGACTTCAGGTTACAGTTGGTCTGTTATATAACAGCAATCTACTTCTCTAGTTAGCTAGCATGTGACTACATATCATGTTAGGAGTTACCATATACATTTTGTAACACGTCAAGTGTATGACCATAATTCCTGCAGTCAACTTCAAACACAGGGTAACAAAGACTAAACACTTTACTGACACACAACCTAATATGCTGATGTCAGCATGACATGACACACAGGCCAACAACAGGGTGACAGACCTGTGAAGATCTGGGGTAGAATAGGTCTTCAGCAACCCATACTTGCCTTAAATGGCAACTCTGCTTGTCGTAAGAGGCAACTAACGGAATCAGGTGATCAGGCTCGCTGACTTGATTGATACATGTCATCGATCCAAATTGCGTGGATCTATGCTCATGACGTCAATCACTGGATTGTCTGGTCCAGACTCGATTATTTACACACCGCCGTCATATAGCTGGAATGTTGCTGAGTGCAGCGTTAAACAACAAACAAGCAACAGGGTGACAAAGACTAAACACTTTACTGACATACAGCAGAATATGCTGATATTGGCATGACATGACATGACACACAGGCCAACCACAGGGTGACAAAGACTAAACACTTTACTGACACACAGCAGAATATGCTGATATTGGCATGACATGACATGACACACAGGCTAACCACAGGGTGACAGACAACATTTTACCGACACACAGCAGAATATGCTGATGTCAGTATGATATAAGGAGTCACAAATAAGATGACCAGTGGTCACAAGATCAACATAACAGTTGCCATGACTCTCTTGCAGGTCATATGCATGTTGACAATACACAGGTAAAGCTGACCACATGTGGATTGTCCCCAGTGACTCTGTGGCAGTACCCTTGTCCACAGTACCCTTGGTATGTCTTAAAGATCTGGTGGAGACAGTGTGTCACCTGGCTGTGTGTGATCATGCCCCTTGGATGTTGGTTAGAAACCCCACTTTGTCTGACATATTTCTCACTGGTGTGAAACAATAATCAATCAACCAAATGGTCACCCACTAAATTTAAAGAAGCAAGTCTATAGTAAATCTGCAATGCCAACAGTGCCCAGAAAATAAAAAAAAACCTCACTCACATCTTGAATGTTAGATTGGCATTTGAATTTCAAAATGACTGAGCAAGTGTTTCCAATGATATTGCGGTACTATTCTGTGAACAAGTTAGTTCGGTGACTGTTATTTGCTATGAGAGTGCTGTTAGTAGAGTGGACAAAGAGACTGCAGTGTGAGTGATAGGTCTGTGATGGGGGAGGATCTGTGTAAGGGCAAGTGGCTAGGTTCTGCTGGTTTTCTTGGCAAGAGAATTGTGGCCTTATCATTCCTAGCAGAGTAACCTTATATATTAGCACAGTCCACATTAGGATTTTGAACAAGAATTATTCCAGGGCTATGATACATATTTTGATCTTTTGCCAAGAAAACACTGCAGATGGTTACATGTGAAGAAGTTGTGTAGTGATGTTTGAAAACTGAAAATAAACTGAAAGGAAGGTTAGAGAAAAACATAAGTGATTAGTGATCTGAAATAAACTCAAAGTCAGTGAAATAATTAATCAATAACTGAAATAGAAAACAAATGTGAGGGATTAGAGAAATATATAATATCATTATATAAACAATAACAGTTATTTCAAACAGTTGTAGGTTTAATCATACGGAACGACAATGTTTATTTCTATACCTTTCATAAAACATATTAGTTTTTAATCATTAAATTGTTAAAGGCTGAAATATGGTGAAACCTGTTGATTTACCTTGATTTAGAACATGTTCATAAACATGATGTTGATTTCAAAATGAATATTCATGACCCTGAATGATGACTAGCACATGACACCACTCAGAATAGCTAGATTGTATATGATACAACTGACTAGCAGAGTCTACAACCCAGTGTTCAGTAGCACAGACAGCAAGCAAACATTTAATGTTTTGTTCAAATAGTTCCTTAAAGTGATGTCAGCAAGTGTCTGAGATTGATATTTATTGCTCACATTTACATGCTAGTTACAAAAGTTATTGCGAATGAGAATTCTTATTCCAACTTATATTTAGTTACATTTACTGTATGAAGTGCATGTGTATCTGTCATAGATGCCATCCAGCTATTGTTATGTGCACAACTTTCAGCAAATTAGATCTCTGGTTAGTCTCTTTGTGGGTGGTGTGCTCACAATAACCTTTAGTGCCATGGGATGAATAGTACCGGTACCTTCAGTTGGCTGGTTACATTCAGAAATCACTACAGAACATTCGGTACCACTGACCACGGGGCGGTGTAGACAATTAGAGCAACTTTCCACGCACAACCAACTTGCTCTAACAGAAAAATGTAAATATACAGCCACTTTCTTTAACTGGCTGGAAATCTCTTAACCTGTTCTCAGGCTAAATGTCTCTCTGCTACCCTACAGTTTTCATGGAAAAAGACAAAGTTACAAGGCCTGATGGTTAACAGAAAGTCGTGATCAATGAAAGTGAGAGCAGAGACAAGATATGTAGAGAGAGCTTTCCATGGGACTGGCCAGCAATAGTGTGAGACACCAGGTGTCTGTGTGTGCCATACCTGTGATAACTGCTCCGCAGTGTCCTCAACCTGGGCAGACTGTTTCTGGTGTCTCTTCACCAGCTGGTACAGGTTGTGTGTTGCCCTGGCAACAGAGATAGTGTCATAGCAATGAATATATGATACATGAATTCCACCAAATAATCATGACAATACTGTACAATGAAGACAGAGTTTGACTTTGATTTCAACTTGTGTTATATTTCAATGAGTCATCACTTGCTTGATAAAGGTACAAGCATCTCTACTAAAACTTTGCATTGGCCTATAAATGAAGAGGGTGAAATCCATAGGTCAATTTGTCTTCACTGATACTTCAGCTTCCAAAATGCCACTTAAGATACAATATTAGTAAAAATCTAAATATTTTTTACATTTGTATACTTATCCTGCATTACAACGTTAAAGTCCCACCCGTCACTGACTTGCATCCCCACTTTGGCTTCAGTCACCTCAAAACCTCAGGCGACAGGCAGTGATGTGAAGAGGTGACCTGTGACGTCATCAAGGTCACAGGACCGCGGCGGTAGTCACCAAAAGTGGGACTACGAACAACAGTTATATTTCTTTACCCAGGACCATCGCTGTTAAGCTGTCCCATCTTTTGTTGTAAGGTAAGTAGTGAATGCTTAAAGGAGTAATGCAGGACAAGTAAAAAATCTGTACATTTCACTGTTTTTATCTTGTTTATGAATATTAGTATATATTAGTATTATAAAGTAGTACAGTTATAGTGAGTAAGCATAAACATGGATATTATTACTATTGTTATGGGGCAGTTTAGATTGTTGTCAGGTTATTGGTAGTACTTGTGAGTGTTCGGAAATGGCTTAAACACTTGTAAAATGTTGAGTGCTGCGGTGGACAGATTTAGTAGAAAGAGTGATTTTGAGTTGCCTCCCTTGGTTGTTGTCTGTACCTGTATACGAGCGAGGGCAGTTCAAGGCCTTTCATGACCCTACTTGCATCTTATCTACTTGTCAAGTGCAGATTGGATACCTTATATAAAACACTGAATTCCTGCCAGCTTTCAACACTACCAGATTCAAGAACAGAGACAGGCCTGTTACAAGACATTTGGCAGTGACTTAAATCTGGACATTCTTTAGTGCACTAACATACAATTGGGCTTGTTACTTATTGTTGCTTCCAACTATTTGACCCATTGCCTTTTGTGATTGTAAACCTAAAACTATATGTTTTAATATAATTTGTTCAATACTCATTGGTATTGTGTAGTGGCAAGCTGGGTGGGTGGGTGGGAAAGCGATTAGATACAGCGAAACACGTGTGTACTTGAAGAGAGATGCTGCGCGAATGATGGACTATAGGATGTAACAAAGGAGGGATGACGCTTGCGCGGGGTTATTGCACCGGGCACGGTGCAGGGTGCTGACCCGGGGGTGATTCAGTTACAAGGGGTGATTAGGTTACGGGCGTAATTAGCCAATGGTTTGGATACGCGCGAAAAAGTCATTTAGTAGTTAGTACTAAATCTAAATATTGTGTGGTCATTTACTGGTTTTATAATTATGTTCTGTAGGACCCATTGCACTTCAACTTGGATATCACCTTGTAACACTATTCATAAAGCTCTGAATTCAGATCCTTAAGTTGTAAAAGGAAAGATGATGAACAAGACTTATGGTGAAAAATCCCTCCACCCTCAAACAGAATATGAAGTGAACACAGATTCTATCTACACTTACATTTTAATTCTGCCAAGTAGTAGTGTCTTGGTTGCAGCAGTGTTCTTGATGTGTGTCCACTTTGACTCCCATTTGACCGCAGCGCTCTGTGCTTTGTCCAGCCGTGTCTGAAGTCCAGACAGCTGGTTGTTGTAGCCCAGGATCTCGTTGTCCTTCTCCTGCAACAGTCAGTGACAATGTTAATGGCCACACTCAATCTCTGCCGGTACCGCTGGTACCGCCCAGACACCTGTCAGCTGCCTGCAAGCTGGATTCAGATACTATGTGATGACTGCTAAGCACATTTCTCTGACCAGGTGAGTCAAGTGGGAAAATGGATGATTAACCTTCAGGCTCACTTGTTAACATAAACATACATGCTGTTGTTTGAATTGACCTGTGGGGATCGGGGTAGAATAGGTCTTCAGCAACCCATGCTTTCTGTAAAAGGTGACTATGCTTGTCGTATGAGGCGATTAACGGGTTCGTGTGGTCAGGCTCACTGACTTGGTTGATGCATTTTATCGTATCTCAATTGTGTGGATCCATGATCATGATGTCAATCACTGGATTGTCTGTTCCAGACTCAATTATTTACAGACCGCCATCATATAGCTGAAACATTGCTGAGTATGGCATTAAACAACAAACAAACAAATCTTGTTTGAATTTATCATAACTAACTAGGGATTAGATTTTCACTATCAGGGTATGGATTAGATTTTTCACAATCAGGGCTTGAAAGATGAGCTATGCCTAACTTGCTGACCTGACTGACCAACTACATTTATATGTATAAATAAACTTAACAATTGACTCACACAATTATCTGTTTGGAAGTAATCACAATTTATCTGACCAATTTTTGTTTGTTGGAATGTTTCCTCTTACCTTGTTATCTGAGAGTTGTGCAAAATTGTGGTGATTAAATGTCACTTTATTAAGAAAATTTAATAATGGAGTTACACCTGAAAGACAACTTGGCCTAGTGACTGACAGAACAACCTACCTCCATGTACTTGAGCAGTGTCTGACAGAACAACCTACCTCCATGTACTTGAGCAGTGTCTGACAGAACAACCTACCTCCATGTACTTGAGCAGTGTCTGACAGAACAACCTACCTCCATGTACTTGAGCAGTGTCTGACAGAACAACCTACCTCCATGTACTTGAGCAGTGTCTGACAGAACAACCTTCCTCCATGTACTTGAGCAGTGTCTGACAGAACAACCTACCTCCATGTACTTGAGCAGTGTCTGACAGAACAACCTACCTCCATGTACTTGAGCAGTGTCTGACAGAACAACCTACCTCCATGTACTTGAGCAGTGTCTGCCTCTGCTTCTCTATCACCTCCTGGTTCTTCTGTTCCCGTTCCAGCAAGTCCTGCACACAAACATGCATTGCTGTATCTGCATGATGATGTATATTTTCTTCAGCAGGTTAAGTAACAATAACAGGAGTTCACATTGGCTTTCAAGTAATCTCAATGACACAAAGTTATGATTATTCACAAATATAAATCATAAAGTGGTGAAAGTGTTCAGTTACCTCATGTGTGGCAGTGAGTGTGTCATGACGGGCAATGATGTCACGCATCTCATGGAACTCCTCTCCTGCTTCCAGCACCTTCTCCATGAACTTGTGGTAGATGGTGTACCTCTCTAGCTTCCGTTGTAGCTTGTTTTTGTCCTTGGCCACCACTGATGTGTCTTCCTTTAACCTGCACAAACACTTACATTGTACTGCAGTTATAAGTTCTGTAGGAGCTTTATTATAGTGAGTGAGTATATATTCAATAAATCAGAATATTTATTATCGGTATATCAGTACTTATCCTGATACAACCTATTGCAAATTCCCTCGCTTTTGATCCCATAACATTGACCAAAAACCTGTGTCTCCGCTAGAGGGCGCTTCTCCACCAGGTTACTGATCTGAGTTACCGCCCTTTGAACCCTCTCTTTCTTCTCATCTGAATACTGCTAAAATCGTTCAGACTGGGTAATGCAGGGTTGGTTTTCGATTTGTTGTATCAGGAAAAGCATGCTAGTATAATAACTATTCTCATTTACATTGATTTTTTCTTACTACCATGAAGATCCGGGGTAGAATAGGTCTTCAGCAACCCATGCTTGCCGTAAAAGGTGACTATGCTTGTCATAAGAGGCGACTAACGGGATTGTGTGGTCAAGCTTGCTGACTTGGTTGACTCGATTATTTACAGACCGCCGTCATATGGACGGAATATTGCCGAGTGCAGCGTTAAACAACAAACAAACAAACAAAACCTATTGCAAACTTATCCCATAGTTGGCGTTGTCGTCTGTAGTTTGTGATGCTGATTTGTTGGTAATCTGGACTAGATTATGTCATGGACTAGAGTCTGGCTCCTTGAGTGCCTCATCTTTACAAATCCTGTTTCACCTGTCACATCCTTCCTCTAACATTAAAGTGTTGCAAATCACAACATGAGGCCAACAATCCTTCAGAATATTTGTTATGATACCATATGCTAAAGACAAAAGATCTGATAACCTTCAACTTCAAGGTTATTTCAAGTTGTGTGCAGGCTACACGGCCAACTGCTTAGCTAATATGAGTTGTCCCAGGAATGCAGCCAGTCTGAACCAGTGGTTCTCTTGATGCACATACTGAATTTTTAGCAATGAAGTCCCACATCAGACTTAGATGAACAGTCACATGAGGTCTTTGGTCAACCTGCACCTGCTTAATGTTGAACGCATACACATCACCAGCGTGCAGCGTGCAGCTGTGACCAAGGTAGTAAGTTCAGGGCTCAAAACATTTCTTAAACCCAACTTGTCCTGCAGGGTAAGTAGATATTATTTTGTACTCGTCATGCAATATTTTCACTTCATGATGGAGAGAGCTGAAAGTCATTTTATAAACAGTGTCAATAGTGGCATAAATCTGTTTTAATTTGAATATTTCTTTTCTCATTTTTTTAAATAAACTGAATTTCTGTTTCTTGCAATGAATGAAACCCAATCAGCAAACTCTGTTATTTTAGGAGAATAGTTTGTAATTCATAATGTTTTGAACTACAAACATGGTTACTCTTTTCATGTTGATGCCATGATCTGAGTTGCTAGACAAGCTTCAGCTTCTTGTGTCTTATGGTTCAGTTTACTGCCATGAACAAATCGGCCTACCTTTTGAATACAGTACCACAAACTTTTCAAACACGTGACAATACCCTATGACGTAATTTGTAGTATTTTGTTGCCAGTCACACTGGCGAAACAATGCCCTGTGACGTCAGGGGTCATCGAGTGTGCATAAGCTCCTCCCAGTGATCTACCATCTCTACACGAAATGTCATTGAATACGCCAAGCGCTGTGGAGAGTTTTGAATATTTGTTAACTGAATATAGCCTGCGGCGGCGCATTTTATAGCAAGCGCTAGTTTACAAAAGCACTTTTATTTTTTATATATTTTTTATTTCGTTTTTCTCGTAGTTCAAGTGGCGAAAAGGGTTATAAAGGGAACTAATAAACAGTAAACTATGGTTATAACGAACACGCTTATAACGAACTAACGGATATAACGAACTAACTTTTTAGTCCCGACTATATGCTGTAGTTATGCTGTATATATGCTTATAACGAATTACGGTTATAACGAACTAAAATTAGTAGTCCCTTTGAGTTCATTATAACCGTAGTTTACTGTACATACATTATTTTTTCGGTGCATTAATTTTCATTATTATGCACAAGAATGTAGTTTATTAGGGATATTATATTGGCGCTGAACACATTCAAATATCGCTAGTGTTAGGGTAGGTTACCCTGAACTCTATCCTTAGCCCTTGGATCCCCTTTACGATCAATCGCCCCTTTTTGATCATTAGGGTTAGGTACCCGTTTAGTGGCTATTAGATTACCCGAATTCTGTCCTTAGCCCTTGGATCCCCTTTACGATCAATCATCCCTTCACGATCATTAGGGTTTGGTAAATCTACCCGTTTAGTTTCTATTATAGATTCTATAGCGGCTCCTAATATTCTTCACACAAAAACATCGAGTAAAAAGAATGAAATGGTTTTGTGTCAAATACTTTGGCTACTGGAAACTGTCCTGGAACATTCACACAAGCCACTTTCACCGGCTACATTTTTTCAGTATTGATTCAAAAGCGAACTCACCGTTGTGTCGTCACTAGCCATGCACATGCCTCCCTCATTCCTTACTATTATCCACATCATCCTTACAGTGTTCCCTACCACACTTTTCTGTCACAAAATCAACCCGACGAATTATTAAATAACACATCATTCATGCGTACTCGCGAGTTCGACGTCTGACGTCTGACGCCTGGAGCCGTTTTCAGTTCGCGCCATATCGGATCAATCCTCGCCACTCGTTATCTTGTAGATTACGGAATGGGATGAGTGTGCCAAATGGCATCGGGATCATTCGTAAGTGTCGATAGACTAAAGTCACAAGACACAATGCCTACCCGTAACCTTCGTAAGGGTCCGTCACCTATTCGACCCTTTTCGTTCAGTTCCATAACGTCGTAGGCATGACTAGATAAATTTGCACTTTGTTTCACAGTGTGGACATAGCTCAGTTGGTTAGCTGTTGGGCTAACAATCCGAAAGGTCGCAAGTTCGCGTCCGATGGATTCTCATAAAGACTGGTTGCTTGTCTTTGAGACATGTGACCTACGGCAGAGATCGTCCTCACGAGAAGTTGTGGTACTGTATTCTAAAGGTGCTCCAACAAATCAAATAGGAGTCCACTGAGCTTCAACATAGCCTGAAGTTTCAAGTTTGAGCATAATCAGAGACCATATATCGGTATATGATCTCTGGTTGAATATTCTTGAGTTGAGAGCTATGTCTAATAAAAGTTACAAATCACACATTATATGGTCAAACATTCCTGGGAAACTGATTGAAAGACTACATTTATAATTGTGTTACAAATACTTCTCACTTCTTTGTCCCATGAGCATATAACTTGTAAGTACTGTGATCCTGTTGTGAAAATGCCTTCAAAAGTCACATCCCATGATACTGTCACCAGAATCAAGAAGTGAGTCTCACCGCTCTATCTCTTTATCTTTCTGTTTCTTCATGTCCCTTTCATCATTCGCCTTCTTTACAGCTCGAGCTCGTTTGGAATCATTTTCCTGTTTGGACATGAGCATCAAGTTGAGGTTATATTACACCAACACTGTTAGTGTAGACAAATTGAACTAGGTAAACAAGAAAACATCTAAAACATGCACTTCATTGTCACACTCCAATCTGGTTAGTAACATAACTGGTTGGCACTGCATGTAGCACACCTGGATATGTAGTCCACAGTTTATTATGTCAACAAAGACAGACACTTAAAAAGTTGCTGTCAGCACTTAATATTTTCTGCATAAAGTCTGACGACTAAAAACTAAGCATATTAAATGATGACATCATAAGGAGAAACATACATGCCAAAGTTCTTGGACCCATTCCACAAAGCAATCGTTGCGCTAAGGTGATCGTAACTCCAATACTTTCATATAGGATTATGACAGTCTTAGTGCTATGATCGCTTTGTGGAATGGGGCCCAACTCTCTAAGTCTGGCTATTTCTGGGGAGAATTCACAGAGTCAAATAATCATTTTGAGAGAATTTACGGCATGCTCATTGTAAAGTCAAAACTAAAAATATCACCTTCAAAACGGAACATAACTGTTGAACCCCACTACTAACTACACATGTACTGTTGTGACCATATTGAAAATCAGATTTGAGCCATTTGAACAAATTGGGTTTTCATCATGGGAACAAGCATGTGAAGTTGATTGGTCAAGTAGTTTCTGAGGAGAAGTGACAGACACTGGAACAAACACTGGAACCTCACTTGACTCCTCACTCCCTCACACCTATACAGGTCTATCATGATGCACACATATCAACAGGCTGCACCAATAAGCTTGTGAATAGTTGTCAATAGAAATGAAATTAATATTGGTTCTCAGATAATGGCTTCTGGAAAAATAGTGAGGTCGGAAGGTTTTTCTTTTATGTTTAGGTGTTTCCAAACTAGTATGTGAACAAATAAACAGTTGTGTACAATCAACCTGGGACAGGGCCTTCCAACATAAATGTAGTCCTTGATGAGTAAATTTCAGATTTAATAGTCTCTTTTTGTCCAATTTGAAGGAGCGAGAGGTGGTCAGCTTGGTAACTCTTCAAAAAGGAAGACAAAGCTTTTGTACTCTTGTAAATAACAGAAATCAACTGCTTTGAATCTTCATGTTATCCAATGTATACTATCAATATATCATGTATAAAGCACAAAAACTATATTCCACGTTTACCAACCAGTTAACCTGCTGTATGTGGGTCATTTGCTAGCTGATGCATGTGTTCATGGTCACCTTGGCCTCATTGTTGTAATATCATGAAAAGTAGTATTAGTTTTCTTAACACAATTTTATAATATCTCTACAGAGCAATGATTATAAAATTTGTGATCATTAAAACATCTTAAAATAACACAAATACATATACTGCTTTGAACCATTGAAACTGTACCCTTAATTTGAAAAGAATACATGCAGTAGTCTTTTTCAAGTAAAAGGTTGCTCAAATGTAAGAAAAGTAAAATACTTCTAAGTGAATAAAATGAAGCTGTATTTCTTCAGAAAATTCAGATACTGAAATCAAACTTCGGTCTGCAAAAAGTGTGCACCAAGTTTGAAAAGAATCTATGTAGAAGTTTTCAAGTTATAGGTCGCACAAAGGCCAACTGACAGACAGAATTCCTTTGTACATGTATAACAATAATAATAAAAAAAATTAATAAAAAGGTACTGTGCAATATTTGATTACTGTACTTTCTTGAGTATATTGCAAAGACATTGCCGTGAGCATGCATCTCGTTATAAAAGCATCCATTGTGAATCTGGACTTACATTTGTAATATATTATATTAATTCATTCAGGATTTCATTAAAAATATTGTTTACATTAATTTCAGCGAAACGGTGTTTGAAATGATCGGCAGATTACACACTCATCATTATTTACAGCAACCATGATCAGAATGCTACTGACCTCCTTGAAACGAACCTTTGTCATTAGATACAATCTCTTCCTATCATTAAATTAAAAGATCTTTTCAGTCATTATATTAATAGGCATTGATTTAACCATTTGTTAACTGAATCACCCGAAAAAGTGTGCACACATGCAGCTTTTTGCTATACCTGGCTTATATTATGAGACAATTACATATGTTAATTTAATCTCTCTGTTTATAAAACAATGCCTAGAATACAGTTAATAAATGCAATTGAAAGTGTAAATCATGATACCTCATCGTTTCTAGCGATGTTTTATTTTCACATTTTCATTGAGTAAGTTTGAGATCTGCACAACAAGCAACGAAACTCCTACTACTGACATGATTGAACACCAGATGCACAGTCTAGCAGGGCACATGTAAAGGAGTAGTATAGGTAATGGGGGTTCTGGACCACTTCCACTGGAGCCAGATTCATATACCTATATCACCACTACAGGAGGAATTTTTTATGCCAAAATGATTATGCGATTTAACGATAGTCATAAGATTCAGCTAAATTGACTCCAGCTCACCAATACCTGGGGCCAATCATTGCTTTAGATGAGTCTAAATGGTAATAAAAATATTCTTCATTATTTTTATCGATAAAGCGATATTCAACATTTTTATTAAGTTCTTCGTTCATTTTACTAGGAGACCAGACTTTATAACTACAATCTTTTTGTAAATTGATAAGAAACAATTGATAACCGTATTTGGTTGGTTTGACATCACTGATATAATAAAAACCTTGTGGTAATTCTCTCCATTTAATAGCTTTCTCCATTATTATATATATTTATGTAAGCATTTGTCTAAATGTGATCAAACGATAGTAAGCAATCTATTTTTAATCTCCGACCAGTTCTTTGGTTTTGGCACGGAATAATTGACGCGCTTGTTGCCTCCCCTGTTCTATGAACTTTTTTTTCTCGTCTTCGCTAATACCACTGGTCTTACGAGATTTTGATCGAATCTCCTGCTTCATTTCGTTGTATTTGGTGAGTTCCGACAGCACTAGATGAAACTCATCCTCGGATATCTTACAATCAGCCATTGCTGTCGAAATATGATCCTCAATGCTGTTCAACTTTGCTTCGGCGAGTATCCGAATACTATCGTGTTTTAATGCTTTCTTTTGTAACCTACGAGAAATGAATTTTATCGCTATTCCTGCCAGTCCCGAGACTCCAGCGGTTATTTCCATGCCGAGCACGATAGGCGCAGCAATTATAGTTGATAGTAAACTGATACCCGCTACACCGAGTCCCATGCCAGATACTACAAGAGCGGTGTCAACTCCGTCCAGAGCATTCACGGCTCTGCGATACTTTTTATACAATCCAAGTCTCAACTCCCTATCCTTCTCTATTCGATGTTTTATGTCGCTTATTTGATGTAATCAAAATCCATCAACAGTTTCCATCTTTTCAAATGCTTCATTGAGCGCCGGATATAAACTCATAGTGTATATTACGATCATATAATAGTCTTTAATTGGTCTTGCTTAAATGTTTTGAGACTATACATCAACCTTATCAAATGTATATTATACGGCAAGAATATCTTAGAAAGAGAAATGCTGTCACTTTTAATAATTTGGACCCCCTCGAGGGCTGCAATGGGCGATGCTCCGATATGAATAATACTGCAACGTTGACGCTCGTGTTTCTTGAGCCATTTAATCGATAGACCTGGTAATATTTCGAAGGCATCTACCGGTGCATCTCCGAACAAGACTTCAATAATAAGCGTGGAAAGATTAGGTATTGCACTCAAGTTATCTTTAATATCTTCGAATTCAGTAATCAAATTTAAAGTAACATTTTTTAAGGCCGGACGACTATATAACATATGACCTGGGTTTTCTGGCAGGGGAGTGACCAACACACTTTTTCGTTTTGACGGGATATAAGCCGCGAGTACGATGCCACTATTTATTATCTTAGTTAAATTATGTCCCTTACCCATCATCACATAAGGTGGGGTAATGACGATATTCAGTAGCCACTCGATGTTTGCTTCGACCATAGTCCATTTATTATCGTCGTTGCGAGTAATATTGTACGAAGTGTTTTTAAGGAGTCTACTAACATCGACATCGGTTAAATCTCCTAGATTACCCGTGAATGTGACTTCTTTCCGCTTGTATACATTATCGTGTAAGTGTAAAGCGTATAACTTACCATTGTAACCGGGTTTATCAAATCCTTCTGTGTCTCCGAGATCGGAAAGCGCAATTGTATTACATTGTCTTAGTGTTCCAGGGCCTGATGCATCAACCATTATTTTTAATATGGAGTGTTACACTTAAGTATCCTATATGTACAGGTTGGTGTTTTACATCTAATACAGAAATTTTGAGGTCTGAAATCATACCACGCTTTAATTTTTTATATTGTAATGATGAGAAAGATTCCGTTCTACCGCTATTATATTTTTCATTTTTCACTGGAACACTTCTGAGCAGAGTTGAAGGACTTTCTTGTTGAATATTATCCGTCGTGCTTATTTGATCAAGATGGATACACAACTCTTTATAGGGAACTAAATCGGGTAATTTAACCTCCTGATCTGGTAACTTGTTAATTGTGCCAACTAAGCGTGTAAATTCAAGTGTAGGTGATGGGTCCAATAAAATTATATTTGGATCTCCAGTGTCGAATTTCACTGTCCCAACCGCCTCATTTTGTGTGAGACTAATTCCATTAGGCTTAAAAATTTCATCATTGAGTGAGCTTACGCTGTAATACCCATCAGGTATAGTAATGGATTTGACAGTGCCATATGAGGATAATAACATTATCTCATTATTTCTTTTCACAGTATTTATATTGGTCCACCTCAGGTAATACGTTACATCGCATAGAGCGACTTCGAGTTGTCCATCCGAGTTATCGATAGTACGAAGCAGTTGAATAGACTGGCCATTTGTTATTCCCGGGAGTGTAACATACATATCAAATATACAATTATACTATATCATAACTTAAATATGGAATCAACCATTATATAATATGGAGTGTTACACTTAAGTATCCTATATGTACAGGTTGATGTTTTACATCTAATACAGAAATTTTGAGGTCTGAAATAATACCCCACTTTAATTTTTTATATTGTAATGTTGAGAAAGATTCCGTTCTACCGCTATTATATTTTTCATTTTTCACTGGAACAGATCTGAGTAGAGTTGAAGGACTTTCTAGTTGAATATTATCCGTCGTGCTGATTTGATCAAGATGGATGCACAACTCTTTATAGGGAACTAAATCAGGTAATTTAGATCCCTCATTTGATGAATCGATTATTATTATATCATCGATTGCAAATCCAATTGTAATTGTAAAGTAGTTCCCGTAAGGAACTACACCATTTTCTCCAGGGTATAATTTCAGTCTCCCAGTCGCCTCATTTTGTGTGAGACTAGCTCCCATAGGCTTACAAAATTCATCATTGAGTGAGCATACGCTGTAATACCCATCAGGTATAGTAATAATTCTATCTTTGTCATGTATTATTAATATCTTATTATTATCTTTCGCAGCACTTATATTTGTCCACAGTGGGTAATACGTTACATCGCATAGAGCTACTTCGAGTTGTCCATCCAAGTTATCGATAGTATGAAGCAGTTCAATAGACTGACCATTTGTTATTCCAGGGAGTGTAACATACATATTAAATATACAATGATACTATATCATAACTTAAATATGAAATCGACTCACATTACTAATCAATCGATTATAGTAACTGCCTCCGGTGCTGAGTTTACCGTTAAATTCCACGATATCTTTGAAAAATACAGTTTCACGGCAACTAACGATAAAATGGTGGACGATTGGTTTAACCGTCCGATGCAATTTTGGCAGAATCAGTTAAACTTTGCCGTATGGTGTGCCACAACGGGATGTGGTGTATCTGTTAATGCCCCAGGATTTAAACTATATAAGTCTGTTATATTATTTCACGTGTACTATCAGATTAGACGTATACTTAAAGAAATTAGTGCTCCATTACCGCTGGATCAAGCATGGAATCACGCAAATAATCATTATAATAAGAGGGCCTTCGAACGTATTTGTAATGAATTTAATGTTTCTACGAGTAAAGATTGGCGCATTAAAGGACCTAGCCATGGTCTAGGTATTCCGTACAATGGACAAAGAACTATTAAAGATAAAAGCGATTATTTAATTAAAGAGGGTGTGATCCCTTCAGGCTTTGCTCTCTCGAGTAAACAGTTTAGACCAGATCGTATGAACTTTGAGAGTGGCATTCCTTATCTTATAACAAAGTTTGTGCATCCAAACGATACAACAGATGCTTGGAATGAATTTCTTAATGATAAAACGGAAAATAATTTTACTAATCCAGGATTTGAAAGAGTTAATGAATCGATAAGAACTAATGTATGGGCAATTCTCGGTGCACAATCGCAAACACGAACGGGAATTATCGGTACTGGGACGGCGTTTGATGCACAAAAACAGTTTGTCTCAAACATGGAGGACGCCATTAATTCACCAGTTGACATACCATCATCTATAAAGCGTTTTCAAGATGCATTACAGTACGCTCAATCCAAAGTGGACTACGTTTATGCGCCGGGACTATACATGTCTCCGAGTAATATGGAACTTAAGATCGGTCAAGTGATAGGCTATAATAATAAAATTGTTATCGCTACCGATCAACAAAAACCAGGTATAAATTCAGATATTAATGTTGAATTAATAACGCAAACGATCACGGGCGAAAAGGGAATAGTCAAGCCGCAGTTATCTACTAAAACATCTTTTAATGCACAACCGTCTACTAACGCACAAGTGCCACCGCATATTGAGGCTAAAAATCAACAACATATCGATGAAAAAACAGCGCTTGTAGTGGGTGGAGTCTCGGTTGGTTTACTCATGATTTGGTTAGCGAACTGATTTGGTTAAATAGTTCTTAGCGAATACGTACAACAGCCCTGCAATTGCTACGATCACCCCCCACAAGTTTTGACTAAGCCAAGTGGTGGTCTTAGCTAATAAATTCAATAGCCAGGAAACTATACTCCCTATTATACCGGGAAGTGCGGCTGCGGCTTTCTCAGCGAGCTTTCCCAGTGCTTTTAAATGCTTTTTTATCCACTCTTTTATCCCGTTTTTATCGTTAGGCGGTGTACCACCACCTGTACTGCCACCTGTTAACGAGAGAGTCAAAGTCGATATAATAAAACCCAATGCGGTTAAAATACTGGCAATTGTTATTCCCTGTTCTCTGAACAATGTTTTAATTTTATCGGCCAGTGTAGTGTCATCGTTGAGGACTTGATCGATAGTTTCTCGAATACGACTGATTTGCGAACGAAGTGCCTTTCTATTACTGGAAGCTGCTTTGAGGCGGGCCTATCTTTCGTCTTCTAAGTTACGCAATCTTTCCGCTACGCGGCGTCTACTGAACTCATCGTCCGCCTGTTCAAGTTTTGTTTTCTCTTGAGCTATATGCTTGTCGATTTCGGATATCTTGGCTATATTATTGATGAGTTCTCCCCGCATTGTTCGCATTGCCTTGTCAAGACCTCGTAATTCCCTAATACTAAACTCCGAGGATGGAACCTGTAACGTGGAATTATCGTAATAGGTATCTAAGATTTCTCCGAGTCCGTCCGAGGCCACCATCGAGGCTGCTTCCAAATCATCTGTATTACCGAGTTCAGTACGCACGGTCCTAAGAACCTTAGTAGTCTTCGCGGAAAGTCGTCGGTAGTCGACAAAACCTAATTCATCACGAACAGTGCCGATGCCGTGTTTAGCAGCTATCGTAGACAAGGCTAGGGGCTTACGAGTACGAGCATGCATAAGATCAATATCCGGAGCGCCACGCAGTCGCAATATTCCTTTACTATCTATCGTAAACTTTGAATAGTCACGACCTATTGGGGTATCATCTTTTAAGGCATCGTAATAATCATTGACGGTTGATTGTAAAATTTCATCGTTAAGATTCGTGCCACCAAAGTTGGTTTCATCAGTATCTTCGATTGGATTCTGGTTATCAAAGTCATCAAAGGTACTTAGATCAAAGTCATTATGTTCAAAATTAGCCATTTTTATATTAAACATAGGGTACATAATTTCAATATAAACAATGTCTTCGCAATACGGACGCAAGTTAAACCCACAACGTAGACTTCGTGATCCATTAGGGGTCAAAGCAATTCGTCAGTCTGTAACTATAACAAATAACCCTAGTACCATAGATCAGAATCAAACGCTTCTGGTTCGCTTTCCTAATCTCGGCGCACACGATGTGTTAGTTCCGGGAACTGTCCGACTAGCATTTACGATTAGTTTGACTTCTGCCGACGTTAACAGGGAGCCCGTTCAGAACATAGGTCGTGCTATCGTTAAGAAAATCGCGATTAAAATTAGCGGTAATGAGGTTTTGAGTATCGACGATAGCGATGTATACTATTGCTACATGGATCTCTGGAGAACGGATAAAGAGCGGGAAAACTTACAGTACCAAGGTATTTGTAATAAGAACACATTGAGACTGCGCGTGGGTGCTGAAAATGGTGTTGATACCAACGAAAAAGATAAGGCCGTTGCCGACGCATTAGGTAACAGATTCTATATTCCCCTAGACTTTGAATTACTAGATTCCCACATGCCCTTTTATCAAGCATCCCTAGGCGATAGGTTAGAATACGAACTCACTTTTAATGACTACGGCAGAGTAATCAGAGCTGCTGAAGATGCTAGCTATTCCATTTACAATATCTCGCTGGAGTACGATATGATAACGGATCCCGAATTAGCCAGACAAATTTGTAACCAGTATACCGGAAGTTTAGCCATTTTGTACGATCGCGTGCTTCGACACCGAAAGATCACGAGGGACAAAAAAGATACGATGTGGAATATAAATCTAAACGTTCCCACGAGGTCATTGAAGGGTATTTTAATGTTGTTCGAGGACCCCTCCGATGCGTTTAAAAGAAATACCGAGAAGTTTTACAATCCCAAGATTACAAAAGTAGAATTGACTATCGAGGGCGTTCCTAATCAACTATATAGCCAAGGAATGCTAGCGTATCACCAGTGGGATGAGATTAAAAAACTTCCTTCTATAAAACGTTCTCCGGAAGTTAACGCGGTCGTGAAAGATCTGTCTCTCGGGAGTGTATCGATGGGTGAATACCTCACCACGAAGTACGCGCTATGGCTCGACATGCGAACAACGGACGATAACCAATTACACAGCAGTGGAAGGAGAATAGAAAATGCTAGCGAGGGTGCCACCATACAGATAACGAAGCTTCAGGAATCAGCTGGTAAATTAAACATATATTTGTACGTGATTATGGATGCGCAACTTAATATACAGAATGGGAGATTCGTGCAAGCAATCTATTAATAATCTTTTACCTAAAGATCCGCACTGCGCTATCATATGCGGGCAAACGGGCTGCGGAAAAACAGCTTTTATTCTAGATATTTTAGAAAGTCATTATCGGGACGTTTTCGATCATATTATTATTCTGTGCCCGACTATAAGCGTTAATAAAACATACTTATCGAGATATTGGGTAATGAATGACAACGGGGTACACAGAGTCGATCCGGGCGATCGTTTACAAGACTGTCTCCGAGTATGTCACGAAAAATACAAAGGAGAATCGACCCTTTACGTAATAGACGATTGCAGCGCTAGTAAAGAACTCACAAAAAAGAAAGATATGCTTTCCTATTTAGCATTCTCCAGACGGCATACTCAACATAGCGTTTGGGTACTTACTCAAAAATACAACTCTGTCCTGAAAGATCTCAGAGAGCAGACCAAATGGGTAGCGCTGTTTCATTGCAAAGATCGAGATTCATTCGAGGAATGTTTACGCGAAAATGACGTCATTTATACCAAGGGCGAACGAGACAAAGTCAGAAAAGTGTTAGCGGCAACGAAGCACTGTAAACTCGTATTAAAAACCGATCAACCAGCTGCTTATGCAATTGCTTAGCAAATTATAGAAAAAAATGTAGCAAATTGTAGATAAATGTGGCAAAATTATAGCAAAATGTAGCAAAATGTAGCAAATATAGCAAAATCATAGCAAATTGTAGCAAATTGAACATTAGCGGTTAATATTACATAAAATGTGGTTCGAAATCCTCATTCTTTCGCAACAGTTCATTATTACGGGATGTATTGGATATGCCATATTATATTATGTTAGACTTAAATATCTCCTTAGGTATTACATTATGGAATGCGACGAACTCATCGAACAAATGCTCAAAGAATCTGAGCCTGATCTACAGACACATCAACATGTAGATCAACATAGAGAAAGACTCTCGGCTTTGGTAGCCGGTGGAAAATGTTCCCAATATTTGGGGGAAAATTATACCATCGAAAAAATTGATAACATGACCGACGAAAAGATTAAAAAACTGTACGCGCGTTACGAGTCTAGACTGGGAGCTACCATGACTAAAACGATAGGGTCTTCTATATTACAACTATACACAGTCGTAGCTAGTACGTTTCTCCCCATCCCGGCAGAACATGTATTTATGCGAATCTCTCGAGAAAGACCCATTCATCGAACACGCTATAAGCTCAGTGAGCTGTGAGTTTTATCATAGAACTATTCGGAATGTTCTTAGCTCCATTCACCACAGCTTTAATAACGGCTAGGTATTGTCAATTTAAACATACATGCCCACTTAATAATAATGGAGACTCAACAGGTGACACCACAACAGATTGTGAACACACAACAACAAGTGAACGAGGAACAACAGATTGCGGAACCACCACCAGTGAATGAGGATGCACCACATGTGAATGAGAAAATACTAAAAGCTAGAGTTACTAAGAACCCCCAAAAAATAGCTGCAGGAAGAAAGGGTGGGCTGGCGCGCAAAGCGAAATTAATAAATAATTCAAATATTAATCCGATTAAAACATGGGCACTAGTAGGAGTTGCTGGTATAGCGGCTGTATGGTTCTTTTATAAGACCGGAGAAGAGAAAACATCACCCCCGCCGCAACAACAAGTTCAATTAGAGGTTAGTCCTCATATAATGCTATAAGAAGCATGACTACTCCAGTTACAGACGGTAAAATGTTGGTAAACGCGACATATCATTCAGCAGTGGTCACCGGCTTGGCCATTGGCTATGCTCGTATGGCTAAAATGATTACTAAAGCCACACCACCCAAGCTAGATTTTAATGGATTTGATATTGGTATGGCCATTCTTGATATTGGATTAGCAATGGCAACGAAGGATTTGCTCATCAAACAAGGACTTATCCCGGAAGACATAATGAAGTAATTAAACATTTGAATATTTATATTCATATAAAGATTTGAATATGGCAACAATTGCGATGATGGTCGGTGGAGCTGTTGTTAATGCTCTAGCTTTTTCGGGGAGTAATTATTTATTTTCCAGTATGAGGGAATCAAACGCTAAAGAAGTTGAAGAGGAGCGTAAACGACATAACAATGCTTTAGAACAACTCCAAGCAGCTCAGTCACAATATATGCGGCAGAGAATGAATAGATTAGACTTTATTCATGAACAACTGATTAAGGAAGGACATTCAATTCAAACGTTTAAGGATGTCGAATCTGCCATGCACGAATACTTCCTCGTTTTTGGGAAAAAACTAGACCCAATACCGAGACCAACAATGAGTCAGTTTTATACACCGTCAGAGGAACAAAAGAACCGAGAGGTCACATTTGTTATTATTGGGTTATCTGCTCTATTGATTTTCAGCTATACCATGAATACGCAGTGACAGCTGTGGCTATGCATAAACCATGATCTATAAATAGCCTAATCAATATCTCGCCTAGTGTAGATGTGATTTGCATTTAGACAAATGATATGATAGATGTATATACCATGAATAACTGCAAGTTTACACTCATGGGTAAGACTACTCTATGTCTAGGCGCGGACACATAAACTATAAGTGTTCTGAATGCGGGATAGGGGTCAAAGGTCATATAGGTTTGGATATATAGTTGTAAGGTATGATGGGAAAACAAACCCGCCCGTGATTTACAGAGGACCAAATGCGGCGGGAAAGTTCCTAGAATATCTACAAAATGAAGAGAGAATAATCAGGGAAAAATTATCGTGTAAGAAACCCATGCGTATGACGAGGGATGATTGGGGGGCCCATAAGAAGTCAACGATTTGTCACGTTTGTAATAAACCCCTGGATGGGGATTCCGTAAGAGATCATTGCCACGTCACGGGTAATTATCGGGGAGCCGCTCATAACGAGTGTAACTTGAAACTAAAAATGAACTCTCAAACAATACCCATCCCCGTTGTGTTTCACAACCTTAGGGGATACGATTCACATCTCATTATGCAAGCTATCTCAAAGACCGACGGCAGTTTAACTTGCATTCCTAACAATATGGAAAAATACATATCGTTCTCGTTGACTAAACCTATACATTATAGGTTATGACTTCGCGATAACAAATCAATATACCGATAAGATAACTCGTCATTTGTTGCTGAGAAAAGGTGTATATCCTTACCAATATATGGATGATTGGTCTAGATTCGAAGAAACTGAATTACCACCCCTCGAATCATTCTATAGTAACTTAACAGAATCTAGAATAACAGATGCCGATTATGAACACGCTCTGACGGTCTGGGATAAATTAGGTTGTAAGAATTTAGGCGATTATCACGATCTGTACTTAAAAACCGATGTACTGTTACTCGCCGATATATTCGAGATATTTAGAAAGACGTGTTTAAAACAATACGGCTTGGACCCGGCATGGTACTATTCCAGTCCCGGACTATCGTGGGATGCATTGTTGAAGAAGACCGGCGTAGAACTAAAACTACTCACAGATTACGATATGCACTTGTTTATTGAGAAAGGATTAAGAGGTGGTATATCGATGGCAGCTAAAAGGTATTCTAAGGCTAATAATAAATTAGTGGAAGGATACGATCCCAGTAAACCCGACACGCACATATTATATCTCGACGCTAACAATTTGTACGGATGGGCTATGAGTCAACCTTTACCCACGGGTGGTTTTGAATGGGTCAATGTGAATAATATCCATAATAATGATGTGAATAAAGGGTACATACTAGAAGTTGACTTGGAATATCCAAGTTCGTTACATAAAGATCATAACAGTTATCCGCTAGCTCCCGAAAGATTAATGGTTAATAAAGATAGGATGTCGGAATATCAACACTCCTTGATGGGTAATAGTAGGTTAGCTAACATAGAAAAACTCGTACCAAATTTGATGGATAAGACAAAATATATAGTTCACTACAGAAATCTCCAGTTGTATCTATCGTTAGGTATGAAACTTAAGAAAATACACAGAGTTCTAAAGTTCGATCAAAGCCCTTGGATGGAGCCCTATATAAGGTTGAACACAGATTTAAGAAAGATAGCTACCAGCTATTTCGAAAAGAATCTGTATAAGCTCATGAATAACTCAGTATTTGGTAAAACTATGGAGAATCTAAGGAAGCGTGTTGATGTTAAATTAGTCAGATCTAATGAGGAAGAAAGACTTAGGAAACTTATAGCCAGTCCGGCTTTTAACAGAAGCAAGATATTCGATAACGACTTAGCCGCGTTGCATATGTAGAAAAGTAATATAAAATTCAACAGACCGGTGTACGTCGGTATGAGTATTCTCGACTTGTCAAAACACTTAATGTATGACTTTTATTACAACGAACTTAAGAAACAATATGGCGATAGATGCGAGGTGTTATATACCGACACAGATTCTTTGTTGATGGAAATACAAACCGAGGATGTGTATAAAGATATGGCAGAAAAAATAGATATGTACGACACGAGGGATTATCCTAAAGATAATCCACTGCACAGCGTTGTAAATAAAAAGGTGTTAGGTAAGATGAAGGATGAATGTGCTGGGACCCCTATAGCTGAGTATGCAGGATTAAGACCTAAGATGTATTCTATAAAGAAGTCCGATAATGGAGAGATAAGAAAAGCTAAGGGCGTTAAGAAGTATGTTGTAAAAAAGCATATCAAACACGAACAGTATAAAGAATCATTATTCAACGGTAGAACGTTCATACACGAGATGAACTCTTTAAGAAGTTACAATCATAGGATATATGGATTAAGAATGAACAAGACATCATTATCCCCTTAGATACAAAGAGATGGATTGATAATGATGGTGTAACTACCTATGCTTATGGTTATGGTGGTAATACCGTACCATCGGGAACTATGAACAACTCTTCTCGTACAAATGCCCTACCCGGTCCATCTTGAAGATAATAAAGAATAGGCTCTCCTTCTTTCGTAACCAATCGACTAATGTTATACGTCTTAAGGGACCATATGGGATCGGTTGCGCGACGTAGGCCTCCTTCGAGTTCACCGGCCTGGTATAAATATCTTACCCTTACTCTATCCGGAAGTTTTCGTTCTTTGCCTCTCCTCGGTGCTGAAGATTCGGAAGTCACGGATTTCATTTTAATAGCATCGGATGGTTTCTTCCCTATTAATCTCGTTACTTCATTATTCAGCGCTGATACAACGGCTGATAATCGTGTCACCCATTCGGTTGATCTCAATCGCTCGGATTTCATTTCCATCCCATTCTGATAGCCAAACAAACGTTCCGCTAATGTCCGGTTAAATCTTTCGACGATAGCTTGACTGCGGTGGGCCTCTCTTTCACCACGGACGATTTCAACATCGTTCTTTGTTAACAGTTTAGTTACCGATCCCATAAACTCGCGACCGGGATCTACTTGAAATAGCTTAGGCCATTTTAGTGGTCCGCGTTTATATATGCGACTCAGTGCATTAGCTACTTCTGTTGATTCTTTCGATGTTAATGGCTCAGCCTCTTTGTATCGACTAGCCACATCCACTACTGTTAAAGTGTATTTATACGTTTTGCGTTTTACCTTATCGTTGGGAAGAAACAAGAGGTCAGCCTGATGAACTTCATTCGTCGTAAAAATATCAAACTTCTTCCTCGGTATATAACGCGGTGCCGGTAAGTATATTTGCCACATCGCTTGTTTCTTTAACCAATCCTTGGCCACATCTTTAGATACCTTAGCCGTGGTGGCTAATTTTATTATTGCTCCTACACCTTTCCAATATCCTCGTGGGCTATAGTAAATTTTATCCATTATTAATTAATATTGATGTTTCGTTTAATATAACTCATGGCTATCGTTAAATCGCATCATCATTTACGCATAAAAAATCCCCCCTGTAGTAGCAGTATAGGTAATAAATCTGGCTCCAGTGGAAGTGGTCCAGAACCCCCATTACCTATACTACTAAAGGGAAGTAACTGTTTGGTATATTGGATTGCAATATTTTTTATATTGCAGCATTTCACAGCTGAGGTCATGTGTTCAAGGAGTGGAATATTTACAGATATGTTTTAAAAGTGGAAATAAAAAGCAAACATGCTGCAGACTTTATGATGACGCAGAGGTGCCTGAGGACCAAGATTAATTTTTTTGAGACTTTGATATGCAAATGTCTACCTTTCTAACCACACTTACTCGCTCCAAACTACAAAACCCTATAAAGCATTCACAGTCAGTTGAATCTCCTCCCGTTACACAGCAAGGCAACAACGGGGGCTGAGTGTGTTGCTAACCAATGTACTGTCTATACTGACCTTAAGAAATTTGTCAAATTTTAACAAAGACTCTTTCAATTGGTACTCCTTTTTCTCTAACTCCTCTCGTCTCTGTTGTAAACTCTCCATCTTCATTTGAAACTCCTGAAAGAAATTTGTGTACATGGTATAATGTGATAATGCTGCTCTGTTAACAAGAAACGTTTATTTCAACAATTAAAAAGATGAAAATAAATGATTAATTACGAGAAGTCCTAGACAATGGAATGAACTTTTTCCCCAACTGACCTCCTTTTGAACTAGAAGTCCCAGATAATAGAATAAACTCTTTTCCCCAACTGACCTCCTTTTGAGCTGCAAGAGCCTGCTCCACCTCTGCCATTTCCCTGCGTTTCTCCAGCAGCCGTGTGGCAGGAGTCAGGTGGTCATCCTCCCTCTCCGGCATCTTTCTGTATACACACACATCAACCAATAAGGACAACTGGACACATTAAGCATGCAAAACAGGTACCGTATTCGACGTAATAAGCGCCCCGCTCTAATAAGCGCCCACGGCGATAATTGCTCATATATTGGCTAGTGAACAATCCCAATTAGCACCCTTTCCGATTGATCAATGTACACAAGACTTATTTATTCGCGCATAATACGCACTCGTGTGTTATATGCACCCTTAATTATGGGCAATTAAATGCTGAAAAAGTATATCTGTCGTATATAAACATTTCAGTCTGTCAGCATAAACCACGAAATTTATCTTTCAAATCTGTTTTTTCCACCAAAATAATATTCTTATAAGAGCCCCCTGTTTCTAATTTTGAGAGCGCCCTGGGCGCTTATTACGTCGAATACGGTATATTACATAATTCATAGGGGTAGCAACTTTCATCAGTATGCCTATTATAATGCATCAATATTTATGTAACAAATGTTATATTTAGGATAACACTTTCTTTGTAAGGTACAGATTATCATACTTTTTGGGGTTGAGTCCCATCCGGGATTCGAACCCACATTGCACCTAATCGCCAGCACACAAAGTCGGCGATCTAACACACTCAGCCACCGAGGCTTCCACAAAATGAAAGTCTGACAACATATAGTCTAGATCACAACCTTTGTGTACCCCTCTGACAAGTGTAAATTGGCACGGCTCCCATGGCCGAAAGCTATGAACACACGAATGCGATTTAGAAAGTGGTCAAATTTAACAATGGGCAGGTGGTTAGGAATATTGCTGAATGTACAGTTTCATCACCTGTTTTCATGAAACTTTGATATCACGCTGAGGCTCTATCTCTCAAATATTTTTTACAGCACCACCTGCTAGATTTGACTGAAACTTATACTTCAGAATATATAATCTAGTTACCGGTTCAAGTATAATAAACATGATATAAACCTTCAAAGAAATTATCAAGAGAGCTAAAATCTGACTGATAAGTGTTAATGTTATTGCCATCTGTGAACTGGGGTATCCGGGGGTCGATTAAACTGTTGCCCATTGGCCTATGGCCAGATAAAATTACAAAGGGCTTGCTGAAGTGTAGGTAGAATGGCCCATTTGGCAGTCAAAATTTGACCCTTTCCTGTGTATGTTTAATTTTTTAGTTGGACACTGCTCAATGAGAAAATATTTAGGCGGGATGATGTCATGTGAATGGTTACCTCAAAGAAAGATATATGTTGATCATCTTGGTAGAATGACAACCGGCCACCATTTTGTAATATTGTGTACAACATCTTTATTGGCTCATAAATCACCACAAAATGAGGCAAATGGAAGCCAAGATGTAACCTCAGAGTGCAGAAAAAGGTGTTTTAGGGGTGTGGAGTCATAAGGTGGGCACTAGGTTGCTACATGGCCTCAGGTTTGGCCACTTTGTGGCTTCCACCATTTAGTTGTCGGCCAGTTAGTTTGGAGAAGGGCCAGTAACTTTTAAAAGGAGCAAGCCCTGCTAGCTCAGGGTCAGAAATTAACACTAGCCCGCTAGCCCAGAGCTAGTACAAATTCCTGCCGGCTTGTACAAATTTTCCAATTTCAAAATTGTTTTAACATTACAAGGGCATTTTAACTTTACCCGTGTTAGTAGAGCTTTTCAGTTTATTTCTAACACTGTTAAGCTACATACAAATTTGTTGTAAAAATCTACCACTGGTATCCTACTGTAAACTCAACATTCTCGTATGTCCCTTGAATGTTGCCTGTGGATTTAAGAAAACATGGAATTGTGAGGGAGGGAGTTTGGTTCAATGCCCCTTTGAACAGTATTTCAGTTTATCATGGTGTGTCAGCTTCATATGGAACTTGAAGGAAAGCTTGAAGTAATGCAGGTCTTAGACATTTACCACTTTGGTGTAACCCACAAGCATGGGTAATGTGCTGACACACCTTGAAACATAATCGGGGCTAATCTGGGATTCTAACCAGTGAGTTAGGGATGTGAGTTAGGGATGCAACTCTGCACAGACTGGTATTCCGAACAATGAGTTAGGGATGCATCTCTGCACAGACTGGTATTCCGAACGAGTTAGGGATGCAACTCTGCACAGACTGGTATTCCGAACAACAAGTTAGGGATGCAACTCTGCACAGACTGGTATTCCGAACATCGAGTTAGGGATGCAACTCTGCACAGACTGGTATTCCGAACAACGAGTTAGGGATGCAACTCTGCACAGACTGGTATTCCGAACAACAAGTTAGGGATGCAACTCTGCACAGACTGGTATTCCGGACAACGAGTTAAGGATGCAACTCTGCACAGACTGGTATTCCGAACAACGAGTTAGGGATGCAACTCTGCACAGACTTGTATTCCGAACAACGATTATGGGGCTGTACGACCGATTCAATCAGAATCATCATCTATGATCTATCTCACATTTCAGTGGGATAAACATTTAAAACGGAAGAGACTTTACACAGCCTGTTGAGTACTTCCATACAAGATTGTCCATCTGTTAGACATTCCAGAATGTTCTTTTGTTCATTATTTAAATTTTGAATGGAAACTTAAAAATATTTTTAAAAACGTAGTCTGGAATCGAAGTCACCAGTTTAAAACTAGTGCCTTCAAGCTCAAGAGGGCTGCTTTCTAATTGGTTTATGCTGACTTATTGTTTGTCATTTCATTAGTCAGGTGCAAGGGGGTTATTCTGATGTGATCTGTAATGGGATGTTCTCATATATCTTTATATAGTGGTAGTAAGCACTAAGAATTGATTTTGATTGGGCTTCATTGTATTTATTATGACATGACACTTTTGAAGAGCTAGATCTAGGGCCTACAATGCTGGTCAATTAATCAGGGTCATCTGCTTCTACAGACTCGGGTATTTACATCGTCGCCATCCTTATCATAATGTCTTCTGAAAACTTACACGAGGAGCTTGTCCTCAAATGTTGTCCGAAAGTATTCTTCTAAGCTGACAGTCATCTTGGAGTGTCGCGGTTATCCTTATTTCAACGCTAAAACTAACTAATGTCCAGCCCAAGTCAGCAGCAACACTCAACTTAGAGCACAGCAGCCATTAGTCAACAATGGCGAAGTTGCTAAGTGATAGCCTCGAAGCAAGATTATAATAAGAATGCCATGCCATGAATTATCATAGAAAGTATTGACACATACAGACTAATGGATTAAAGAAATAAAAATGATAATAAAATTATTTCAATGTTTGAATGAGCATATGTGCTTTCATCCGAAAAAACACCGTAGTACCGGAAATTGCCGAGTGAAAGGTGAAAACAAGCAAGATGGCGGGTGTTTGCAGGCTGGCAAGGGTGACCATGTCACCCTTGATTAGACAAGCGGTTTCGAATTTTAGGTTAGATTGGACATTGTTGCATAATATATAGTTCCAAGCGTCTTTTTGTATCAGGCTTAAAATATTGCACACTGACAAAGAACTTTAGTGTGTATCCTTATCTAAGTCATGAAGGTTATTTTTTCTTGACTTGATCTGTAGGCCTATATTTTAGGCTTACGTGCAGATTGTGTGCTCTTGTGTTGTTTCATTACCAGCGTTTAGTCATCAGTATGGATTATGGGAGGAGTGAACTTCATCATGCACCGTCTTTGTTCTGGATTCCTAGTAATCTTAACTCCAAAATCTTCATCGTATAAGTGACAAAGGGCTGATATACGAGTTATTTACAGACAGTATAGTTTACAGTAAAGTTACTAAAATAAAAAAACAAACCACTTTTTCTCGGGAGTGTTTACATCAGTGATGGGTATTGGCCTAACTTTATTATGGCAATAATGATTTATGTTTTGTGATACATACCACACTATATCACAATATTTTTTTATCTGTAATTGTTATGACCTGCACAATTTTGAAAACTTTCAGTGTTCCTGTTTACCGGTAATTACCAGTTTTTTACCGGTTAAATTAGGCTTGGACCGGTAATTAATATGACTGCCAGTCCCTGTGGACCGGCAAAAAAAGTATTTTATTAATCTTTGTTATTTAACAGAACATCAGCGATATTCATATAAGTTTAGTTTTTGAACGAAGTAAGCTTGTCTGTTGCCATTTTGGTTATCCCCTTGTCTATTTTCTGTGCAGGGAAATAACGTTTCGAATTGCTTCAAGATTAAATATATATTTGTAGCGATTAAGCCTAGAAATTATTTTTTTTAAAATGTGAATGACATGTAGATCTAACTAAATTACTTCAGAGATGATCCGCCCGGAGAGCGGAAGGTCCGGGGTTCGATCCCCGGCCGCGTCATACCAAAAGACGTTAAAAGATGGTACTTGTTGTTACCCTGTCTGGCGCTCGGCATTAAGGGGCTAAAACAAGGACTGGTCGGCTCGGAGTCAGTATACTGTGTCTGAGTGGGTTATTCATGTTAAACTGCGGCATGGTATCTCAGTGAGCTAGCACTATAAATCGGCATCAGTCCGGACTAGTACAAGCAGCCACACACACACACACACGTGCATGCACGTCGCTATATAAGTGCAATAATCTTGGACGCGACGTTAAAACCAATTTCACCTCACCTCACTTCAGAGATGACTCTTATTTGTTGATGGTTGGGACTGACAAAAATTAAAGGGGACTGGTAATTTTTAGAGTTGCCAGTCCACCCGGACTGACAGTTTCAAAAGCCAGCGGGAACACTGACTTTATTATCGTATGCACCTTCGTCACATAAGGAAGAGAATTTATGTCAACTTCTATATTATGAGGAACACAACATTTCGGAGTATATACTTACTCCATCATCAGTGTTCCCGTTTACCGGTAATTACCAGTTCTTCACGGTAAAATTAGGCTTAATTCATGTGACTGCCGGTTCCTGTGGACCATCTTTTTTGTGTGTAAGGAAATAACATTTAGCTTTGCTTCAAGGTGATGGGTAAAAGGCAATAAACAATGGGCAAACAGGAAGCTGGGGATAATTAGCATTGATAGGTAATGGAATGACAATGGTCAAATGGAATTCAGCCAGATATCACCCCAGTGCTTGGGCATGACTGATGCTCAATCACCACACTGAGTCTACAGCTGTATGCAGGTGCTCCCTCACATACCGTCATATCACCCCAATGCTTTGGGGGGGACTGATGCTCAATCACCACACTGAGTCTACAGCTGTATGCAGGTGCTCCTTCACATACCGTCATATCACCCCAATGCTTGGGGGGACTGATGCTCAATCACCACACTGAGTCTACAGCTGTATGCAGGTGCTCCTTCACATACCGTCATATCACCCCAATGCTTGGGGGGGACTGATGCTCAATCACCATACTGAGTCTACAGCTGTATGCAAGTGCTCCTTCACATATCGTCATATCACCCCAATGCTTGGGGGGGGACTGATGCTCAATCACCACACTGAGTCTTACAGCTGTATACAGGTGCTCCTTCACATACCGTCATATCACCCCAATGCTTGGGGGGGGGGACTGATGCTCAATCACCACACTGAGTTTACAGCTGTATGCAGGTGCTCCCTCACATACCGTCATATCACCCCAATGCTTTGGGGGGACTGATGCTCAATCACCACACTGAGTCTACAGCTGTATGCAGGTGCTCCCTCACATACCGTCATATCACCCCAGTGCTTGGGGGGCGGGGGGGGACTGATGCTCAATCACCACACTGAGTCTACAGCTGTATGCAGGTGCTCCCTCACATACCACCCTCGTCATATCACCCCAATGCTTGGGCATGACTGATGCTCAGTGGTGGAGGTAACATGAGAATCCCCATAACGCCAAATTGATGTTCATGTTCATGTATGTGCTGTATGTATAGCTTTAGTTGTTACCCAATGTCTTCACAATAAATAGTCTGTTGCATTCTGTGTTTTGTTGGCATTATAAACTGGTAAAATTGTGTTAAGAAACTAAAACATATTTTGCACCTTTTCTGGTGAGACGTTAGAAATAGGAAACAGACATCTATACATTTAAGATTGTATTTCACTTTCACTAAAATGCAGACAACGAAATGCAGTTTATATTTCTTCTGTGCATGTCACTTCAAGTTCTTATGAATGAGCTATTTTCTTGACTTGCCTACATTCATTTTTCTTATGATCAATTGACATTAATTGACTTCTTCAACAGTGTCATTGTGTTGCTTGTTGAAAACATCTTTTAAGGGAACAGATTGTGTACTGTTAGCTTTTGCAATTTTGTAAGCAATTGAAACAAGCAGAATGTAGATTTGTTGTCATTAAATAAGGTAAACGTCATATTTATGAGCAAAGAATGGGTACTGGAGTCTTGCGTCGGGTAATGACACACAGGTTCATGTCTAACTGTCACAGCTCTAATTATCATGACTAACTTAATAACTACTTACCCTAAAACCCTCTTTCCTTCATAGAGGGCATGGGTGGCCCAGTCATCTAAGATGCAGTAATTCCTTGTGCAGAGTTGTGTCCCTTGGGCATGCTAGACACCTATGATTGTGGGTTTGAATCTTGATCTGCCACAATTATGTTTCTAGTTTGTCAGCACCATAACCTGTGCCAATGGTTTTCACTAAAATGGCAATATGGCCACTGCAGCAGCTTTTTGAAAAACATATTTATGGCCTTCACCCTGTGCACAGCAATTTGTTTTAACATGTTTAAATTGAATTAAAGTTTTTTTTAGTTTCGTGGACATACGTTTGAACTAGGTTTGTATGCTACTGCTTGATAACTGAAAACAAATTTAACTTGTGAATGGTTTTAGTGGTGTTCTTAAGTGCTCTCTTCCCTCTGTGTTTCAAAATATTTTAATATTTAACATTGTTTTGACCTACCTTTGTGTTTGACCATGCTCAAATGTGCTTTAAATGCATTTTGAACTCTGTCCACTTCTACCCTACACTTACCAGACTGAGGAAGCTGAACATGTTTGTTGCTTCTGATGACCTGCTGTGATGGTTGTGTTCCAGGTGTGTCAGCACGACAGGAGTGACACACAAGCAGTTTGCTGAGTCTGCTGACTTTCAGGATGATGAAAGGAGGAGTTGGCTGAAGAACCTGCTTCGTGTCCGAACACTTCCCACTAGCTCCGAGTCTCACTCCAGTCAACTCTCAAGTAAAGAAACAGTCTATGAGATTCAGTGTATGTATTCATACATGTATTTGTGTTCAGCTTTGGATTATTTCTCATGTTGTTAACACAGTTAAGAATCAGTATTGCTGTATACTATGTTCAGAATATATCTGCCCTCATGTTTATTTATTATTATAGTCTGCAGCAAATGTGTATATAAATTCCCAAATAGGAATTATACATTTCCCAATTCATGTTAATATAGTTATAACTAATGTTATGGCTTTGTAGAGGTAACTTGTATAGTGCTGATAACAGGACCAATAGAGAGGAAGAGGCTTTAATGCCTAGGTTTACATTATTGCAGTGTTAAATACAGTGTTAGTAGAGTGTTAAATATCTCAGAATTTATGAAATTAAGAATGTTTTTAAATTTTGAACATTATTATCACCCAGTTTTCCTGCTAAAGGCACTCCCTGTAAGCAATTCTGTTCATCTTTCCTGGAGCAGTGCTGATGGCTTTCCAAATGATAACCTTGCACATATTATTTGGTAAGATAATTGTCAGTTAACCATGCTATCATGGTTAACAAATAGATTGTATTTGCCTTTGTTTTCAGTTCATGCAGTGAAACCAGAATCTATGGAAGATTATTTAAATCAGTTGTAAGTAAATAAGGGCCATCTACTAACAATGAGTGTGATCTTGTGTAACATTTGATGTGAAATGGTACATGTAGTAAAGTTTCTCTTTACTCTAGGCTCTATTAGAAACAACTATGGATAATTAGACAGAGTTGTCTGCCCGAACTACATTCGAAACAAAACATAACAGATCATGAATATGTGACACCTTTTTATGGTTTACAACCACTATTTTCTTTGTATTGATGTTTCAGGGTCCCTTTGTTAGATTACCGCATTGAGTTAATATATATACATGCTGAAATGTTTACATACAATGGATTAATGTACAAAAATAACAGTATTATGACCTCCTGACCTCCTGACCTTGATATTTCCTGCCAAAATTCTCCATACCAACATCAATCACTGAAAAACAGGGAAACCTCAAAAACTTTTCAAATACAATGAAAGAAGCCAGACATTTACACTGACCATTAGAAACTAAATATTACAAAATATCATTTCTGTGTCATTTGAAATAATATGAAGAAAATCCTTATCGTCAGGATCATGAGAGGTAAACATATACCACTAAGTATTGTAAATAATTATAATTATTGTGATTGGCGGTGGGGTAGCCAAGTGGTTAAAGCGTTGGCTTGTCACCCAAAGTCCTGGGTATAATGTGTGAAGCCCATTTCCGGGGTCCCCCGTCATGATTTTCCTGGAATATTGCTAAAAGCGGCGTAAAACCCATACTCACTCACTAGTTATTGTGATAAAGAATGTCAATAATTGTGTGAGATCAGAGACCATAAAATAAATTTGATGGCCCTCCCTAACAGTTTATCATTAACCATCAGCGTGTAACTGATAAACCCCCGACACCCTGCTGTTAACCTTCCGTGTCCCGTTGTGTGTTTGTGCGTTTGTGAATCCCCTTCTACTACGGCTATCTCTGATACGCCAGTTACTGCCATTGAGTCGCAGTCTACCACCACTTCGTTTTCGTCTTCATCTTCGGCCGCCTCCACGACAACTCAGACGACGTCACCACAGATGATGGTCAGGTCTTCCATGACAGTAACGACCCATATGCCGAATGTAGCTCTCCCACTGTTGATGACTGCTCCTCCTGTGTCGACTATGACCCCCCTGATGTCTACGTTGACTAAGCCTTTGATCTTCAACCCTTACACGGTGACCGCGGTGCTGGCGACTGCACAGTTGCACAGTGACCTCACCGAGTATTGGTGCTTGCGATACCAAAGGCAACAGTTTATGCAGAGAGGAAACTCACATATTAATTGGCTGTTACATGTGGTCAAAAACAGGTTTATTTGCATTTAGAAGTTGGAACAGTAATGTGTTTATGTATATCTATTATCTAATAAAAAGAAAACATGGTTAAGAGTTTAAGATAAGAAAAATACATTAAAAAGTTAAGTGGAAAGGGATTAACTGTCTACTGGACCATGGTGTTTTAAGCTATAGTTTTGGCAGACAGGCAGTATATTTACATCTTTGGTACAGCAATATTATAAATAGGTTAACATATCCAAATGTATCCAGCTCGATTACATGAAAGTAAAGATATCTGTTTATCTGCACGTATAAAATTCATCAAATCTATAAGGCACTAGATATACCTTTCCATCAATAATTCATTAATGCCCAATGCGAGATAGCATATGATAAAGCATTTTGTCAATGTTGAAATTCATGTTTGAAGTGACATTAGAATGCCATATTTCTGTACATTAGTTAAAAGACTTTTAAATTGTAAAACAAGCTATGTATAGAAGATGGCATATACTTGTAGAAAGTTTGGTAAACGATAACAATGCTTGAATGAAGTAACCTCCTATCTCCCCACATTGACAATGGGCCTTTAGTGTAAAGGCATGTACTCAAATCAAGGGCAGATAAGTATGTTTCTAATAGAGCCTGTGAACATGATATAAAAACTGACACTGTTTTGTTATGAGCAAAGAATACAAAGTTTGTGTTCAACCTGTAGGTCTAGTAGTAAGGAAATAATTTTCAATTAGATTGCTTTATGTTGACTGACTTGATTGACAGGGTGTGATTGTGTGACTTTCTTGCAGCCAAGAGTTTGAGGAGTTGTTGAAGAAGAAAGATGCGGGTCAAAGTCTTGTAGGTAGCTTCACTGTGGAAATTGGTGACCAGGATGAAGCAAGTAAGTTATTGTCCTGCTTATACAGTGAACTACTCTTCCATGGTTGTCAGATATCATGATTAGGTCTGGCCTCAGCAGACCGCAGCATGACAGAAAACATTGTGGCAGGATTTCAGCTGCTTCATTGACAATCAGCTGTACAAAACAGAATATTATTTTGACTACTAAGCTAAGTCTCCTATACTTTTGTTAAACTCAATACACTTATGATGGTTTGATTGTGTGGCTGATCATGATGACCCTTTCAACAGTTCACATATGGGCATTCAAGGGAGGCTACCCTGTACTCAATAGAGCAAATCAGATCTACAGAACAGACCAAGTAAGTTTATACCTGGATACAGATACTAACATCACATCCATTGTACTGCCAATCTTTAATCTTATGCTTGTATTGATTGTCAGTAAACCTTATTAAATGTGCAAGCCTATTTTTCATTTTGGAGTGCTGTAAACGTGAAGGTTACAGGATAACATAATGACATGATAACATAAAATGTTGCTAGTTTCATGTTTTTGTTTTAGACCATTGGTATTAAATGTATCAACATGGTGTGTTGACAGGATTTCATAAAATTTCGCAAGAATCGCAACAAGATGCTGCGATCGAGGAGGAACCAGATCCTGCTTGCTTTTAGTTTCTGGCCTGAGCTCAAACCCAGAGAAGGCAAAAGCATTTACGAACTCAGGAGTTATGTCCTTAAGGTAAGCCACACAGCTGTTTCCTTCACAGTAGTGACAGTACATTTTGAGAAGGTACCTGTAGTATATTTAGTATGCTGAGGGAACCCCTTGCTGCTGTGTGTGGACACCCATCACTGTAAGACTGTAAGCTATGCCACTGGAATTACAGCTAACCATCACATGAAATACTCAACACCCAAGTCCATGTCTTCCACTGATGTTGCTACAATCATGTTAAAACAGTGTAAACTCTTTCCATGTAAAACTCACTCTCCTAGTTTTGACAATATGTTTTCTTTCCCGCAGCCGGGAACTATGATTGAGTGGGGCAATAACTGGTGAGTATTGCTTGTGCTGTTGCCTTATTTTCTTGTTCTAAAACCATTTAGGTAAACTGGATACAGAAAGTACCATTTTCTCATTTCAAGAAATAAACTACTTGACCTACTTGAGTTTAAGACTAAAAGGAAAATCGAAAACTTCATTAACGTTATTCCTATTTGAAAGTGAGTACTTGTGAATACTTCTTGTGTCATGTCTTATTTAACATGTTTAAACTTGCTGATGGGGCAGGAGCAGATTTCCAAGTTTGAAGTTTCATTGTGCTCTGTTTTTGTGAAGAAATATCCACAAATCTGGTAATTTATTTACACTTTGCTTTGTGAAGATATCAGGCATTAATAATTGGGAAATCTCAACATGACCCAGAGGTAGAAATACAATGAAATACAAGAATCTATGTGTACATACAATACTGGTTGATCAAGAGGGTATTTCAGACAACTTATCGTGTTCGACCCAATAAGTGCCCAGGGAACTTAAAATAAAGACAGAAGGGGTGGGCGCTTATTGGGACCAATTCAGAGTCAAATTGGCGTAAATTCATCAGTAAGCCTATCGATATTCTTCTGTTGCTGGGGGGCTAGAGATAAACTGTTACTTACGTTTTACTGGTGAACATCTCCTCATTAACCGACTACAAAAGATCCTTGACCGTATGTAAAAAACAGGTGAGTAAATCTTACTTGGGCATCCGGGAAAAGGGGAGGGGGGGTGCTTATTGGGACATGGGCGCTTATTGGGTCGAATACGGTAAGTGTTAACCTGTCACTTCCTGATTTGGGTATAGTGTTTGCCCATTTCCTAAATCCTGGATTGGCCTCTGTATAACATGTATTATAAAAGTGATGCAAGGCATATACTGCCAAACTTCCATTCTCCAAAGGCTCACATGGTGCTTGTGCAAGTATGTCACTATTTAGGAGGAAAAAGAATGCAGTTGTACATTACAATCAGTTGTGCACATCTGTCAATCATGATGGGCTTGTTGAGGATTAAAGTAATGATTAAAATGATTAATGATAATAAATAATGGGAAAAAGGGAATTTGTAGATAAATTATTTCTTTTTGAAATTCACAAAGAACAAGAAACATGCAAATCTGACCTTGCACCTGTGGTATTTTTGTCTTCAATGCCTTGTTTTTAGTGGAGGCTGCAGTGTGACGTGTTGGATATCCTAAGGTGAACATGACTTGTTACGTATTGTCCACGCTGTCGACATCATACATTCCTGGGATCATAGTCCACACTGCATCGTCTTATCTTATCATTAAACCTATTTATTTTTCAGTTTTCCACCATTTTTGGCAGGTACCGGCACATGCAGGTGCACTGTCCCAATTTTTGAGTGCTTATTGTCTCAAATAAATTTTTCAACATAAGTAGTCATGTCATTACACAAAACTTGGAATCTTCATATTAGAAAAAAGCAACAGTGAAATAGCTCAAAATGATAATTTTATCAGTTCATGCCAGAAAGTGCTGGGAAAACAAGCTGTCAAAATGTGTCGGAGTTCAATATGCAACATAAGTGAGATTGAAAGGTGGACCTACAAACACTAATATTGTTTACCTGCATTTAGGGCCCGAGGAATCCAAGCCCGTCAAACTAACAATGAACCAGTAGCAGGGTTCTTTTCACAGATGGGAGAACTGTATAACGCTCACCATATCTGGGGTAAGTGTGTGAGCTTTGCTGTGCTCACTCAGAGTGTTTTGGTCACAGACAGGCAGCAAGGTAGTGTGAGACACAGATTTCAGTGATTTGTTTTTTCATTCCTATTCATTTAGACTTACTACCAGTATGTTCTAACACAGTGTTTTTGCACAGTTGACTGACATCATGCCCTTTGCTTAATCATTTGCATGCTGCAATACTTTTTACCCTCATCCTTTTTTTTAGGAATTAGGAAATTTCACGATTTTGGAGGGTCTGTTTCCATGACTTTGCTATTTCAACTTTTTCATAAAACTGAAAAATGTTGTTGATAGTCATTTCAATTTTGCTAAAAGATAGTAAGATCCGATTGGAAATATATTAAAATATTATGTATGGATATGATTGAAACTAAACTGTAGGCAGACTTGATGTGTAAGCAGTGTTAGTCATGTTTTGAGTGAACAGTTGCTGTTATTATCATGCTGTCTCAGCATTTCTGTGTTTTGCATATTCTACCTGAAAAAATGAAAGAAAGCCAGCAAACTGTATACTGAACATGCTGCTGTCAAAGTATGAATGTTATTCTTGTCCTTCTTGTACCTGTCTGTCCTTTTACTGAGTTGTTATCCTTCTTGGGGTGTTTATTTGGAATGTCAGTTACAATGGCTGATTCTGGCTGTGTTTGAACATTGCATGTTAACCTGTCTCCTTGAATGCTGTCACACAACAGACTGACAGTAAAGTGACTTGTTCTGACCAGGCCATAAGTCTGCCATGGGAATGCTGATCGGTCAATCTTTTTGGGATGGATTGATCTGGGCAACAATTGATGTGGGGGTAAATAGTTGATGGAGAAGTTAGGACTATGCTCCTAGCAACATTTTAAGTTCGCTTTTGTTGTAGATCAAGTAGGAGTTAATGTGAACAGGCCCAATACGAGTAGGCAAAGTCATAAGCACATCCCATTGCACAAGACTTAAGGTGCAGAATGACACTGAAAACTTTACTTTCACCTGTTATATCATGTATCATTTCTTAATTCATATTTTGTTTCATCTGCTTTCTGTACAATGGTGACAGTAGGTGACCTGAGCTATAGCAACGAGGTCAATTAACTAATCTAAAAAGTTGTACAAGAAAAGTGGAAGAAAAATTCCTGTGCCCATGACTTGGACTGGCTGCAGCACTGAGTAGCTGTAGCTGGTCACCTGGTGTCACCCAACAGGTTACTTTGAGTCATCATGGAGCTTCTAGTCTTAGGTTAACCCTGGTCACAGCTGTCTGCAGGTGTCGTACTAACCATCCTGCAAATAGATGATGTAACTAGTCACCTACAGGGTGTCATCAGTCTCTGAAGGATGGGACTATTGCAACTATATTTCTGAATTTGAAATAAGGCACTGGCATCCATTTACCGCAGATGTAAAATGTTAAAGTAAGTTGAAGTGTGCTTGGATTACTTGGTAAAGAACCAATTTTAATGAAAATTTTCCAGAATTTATTGCACAGTCTATTTGCAGGATTATCCTCCTAATGCTTGATGGCCTTGTTTTGATACTTTCAGTGCTGCCTGCACCACTGAGTGTTCTGTGTGTTTCAGTAGTGGGTTACCTAGATGTTGTCTAACACTGGCCACATGTAGGTGCAAGGCTAATCAAGTACCAACCAGTGCTGGACTATCACTGGACAATTGGGAAAACATGCAATAACCTAACATTTCATTTGGGCATTCACACAGGTTAAAGTAAAGTAACAGGTTTGGACTACCATGAATATCCCTAAATGCTAAATTCCTGTGATAAGTATGTATAAATCCTGTGCTTGTGATCTCCAGTGAAGTTTAGTATTTGTATTGTTTTTCTGAGTGAGCTTCCATGGTTTAGTTATTGTGACAGTCATGCCATGATGAATACACAGTAGTCCTCTGTAGTTTTGGGGTGTTGGTCTGAGTTTCAGCTGAGTGAGAGGCAGCTGAGACCCCACATATAGCCACAAACATAGAATTCTCTGAGGACCGTCTAGATGTTGTAACTGTCTTGTTGATTTGAAGGGCGAGAGGGATAAAGTACCGACAAGCTAGTAACTCCCCTGTTGCCGGCTTCTTCTCCCATCTTGGAGAGCAGTATAATGTACATCACTTGTGGGGTACGTAGTCCCACCTGCCCATCAGGATCTTGGTCTGTATATGCTGTAACAATGTAACATGCTTGCACACTGCAAGTGTGGAACAGTACCCTCATGGTAGCCTTCTCAATGCCTTGGTGATTTGTCAGGTAACCACAGGTCTTGTCCTTGTTGGGACTCTCAGAGGCATAGTGTTGGAACACACCCTTTTCCATTTACTGTGGGAATGTTCTGTATTGTCATACCATGGGGAATTACAAATAAAAACTTTTTACGTGTATTCAAAGACTATTCACAGACAAGAGTAGTCTGCCATCTATTTACGCAGGCTGTGCACAGACAAGAGTAGGTTGACTAATGAGTCTACCACCCATATGAAGACAAGAGTAGGTTGACAAGGGTGTCTGCAACCCAAACAGACGAGAGTAGGTTGACAAGGGTGTCTGCCACCCATACAGAGATGAGAGTAGGTTGACTAGGGTGTCTGCCACCCATACACAGACAAGAGTAGGTTGACAAGGGTGTCTGCCACCCATACAGAGACAAGAGTAGGTTGACAAGGGTGTGTGCCCCACATATACAGACAAGAGTAGGTTGACAAGGGTGTCTGCCACCCATACACAGACAGGAGTAGGTTGACAAGGGTGTCTGCCCCCCATACACAGACAAGAGTAGGTTGACAAGGGTGTCTGCCACCCATACACAGACAAGAGTAGGTTGACAAGGGTGTCTGCCCCCCATACACAGACAAGAGTAGGTTGACTAGGGTGTGTGCCACCTATACACAGACAAGAGTAGGTTGACAAGGGTGTCTGCCCCCCATATTCAGACAAAAGTAGGTTGACAAGGGTGTCTGCCCCCCATACACAGACAAGAGTAGGTTGACCCACCCATATACAGACAGGAGTAGGTTGACAAGGGTGTCTGCCCCCTATATTCAGACAAGAGTAAGTTGACAAGGGTGTCTGTCACCCATACACAGACAAGAGTAGGTTGACTAGGGTGTCTGCCACCCATACACAGACAAGAGTAGGTTGACTAGGGTGTCTGCCACCCATATACAGACAGGAGAAGGTTGACAAGGGTGTCTGCCCCCCATACACAGACAAGAGTAGGTTGACTAGGGTGTCTGCGACCCATACACAGACAAGAGTAGGTTGACTAGGGTGTGTGCGACCCATACACAGACAAGAGTAGGTTGACTAGGGTGTCTGCCACCCATATACAGACAAGAGTAGGTTGACCCACCCATATACAGACAGGAGTAGGTTGACAAGGGTGTCTGCCCCCTATATTCAGACAAGAGTAAGTTGACAAGGGTGTCTGTCACCCATACACAGACAAGAGTAGGTTGACTAGGGTGTCTGCCACCCATACACAGACAAGAGTAGGTTGACTAGGGTGTCTGCCACCCATATACAGACAGGAGAAGGTTGACAAGGGTGTCTGCCCCCCATACACAGACAAGAGTAGGTTGACTAGGGTGTCTGCGACCCATACACAGACAAGAGTAGGTTGACTAGGGTGTGTGCGACCCATACACAGACAAGAGTAGGTTGACTAGGGTGTCTGCCACCCATATACAGACAAGAGTAGGTTGACAAGGGTGTCTGCCACCCATACATTGACGAGAGTAGGTTGACTAGGGTGTCTGCCACCCATACAGAGACGAGAGTAGGTTGACTAGGGTGTGTGCCCCCCATATACAGACAAGAGTAGGTTGACAAGGGTGTCTGCCACCCATACATTGATGAGAGTAGGTTGACTAGGGTGTCTGCCACCCATACAGAGACGAGAGTAGGTTGACTAGGGTGTCTGCCACCCATACACAGACAAGAGTAGGTTAACTAGGGTGTCTGCCACCCATACAGAGACGAGAGTAGGTTGACTAGGGTGTCTGCCCCCCATACATTGACGAGAGTAGGTTGACTAGGGTGTCTGCCACCCATACAGAGACAAGAGTAGGTTGACAAGGGTGTCTGCCCCCCATATACAGACAAGAGTAGGTTGACTAGGGTGTCTGCCACCCATACACAGACAAGAGTAGGTTGACAAGGGTGTCTGCCACCCATACAGAGACGAGAGTAGGTTGAATAGGGTGTGTGCCCCCCATATACAGACAAGAGTAGGTTGACAAGGGTGTCTGCCACCCATACACAGACAGGAGTAGGTTGACAAGGGTGTCTGCCACCCATACACAGACAGGAGTAGGTTGACAAGGGTGTCTGCCACCCATATACAGACGAGAGTAGGTTGACTAGGGTGTGTGCCACCCATATACTGACAAGAGTAGGTTGACAAGGGTGTCTGCCACCCATACACAGACAGGAGTAGGTTGACAAGGGTGTCTGCCACCCATATACAGACAGGAGTAGGTTGACTAGGGTGTCTGCCCCCCATACACAGACAAGAGTAGGTTGACAAGGGTGTCTGCCAACCATACACAGACAAGAGTAGGTTGATAAGGGTGTCTGCCCCCCATATTCAGACAAGAGTAGGTTGACAAGGGTGTCTGCCCCCCATACAGAGACAAGAGTAGGTTGACAAGGGTGTCTGCCACCCATACACAGACGAGTAGGTTGACTAGGGTGTCTGCCACCCATACACAGAGTGCTTTGTTTCTTTGCTTACTTACAAGGTTAAGGTGATCTGGCTGAATGACTGTCAGCAAATCAAAGACTTAGGACTCTGTTGAATTTTTCACAGTCACAGTAAAGTTCAAGATTCTGAAATCATTAGTATAAGAAGTTCATATTCAATCTTTAATTTGCTAGCTTACTTACATTTATGTAATATTTAAAGGCTGTCATGCAAGATGTAAATGCAAGCTTTAGATATGTTTGTTAATCCTCATTTGATTTTGTAGTATGTTCACCTCGATACTAATCCTACTTTCACAATTACATTAATGACTGATTAGACTACTATTTGAATTCATATCGAATGGCAAGTACAGTAAAAATAAAAAGTAAGACAGTCTTAAATGATTATTCAAAATTGATTTTAACATGATTCCCAATGTACATCAATAAAATAGATGAAGTGATTGTATTTAATGGAAGGTTTTTGGCAACATTTGGTGATATACTAAATTTAAAAAAGAATTAAAGAAAACGAAGTCTTCTTGCATTACAAAAACTGCTTTTAGTTTGGATTTTGTGTAATATAGAGAATCTCACCCTTGTGTCCTTTGATATCAAATATATCAACAAGTGTTGAGACAAAAGACATGAGGGTGAGATTTTATTTATCATCCAACATCATTCTTCCAACTTTTTCATTAATAAGTCAGTAATAAGCAGTGTCTTAAGTGTAAAAAATGCTGCTAGCAGCTTCAGTAGCAGAGCCATTAGTGATGTCATTTGATTGTGATGTCATGGTAACCAATGACGTCACAATGGTCTGCAAAGCATTGTGATGCAATTTCATATCTACAGTGTAGATATCGCTTGATCTCACCCAAGCGATATCTCCTGTGGGAGCCAGTTTTGAAAGATAAAATGGGCTATGCAATATGAAAGACATATTTACCTACATGGATTCATTAAAATGTTTAAAACCCAAATCAGAGATTAACTTCAGGTAACATTTATTGTACATGTAATAAAAGTTGCATGCTTAGAGACCCCAATCTCAGCATTCTTGAAAAACATCTGGGTTCAGTCATCAAACAAGAAACCGGTATATATATATATATGCACATATTACATATGAAGTCAATACCTCAGAATTAAAAATATGTTGCATTTGATAAAACATTATGTTAACATTGACAGATTCCTATTCATCATTAGTTTAGGAATATATAACATGTAACAAAGTGATATCTTCTGAAGTTTACAAGATAACTATTGTACTACTCTACCCTTCCTCCTGCCATGGTCTTTCAATTACAGTAAAGGTAATATTATGATATGAACCAATTACCCCTAGCTATGTGGTATGACAAAAAGCATGACATGACAAGTATAATTTTGAGCTAAAGCTAAGCTTTAGCTAAGCTAAATTTTGTTTCATGTCAGAGAGAAGGAAAGCTAACATACAGGGAGTCACCTTATACGTGGGGTTGCTTTATAGACGGTGATATACGGTACTATGCCAGCACTAGGAGAGGTTTCTATGTATTGCAGGCTATAAGGACCTGCAGACCCGCAAGGAGACGAGGGAGGCAGCATGGAGTCGGCCCGGCTGGGATGAATGTGTGTCCTATACAGGTATACACAGACACTACTGATTAAACAACTAATACCAGTATTGAGATGAGTGTGTGTCCTATACAGGTATACACAGACACTACTGATTAAACAACTAATACCAGTATTGAGATGAGTGTGAGTCCTATACAGGTATACACAGACACTACTGATTAAACAACTAATACCAGTATTGAGATGAGTGTGTGTCCTATACAGGTATACACAGACACTACTGATTAAACAACTAATACCAGTATTGAGATGAGTGTGTGTCCTATACAGGTATACACAGACACTACTGATTAAACAACTAATACCAGTATTGAGATGAGTGTGTGTCCTACACAGCTGTACACAGACACTACAGATTAAACAACTAATACCAGTATTGAGATAAGTGTGTGTCCTACACAGCTGTACACAGACACTACTGATTAAAGAACTACTACCAGTATTGAGATGAGTATGTGTCCTACACAGCTGTACACAGACACTACAGATTAAACAGCTACTACCAGTATTGAGATGAGTGTGTGTCCTACACAGCTGTACACAGACACTACAGATTAAACAGCTACTACCAGTATTGAGATGAGTGTGTGTCCTACACAGCTGTACACAGACACTACAGATTAAACAGCTACTACCAGTATTGAGATGAGTGTGTGTCCTACACAGCTGTACACAGACACTACAGATTAAACAGCTACTACCAGTATTGAGATGAGTGTGTGTATTACACAGCTGTACACAGACACTACTGATTAAACAGCTACTACCAGTATTGAGATGAGTGTGTGTCCTACACAGCTGTACACAGACACTACAGATTAAACAGCTACTACCAGTATTGAGATGAGTGTGTGTATTACACAGCTGTACACAGACACTACAGATTAAACAGCTACTACCAGTATTGAGATGAGTGTGTATTACACAGCTGTACACAGACACTACAGATTAAACAGCTACTACCAGTATTGAGATGAGTGTGTGTCCTACACAGCTGTACACAGACACTACTGATTAAAGAACTACTAACAGTATTGAGATGAGTGTGTGTCCTACACAGCTGTACAGGTCAGACACTACTGATCAGATGGCTAATACCAGTGTCATGAGAATTGGCTTACTTGTACAATTAGTGTGGTTGGAGCAGTAATTTTGATCCATGACTTAAAGAATATAGTGATGCCCTTTTCTTCTAAATTATTTAAAGTGATTTTTTTTCTAGCGACCAAATGTTAATGGGGATGCTTTAAGATTTTGCCTGAATTTGAATGCAACCACATTTGGTTATTTGAACCACGAACTGCTTGGATATCTTTGGGATAAGATATCATGCATATCTCCTTTATAGCCCTTGGAAAATTTTGTGACACATTGATATGTCATGTCAAAGGTCAAGGTCATCCTCAACATGTTAAAGGTCATAGCCCATTTGTTTGCTGCCTAATCGAGAAGGATTTATTGTAGGTCAATGAAATTTGCTAAATGTCTTGAGGTCCTTAGGCCAGGACCGACATCAGAAAAGGTTGTATGGTACCAGTCTATAAGGTAAAGGTTTTACTGAAGGTCATTCGTAGAGTATGTTGGCCATTGTTACTGACATGCCTTTTTCTACAGATATTAATGATGTCTTAATGTGCATGTTTATGTAGATATGTTATTTGATTATGGATATATGACAAGTGATGACAGATCAGAGTGTCCCACTTTTAATGAGTAGAATATGATATATTTTCTTTGTTACAAAGCAATATAAATTAACAGTTTTAGTCCACTAGTCCTTATAATGATAACATAAAGCAGAACCCTTGAAAAATGTAAATTTCTACTAGTCCTCAGGATACCTTAACTATTGGGCAGTTTGGCAAGGACTATAGGACGAGTGCCAATTTCTAATGCTGTTACACTAAATCTCACCTAGGGACATCATATTTGGTTTATGTGTTGGATAGCATATGTAGCCCTTTGGAAATACTTGCAGAGGTCATTGAAGGTCAATTCACTCTCAAGGTCAAATGCTCTAAAATGAATTAAGTTCATAATGACAAGAAGTAGTAGCATGAAGTTTGGTACGTATCCTTTGGTTGAGGCAATAAAGTGGTACAGTTCGGAGCAACCTTCAAAGAAAGTAAAGGTTACTGGAATGGTCATGTACATTAGTGTCTCCATTTGTTTGTGTGTGTACACTTCTCAGTAACACTGGTAGGGACAGTACCTAAATTGAGGTCAGTTGGGTGGGGGTTGTGGGGTTGGTATCAGCAGAAATTAAGTTTCGACTGTCATTCATCTTCAGTGACTATCAATGACATTCACTCGCAGCCTCCTTACCATGTAGGCAGCAGCCTCTGTGTGGATCACAGTTTTATACAGTTATGTTGTAACAGTCAGTGATTAGCCGTCATATAGCTGGAATATTGCTCATTACAGCGTTAAACAACAAACCAACAAACAAAGATTCACCTCAATTCTCAAATTTGTATTGTGTTAAGTTTGTGATAAAGTTTGCTCTGTATTTCTCTGATACCACATTATACCATATACTTATGTGGACAGAGTAACAGTGGGGCCGACTGGTTGTGTTTCAGTTCCACTGATCCGCCACATGCAGTCTCGTATCCTGATCCCGACCCCGTTCTCTCCACTGCAGTAGTGGCCCTGGCTCCTCACCTGTGTGGACTGTAGTGCTTAGTGTCCGTGTGCTGCAGATCACAGACAGGCACCAACTGGTGGTTGCAAGTCTCTACAATTGTAATATATACACAATACAAGTAATCTGACCAACAAACCTCTGTTATTATTTGTCAAGATTCCCAATTTTCGGGAATAGGAGATATGTTACTGTAATGTAAACTAAATGTTTCAGTGAATCATTGATGCAGTCTGTATGTACCCATTTGCAAAGTGCAGAGTCAGGGCAAAGGAAAGAGTTATTGACAAGTGTATGCATCAAGTCAGAATGTGGCATTGTATATTTCATAGTATAAGGTTCTGTGTCCTTTACAATGATTTGGCTATTATGTCCAATGTTGTGAGTTGATATGACTGGAAGCAATAGGAGCTTTGTTGTCTTCCATATCAACAATTACTTGATCAATACAAGGGAAATAAACACATACAGTAAACAGTAACACTTTTTTTCTTTCTCTTCTATGCCAGGACTTATTGAGAACACATAAGCTGGAATACATGAAAACAGCAGGAAGTAGAAATTTCCATCAACTTTCTCAACTGAATATTGGAACCTACTTGATTAAATGCTGTTGTATATACTAATATGACAGTAAATCATTGCAAATGTTAACTGCTGCAGTTTATTAACTTTTCAATTTCTAGATGGTTTTGAGAAGGATCTTCCAAGTTGAAGGTGCTAATGTTGAACAGGGGAAGGGTAGGTCGGCTTGGGATGGAGTTTGCTGTGCCAGTAGAAGTAATCAAGCATAGTATCTATTTATTGATGATGAGACCAGCAGCAATATTCCTCCTCTGTTGAGCAAGTGGAGGTGTTCATGCCAGATCACATGACCAGGGTGAGGGTCCTATGTTTGAGTCACATGCATCCGTCCAAACATAACAGTTCTTGTTGGATTGTGGGGAAATGTGGCCAGCCATTCAGGGCAAGCAGTCATGCCATGTTCTGTGTAACAGTATTATTGTTGATCGCGTTAGGGTGTTTATGTCAAAGTAAGTGTTCTAATGAACGCCATCTCAGTTCAACTCTTAAGATATGTTCACATCAGGCCATTAGGCTTAACTGATTGGTTCTCCTGTTTTGTGAAGGAAAGCCTTTTGTTTGTTTCCTCAGTTGGTAATATATAACTTCTATGTATAACACTTGCACACTAGTTGTGTCGGATGTCAAAACACTGTGTTGTGCTGAGATCCTGTGGTCATAGGTCCTAGATTCATCCTGATGTGATCCTTGGTTTGTCACTTACATCATCACATATGTCACATTTCACACGTCAGTCACATATGCCATACACTGGTACTGTCACTGTCACATGTACCTATAGTTACTACAGAACTGTTGAAAGTGTCACATGTAGACAGTTACTACAGTGTCAAGTGTCACCCATACTGATAGTTACTACAGAACTGTTGAAAGTGTCACATGTAGATAGTTACTACAGTGTCAAGTGTCACCCATACTGATAGTTACTACAGAACTGTTGAAAGTGTCACATGTAGATAGTTACTACAGTGTCAAGTGTCACCCATACTGATAGTTACTACAGAACTGTTGAAAGTGTCACATGTAGATAGTTACTACAGTGTCAAGTGTCACCCATACTGATAGTTACTACAGAACTGTTGAAAGTGAAATGTGTCACTATAACGTCAAGAATCTGATTTTCGGATAGTCATTGCAGTAATTCCAGTTGTTTTTGTCACAATATTCACTGCTACATAACATTTGTGGTGTCTACAGCCGCTGAAGTTAATTTTGGCCGACATCATATATATATATATGTGTCATGATTATATGTAATATTGACCAATGTTAGGTGCTGACTTTGAATCTTGACTTCTGTTATGTATAATTCCTAGCATGACTTGGTGTCCACGATTTGAACAGAATTATATTGAATGAATCGCTCCTAAAATACTTGAACGTCTGGTTTAGCCAGTGGACAACTCATATTTTGAAGCATGTTAATTTGAGTGCATACAACGTCATTTTCCGCGTTAAATCCAACTCTAACCTCATTTACGCAGTTTTATTAAAAAAATATGGTTGAAGCTTCTTACATGTAAGTACAGACAAAACGTACGTATATGTTTCTTGCTGGGACGGCCAATTGCCCGAACGTGGTCTCCCTGGTCGACGTTACGTATCCGCAGGTTGTATTTGCAGCGTAGACTGTATCAGGAGTAGGCAACCCAAGTCTTAAAGGTTGGAAATGAGTCCATCTATTAGAAAAAACCCACACTGGCCTCAACTTGTATGTTTTGCTAAGAACCGCCATGCAATTGTGATGTAATTTCCGCTCATGATCATGATCTGTACAGTATTATCTATGTGCCAGTCAGCTGGGAAGGGGCAGCTATCGGTTCTCTGTATGATAATTATTGTAAATAGGGTGCGAGTTACATGCATGTCCTCGGACTTGAGGCCAGAATATTTGTACCATTCGTAGATGAAATGCTGTCATCCATGTCTAATTTCAAGAGTGTATCCTTTGAAATAAACTTTTTGGATTGGAGAAGATGTCTTTTTTTATATTCACACATCGGTTGATGCTCGTTTGATGACTGACATCATCTGTGAAGGAGTACAAACACAGGAACCTGCATTAGTTTCAAATCAGAGCGAGACATTAGCCCCGATGGTTAAGTGGAGATGAGACCTTATTGAAGCACACGAGGCCTGGTCAAAACGTTTCAACTATGGGCCATAACAAAGATAACTAGTCATTGTAGTTCATTGTTTGAGTAGTTCATTGCAAGTATATTTGGTCTGTTGAGGCCATTTGTATATTAGTGACACCCAGTTGAATGTGATAGGGGTCCAAATGGACACAGAAATGAAAAAGAACGATTACCGATCAGTCATAAGGTTTTGAACTTTGAGAAAAGTACTCCCCAAGAAATTCATGAGTGTATGGGGATTGTTAAACGTTGGGCAGCTATGTTTTTGGCTGGAAGAACAAGCATTCACATTGGCCCTAGGTCTGGACATCCCATACACACTTTCTTGAACTTGAACTTGAGGAAGACACAGCTCTCTCTGCTCGTTGGGTGCCAAAGTTTCTAAATTCTGATCTTAAGGGGAAAAAAGAACTTACATAGCCAGAGACAATTTAGAGCTAATTATAGATATCGTCAAATTCAATAAGAGATTAGTAACGGGTGATGAACCATGGGTCTACCAGTATGATCCCGAGTCAAACCGTCAATCCATGGAATGGCACCATTCCACTTCTGCGGCACCAAAGGAATTCAAGTCTTCAAAATCAGTGAAGGAAGTTATGGCCACTATTTTGGGATGCAAAGGGTGTGATCCTTGTTGATTGCTAAGAAAATCAAAAGAAGATTACCGATGCCTACTATGTTGATTTGCTTCATCCTGAAAGATTCTATCAAAGAAAAGCGGCAAGGAATGCTGATTGCTGGAGTTCTACTCTTTCATGACAATCTGTCTTCTAACACCTCTCGACTTGCAAAGGCTGCTGTGCGACACAGTGGGTTCAAAGAGCTTCCCCACCCTCCATTCTCGGGAGACCTGGCACCAAGTGATTTCCACTTGGTTCCCAAACTGAAAGAGCACATTTGTGGAATGCGCTATGGTGACAACGATGACCTCAAAGCTGCAAAGAATGGGTGTGTTAGATTTAGAAATTTGACCAGCCCTCCTATATGTCTTCTGTTACAAACCGAGCTAACGGCCATGGCCATCGTGCCAGCGTTAAGGACGTCCTTACGTATTCTTGTAAATTTCCCTTCCATCTAAAGAATAAAAATATTTTCTTAATCCTGAATTATACTCCGTGCATCTGAACCTGTACGTGGCTTTTTGTAAAAGGTATTAAGTTTTACAATTGTACCGTGTATTGAAAACAACGGTCGAATTTATAAGTAACAGTTGGCGTACATAAAGTGAACTGTTGGCTACTACAATTTCTGTATTGCGATATAGTTTTCGCTTCCACTACAGTTAACATATAAAGCGGTGAGCTGTGTTGATGTTTGAGAAAAGACATTAAAACCCGCAACAATGTCAATCACACAGGCGGGCCTCTGTAATTTGTGTTTTTGTCTGTCTGTTTTATAACGCCGCAATCCGCAATATCCCAGCTATATGACGGCGGTCGGGAAATAAACGAGTCTGGACCAGACAATCCAGGGATTGACTTTATGAGCATCGAACTGTTATTTGTGAAATGCGGGGTTGGCGCAACCTTGGTCGTTGAAACAGACGTAACTATAACTTTTGAAAACAACCTGACTACGACCTTCGGTGAGTCTGTCAGCGATATTGAGAGAGATAAAGTGACTTTGTGCCACGAAAAGCTCGACTCCAGCCTGTTCAAGCTACCCTTCATCAGCCTCTGGTTCAATTGCACTGAGCCAATTTGGTAACATTGTATTTATTAGTACGTGTATTTGTTTCAGAAACCTCAGTTTAATCATTGCTTAGAGTATTAAATAGTTCCGGAATTTGCGTGGCATCTGTGAGATGTAAATAATGTTACAAAATTTACTAGTTTCTATTTTAGTTCAACTGTGAAAATATCAAAAAATTGATATGAATATTTATGTACATATTGTAGGAATTTATTGCATTTATTCTATTTTGCATTTTTTTGGTTGTAAAATGTAAACTTGACTGAATCAGGGAGCTCAGTTCCATCTGTCATTCTGTCTTTTGATAAATACAAACTTTGTTGAATAAATTTATATCTGTGTTGAATGTTTTTCCCTTGTTCGAAAATTTACAATACAGTATCCGGTTCCATGCTGCAGGAGACTGGGTGTCAGAGGAGACATATTTGTTCAAAAGTGAATTTTTAAAAAGTGATTTTAGCAGTGAGTCAGAGTTGTGTTTTATGACCTGAAATAGGTCAATGGTAAGAATTTTTTTTAATACAACATAACTTTATAATGATAGTTGCTTCTTTTTTTTTTATCTAAGTGTGCTTTCCATTTAGATCCTTTTCCACAATGCGTTTATGTTTCGTTTTACCGATTCAACCTGCTCTTAATGGTCGACCTGACATGTTTTAATTGTCAAATACTTTTGTCTAGATCGTACAAGCATTGAGGCTGTAATTAGCCTTATGGTTTCACATTGTAAGTTTTGACCCTCTTGAATAGGTATTCTGCATTTAGGAAGCTTTTTTTATCTTTTGTTTTCTTTTTCCGACCGACCGCCCCCCTTGGACACGAGACACACAAGAAACAGTAAGGGCGCCCTTGCCGGATGTCAGTCGAGCCAACTGCCTCAATATGTACCCCAAGTACAACAAACACGCCAGATATTACTAAGAATCCTGGTGTGCTGTTACGAATCTGTTTTCAGAAGAACATTTTGGTCTACTTTGAATGAATCGCACCTGGAAACCAAACCAGATCTTATTCTGAATCAGTCTTCTCCCCCAAACACCACCAACTCTGATTACATCACCGGATGGGAGGGCCTGACCCGCAAACATTGCACGTTCTCCGACTCAAACATTCAGTATCTCATGTGTTGTGATTTGACTCAAATTTTCGCACATTCTGTACCCAAGAAGTTGCTGGGCTGCGTTGTATGCTCGACAGCCATGGTTGAATGTGGCCAGCAGGCATCCTGCATCAGTGGCTGTTCTGCACGTGCCCGGCCGTTGCATGTGTATGTTAGTCAATCTGTCATTTGGTGAGATGACTAAACTGTTGACTCATTTGGTAACATTACTATAATGTGCCCCTTTTACCCAAATGACTAACTACGTGTAAGTAAAGCTATGTCAGTAGCTTGATACATTGGCACTTTAAACTTGGCACCATATTTGGCTCTCATTCACTTATTACAACAGTGTAGGCTACTATGGCACTTGTCGTTATACAGAACATTGTTATTGTGAGAGGTGCCTCTCCTAGTTGCACAGTTACTTGCATAACGCCGATGTTCTTGACCGCTCGACGAAGACTCAGTCCTCACTGAAAAGCGTCCTCCCATCAGTCAGCTTACAACAACAAACCACATGGCTGATTGCACAGGTAATCCCCTCAGAATGTGATTTGGCACATTTAATATCATAAACATTAAGAAAACTCAATATGTCATTAATACATTAAACAAAATGTACATGTCATAGGTTAGAAGTACTGAAAAAGTCTGAAATAAGCCACACCCAAACTGCACTTCCCTTAATTGTTACAGGTGCTACACAAGTAGGTATAATTCCAAAGATGTTTTTTCATAAATGTCTAATTTATGCCTTTGTACCTCCTTCAAAAGTGCATTACGTCTTTCAAGGCCTTTCACAGATAGATAAGTAAGTATTTTAAAACTTGCCATTGGCCGAGAATCACTTCAGTAGTTTCTGATTTTTACATTAAAGTATCTTTTACTGTATTTCTTTTTTTACTTTTTAAATACAACCACTTTTGATATTTACTCTAATACTCCATTTGGCATAACACTCTGCTAGCTTATAAAGTTATGCTTGTAATCCAATTGCAGACTCACTAAATATAACCATATCATCTTCAAATGATTACATTAATAATAACTCTTTTATAAATATTCACTTACACGCATTATTGTGTAAATATGATTCAAGGTCCTCATATAAAAAAAATAACATAAAGCAAAAAAGTCGATAAAATGTCCAATTGTATTAATCTAGTATTAGAACAAACTTGATCGCTGTTGGAATGACACTATTTTATACAAGCCTTGATGTTGTCATACATAGATCTACAAATAAACCAACACTTATACCCAACTTAAGTAATTTAATATGTCCAGTCCAGTTTGGGATATTGTCATTTAGATGCCGGACATCAGGTGCTTTGTCTGGTCAATATATTAGTAATCAAGAGACAAGATTATATTGCCTTCAGTACACCCGAAGACATCCAGTTCTTTTCTGTTTAGTGTCTCCCACATCCAACATTACTCCTAGGATGTTTCTGGGACTACACGGTCCCTACAGCTGTGGACACATACATTATCGTCCTTGCTACCTGGTTTCATGATGGTTCCCCTTGTTTTAACCAGTTTCCCAGCCTGCTGGAACTGGTGATCTGCTGCCTGTTTCCGCTTGAACTCTGTCCTGTCCCGTGAACAGTAACCAAGATGTTCCATGGTTCTTAAAGTTCATTTACGTCACATACCACATTCCCAGAACGTAACATACAACATTTCCACAGCGTAACATACAACATTCCCACTACGTAACATACAACATTCCCACAACGTAACATACATTTCCACAACGTAACATACAACATTCCCACAACGTAACATATAACATTCCCACAACGTCACATACAACATTCCCACAACGTAACATACAACATTTCCATAACGTAACATACATTTCCACAGCGTAACATACAACGTTCCCACTACGTAACATACAACATTCCCACAACGTAACATATACCATTCCGACAACGTAACATACAACATTCCCACAACGTAACATATAACATTCCCACAACGTCACATACAACATTCCCACAACGTCACATACAACATTCCCACAACGTAACATATAACATTCCCACAACGTCACATACAACATTCCCACAACGTCACATACAACATTCCCACAACGTAACATACAACATTCCCACAACGTAACATATAACATTCCCACAACGTAACATATAACATTCCCACAACGTAACATATAACATTCCCACAACGTAACATACAACATTCCCACAACGTAACATATAACATTCCCACAACGTCACATACAACATTCCCACAACGTCACATACAACATTCCCACAACGTCACATACAACATTCCCACAACGTAACATACAACATTTCCATAACGTAACATACATTTCCACAGCGTAACATACAACGTTCCCACTACGTAACATACAACATTCCCACAACGTAACATATACCATTCCGACAACGTAACATACAACATTCCCACAACGTCACATACAACATTCCCACAACGTCACATACAACATTCCCACAACGTAACATACAACATTTCCATAACGTAACATACATTTCCACAGCGTAACATACAACATTCCCACAACGTCACATACAACATTCCCACAACGTAACATACAACATTTCCATAACGTCACATACAACATGTTACGTTGTAGGATTATGTTTGTTACGTTGTGGGAATGTTGTATCTTACGTTGTAGGAATGTTGTATGTTACGTTGTAGGAATGTTGTATGTTACGTTGTGGAAATGTTGTATGTTACGTTGTGGAAATGTTGTATGTTACGTTGTGGAAATGTTGTATGTTACGTAGTGGGAATGTTGTATGTGACGTTGTAGGAATGTTATATGTTACGTTGTAGGAATGTATGTTACGTTATGGAAATGTTGTATGTAGTTTCTGGGAATGTTGTATGTGACGTTGTGGGAATGTTGTATGTTACGCTGTGGAAATGTTGTATGGTACGCTGTGGGAATGTTGTATGTGACGTTGTGGGAATGTTGTATGTGACGTTGTGGGAATGTTATATGTTACGTTGTGGGAATGTTGTATGTTACGTTGTGGGAATGTTATATGTTACGTTGTGGGAATGTTGTATGTTATATTGTGGAAATGTTGTATGTTACGTTGTGGAAATGTTGTATGTTATGTTGTGGAAATGTTGTATGTTACGTTGTGGGAATGTTGTATGTTACGTTGTGGAAATGTTGTATGGTACGCTGTGGGAATGTTGTATGTGACGTTGTGGGAATGTTGTATGTTACGTTGTGGAAATGTTGTATGGTACGCTGTGGGAATGTTGTATGTGACGTTGTGGGAATGTTGTATGTGACGTTGTGGGAATGTTATATGTTACGTTGTGGGAATGTTGTATGTTACGTTGTGGGAATGTTATATGTTACGTTGTGGGAATGTTGTATGTTATATTGTGGAAATGTTGTATGTTACGTTGTGGAAATGTTGTATGTTACGTTGTGGAAATGTTGTATGTTACGTTGTGGGAATGTTGTATGTTACGTTGTGGAAATGTTGTATGGTACGCTGTGGGAATGTTGTATGTGACGTTGTGGGAATGTTGTATGTTATATTGTGGAAATGTTGTATGTTACGTTGTGGAAATGTTGTATGTTACGTTGTGGAAATGTTGTATGTTGCGTAGTGGGAATGTTGTATGTGACGTTGTAGGAATGTTATATGTTACGTTGTAGGAATGTATGTTACGTTATGGAAATGTTTTATGTTACGTTGTGGGAATGTTGTATGTGACATTGTGGGAATGTTGTATGTTACGCTGTGGAAATGTATGTTACGTTATGGAAATGTTGTTTGTTACGTTGTGGGAATGTTGAATGTGACGTTGTGGAAATGTTGTATGGTACGCTGTGGGAATGTTGTATGTGACCTTGTTTCCACAACGTAACATACAACATTCCCACAACGTAACATACAACATTCCTACAACGTAACATACAACATTCCCACAACGTAACAAACAACATTCCTACAACGTAACATACAACATTCCCACAACGTAACAAACAACATTCCTACAACGTACCATACAACATTCCCACAACGTAACATACAACATTTCCACAACGTAACATACAACATTTCCACAACGTAACATACAACATTTCCACAACGTAACATACAACATTTCCACAACGTAACATACAACATTCCCACAACGTAACAAACAACATTCCTACAACGTAACATACAACATTCCCACTACGTAACATACAACATTTCCACAACGTAACATACAACATTTCCACAACGTAACATACAACATTCCCACAAACTACATACAACATTTCCATAACGTAACATACATTCCTACAACGTAACATACAACATTCCTACAACGTCACATACAACATTCCCACTACGTAACATACAACATTTCCACAACGTAACATACAACATTTCCACAACGTAACATACAACATTTCCACAACGTAACATACAACATTTCCACAACGTAACATACAACATTCCTACAACGTAAGATACAGCATTCCTACAACGTAACATACAACATTCCCACAACGTAACATACAACATTCCTACAACGTAACATACAACATTCCTACAACGTAAGATACAACATTCCCACAACGTAACAAACAACATTCCTACAACGTAACATACAACATTCCCACAACGTAACAAACAACATTCCTACAACGTAACATACAACATTCCCACAACGTAACATACAACATTTCCACAACGTAACATACAACATTTCCACAACGTAACATACAACATTCCCACAACGTAACAAACAACATTCCTACAACGTAACATACAACATTCCCACTACGTAACATACAACATTTCCACAACGTAACATACAACATTTCCACAACGTAACATACAACATTCCCACAAACTACATACAACATTTCCATAACGTAACATACATTCCTACAACGTAACATATAACATTCCTACAACGTCACATACAACATTCCCACTACGTAACATACAACATTTCCACAACGTAACATACAACATTTCCACAACGTAACATACAACATTTCCACAACGTAACATACAACATTTCCACAACGTTACATACAACATTCCTACAACGTAAGATACAACATTCCTACAACGTAACATACAACATTCCCACAACGTAACAAACAACATTCCTACAACGTAACATACAACATTCCTACAACGTAAGATACAACATTCCCACAACGTAACAAACAACATTCCTACAACGTAACATACAACATTCCCACAACGTAACAAACAACATTCCTACAACGTAACATACAACATTCCCACAACGTAACATACAACATTTCCACAACGTAACATACAACATTTCCACAACGTAACATACAACATTCCCACAACGTAACAAACAACATTCCTACAACGTAACATACAACATTCCCACTACGTAACATACAACATTTCCACAACATAACATACAACATTTCCACAACGTAACATACAACATTTCCACAACGTAACATACAACATTTCCACAACGTAACATACAACATTCCCACAACGTTACAAACAACATTCCTACAACGTAACATACAACATTCCTACAATGTAAGATACAACATTCCCACAACGTAACAAACAATATTCCTACAACGTAACATACAACATTCCCACAACGTAACAAACAACATTCCTACAACGTAACATACAACATTCCCACAACGTAACATACAACATTCCTACAACGTAACATACAACATTCCCACAACGTAACAAACAACATTCCTACAACGTAACATACAACATTCCCACAGCGTACCATACAACATTTCCATAACGTCACATACAACATTCCCACAACGTAACATACAACATTTCCATAACGTAACATATATTTCCACAGCGTAACATACAACATTCCCACAACGTCACATACAACATTCCTACAACGTAACATACAACATTTCCATAACGTAACATACATTCCTACAACGTAACAAATAACATTCCTACAACGTCACATACAACATTCCCACTACGTAACATACAACATTTCCACAACGTAACATACAACATTTCCACAACGTAACATACAACATTCCCACAACGTAACATACAACATTCCCACAACGTAACATAAAACATTCCTACAACGTAACATACAACTTTCCTACAACGTAACATACAACATTCCCACAACGTAACATAAAACATTTCCACAACGTAACATACAACATTCCCACAACGTAACATACAACATTCCTACAACGTAACATACAACATTCCCACGACGTAACATACAACATTCCTACGACGTAACATACAACATTCCCACAACGTAACATACAACATTCCTACAACGTAACATACAACATTCCCACAACGTAACGTACAACATTTCCACAACGTCACATACAACATTCCCACAAAGTAACATACAACATTTCCACAACGTAACATACAACATTCCCACAACGTCACATACAACATTCCCACAACGTAACATACAACATTTCCATAACGTAACATACAACATTTCCACAACGTAACATACAACATTTCCACAACGTAACATACAACATTTCCACAACGTAACATACAACATTCCTACAACGTAAGATACAACATTCCTACAACGTAACATACAACATTCCCACAACGTAACAAACAACATTCCTACAACGTAACATACAACATTCCTACAACGTAAGATACAACATTCCCACAACGTAACAAACATAATCCTACAACGTAACATACAACATTCCCACAACGTAACAAACAACATTCCTACAACGTAACATACAACATTCCCACAACGTAACATACAACATTCCTACAACGTAACATACAACATTCCCAAAACGTAACAAACAACATTCCTACAACGTAACATACAACATTCCCACAGCGTACCATACAACATTTCCATAACGTCACATACAACATTCCCACAACGTCACATACAACATTCCTACAACGTAACATACAACATTTCCATAACGTAACATACATTCCTACAACGTAACAAATAACATTCCTACAACGTCACATACAACATTCCCACTACGTAACATACAACATTTCCACAACGTAACATACAACATTTCCACAACGTAACATACAACATTCCCACAACGTAACATACAACATTCCCACAACGTAACATACAACATTCCTACAACGTAACATACAACATTCCCACTACGTAACATACAACATTTCCACAACGTAACATACAACATTTCCACAACGTAACATACAACATTCCCACAAACTACATACAACATTTCCATAACGTAACATACATTCCTACAACGTAACATACAACATTCCTACAACGTCACATACAACATTCCCACTACGTAACATACAACATTTCCACAACGTAACATACAACATTTCCACAACGTAACATACAACATTTCCACAACGTAACATACAACATTTTCACAACGTAACATACAACATTCCTACAACGTAAGATACAGCATTCCTACAACGTAACATACAACATTCCCACAACGTAACATACAACATTCCTACAACGTAACATACAACATTCCTACAACGTAAGATACAACATTCCCACAACGTAACAAACAACATTCCTACAACGTAACATACAACATTCCCACAACGTAACAAACAACATTCCCACAACGTAACATACAACATTCCCACAACGTAACATACAACATTTCCACAACGTAACATACAACATTTCCACAACGTAACATACAACATTCCCACAACGTAACAAACAACATTCCTACAACGTAACATACAACATTCCCACTACGTAACATACAACATTTCCACAACGTAACATACAACATTCCCACAAACTACATACAACATTTCCATAACGTAACATACATTCCTACAACGTAACATACAACATTCCTACAACGTCACATACAACATTCCCACTACGTAACATACAACATTTCCACAACGTAACATACAACATTTCCACAACGTAACATACAACATTTCCACAACGTAACATACAACATTTTCACAACGTAACATACAACATTCCTACAACGTAAGATACAGCATTCCTACAACGTAACATACAACATTCCCACAACGTAACAAACAATATTCCTACAACGTAACATACAACATTCCCACAACGTAACAAACAACATTCCTACAACGTAACATACAACATTCCCACAACGTAACATACAACATTCCTACAACGTAACATACAACATTCCCACAACGTAACAAACAACATTCCTACAACGTAACATACAACATTCCCACAGCGTACCATACAACATTTCCATAACGTCACATACAACATTCCCACAACGTCACATACAACATTCCTACAACGTAACATACAACATTTCCATAACGTAACATACATTCCTACAACGTAACAAATAACATTCCTACAACGTCACATACAACATTCCCACTACGTAACATACAACATTTCCACAACGTAACATACAACATTTCCACAACGTAACATACAACATTCCCACAACGTAACATACAACATTCCCACAACGTAACATACAACATTCCTACAACGTAACATACAACATTCCCACTACGTAACATACAACATTTCCACAACGTAACATACAACATTTCCACAACGTAACATACAACATTCCCACAAACTACATACAACATTTCCATAACGTAACATACATTCCTACAACGTAACATACAACATTCCTACAACGTCACATACAACATTCCCACTACGTAACATACAACATTTCCACAACGTAACATACAACATTTCCACAACGTAACATACAACATTTCCACAACGTAACATACAACATTTTCACAACGTAACATACAACATTCCTACAACGTAAGATACAGCATTCCTACAACGTAACATACAACATTCCCACAACGTAACATACAACATTCCTACAACGTAACATACAACATTCCTACAACGTAAGATACAACATTCCTACAACGTAACAAACAACATTCCTACAACGTAACATACAACATTCCCACAACGTAACAAACAACATTCCCACAACGTAACATACAACATTCCCACAACGTAACATACAACATTTCCACAACGTAACATACAACATTTCCACAACGTAACATACAACATTCCCACAACGTAACAAACAACATTCCTACAACGTAACATACAACATTCCCACTACGTAACATACAACATTTCCACAACATAACATACAACATTTCCACAACGTAACATACAACATTCCCACAAACTACATACAACATTTCCATAACGTAACATACATTCCTACAACGTAACATATAACATTCCTACGTCACATACAACATTCCCACTACGTAACATACAACATTTCCACAACGTAACATACAACATTTCCACAACGTAACATACAACATTTCCACAACGTAACATACAACATTTCCACAACGTAACATACAACATTCCTACAACGTAAGATACAACATTCCTACAACGTAACATACAACATTCCCACAACGTAACAAACAACATTCCTACAACGTAACATACAACATTCCTACAACGTAAGATACAACATTCCCACAACGTAACAAACAACATTCCTACAACGTAACATACAACATTCCCACAACGTAACAAACAACATTCCTACAACGTAACATACAACATTCCCACAACGTAACATACAACATTTCCACAACGTAACATACAACATTTCCACAACGTAACATACAACATTCCCACAACGTAACAAACAACATTCCTACAACGTAACATACAACATTCCCACTACGTAACATACAACATTTCCACAACATAACATACAACATTTCCACAACGTAACATACAACATTTCCACAACGTAACATACAACATTTCCACAACGTAACATACAACATTCCCACAACGTAACAAACAACATTCCTACAACGTAACATACAACATTCCTACAACGTAAGATACAACATTCCCACAACGTAACAAACAATATTCCTACAACGTAACATACAACATTCCCACAACGTAACAAACAACATTCCTACAACGTAACATACAACATTCCCACAACGTAACATACAACATTCCTACAACGTAACATACAACATTCCCACAACGTAACAAACAACATTCCTACAACGTAACATACAACATTCCCACAGCGTACCATACAACATTTCCATAACGTCACATACAACATTCCCACAACGTAACATACAACATTTCCATAACGTAACATATATTTCCACAGCGTAACATACAACATTCCCACAACGTCACATACAACATTCCTACAACGTAACATACAACATTTCCATAACGTAACATACATTCCTACAACGTAACAAATAACATTCCTACAACGTAACATACAACATTCCCACTACGTAACATACAACATTTCCACAACGTAACATACAACATTTCCACAACGTAACATACAACATTCCCACAACGTAACATACAACATTCCCACAACGTAACATACAACATTCCTACAACGTAACATACAACATTCCTACAACGTAACATACAACATTCCCACAACGTAACATAAAACATTCCCACAACGTAACATACAACATTCCTACAACGTAACATACAACATTCCCACGACGTAACATACAACATTCCTACGACGTAACATACAACATTCCCACAACGTAACATACAACATTCCTACAACGTAACATACAACATTCCCACAACGTAACGTACAACATTTCCACAACGTCACATACAACATTCCCACAAAGTAACATACAACATTTCCACAACGTAACATACAACATTCCCACAACGTAACATACAACATTCCTACAACGTAACATACAACATTCCCACAACGTAACATACAACATTCCCACAACGTGTCATACAACGTTCCCACAACAAAACATACAATGTTCCCACAACGTAACATACGTTCCCGCAACATAACATACAATGTTCCCACAACGTAAGCCTCGATGGCGGAGTGGGATAGATCTGGCAGTGTGGGTTCGTATCCCAGACGGGACTTAACCCCCAAAAAGGACGAGAATCTGTACTTTACTAAGAAAGTGTTATCACAAATATAACATTTGTTAGAAGCATACAATGTTCCCACAACGTTACACTCAATGTTCCCACAAAGTAACATACGTTCCCACAACATAACATACAATGTTCCCACAACGTAACATACAATGTTCCCACAACGTAACACACAATGTTCCCACAAAGTAACATACGTTCCCACAACATAACATACAATGTTCGCACAACGTAACACACAATGTTCCCACAAAGTAACATACGTTCCCACAACATAACATACAATGTTCCCACAACATAACATACAATGTTCGCACAACGTAACACACAATGTTCCCACAAAGTAACATACGTTCCCACAACATAACATACAATGTTCGCACAACGTAACACACAATGTTCGCACAACGTAACATACGTTCCCACAACGTAACATACAATGTTACCACAACGTAACAAACAATGTTCCCAGAAAGTAACATACGTTCCCACAACGTAACATACAATGTTACCACAACGTAACAAACAATGTTCCCAGAAAGTAACATACGTTCCCACAACGTAACATACAATGTTCGCACAACGTAACACACAATGTTCGCACAACGTAACATACAATGTTCCCACAACGTAACATACAATGTTACCACAACGTAACAAACAATGTTCGCACAACGTAACATACGTTCCCACAACGTAACATACAATGTTACCACAACGTAACAAACAATGTTCCCAGAAAGTAACATACGTTCCCACAACGTAACATACAATGTTCGCACAACGTAACACACAATGTTCCCACAACATAACATACAATGTTCGCACAACGTAACATACGTTCCCACAACATAACATACAATGTTCGCACAACGTAACACACAATGTTCCCACAAAGTAACATACGTTCCCACAACATAACATACAATGTTCCCACAACATAACATACAATGTTCCCACCACGTTACATACAATGTTCCCACAAAATACAATACAATGTTCCAACAACATAACATACAATGCAATGTTCCCACAAAGTAACATACGTTCCCACAACATAACATACAATGTTCGCACAACGTAACACACAATGTTCCCACAACATAACATACAATGTTCCCACAACATACAATACAATGTTCCAACAACATAACATGCAATGCAATGTTCCCACAAAGTAACATACGTTCCTACAACATAATACACAATGTTCCCACAACGTACATACTGCGCATGCGTCAGAACCGTAAGTCGCTGAAAAGTCGTCTCTGCTAAAATCGTCTGATATCTGTATCATTATCAGACAGTGTGACCCCAACATCAGGTAAAGTGACTTTGAAGACACCCACAATGGATTCATGTTAGGAAATGATAAAGGGTTTTGTATAAAATCAAGTGTCCCACATGTGTAGAAATGTGAAGGAGAATTTACACAAGTGCACCAGTGCTGATTGACAGAGCGTCCGATTAATCAACAAACAATGGACAGCCCAAGCAGAGTCAGTGAAGCATTGAGTAGCTCTGTCAGCGAGGAACATGACCTACGATACGCTACACAAAGTATGGATGTTATAGGACGTAGCCAAGGATAGTCGACATGATACCCCGAATGGATATCTACGAAAACGTGTACAAAGAGAACATTCCAGGAAGTCTGTGATTGAGAAATATGCGTCTGATGTATATTGCCTATATGGTTTTATTACACGCACAATCCCCTCTCATATACTGGAAAAACAAGTACTCAGCAAAGGCAAACCTAACGCACGTCCCACCAGCGTACCCGGAGACAGGTCGACGGATACACAAAGAGGTAATGATCTCTTGACCCTAATCTTTGCCAAAATAATGGAAATGCGGGATTCTGCGAACGAACGTAATGACAGCATGGATAGAAAAATTGAAGAATTACATGAAAAGTTTGACACTGATCACAGGAATATGAGGCGCACAATCGAAGAGAAGAACAGCGACATGATAACGGCGTCAAGAGAGGTAGAAAGCTCTAACAACGTAGAGCTCAAGCTACGCGGAGACGTACGGATACTAGTCTCTCAACTACGTGAGAAAGATCCACGGATACACCTTCTTGAAAGTGATCTGAAAGACAATATCAGAAAGCTAACACGAAAAGCCAACGCTATAGACGGAAACATAGACATAGTAAACACTCGCAACAAGCTGATGTACTCTGAAGCAAATAAAAGCCCCCCGCTGCTCAGAACTGTGAGTTCCTGTGCACAACCAGGCAATGAGGCCGACAGTGTTCTGATCAGAACAGCAGTGACCAACAAAACTAAAACTCCAAGTGTTGTGGACGTTACTATTAACCACGACAGGAATACTATTGTGGACAACACTGAGAAATACGAGTGTGGGGACAGTGACACTATGTGTACATGTCCTGCTCAACATGACAGTGCCAGTGATGACCATACCAGGGAAGTTGGATGTGATGACGTCAGCCATAAACAACACGAAGACCATGGTCAGAGATCTGTGAGATTTGACAGTGAATGGTCTAGAGCTTTAAGAGGTGTTTCACCAAAATTTAAAACAAAACGGTTTGTGCTATCGTATGTTAGGGCGGATAAACCACTAAAACAGTGCAAGATGCCATATGTTAATATGCTAAACAACGTGGCGTCCATTTGAGTTACGTTCGTTTGTTGAGGCACTGGGAAGGCTACAATCCTACTTACACTCTGAGAGTGAACATTGACAGTAGGACAGCAGAACAAGTTACTGAGAATAAAGATTTCTGGCCGCCAAATGTAAGATTTCGGGAATGGACACCACAGAAACAGCAATGGTGCACGCTAACTCATCTAACATGATAACATTGAATACTTGCCTAATACTTATTACCATGCTAAGCGTTGGAACATGGAATATTCGTGGAGCCTTATATAGCTGTTAGTATCTGAATAAGGTCGCTGACCAGTGCGATGTGCTGACTCTAACAGAACACTGGCTTACAGAGAACACTTTCTAGCTTACAGAGAACACTGCAATTTCTCTGGAGAAGATGAGAGACAAGTTTGACTCTGCTGTTGGATTACGATTTGGACAGCATGGATGTAGAGGTGAAGGTGGAGTAGCTATTCTTGTGAAACATTCTCCGAGTAGCTATGTACACATACATGACACTGGGTGTGGTAACGTGATAGCTGTGACAACAATATATCTATATATAACTATATCTCGACAACAATGTGTAGACTTCTCTATAGTTTGTGCCTTACTCCCGTCAACAAATCACAATATCAGCGAATATACAGAATGTTACTCGTGTGGTACTACCGAAAGACAGCTCGTCAAGTGGAGAAACAAGACAGAAATCCAACATTCACTCTTAGACTATCTCTTCATACCCAGCAGTCTACAAGGATCAGATCTGAAAACCAATATAAATTGTACAGTCCCTTTTGATATTTCTGACCACTATCCTGTGATACTATCATTTCTTAGTGACATTTTCCTTACTGGAGATAAACAGTGGCTTCTACAATTGCTCAAGTGGTCGAAAGCAGATAAAGTCCAACTTAAACTGTATGAGACAGAAATAGACCTGTTACTAGGTTCAACTTTGCCTAACCCTAAGTGTGAAAAAAGACTCCATAGAATCCTACATGGACTCGATAACAACTGCTCTACATTCCGCGGCTTCCTTACATATCCCATCTGGACAATTTAGACATTATTTGAAGCCATACTGGAAAGGTTCAAATCTGGATTTTTACCATTTTCAGATAAGAGAAGCAAAGAAATTATCGAAAATGAAAGGTAAACCAAGAACAGGCAATGATAACACATACAAAGCTTACAAACAGGCAAATGTGAATTCAGTCGCCATAAACGCAAGGCAGAGAGACAGTGGGAAAGAGAAAAATACTTTGAGATAAAAGAAGCATGTGAAGTTGACATTAGTGAATTCTATAAAACTGTTAGTAAACGGAGAAAAAAATCCGCTGTGAACTCATAGTTTAACATTGCCTATAAGAATATAACAGCATCTTCAACTCCTGATGTATGTAATACACTCTCTCAAAAAAGAAACGCAACCCCTATATTTTCAAGATGTTTATCTCAATATTCAAGTTATTATAACACATTTATTATTGAAGACAACAATATGAAATTTGGCATGGTGGCAGTACAGTTTTGCAAGTTTAAGTCCAGACTTCGACAGTTCTCTCACTAAGATTGACTTGACGCAAGGGGGCGTCTTTCTCAGTACCTCGTATGAGCGCCACGAGCTGCGATCACAGCATTACACCTCCTAGGAACAGAACGGATTAGACGCCGGATTCTTTCCTGAGGGATTGCTCTCCACTCCTCCTTCAGTGCAACGGCTAGTGCATCCAACGTCTGCGGCGGCGGTGTACGTGCACGTACTCGTCGGTCCAGATAATCGCAAAGATGTTCGATTGGGTTGATGTCTGGTGTTCGGGAGGGCCATGGTAACACGTTGACGTTAGAATTCTGGAGAAAATTCACTGTTGCATGAGCAGTGTGCGGCCGGGCGTTGTCGTGTTGATAGAGCTCCCTCTGTTGGTCCATAATCGGCAGAAGATCAGGCTGTAAGACATCATTGATATAGCGCTTGGCTGTCAAATTGCCACGAATGATCACCAAGTCTGATCTTTGTTTGTAAGACATGGCTCCCCACACCATGACGTTCCCTCCTCCAAATCTGTCGATCTGCCGAACACAGTTCGGGGCAAAACGTTTTATGAACATTGAGGTGCCGGGCAACGTTTCCAAAGCTTTGTCCGGCCTCAATACGACAAATGGCGATATTTCGATCTGCAGCACTCAACCGTGGCATATTCGACCTTGTCTTTCGGTGAAAATGATAGAGTGAATCGCTAATCGCCACACGCTTTTATAAACCCATACTTCTACTGCTCTTTCCATGAATTGCACGTGCATGAGGCTTTTGGCATGGGCCACGTGAACATTTTGCTCACTATGATAAAAGTAACAATAAAATGCCCTTGTTCACGAAAATGTGTGTGTTTGGGCGCTTACGTTAATAAACAGTGAACATGGTATAAGTGCATATCACAAAAATTGTATTTACAATTAATATTTTTCTTCTTGGGGTTTTCTCACATTTTCAGACTGGGGTTGCGTTTCTTTTTTGAGAGAGTTTATTTGGGCAGAATATTATCGTGATCTATTTAGTCCGTTTGATAAACCTAAATTTGACAGTTCCTTTGCAAAACAAACGACTGAACGTGTGATGAAGATATGCTGCGTTCCTCTTCCACATACAGACCCAATATTGGCGAATCCAGTCTCTGTGTCAGAAGTGAAAAAAGTAGGAAAAGACGCGAAGATCAAGAAAGCACCACGCCTTGATCTGGTCACCAATGAGCATATTAAGTACGCTAGTTCTCTATTGCAAAAGCACCTCGCACATATGTTCAACTTGATTATACGTGAATGCTATCTGTCTGAAGGTATGCGAAAATGAATGATTATACCACTATACAAAGGGAACAACAAAGACAGATCCGATCCAACGAACTACAGAGGTATAACGCTCACCTCATCTATCGGGAAGATCTTTGAACGGATTCTGTTAAACAGACTAGAAGTATACATGACTATGAAAAATCAAACATTTCCAAACAGACTTCAGTGTGGATTTAGAAAAGAACATGGAGCTACAACTTCTATCCACATACTGAAGGCAGTGGTCTCATACTGTGTAGAGAGAGAAACGAGAGAATATGCCGTATTCCTAGACAATGAAAAAGCGTTTGACCGCATCTGGCACGATAGACTTCTACTAAAACTCTTCGAATACGGAATACATGGTCGTGCGTTGCATCTGATACATCACTCGTATCACGGATCAACAGCCTGTGTGAGATATGATGGCTATACCAGTGACTTCTTCCAAGTCCAACAAGGTGTTGGCCAAGGCCGAGTTTTATCAGCATGGATGTTTCTCATCTATATTGATGGCTTGATAACTAACCTAGAAACCAACGAAAAATGTCTTATCATTGGAAGTGAACACGTACCTACAGTATTACTGGCAGATGATACAACGTTAGTAGGTTGTACACAAACATGTCTCCAGTTGTTGCTTGACGTAATTCATCAATACGCCTGTCAATGACGTATATCATACAATGCACGGAAAAGCTGTGTTCTCATATATACACGCGGTCACAAAGTTGATAAAGACGTTACATTGAAACTTCACAGAACTGAACTGCCAGTAAAAGAGAGTATTATATACGCCGGCTCTCTAATGACCGCACAGAAATAGAGTGATGGGACCACAAGAGCATGCGCTAAGGCAAGACGTACCACTGCTTCTCTCAGAGATATTGGGTTAAGAGCTGGGGGTCTAAACCCACTGACCAGTGTTCAAATATGTCGGCGTGTTGTTCTCCCAAGCGCCCTCTATCCTTGTTAAATATGGACAAACATATCATCAAATGAACTCCGTGAATTAGAACTACTGCAACGCTACTTTGCCAGATCAATACAGAACTTTCACAAACGATCCCCAACTGATGTAACTACTCAAACTCTTGGTCTCTGGACAATGGAAGCAGTGATTGACAAGACTAAACTCGCCTATCTCGGTAGACTCTGTAGATGTAAAGCATATTATTTTGTTAAAACCCTATTTTACATTAGACTTGGACAGTACCTAAACAACTTCTTCTCAGATACATCTGTTGTCCATGATCTGCTAGGCGTTACAAAGAAGTACAAGCTCTTCCATTTCATAGAAACTGTCCCACTGAAGGGCATTTCCCACCAAAGACAACATGGAAAGGAATCGTTAATAACACGGTAGCTCGATTTGAAAGACAGAAATGGATAGAAAAGGTGACTACTCGCCAAGATCTGAAACGTTTTCATATGATACATGAAAGACTAGCTCCACAGATTGTGGAATATGTGTGACCTTTACAACATAAACTAGGTATTTTACCCATAACAACTGGTATATGTATGATGTTGTGCTGCACCAGTTAATAAACTGAACTGTGACAGTCTGGTGCAATAAAGAAATAACCTCTATCAGAAACTGTTTGATTTACTGTGCCTTAACCAATATCTTAAAATAGGAGATTGCACAGACAACGAAGTGAGAGTTGTGACATTACTTGGTGGCATTACGCATCTTGTAGAGGAGATGACACTCGACACATGGGCTCATAGTCAGTTGGCGAGGGGTGAAAAACAAGATTTTCGTTCCCACATTTTCCTGTATACCTTAAACCTTTTCTATTGCATAAAGGAGGTATCTGTACACAATTTTCATTGGGTAGTAAGCTTGCAAGTGTGTGCAGGAAGTTTCAGGGGATCAAAATTGCATAAATTGAAGGAAAAATGCATAATTTGACAAAATTGGCTGTTACATTTTTATTAAGTCATTAAACTATCCAAATTATGCCTTTGATTACAGGTAATATGTTCGGTTATCTGAATTTGGCACACAGTTTGTTTCATTTAACTGTTATTCTAATTCTCAGTGGAAACATTGGTAAAAATAATGTTTTTTTACTTCATTTTCAAATCTTGTGAGTAGGTAAAACACTAATTCGATTGAATTGTGACAATAAAACCACTAAAACTGGGTATTAAAATCTGCCTTAACCATTGTACTATCCTATACAATAAACAAAATGAAAATATATTACATAGGGGTTGAGATATTGTATACAATGTTATCCCACCCCCCAAAAAATAATTTTGACGAAAATTGCTTATTGAGATATGGTGGTAGATGATGTTGCTTTAGTGGATGAGTGGGATAATTGCAACAATGCTTACAAACACCAAACTTGTAAACACATAAAGAAAAAAGATGTTTCAAGTTTTTCTGTGAGCATTTATGGTGGCCATCTTGAATTTCAAGATGGCCGCCATTTTGACCTGTTTTCAAAATCAAGATCTCATATAGTTCTTCAACATGGTCATGTAATATATCATATGAAAGCGTTTTACATTGTCTTTTCACTGATGTACCTTATTCACTGACTTCTGTGGTAATCTTATCCCCCAATAATACAACAAATGATATATCGAAAGTTAATTTCTCTAGCAACACCAACAAACCTCCAAAGTCGTATTTTAATAAAATGGACATCGTTTCACTCAAAATTGTAGATATACTGCACTTTTGTCTGAGCATTTCACTAGTTTATAATTTGAGTGAAGAAACAAACATGAGAATACTTGTAGTATTATGAAGTATTAAAAATAAAATGTGAAATAATGTCATCTCTAGTCACCGTCAGAGTCTGTCTCATCTGGAGAGGTAGGTAAGTTGTTTCTGTTTAGGCATGACATACCACAATTGCATCCGAGGGAACATCCCATGATGTTCTTGGCGCAGCTACACCTGGATGAGGAGCATCTGCCTGTTGTGCATTTACAGATGAGCAATTCTAGACACAGTGCTGGCATTCATTCCTGGGTCATTGGGATGGATTCTATGTCATCCTCAGTAGACGACCACCTATACTCTTCTGGTGGTGGAATTTCAGCCTTTCCTTTGTGTGCAGAACACCACGTGATGCACTGTAGCTGACATCTGAGTAGAGGTTGTGTGGTGGGAGTTCTTCTAGGTATCCAACTCTGTGGAACATGTCAGCTGTAAGTGTATTAATGCTAGTTGCAGTTGATGCTGGATTGTACACTTTGATGAAAAGTGAGTCTGTCTTTTTCATGTTGAAGGCACCAGTTTCTTCTGTTGGTTGCAAAAAATCTGGTTGTGTGATAAATATGTTCCAGGTCCACAACCTGTGACCGCATGGAATGATGGTAGAGCTGCTTCAACATCTGGAGTGAGAGATTGATGTACATCATCAACTTGTACGAATAGAGGGTCCTTTGCAGTACCTGCACCCATCTATATCTAAGCAGAAAACCGATGTTTATGATGTATCAACGGTACTTACACATCAGTGTCTCGACTGTGAAGGACACTGTGGTCGGTTCCATTGCAGGAGCCATCCATGACATTGATCACCATTCGTCGTCAACATGTACAATCCAGCATCGACTGCAACTAGCATTAATACACTTACAGCTGACATGTTCCACAGAGTTGGAGACCTAGAGGAACTCCCACCACACAACCTCTACTCAGATGTCAGCTACAGTGCATCACGTGGTGTTCTGCACACAAAGGAAAGGCTGACATTCCACCACCAGAAGAGTATAGGTGGTCGTCTATTGAGGATGTCATAGAACCCATCCCAATGACCCAGGAATGAATGCCAGCACTGTGTTTAGAATTGCTCACCTGTAAATGCACAACAGGCAGATGCTCCTCATCCAGGTGTAGCTGCGCCAAGAACATCTTGGACTCTGACGGTGACTAGAGATGACATTATTTCACATTTTATTTTTAATACTTCATAATACTACAAGTATTCTCATGTTTGTTTCTTCACTCAAATTATAAACTAGTGAAATGCTCAGACAAAAGTGCAGTATATCTACAATTTTGAGTGAAACGATGTCCATTTTATTAAAATACGACTTTGGAGGTTTGTTGGTGTTGCTAGAGAAATTAGCTTTCGATATATCATTTGTTGTATTATTGGGGGATAAGATTACCACAGAAGTCAGTGAATAAGGTACATCATTGAAAAGACAATGTAAAAAAGCTTTCATATGATATATTACATGACCATGTTGAAGAACTAAAGTGCAGTATATCTACAATTTTGAGTAAAAATATGTCCTTTTTAATTTAAATCTAAATTTGGGTATGGATGGAAGTCGCGAGAGAAATTTGATTCCAATGTTTCCTTTTTTCATTGTTAGGTGTCAATGTACCCCAGGAGTCAGTGAATAATGTACATCATTGAAAAGACAATGTAAAAGGCTTTCATATGATATATTACATGACCATGTTGAAGAACTATATGAGATCTTGATTTTGAAAACAGGTCAAAATGGTGGCCATCTTGAAATTCAAGATGGCCACCATAAATGCTCACAGAAAAACTTGAAACATCTTTTTTCTTTATGAGTTTACTATTTTGGTGTTTTAAAGCATTGTTGCAATTATCCCAGTCATCCACTAAAGCAACATCATCTACCACCATATCTCAATAAGCAATTTTCGTCAAAATTGGTTTTTTGGGGGTGGGGTAACATTGTATACAATATCTCAACCCCTATGTAATATATTTTCATTTTGTTTTTTGTATAGGATAGTACAATGGTTAAGGCAGATTTTAATACCCAGTTTTAGTGGTTTTATTGTCACAATTCAATCGAATTAGTGTTTTACCTACTCACAAGATTTGAAAAATAAGTTAAAAAAACATTATTTTTACCAATGTTTCCACTGAGAACTAGAATAACAGTTAAATGAAACAAAATGTGTGCCAAATTCAGATAACCGAACATATTATCTGTAATCAAAGACATAATTTGGATAGTTTAATGACTTAATAAAAATGTTACAGCCAATTTTGTCAAATTATGCATTTTTCCTTCAATTTATGCAATTTTGACCCCCTGAAAATTCCTGCACACACTTGCAAGCTTACTACCCAATGAAAATTGTGTACAGATACCTCCTTTATGCAATAGAAAAGGTTTAAGGTATACAGGAAAATGTGGGAACGAAAATCTAAACTAAGCCTCTTTTCCGCGTGTGGCCAACTGAATATCAATTCATAAGCATAGTCAGCAAAGAAATAAGCTGATGGCAGCTGACGTCTATTCTCTATCTGTAGCCTGACTATATACATATCTGTTACTATGCATGCACATACTGATTCATTAATTTCCATGTTTGTACTCTCCGATACTAATGGAGGAAATAAAGATTATTCATTCAATGTTCGCACAACGTAACATACGTTCCCACAACATAACATACAATGTTCCAACAACATAACATACAATGCAATGTTCCCACAAAGTAACATACGTTCCCACAACATAATACACAATGTTCCCACAACAGTGGTTTAATAAATTAATGATGACTTCCTCATGACGTCATAAATTGGACGACCTTATTTTGAGAGGGAAGTGTCTGGTGAGTTGTTCCCTTTAGGTGTAGCTGGACAGTGCAGAAAAACGCAATGCCCGAACGATCGTCTCCCAAAGTGGGAGAGATATGACAATCGGTATTGGGGGAAAGGTAAAAGGTGCAGATAATCGACGTGAAAATTGTGAGAATACCAAATTTACCCGCATATACTCACAATCCTCACGTCGATTACCTGCACCGTTTCCCACAATACCGAGTGTCATATCTCTCCCACTTTTGAAATATATAATATATAAAATATATGATAATAACGAATGTGCTCAATATGCTGCCAAACTGCAGTAATCTAGACTTGCCAAAAATCATAGACTTGCATGGGCTCTATATGTTATCATCGTTTCAGGGTCTTAATGACAGACTAAATCGGTCAACAGGCGTTGTAGGGTGTATGACATAGGGTGTAGAGCAAGGTTGCTTTAAGGGTTTGCTGGTATTATCAGGCCGCGACTTGGTTTTTAATGCACGAAGTGTTTCAGACTCCCCATAGATATGATATAACCTAGATCCAGAGACAATTGTTTGACACTTATATATCAGCTATGTCATTCTCAAGGTCAGTGCCTTTAAAGGCTTATTCGTTTTTAAGGTCAAAGAAACTTGGTATATAGAAGGCGGGCTTCAAACTGATAACCTGTTTGACCTGGGTAAAAAGTGATCGTGCATAGGTTGAAGTTTTTTACTTTTTCTGCATCTGTAATGAGTGTTGCAAGTGATGCTTATGTGTTTTTTATATGTACATACTGAACCATTGTTAACTTTTTATGAAACGCACCTGCAATTGCAGATGTTGAGTACTTGAAATGCATCAGAAGTTGATACACAAGCTACATAAGCCTGGGCCATTATTTAACTAAAGTGCCTATGATAAAGGCCGAAGTTATGAAATTATTACATCGTGCATGACATGCTCATTCAAAGCTTGAGAAGTTCTCAAGGTGAAAATCTGTACAGTGTTCCCTATTTTTCGGACTTAATTGATGTAGATGTAAGAGTTGACGTAAGTTGATAATGAACCTATACTTTACCGTCGTCTCTAACTGAAGTTTTTGCCGTTGAAAAAGAGAGATGGTAATACCAGATGGAAGTGTTGCCTATGCCAAGGGATCAGTCGGATGTGAACAAATGTTTTTATATTCTCGTCTGTTAGGTGAGTGAGCGAGCACGTGTACATCTGTGTCACAGCGCCCTGTGAACAATTGGCTGCCACACGAGCCACGCGTACGATGATGGCACAGCCAGGTGACACATTGTGACCATCAGATTCTTTAATCGACTCTGACGACAAGCAAGGAACGCTATGGAGCTCCTTATGGATGGCGTCCAGTGTATGTGTGCATGATGATATTCATAAACCTTAGTAGTTACACTCTGCAGAGTCTGCTACATGTCTGATTTAGTCAGTATAGTCAGTATAGGGAGGAACGCAAACACGCACACTTCATGTGTATATTATGTTGAGCCGCCGTCACACAAGCTGTTTAATCACAGTGTTATTGAGATTTGAAACCAATGATTGTCGGAACAGAATCTATATTCGGTTGAATGTTTACGCTGTTATGGTGCAGGGGATCCGTTGATGCGACAAAAATGTTCACATAATGTTACGGCAACATTTATTCTCTGACAAGACTAAACTGGAGGATATCGACTCTCTGGTGTAGGCCTACACTTGTCTGTCAAGCCTCGTGGAAAGCCAGACAAGGGAATGATGAAGTGAAAATAGTCTGATAGGGATGCAATTAAACTTCCAGCCTAGCAGAAACGAGCATCACTTCCTTCACCTTCCCGAGGCAATTGAGATCACTGACTTTAAAAGTCCAGTTTCCACCCTTGCCGAACTAGGCTGGTATTATGGAGTTATATGTTGGCTTGACTAACTAGTCTATGCATAGTCCAATCAAATCGCGCACCGAAATCGAAATCCGGTTCGTAAACTGTCGAGGAGATTTAGGTCTATTGCAGGATTTGCAAAGCATGTGCATCGCCAACTCGGGGTCAACAGATAGTTCCAAATCCTTCATGTTTTTAATCAAGGTGCTAGCGTGATATGAACGATGTAAGACCCGTTTTATCACAATATATACTGAACAACAAAAGTTCCTGTGACATTGAATACGATTTTTATGCAAAGTTATGTTTTTTAACCAAATCTGAAACAATTTCGGTTTGCAACAGATAAAAGACTCCTGTAAGTGTTCAAATGGTTTAATTTGCCATACTGACTTCAGAAAATGCGTGATTTCATAAAAAAAACCATGAACATGCCAAAATGTCAATTTACAAATCAATAGCGTGTGTGTTTACCTCTGGTTGCGATGCAAGCAACACAACTTCGTCTCATGGAATGGACCAGGCGTCGCACAAAGTCCTGTGCGATATCTGTCCATATCTGCTGGAGCATGTTTCGAAGTTACTGGAGTGTCTGTGGAACACGTGGTTGACGTCGAAGGCGCCGATCCATCTCATCCCACATGTGCTCGATTGGTGAGAGATCAGGGGAGCGAGCCGGCCAGGGGATGACATTCACGTTGTTTTGTTGAAGAGAATCCTGAACAAGTCGAGCAATATGAGGCCTGGCGTTGTCATGTAGAAAGGTAATGCCTGGGCCATGACGACACAAAAACGGTAGAACAACAGGGCCGACGATTTCGTTGCGGTAGCGCTGTCCATTGAGATTTCCCTCTACCACTATCAAACGGGTCCTCTGTCTTGCTGTAATCCCACCCCATACCATAACGCTGCCGCCCCCGAATCGATCTTCTTCCATGACACAATGATTGACGTAACGTTCACCTCGACGTCGGTACACTCGAATCCGTCCATCGCTGTGGCTGAGGTGAAAACGAGACTCGTCAGTGAATAGAACTTGTCCCCACTGCATGGCCGTCCAGCGTAGACGCTGTTGGCACCACTGTAGACGTGCTTGAAGGTCGTTCCCTGTCAAAATGGGACGGCTGCCGGGTCTTCTGGCGACAATCCCTGCACATCTGAGGCGACGACGTTCGATTTGTGAAGATATTCGTCGAAGGTCAGGGATGCTTCTTGCAGTCACTGTTGCTGGCTGGAATCGATTTCGTAGGTGTGTTGTTCGAATCCAGTTGTCTTGTCGATTATTGGTTACGCGTGGCCTGCCACTCCGAGGATGGTCTCTGACTGCATTCGTCTGTTGCCAACGTTTCCATAAACACCAAATGGTGTTTCTGTGGACGTTGAATTTTCTTGCAACATCACGTTGACGCTCATTTTCGGACAGGCGTGGCATTTCGTAATGTTGAATAATTGTGTAATGTTTGTTTTTTCTGAGTGGTTGTTGTCAGCACGATGCTAAACAATGCATATGGAATCCAGTTAACGCACATGTTTTTATACCCATTCTTGGGTAGTGAAATGCATGGGGCTTGCATAAAAGTCAACGTTTGCATGGAATGCATGCTTTTCTGTAGCAGTTGTGTTTTTGTGACTTGATTCCATATATGTACTACAATATTGAAAACCAAACTTTACTTGTTTGAAAAGTACACTAAAATATTGGTGTCACAGGAACTTTTGTTGTTGAGTATATAATATATTATTTCCAACTTTTAAAAACAAAATATATGATTTCCAACCTTTTACATTACATATATTATTCAACAATATTATTCATATATTATACCTCCGATGCTGGTGTGATCCTACTCCCGTCCCCTTGCATGTAGCCTCTACCTCCACTGCTGGGGTGATCCTAACCCTCCCTCCCCTTGCATGTAGCCTCTATCTACCTCCACTGCTGGGGTGATCCTACCCCTCCCCCCCTTGCATGTAGCCTCTACCTCCAATGCTGGGGTGATCCTACCCCTCCCTCCCCTTGTATGTAGCCTCTACCTCCACTGCTGGGGTGATCCTACTCCTCCCTCCCCGTGCATGTAGCCTCTACCTCCAATGCTGGGGTGATCCTACCCCTCCCCTCCTTGCATGTAGCCTCTATCTACCTCCAATGCTGGGGTGATCCTACCCCTCCCTCCCCTTGTATGTAGCCTCTATCTACCTCCACTGCTGGGGTGATCCTACCCCTCCCTCCCCTTGCATGTAGCCTCTACCTCCACTGCTGGGGTGATCCTACCCCTCTCACCTTGTATGTAGCCTCTACCTCCACTGCTGGGGTGATCCTACCCCTCCCTCCCCTTGTATGTAGTCTCTATCTACCTCCACTGCTGGGGTGATCCTACCCCTCCCTCCCCTTGTATGTAGCCTCTATGTACCTCCACTGCTGGGGTGATCCTACCCACCCTTGTCTGCTGTATGTAGTCCCAATTTACTTCCACTGCTAAGCCAGTGTCTGTAAAGATTTATATATGCTGAACGCTTTCAAAGAACCACTCTAATCAATGCCAATTACTGCTCTGTCTGGAGAAATTTATCCAAACACCCTTTACAGCATTAGATTATTCTTTCATCTTTGATGATATTTGACAAAATCACGGACAATTTCCATTTATTTATCGGTAGACTACACGATGCCTCGCGGCGGGCTTGCTTGTAGAGTCACAAGTGTTGATTATCGTGACAGATGTGTATGTAGTAAATGAGTTGCAGTCAACTGCATGTTTGGGATAAATATTATTGATTTGTTTGTATGGGTTACGACTGACCGCCGCTGTTTATTGAACCTGTAACCAGGAATGTCGGGATTAGACCACGACGTTATGCCCTATAATTTGCTTACTGGAGAGGGTATATAGGCTTTGTTCCCAAGTGAAGATATTAGATAAAGTGGCATTGTGCCACAACTCAATGAACGAGATGTCAGTGAAAGACCCACTCTTGCATTCTGTGGACAGACATCGGTTCTATGATGAATTATCTTTACTGCTATCGAAGGACAGTTATATCAGAGATGGTGAACAGTACCTTCGTGTATTCTCCGTTGTACACACGTGGTGTTAATTTACGATCGTAATGAAATGGAGTTCATTCTAATATGAGCAAAATCATGTCTTATTCATAAGTAAAAGTGTGTTCACAGTAATGTCTAAATCATAAGTAAAAGTGTGTTTACAGTAATGTCTAAATCATAGTAAAAGTGCGTTCACAGTAATGTCTAAATCATAGTTAAAGTCTGTTCACAGTAATGTCTAAATCATAGTAAAAGTGTGTTCACAGTAATGTCTAAATCATAGTAAAAGTCTGTTCACAGTAATGTCTAAATCATAAGTAAAAGTGTGTTCACAGTAATGTCTTAATCATACGTAAAAGTGTGTTCACAGTAATGTCAACATCAAGGGCTACCCGTGATGATCCGGGGAAGAATAGGTCTTCATTATCCCATGTTTGTCGTAAGAGGCGACTATGCTTGTAGTGTCAACATTAGGAGTGTAAGAGTGTGTTCACTGTAGTATCAACAATAGGAGGGTAAGAGTGTGTTCACTGTAATGTCAACATTAGGAGGGTAAGAGTGTGTTCACTGTAGTGTCAACATAAGGAGGGTAAGAGTGTGTTCACTGCAGTGTCAACATTAGGAGGGTAAGAGTGTGTTCACTGTAATGTCAACATTAGGAGGGTAAGAGTGTGTTCACTGTAGTGTCAACATTAGGAGGGTAAGAGTGTGTTCACTGTAGTGTCAACATTAGGAGGGTAAGAGTGTGTTCACTGTAGTGTCAACATAAGGAGGGTAAGAGTGTGTTCACTGTAATGTCAACATTAGGAGGGTAAGAGTGTGTTCACTGTAGTGTCAACATTAGGAGGGTAAGAGTGTGTTCACTGTAGTGTCAACATAAGGAGGGTAAGAGTGTGTTCATTGTAGTGTCATCATTAGGAGGGTAAGAGTGTGTTCACTGTAGTGTCAACATAAGGAGGGTAAGAGTGTGTTCATTGTAGTGTCATCATTAGGAGGGTAAGAGTGTGTTCACTGTAGTGTCAACATAAGGAGGGTAAGAGTGTGTTCATTGTAGTGTCAACATTAGGAGGGTAAGAGTGTGTTCACTGTAGTGTCAACATAAGGAGGGTAAGAGTGTGTTCACTGTAATGTCAACATTAGGAGGGTAAGAGTGTGTTCACTGCAGTGTCAACATTAGGAGGGTAAGAGTGTGTTCACTGTAGTGTCAACATAAGGAGGGTAAGAGTGTGTTCATTGTAGTGTCATCATTAGGAGGGTAAGAGTGTGTTCACTGTAGTGTCAACATAAGGAGGGTAAGAGTGTGTTCATTGTAGTGTCAACATTAGGAGGGTAAGAGTGTGTTCATTGTAATGTCAACATTAGGAGGGTAAGAGTGTGTTCACTGTAATTTCAACATTAGGAGGGTAAGAGTGTGTTCATTGTAATGTCAACATAAGGAGGGTAAGAGTGTGTTCACTGTAATGTCAACATTAGGAGGGTAAGAGTGTGTTCATTGTAATGTCAACATTAGGAGGGTAAGAGTGTGTTCACTGTAGTGTCAACATAAGGAGGGTAAGAGTGTGTTCATTGTAATGTCAACATTAGGAGGGTAAGAGTGTGTTCACTGTAGTGTCATCATTAGGAGGGTAAGAGTGTGTTCACTGTAGTGTCAACATAAGGAGGGTAAGAGTGTGTTCACTGTAATGTCAACATAAGGAGGGTAAGAGTGTGTTCATTGTAGTGTCAACATTAGGAGGGTAAGAGTGTGTTCATTGTAATGTCAACATTAGGAGGGTAAGAGTGTGTTCACTGTAGTGTCAACATAAGGAGGGTAAGAGTGTGTTCACTGTAATGTCAACATTAGGAGGGTAAGAGTGTGTTCACTGCAGTGTCAACATTAGGAGGGTAAGAGTGTGTTCACTGTAGTGTCAACATAAGGAGGGTAAGAGTGTGTTCATTGTAGTGTCATCATTAGGAGGGTAAGAGTGTGTTCACTGTAGTGTCAACATAAGGAGGGTAAGAGTGTGTTCATTGTAGTGTCAACATTAGGAGGGTAAGAGTGTGTTCATTGTAATGTCAACATTAGGAGGGTAAGAGTGTGTTCACTGTAATTTCAACATTAGGAGGGTAAGAGTGTGTTCATTGTAATGTCAACATAAGGAGGGTAAGAGTGTGTTCACTGTAATGTCAACATTAGGAGGGTAAGAGTGTGTTCACTGTAATGTCAACATTAGGAGGGTAAGAGTGTGTTCACTGTAGTGTCAACATAAGGAGGGTAAGAGTGTGTTCATTGTAATGTCAACATTAGGAGGGTAAGAGTGTGTTCACTGTAGTGTCATCATTAGGAGGGTAAGAGTGTGTTCACTGTAGTGTCAACATAAGGAGGGTAAGAGTGTGTTCACTGTAATGTCAACATAAGGAGGGTAAGAGTGTGTTCATTGTAGTGTCAACATTAGGAGGGTAAGAGTGTGTTCATTGTAATGTCAACATTAGGAGGGTAAGAGTGTGTTCACTGTAATGTCAACATAAGGAGGGTAAGAGTGTGTTCACTGTAATGTCAACATAAGGAGGGTAAGAGTGTGTTCATTGTAGTGTCAACATTAGGAGGGTAAGAGTGTGTTCACTGTAGTGTCAACATTAGGAGGTTAAGAGTGTGTTCACTGTAGTGTCAACATAAGGAGGGTAAGAGTGTGTTCATTGTAGTGTCAACATTAGGAGGGTAAGAGTGTGTTCACTGTAGTGTCAACATTAGGAGGGTAAGAGTGTGTTCACTGTAATGTCAACATAAGGAGGGTAAGAGTGTGTTCACTGTAATGTCAACATTAGGAGGGTAAGAGTGTGTTCACTGTAGTGTCAACATAAGGAGGGTAAGAGTGTGTTCATTGTAGTGTCATCATTAGGAGGGTAAGAGTGTGTTCTCTGCAGTGTCATCATTAGGAGGGTTAGAGTGTGTTCTCTGCAGTGTCAACATTAGGAGGGTAAGAGTGTGTTCACTGCAGTGTCAACATTAGGAGGGTAAGAGTGTGTTCACTCTAATGTCAACATTAGGAGGGTAAGAGTGTGTTCACTGTAGTGTCAACATTAGGAGGGTAAGAGTGTTCACTGTAATGTCAACATTAGGAGGGTAAGAGTGTGTTCACTGCAGTGTCAACATTAGGAGGGTAAGAGTGTGTTCACTGTAGTGTCAACATTAGGAGTGTAAGAGTGTGTTCACTGTAATGTCAACATTAGGAGGGTAAGAGTGTGTTCACTGTAATGTCAACATTAGGAGGGTAAGAGTGTGTTCACTGCATTGTCAAAATTAGGAGGGTAAGAGTGTGTTCACTTTAATGTCAACATGTAAAATGTGGCAGGGGTAACATTAAGTTGTGAGGTTTTGTGAAAGTGATCAAAATCAATATTAACATTAACATTACAAGTAAGAATGTTACTTTATCCTATGCTCTAGTTCAGTGAAGATTAATTCCGTATCAACAACCCACATGCTTCATCATGTGCGGGTTGGGAATAGCTTTTGTCATCTTCACAGAAGAAACGTTATTGGTTTGGGATGAAGAACAGAAGATCTTTGACCATCACCAGGTTGAGAATAACTTGTCGTGCTTTGAGTAGACAGTGTTGATGATAAGGCGCTGTTTATCACAGGGTCATCGGTCTGTGTACTTCTGACCCGTATCTGTTTACACAGGTATTGCTGATTGAGACCCCGGGGATCGCTCAGATGTCCGACAGACGCGGCACCGCGGTGTGATGGAAGCAGTTATGAGTTATGGATAGGGTTTACTTTCCGGATGTCGACTCCATTCCAGGGGATACACGAGGAAGTCCGCATGTAACAGGTGCCCTGACTTCTGTCTCGCATGTTACACGATACCGAGACATGGTTCTTTCATCGTAACATCCTTACCACTCTTGAAGAAGCGTTCCACATTGGCGTCTGAACATTAGAACTACTTCAAGGTTATTGTTACCCACAAAACATTATTTTTCAGAACATACAGCAATTTCAGTGAACGTGTGTGTCTTAAACCTGAGGAAACATTACTGTTTTTTTAGCATTTTCGGGAACAGATTGTTTAGCAAAAAAAGATTCCAGCCCCCAAACCCCTTATATGACGATTGGTTGACCAAAACCTGCTGGGTATTCTACACATTTCAACTTTCACTGGCTGCTGCCACGACAACTCACAAGGACATCCAGATCGTGAACGATATCCCCTGAGTCACACAGTTAGTTGGGTGAGTAATGGTGTGCAGACACGTAACACCCGTGTAGCTAGCAGAAGTTCAGATCATATTCATTTTCAGTTGCATTTGAAGTAAATTGTGTCGCCAGTTCTTTCGATGATACCACGGCATGACAGTGTCAATGGAAAGCGAGGAGAAGATAGATGAGAAGGGCGCAGGTTGAAATGCGTCTGAGTGAGTAATGTTGATGTACGTAAGTACCCTCCTGAACACCCAGGGGTTCCACCCTCAGAAGGTTGCAGCGTAAAGGATAAATAAATGAAAAAGTCTCCCTCATCCCATGTGGATCTTAAATTATAACCTAGAGAGAGAGAGAGAGAGAGAGAGAGAGAGAGAGAGAGAGAGAGAGAGAGAGAGAGAGAGAGAGAGAGAGAGAGAGAGAGAGAGAGAGAGAGCAGACGGTTAAACTTGACCGATCGAATACCTACAGTGAAGTTGATCTAATCTGTTGAAAACCTACCGGATTGCATTCCTTCTCAATCGGTCGAATCGGTGCAGCTGGCCAATCATGGTAGTCTCTTGGGATCTACGCATTAATATTTGTTAGGGGTGTGAGGCACTAGTGAATGGGTTGTGATTAGCGATCCATGTACATATGTCTTTGTAGATATTGTAAGATGGTTTTCGTTTACAATCTACTGAACAACAAAAGTTCCTGTGACATTGAATAAAATTTAATGCAAAGTTATGTTTTCTTACCAAATCTGAAACAATTTCGGTTTGCAACAGATAAAAGACTCCATAACTTTGCATTAAATCTTATTCAATGTCACAGGAACTTTTGTTGTTCAGTATATGTCGAGCATGTCAGGGGTATGTGTTCAACATTCGATCTGTATGTCAATCATGCCAGGGGTATGTTTTCAACATTCGATCTGTATGTCGAGCATGCCAGGGGTATGTTTTCAACAATCGATCTGTATGTCGGGCATGTCAGGGGTATGTGTTCAACAATAGATCTGTATGTCAAGCATGTCAGGGGTATGTGTTCAACAATCGATCTGTATGTCGAGCATGCCAGGGATATATTTTCAACAATCGATCTGTATGTCGAGCATGTCAGGGGTATGTATGGACTTGTGTGGAAAGATAGACTTGTTTGTCGAGCATGTATGGGGGTATATGTGGAACTGTGTAGGAGTGTGTTGTGTGGTACTATTCAAAATTGTGTGGAGCTCCGTGGAACATAAGACTTGCGTGTCGATCATGTCGGGGTATTTTTGAGTCTCCGTGGAAAAATAGACCTACTTGTGGAAATTCGTGTACAGGGTGTCTTGGTCTTTTGATTAGTACGCGGATCAGATCTTAAAGTTGTAGGTGTATTTCAGAAAATGAACGCAGTGATTAAAACGTAAAAGGTGACGAAGTACTCTGACGTTTCATGACTCAATCTCTAAAAGCTATTATTGTTATTGCAGAGAGCACGCGTTTACCAATGGAGTTCCGTCACACGGCATTTACATCTTAATCCAGACGTCATAGGTTACTCACACTGACTGTAACAACGACAGTACTCGGCTGATCTGTATGTGGAGCTCCCTGAGTCACGGACTTCACGTTCTTGTACAAACACTTCCACCATACATACTCAGGCTACGTCCATCACTCCGGAACACGATGACTAACGTTGCTGACACACACAACTGTAACCAATGTATCGATTTCCATTGAAGGAGGTTTATTAAGCAGCACATAGGTTTGTGTGGTGAGTTCCAAACATAACAGTATTCATTTGGACATACAAAAAAAAAAGAAACATGGCCTTCTGAGCCCTCAAATACGAAGGACAACTACACATGGTCATTGTGATGTTAGCATCGTTTGACATTCAACTACACATGGTCAATGTGATGTTAGCATCGTTTGACATTCAACTAAACATGGTCAGTGTGATGTTAGCATCGTTTGACATTCAACTACACATGGTCAATGTGATGTTAGCATCGTTTGACATTCAACTAAACATGGTCAATGTGATGTTAGCATCGTTTGACATTCAACTACACATGGTCAATGTGATGTTAGCATCGTTTGACATTCAACTACACATGGTCAATGTGATGTTAGCATCGTTTGACATTCAACTACACATGGTCAATGTGATGTTAGCATCGTTTTACATTCAACTACACATGGTCAATGTGATGTTGGCATCGTTTGACATTCAACTACACATGCTCAATGTGATGTTAGCATCGTTTGACATTCAACTACACGTGGTCAATGTGATGTTGGCATCGTTTGCCATTCAACTACACATGGTCAATGTGATGTTGGCATCGTTTGACATTCAACTACACATGGTCAATGTGATGCCAGTTATCGTTTGCCATTCAACTACACATGGTCAATGTGATGCCAGCATCGTTTGGCATTCAACTACCCATGGTCAATGTGATGGATGCATGATTTGACATTCAACTACACATGGTCAATGTGATGCCAGCATCGTTTGACATTCAACTACACATGGTCAATGTGATGTAGGCATGATTTGACATTCAACTACACATGGTCAATGTGATGCCAGCATCGTTTGACATTCAACTACACATGGTCAATGTGATGTAGGCATGATTTGACATTCAACTACACATGGTCTATGTGATGCCAGTTATCGTTTGCCATTCAACTACACATGGTCAATGTGATGCCAGCATAGTTTGACATCAACTACACATGGTCAATGTGATGTAGGCATGATTTGACATTCAACTACACATGGTCAATGTGATGCCAGTTATCGTTTGCCATTCATGGTCAATGTGATGCTAGCATAGTTTGACATTCAACTACAAATGGTCAATGTGATGCCAGTTATCGTTTGCCATTCAACTACACATGGTCAATGTGATGCCAGCATCGTTTGACATTCAACTACACATGGTCAATGTGATGTAGGCATGATTTGACATTCAACTTCACGTGGTCAATGTGATGTTAGCATCGTTTGACATTCAACTACAAATGGTCAATGTGATGCCAGTTATCGTTTGCCATTCAACTACACATGGTCAATGTGATGCCAGCATAGTTTGACATCAACTACACATGGTCAGTGTGATGTAGGCATGATTTGACATTCAACTACACATGGTCAATGTGATGCCAGTTATCGTTTGCCATTCATGGTCAATGTGATGCTAGCATAGTTTGACATTCAACTACAAATGGTCAATGTGATGCCAGTTATCGTTTGCCATTCAACTACACATGGTCAATGTGATGCCAGCATCGTTTGACATTCAACTACACATGGTCAATGTGATGTAGGCATGATTTGACATTCAACTAAGCATGGTCAATGTGGTGTATACATGATTTGCCATTCAACTACACATGGTCAATGTGATGTAGGCATGATTTGACATTCAACTTCACGTGGTCAATGTGATGTTGGCATCGTTTGACATTCAACTACACATGGTCAATGTGATGTAGGCATGATTTGACATTCAACTAAGCATGGTCAATGTGGTGTATACATGATTTGCCATTCAACTACACATGGTCAATGTGATGTAGGCATGATTTGACATTCAACTTCACGTGGTCAATGTGATGTTGGCATCGTTTGACATTCAACTACACATGGTCAATGTGATGCCAGTTATCGTTTGCCATTCAACTACACATGGTCAATGTGATGCCAGCATAGTTTGACATTCAACTACACATGGTCAATGTGATGTAGGCATGATTTGACATTCAACTACACGTGGTCAATGTGATGTTGGCATCGTTTGACATTCAACTACACATGGTCAATGTGATGTAGGCATGATTTGACATTCAACTACACGTGGTCAATGTGATGTTGGCATCGTTTGACATTCAACTACACATGGTCAATGTGATGTTGGCATGATTTGACATTCAACTAAGCATGGTCAATGTGATGTATGCATGATTTGCCATTCAACTACACATGGTCAATGTGATGCCAGCATCGATTGACATTCAACTACACATGGTCAATGTGATGTAGGCATGAGTTGACATTCAACTTCACATGGTCAATGTGATGTATGCATGATTTGCCATTCAACTACAAATGGTCAATGTGATGCCAACATCGATTGACATTCAACTACACATGGTCAATGTGATGTATGCATGATTTGAAATTCAACTACACATGGTCAATGTGATGTATGCATGCTTTGACATTCAACTACACATGGTCAATGTGATGTATGCATGCTTTGACATTCAACAACACATAGTCAATGTAATGTAAGCATGATTTGACATTTAACTACACATGCTCAATGTGATGTAAGCATGATTGTGTGTACTGGGGACTACTCTGCCCTGTGTGTGTACCGGGAACTGCTCTGTCCTGTGTGTGTACTGGGCACTGCTCTGTCCTGTGTGTGTACTGGGCACTGCTCTGTCCTGTGTGTGTACTGGGCACTGCTCTGTCCTGTGTGTGTACTGGGGACTGCTCTGTCCTGTGTGTGTACTGGGGACTGCTCTGTCCTGTGTGTGTACTATGAACTGCTCTGTCCTGTGTGTGTACTGGGGGCTGCTCTGTCCTGTGTGTGAAATGGGGACTGCTCTGTCCTGTGTGTGTACTATGAACTGATCTGCCCTGTGTGTGTACTGGGGACTGCTCTGTCCTGTGTGTGTACTGGGGACTGCTCTGTCCTGTGTGTGTACTATGAACCGCTCTGTCCTGTGTGTGTACTGGGCACTGCTCTGTCCTGTGTGTGTACTGGGCACTGCTCTGTCCTGTGTGTGTACTGGGGACTGCTCTGTCCTGTGTGTGTACTGGGCGCTGCTCTGTCCCGTCTGTGTACTGGGGACTGCTCTGTCCTGTGTGTGTACTGGGAACTGCTCTGTCCTGTGTGTGTACTGGGCACTGTTCTGCCCTGTGTGTGTACTGGGGACTGCTCTGTCCTGTGTGTGTACTGGGGACTGCTCTGTCCTGTGTGTGACGGGGACTGCTCTTCTCTGTGCCTGTTCTGCTCTGTATGTTTGTTGCGAATTGATGACATGAGTCAGCCTTCGGGGTGAGACAGACCCCCTCTGAGGGAGACGCTACGCATCACCAAACACATGGCATCAATTTGCTACAGCTTGCTAGTTCAAGTTCCAATCGATGACACGATGACTTGTTTTCTAATGAATAATGTTTATTATCAAATAGTGGCCGATTTTAAAGCACATGGGATATGAATGAATAATACAGTGATGCAGTTTCAATTGCAGGTATCATGCATTTTGTATGTGGAATGGGAGTTTAATGCCCGCTATGCAGACAGGGGGAGAGATATCAGTCATGGAATCTCGACAAAAACACATTTCATGTCGCAAAATACATCACTGTCCAAATTATCTTGACTTTATTTTACATCAGTATGATGACGTCATTAAACGTAGAATGTGTTGTCTGTTTGTAAAGTGTGTTCATTGTGTGTGATAATGTGGCGTGACTGCACTGTTTAGTTACATCAACTGCTCAGGGATTTACACACAGTGATTTCCAGGAGGGTTTGATGAAGTGATTTACGGAACATGACATTGTTACATCACACATCAATCAGATTGGGGGATGAAGGCTTTGATGTTCATGTCAGAATCAGCTGTCCTGTCAACAAATTAATCACGACTGATTCATCAGCGTCTCCTCGACTAAATTAGTAGGTGTTGTTAGCCTAATGGTGTGGGGACACTAGGAGCCACCAAGCTTCATGGCATTGTGCTGTGCAATGTAGATTAAATACCGCCTGCATTTACATTACAATTCGAGGCCGGGTAATTGTTGGGCTCGGTGAATATCACCATGCAGGAGCAATGGTTTTCGTCTTCCAGGGTTTGTCATAAATGCCTTTAAAATAATGTGTAGACTTTCGATTATGAGAATCACAGTCGAAGGTATTGCCGATATAATAGCAGTGCGCCATTACTTAAAGCCTGGGCAAGTCATGAAATCAGCAGGAGAGGACAGGTTCTGTTGAAAAAAATACAGTTATTTTACAGAAATGTTTTCATACACTAAGCGTAGTCTACCTGTATAAAGAAAACGTTTTCGATACTTGAAATATTTGATTACCATTTTTTTTATTCTTCTGATTAATTGCGGTCAGACAAAACCACGGACTGGTAGCTGGCTGGCACTGCTAAGGTGGATGCAGAAATCCGATTGCCAATTCGCTCTTACTGGTCAAACGGAAACACAACACTGATTTTCAAAATAGAATAAGTCAGACATACAAGGAGAGAATGTGGAGAAGTCGCTCATCATACCCCTGTGTTTACTCATGCAACACTATGGTGATTCACAAGTCGTGTTGACTTCGATGTGACGCCATTCAATCACACGTGCCTTTCTATCTGCGATTATTCTTCAAACCAATATCAAGGGCATAAATATGAATAAGTTTATCTAAGAATAAATGTCAGATAAACTGTCAGAAGGTCTAACCTTCTACTTGTGGTAATCTGTACAGCACCAGCACTTACATAAAGATCCCTTTCCCAAAATCATATCCGGTTCCTCCAACACCGACTGTCTGTGCCAGCCATATCTGGAAACTACTTGCCCTGTACAGTGCTGTGTGTGCATCAAGAAAACACCAACTGCCTTTGTCAGCCATATCTAGGAACTACTTGCCCTGTATAGTACTGTGTGTGTGCATCAAGATAACACCAACTGCCTGTGTCAGCCATATCTAGGAACTACTTGCCCTGTACAGTGCTGTGTGTGCATCAAGATAACACCAACTGTCTGTGTCAGCCATATCTAGGAACTACTTGCCCTGTACAGTGCTGTGTGTGCATCAAGATAACACCAACTGTCTGTGTCAGCCATATTTAAGAACTACTTGCTCTGTACAGTGCTGTGTGTGCATCAAGACAACACCAACTGTCTGTGTAAGCCATATCCAGGAACTACTTGCCCTTTACATTGCTCTGTGTGCATCAAGACAACACCGACTGTCTGTGTCAGCCATATCTAGGAACTACTTGCCCTGTACAGTGCTGTGTGTGCATCAAGATAACACCGACTGTCTGTGTCAGCCATATAAAGGAACTACTTTCCCTGTACAGTGCTGTGTGTGCATCAAGATAACACCAACTGTCTGTGTCAGCCATATCTAGGAACTACTTGCCCTGTACAGTGCTGTGTGTGTGCATCAAGACACCACCAACTGTCTGTGTCAGCCATATCTAGGAACTACTTGCCCTGTACAGTGCTCTGTGTGCATCAAGACAACACCAACTGTCTGTGTCAGCCATATCTAGGAAATACTTGTAATGTACAATATCGTGTGTTCATGAAGACACCACCAACTGCCTGTGTCAGCCATATCTAGGAACTACTTGCCCTGTACAGTGCTGTGTGTGCATCAAGATAACACCAACTGCCTGTGTCAGCCATATCTAGGAACTACATGCCCTGTACAGTGCTCTGTGTGCATTAAGATAACACCAACTGTCTGTGCAAGCCATATCTAGGAACTACTTGCCCTGTACAGTGCTGTGTGTGTGTGCATCAAGATAACACCAACTGTCTGTGTCAGCCATATCTGGGAACTTCTTGCCCTGCACAGTGCTGTGTGTGCATCAAGACAACACCAACTGTCTGTGTCAGCCATATCTAGGAACTTCTTGCCCTGTACAGTGCTGTGTGTGTGCATCAAGATAACACCAACTGTCTGTGTCAGCCATATCTAGGAAATACTTGTAATGTACAATATCGTGTGTTCATGAAGACACCACCAACTGCCTGTGTCAGCCATATCTAGGAACTACTTGCCCTGTACAGTGCTGTGTGTGCATCAAGACACCACCAACTGCCTTTGTCAGCCATATCTAGGAACTACTTGCCCTGTACAGTGCTGTGTGTGCATCAAGACACGACCAACTGTCTGTGTCAGCCATATCTAGGAACTACTTGCCCTGTACAGTGCTGTGTGTGTATCAAGATAACACCAACTGTCTGTGTCAGCCATATCTAGGAACTACTTGCACTGTACAGTGCTGTGTGTGCATAAAAAAACCACCAACTGTCTGTGTCAGCCATATCTAGGAACTACTTGCCCTGTACAGTGCTATGTGTGCATCAAGATAACACCAACTGCCTGTGTCAGCCATATCTAGGAACTACTTGCCCTGTACAGTGCTGTGTGTGCATCAAGACAACACCAACTGCCTATGTCAGCCATATCTAGGAACTACTTACCCTGTACGGTGCTGTGTGTGCATCAAGACAACACCAACTGTCTGTGCCAGCCATGTCTAGGAACCACTTGCCCTGTACAGTGCTGTGTGTGCATCAAGATAACACCAACTGCCTGTGTCAGCCATATCTAGGAACTACTTGCCCTGTACAGTGCCGTGTGTGCATCAAGACACCACCAACTGCCTGTATCTGCCATATCTAGGAACTACTTTCCCTGTACAGTGGTGTGTGTGCATCAAGACAACACCAACTGCCTGTGTCAGCCATATCTGGGAACTACTTGCCCTGTACAGTGCTGTGTGTGTGCATCAAGACAACACCAACTGTCTGTGTCAGCCATATCCAGGAACTACTTGCCCTGTACAGTGCTGTGTGTGCATTAAGATAACACCAACTGTCTGTGTCAGCCATATCTAGGAACTACTTGCCCTGTACAGTGTTCTGTGTGCATCAAGACACCACCAACTGTCTGTGTCAGCCATATCTAGGAACTACTTGCCCTGTAAAGTGGTGTGTGTGGATCAAGATAACACCAACTGCCTGTGCCAGCCATATCTAGGAACTACTTGCCCTGTACAGTGCTGTGTGTGCATCAAGATAACACCAACTGCCTGTGTCAGCCATATCTAGGAACTACTTGCCCTGTACAGTGCTGTGTGTGCATCAAGACAACACCAACTGTCTGTGTCAGCCATATCTAGGAACTACTTGCCCTGTACAGTGCTCTATGTGCATCAAGACACCTCCAACTGTCTGTGTTAGCCATATCTAGGAACTACTTGCCCTGTACAGTGCTGTGTGTGCATCAAGATAACACCAACTGCCTGTGTCAGCCATATCTAGAAACTACTTGCCCTGTACAGTGCTGTGTGTGTGCATCAAGATAACACCAACTGCCTGTGTCAGCCATATCTAGGAACTACTTGCCCTATACAGTGCTGTGTGTGTGTATTAAGATACCACCAACTGTCTGTGTCAGCCATATCTAGGAACTACTTTCCCTGTACAGTTCTGTGTGTGCATCAAGACACCACGAACTGTCTGTGTCAGCCATATCTAGGAACTACTTGCCCTGTACAGTGCTCTGTGTGCATCAAGATAACACCAACTGCCTGTGTCAGCCATGTCTAGGAACCACTTGCCCTGTACAGTGCTGTGTGTGTGCATCAAGATAACACCAACTGCCTGTGTCAGCCATATCTAGGAACTACTTGCCCAATACAGTGCTTTGTGTGTGTATTAAGATACCACCAACTGTCTGTGTCAGCCATATCTAGGAACTACTTTCCCTGTACAGTTCTGTGTGTGCATCAAGATAACACCAACTGTCCGTGGCAGCCATATCTAGGAACTACTTGCCCTGTACAGTGCTGTGTGTGCATTAAGATAACACCAACTGCCTGTATCAGCCATATCTAGGAACTACTTGCCCTGTACAGTCCTCTGTGTGCATCAAGACACCACCAACTGTCTGTGTCAGCCATATCTAGGAACTACTTGCCCTGTACAGTGGTGTGTGTGGATCAAGATAACACCAACTGCCTGTGTCAGCCATATCTAGGAACTACTTGCCCTGTACAGTGCTGTGTGTGCATCAAGATAACACCAACTGCCTGTGTCAGCCATATCTAGGAACTACTTGCCCTGTACAGTGCTGTGTGTGTGCATCAAGATAACACCAACTGCCTGTGTCAGCCATATCTAGGAACTACTTGCCCTGTACAGTGCTGTGTGTGCATCAAGATAACACCAACTGCCTGTGTCAGCCATATCTAGAAACTACTTGCCCTGTACAGTGCTGTGTGTGTGCATCAAGATAACACCAACTGCCTGTGTCAGCCATATCTAGGAACTACTTGCCCTATACAGTGCTGTGTGTGTGTATTAAGATACCACCAACTGTCTGTGTCAGCCATATCTAGGAACTACTTTCCCTGTACAGTTCTGTGTGTGCATCAAGACACCACGAACTGTCTGTGTCAGCCATATCTAGGAACTACTTGCCCTGTACAGTGCTGTGTGTGCATTAAGATAACACCAACTGCCTGTATCGGCCATATCTAGGAACTACTTGCCCTGTACAGTCCTCTGTGTGCATCAAGACACCACCAACTGTCTGTGTCAGCCATATCTAGGAACTACTTGCCCTGTACAGTGCTGTGTGTGCATCAAGATAACACCAACTGCCTGTGACAGCCATATCTAGGAACTACTTTCCCTGTACAGTGCTCTGTGTGCATCAAGACAACACCAACTGTCTGTGTCAGCCATATCTAGGAACTACTTGCCCTGTACAGTGCTGTGTGTGTGGATCAAGACACCACCAACTGCCTGTGTCAGCCATATCTAGGAACTACTTGCCCTGTACAGTGCTGTGTGTGTGCATCAAGACACCACCAACTGCCTGTGTCAGCCATATCTAGGAACTACTTGCCCTGTACAGTGCTCTGTGTGCATCAAGATACCATCAACTGTCCGTGTCAGCCATATCTAGGAGGTACTTGCCCTGTACAGTGCTCTGTGTGCATCAAGACAACACCAACTGCCTGTGTCAGCCATATCTAGGAACTACTTTCCCTGTACAGTTCTGTGTGTGCATCAAGATAACACCAACTGTCCGTGGCAGCCATATCTAGGAACTACTTGCCCTGTACAGTGCTCTGTGTGCATTAAGACAACACCAACTGTCCGTGTCAGCCATATCTAGGAACCACTTGCCCTGTACAGTGCTATGTGTGTGCATCAAGATAACACCAAATGTCTGTGTCAGCCATATCTAGGAACTACTTGCCCTGTACAGTGCTGTGCATGCATCAAGACAACACCAACTGTCTGTGTCAGCCATATTTAGGAACTACTTGCCCTGTACAGTGCTGTGTGTGTGCATCAAGATAACACCAACTGTCTGTGTCAGCCATATCTAGGAACTACTTGCCCTGTACAGTGCTGTGTGTGTGCATCAAGACACCACCAACTGCCTGTGTCAGCCATATCTAGGAACTACTTGCCCTGTACAGTGCTCTGTGTGCATCAAGATACCACCAACTGTCCGTGTCAGCCATATCTAGGAACTACTTGCCCTGTACAGTGCTGTGTGTGTGCATCAAGATAACACCAACTGTCCGTGGCAGCCATATCTAGGAACTACTTGCCCTGTACAGTGCTCTGTGTGCATCAAGATAACACCAACTGTCCGTGGCAGCCATATCTAGGAACTACTTGCCCTGTACAGTGCTCTGTGTGCATCAAGACAACACCAACTGTCTGTGTCAGCCATATGTAGGAACTACTTGCCCTGTACAGTGCTGTGTGTGTGCATCAAGATACCACCAACTGTCCGTGGCAGCCATATCTAGGAACTACTTGCCCTGTACAGTGCTCTGTGTGCATTAAGACAACACCAACTGTCCGTGTCAGCCATATCTAGGAACTACTTGCCCTGTACAGTGTTGTGTGTGTGCATCAAGATAACACCAACTGTCCGTGTCAGCCATATCTAGGAAGTACTTGCCCTGTACAGTGCTGTGTGTGCATCAAGACAACACCAACTGTCTGTGTCAGCCATATCTAGGAACTACTTGCCCTGTACAGTTCTGTGTGTTCATCAAGATAACAGCAACTGCCTGTGTCAGCCATATCTAGGAACTACCTGCCCTGTACAGTGCTGTGTGTGTGGATCAAGACACCACCAACTGCCTGTGTCAGCCATATCTAGGAACTACTTGCCCTGTACAGTTCTCTGTGTGCATCAAGATAACACCAACTGTCTGTGTCAGCCATATCTAGGAACTACTTGCCCTGTACAGTTCTCTGTGTGCATCAAGACAACACCAACTGTCTGTGTCAGCCATATCTAGGAACTACTTGCTCTGTACAGTGCTGTGTGTGCATCAAGATAACACCAACTGTCCGTGTCAGCCATATCTAGGAACTACTTGCCCTGTACAGTGCTGTGTGTGTGCATCAAGATAACACCAACTGTCTGTGCCAGCCATATCTAGGAAGTACTTGCCCTGTACAGTGCTGTGTTTGCATCAAGACAACACCAACTGTCTGTGTCAGCCATATCTAGGAACTACTTGCTCTGTACAGTGCTGTGTGTGCATCAAGACAACACCGACTGCCTGTGTCAGCCATATCTAGGAACTACTTGCCCTGTACAGTTCTCTGTGTGCATCAAGATAACACCAACTGTCCGTGTCAGCCATATCTAGGAACTACTTGCCCTGTACAGTGCTCTGTGTGCATCAAGATAACACCAACTGTCCGTGTCAGCCATATCTAGGAACTACTTGCCCTGTACAGTGCTGTGTGTGTGCATCAAGATAACACCAACTGTCCGTGTCAGCCATATCTAGGAACTACTTGCCCTGTACAGTGCTGTGTGTGTGCATCAAGATAACACCAACTGTCTGTGCCAGCCATATATAGGAACTACTTGCCCTGTACAGTGCTGTGTGTGTGCATCAAGATAACACCAACTGTCTGTGTCAGCCATATCTAGGAACTACTTGCCCTGTACAGTGCTGTGTTTGCATCAAGACAACACCAACTGTCTGTGTCAGCCATATCTAGGAACTACTTGCCCTGTACAGTGCTGTGTGTGCATCAAGACAACACCGACTGCCTGTGTCAGCCATATCTAGGAACTACTTGCCCTGTACAGTGCTGTGTGTGCATCAAGATAACACCAACTGTCTGTGTCAGCCATATCTAGGAACTACTTTCCCTGTACAGTGTTGTGTGTGCATCAAGATAACACCAACTGCCTGTGTCAGCCATATCTAGGAACTACTTTCCCTGTACAGTGCTGTGTGTGCATCAAGACACCACCAACTGCCTGTGTCAGCCATATCTAGGAACTACTTGCCCTGTACATTATCGTGTTAACTTCAAGATAACACCAACTGCCTGCGCTAACCGCGTGTCCTGGTGCACGGTGTCCCGACTTCCGGGGTTTGCGGGTTGAGACAGTGCTATAATTACAGGTGATGGCAGATCTCATCTACACGTAAACATCCATGTTTATTATGTGGCAACACTTCAAGGGAGCCCTGTTTTACAACTTGTCAAATTCATTAGCAATGCATGCACATAAAGGCCACTGGTGACAGATGATGAAAAAGGGGTTGCAATAAAAACAAATAAATCATTCCTTGATAGGTAAAAGCTAAAGTTTTTGACAGTAATTAGTGGAATTTTGTCTCAGTTTATAGCGGTAACATATTAACCCTATGGTATTAACGGTTCGACAAATACTCTAATGTCTCATTATAAGACGATGTTTCGTGGTATTTCATTATCACAGAATGTGAACAGAAACTGCTTGGAAATTGAAAGTTTTAGTTTGAAGTTGTAATGTGGCATTTTTTGCTCGTGCGTTTTCAGATAAGACGGCATGGAGTTGCTACATGTACGTTGTGGATACAGCTCACAACAGCACCAGCCACGAGAACTGATGGACTGCAGTGTATATAACAAAAACAACTAAATATATCCACCCTTGCACACAGGTGTCCCCGGCGCTGAGCATTTAAGTATGCTAGTTTCAGTATTCTCGATCTTGTGTTATTGAATGGGGCCAGTTGGTTGGGTCACAGGGGTTGGAAAAACACTAACACATGGCATCAACACAGGATTCATTTTCTAAGAATAAATCTCTAGACGAGCGAAGAGAATCACGATAAAACCCTTAGGTCATCTGATCATGCGATATTCTTGATGCTAGATTGTTGTAAGGGATGTATTTTCATAAAGTTGCATATAAAAAACATCATGAGTTGTGACGAAAACAGTATAAGCATCCAGCAAATGGACAGAGATGAGTTGATACGGTGACTGTATTATTCTGGCACATATGATGTTACCAAAAATAGGAGAATGCTGGTCACGGAGGCAGTGCGTGTTTAGATCACTTTTCTTATAGGAATAACTGGCGGCATTTTGTACTAGAGTTGTAAACACGAGACTGGCGAGATGTGAAGATGTACGTAATGAGAGAATGTAATGCACATCAGATGATCGGATTTGTATCAATCAACGTACACACTTACACCTCGTCGCGGATACGTGTATCGTCGTCAGCGCGTGCGTAGAAAGGGCTTGTCGAGCGCTCATCATGCAGGACGTTGGGGAGCAGAAGGTCCCAACACTATTGTGTAGCCTTCCATGTGTGTTCAGAGTTGACAGAGAAATAAGATTTTGGAAAGATTGCTAAAATGAAAATTGGACTCAAATTGTTTATTATGTACAACCAAAACAGAGGAGCTGGCCGTTGTTGGGTTGACGATCACGACTCTCTAGCAGTCTGCTTGGTTTAGAAGCAAAGCGTGGACATTGTTTGTTGTTAGCTTCTTGCAGCAACGTTATATAACAACCGTTCTTATAGGATAAATTTGTACTTTCCACATATTCACACTGATAAAAACTGATGGCCCATTTCAGTTCGCGTTCAGTTTGTGACAAGACACACAGCTGGAGTAGCCAGAGCAGGTAGAGCAGGCACAGAACCCAGATGCAGGTGGTATATGTGTAACGTAACACACGTAACAACACTCGACAACCTACCCCACGTAACAAATAAACACAACGTCTTCCCCCTTATGAAAACACAATCGTAACTTTACACGCCCAATAATAACTGACGTAACATATAAACGTAACATCGTCCCCTAATGAAAACAAAAACGTATCTTTACACGCCCAATAACAACTGACGTAACATATAAACGTAATGTCGTCCCCTAATGAAAACAAAAACCTATCTTTACACGCCCAATAATAACTGACGTAACATATAGACGTAACATCGTCCCCTAATGAAAACACAAACGTATCTTTACACGCCCAATAACAACTGACGTAACATATCAAAGAAATGTCGTCCCCTAATGAAAACACAATCGTACCTTTACACGCCCAATAATAACCCACGTAATATATAGACGTAACATCGTCCCCTAATGAAAACAAACACGTATCTTTACACGTCCAATAATAACCCACGTAACATATAGACGTAACATCGTCCCCTCATGAAAACAAAAACGTATCTTTACACGTCCAATAATAACCCAAGTAACACATAGACGTAACATCGTCCCCTAATGAAAACAAAAACGTATCTTTACACGCCCAATAATAACCCAAGTAACACATAGACGTAACATCGTCCCCTAATGAAAACGAAAACGTATCTTTACACGCCCAATATTAACAGACGTAACATATAAACGTAACGTCGTCCCTAATGAAAACACAAACGTACCTTTACACGCCCAATACTAACCCACGTAATATATAGACGTAACATCGTCCCTAATGAAAACAAAAACGTATCTTTACACGCCCAATATTAACTGACGTAACATATAAACGTTATGTCGTCCCCTCATGAAATCACAATCGTAACTTTGCACGTCCAATAATAACTGACGTAACATATAAACGTAACGTCGTCCCTAATGAAAACACAAACGTACCTTTACACGCCCAATAATAACCCAAGTAACACATAGACGTAACATCGTCCCCTAATGAAAACAAAAACGTATCTTTACACGCCCAATAATAACCCAAGTCACACATAGACGTAACATCGTCCCCTAATGAAAACGAAAACGTATCTTTACACGCCCAATATTAACTGACGTAACATATAAACGTAATGTCGTCCCTAATGAAAACACAATCGTAACTTTACACGCCCAATGATAACTGACGTAACATATAAACGTAACATCGTCCCTAATGAAAACGCAATCGTAACTTTACACGGCAAATAATAACTGACGTAACATATAAACGTAACGTCGTCCCTAATGAAAACACAATCGTAACTTTGCACGTCCAATAATAACTGACGTAACATATAAACGTAACGTCGTCCCTAATGAAAACACAAACGTACCTTTACACGCCCAATAATAACCCAAGTAACACATAGACGTAACATCGTCCCCTAATGAAAACAAAAACGTATCTTTACACGCCCAATAATAACCCAAGTAACACATAGACGTAACATCGTCCCCTAATGAAAACGAAAACGTATCTTTACACGCCCAATATTAACTGACGTAACATATAAACGTAACATCGTCCCTAATGAAAACACAAACGTATCTTTACACGCCCAATATTAACTGACGTAACATATAAACGTAATGTCGTCCCCTAATGAAAACACAATCGTAAATTTACACGCCCAGTAATAAACCACGTAACATCGTCCCCTAATGAAAACACAATCGAAAATTTACACGCCCAATAATAACTGACGTAACATATAAACGTAACGTCGTCCCTAATGAAAACACAATCGTAACTTTACACGCCCAATCATAACTGACGTAACATATAAACGTAACGTCGTCCCTAATGAAAACACAATCGTAACTTTGCACGCCCAATGATAACTGACGTAACATCTAAACGTAACATCGTCCCTAATGAAAACACAGTCGTAACTTTACACGCCCAATAATAACCCACGTAACATATAGACGTAACATCGTCCCCTAATGAAAACACAATCGTAAATTTACACGCCCAAAAATAACTGACGTTACATATAGACGTAACATCGTCCCCTAATGAAAACACAATCGTAACTTTACACGCCCAATAATAACTGACGTAGCATATAAAGGTAACGTCGTCCCCTAATGAAAACAAAAACGTACCTTTACACGCCAACTAATAATTCACGTAACATATAAACGGAACGTCGTCTCCTAATGAAAACAAAAACGTAACTTTACACGCCCAATAATAACTGACGTAACATATAGACGTATTATCGTCCCCTAATGAAAACAAAAACGTATCTTTACACGCCCAATAACAACTGACGTAACATATCAAAGAAATGTCGTCCCCTAATGAAAACACAATCGTACCTTTACACGCCCAATAATAACCCACGTAATATATAGACGTTACATCGTCCCCTAATGAAAACAAACACGTATCTTTACACGTCCAATAATAACCCACGTAACATATAGACGTAACATCGTCCCCTGATGAAAACAAAAACGTATCTTTACACGCCCAGTAATAACCCAAGTAACACATAGACGTAACATCGTCCTCTAATGAAAAGAAGAACGTATCTTTACACGCCCAATAATAACCCAAGTAACACATAGACGTAACATCGTCCCCTAATGAAAACGAAAACGTATCTTTACACGCCCAATATTAACAGACGTAACATATAAACGTAACGTCGTCCCTAATGAAAACACAAACATATCTTTACACGCCCAATATAAACTGACTTAACATATAAACGTAATGTCGTCCCCTAATGAAAACACAAACGTATCCTTACACGCCCAGTAATAACCCACGTAACATCGTCCCCTAATGAAAACACAATCGAAAATTTACACGCCCAATAATAACTGACGTAACATATAAACGTAACGTCGTCCCCTAATGAAAACACAATCGTAAATTTACAAGCCCCAAAATGACTCACGTTACATATAGACGTAACATCGTCCCCTAATGAAAACACAATCGTAAATTTACACGCCCAATAATAACTGACGTAACATATAAAGGTAACGTCGTCCCCTAATGAAAACAAAAACGAACCTTTACACGCCAACTAATAATCCACGTAACATATAAACGTAACTTCGTCCCCTAATGAAAACAAAAACGTAACTTTACACGCCAAATAATAACTGACGTAACATATAGACGTAACATCGTCCCCTAATGAAAACAAAAACGTATCTTTACACGCCCAATAATAACTGACGTAACATATAAAAGAAATGTCGTCCCTAATGAAAACACAAACGTACCTTTACACGCCCAATACTAACCCACGTAATATATAGACGTAACATCGTCCCCTAATGAAAACAAAAACCTATCTTTACACGCCCAATAATAACCCAAGTAACACATAGACGTAACATCGTCCCCTAATGAAAACGAAAACGTATCTTTACACGCCCAATATTAACAGACGTAACATATAAACGTTATGTCGTCCCCTCATGAAATCACAATCGTAACTTTGCACGCCCAATGATAACTGACGTAACATATAAACGTAACATCGTCCCTAATGAAAACACAATCGTAACTTTACACGCCCAACAATAACCGAAGTAACATATTGACGTAACATCGTCCCTAATGCAAACACAATCGTAACTTTACACGGCCAATAATAACAGACGTAACATATAAACGTAACATCGTCCCTAATGAAAACACAAACGTATCTTTACACGCCCAATATTAACTGACGTAACATATAAACGTAATGTCGTCCCCTAATGAAAACACAAACGTATCTTTACACGCCCAGTAATAACCCACGTAACATCGTCCCCTAATGAAAACACAATCGAAAATTTACACGCCCTAAAATAACTGACGTAACATATAAACGTAACGTCGTCCCTAATGAAAACACAATCGTAAATTTACACACCCAATAATAACTGACGTAACATATAAAGATAACGTCGTCCCTCATGAAAACACAATCGTAACTTTGCACGCCCAATGAAAACTGACGTAACATATAAACGTAACGTCGTCCCTAATGAAAACAAAAACGTATCTTTACACGTCCAATAATAACCCACGTAACATATAGACGTAACATCGTCCCCTAATGAAAACACAAACGTATCTTTACACGTCCAATAATAACCCACGTAACATATAGACGTAACATCGTCCCCTAATGAAAACAAAAACGTACATTTACTCGCCAACTAATAATCCACGTAACATATAAACGGAACGTCGTCCCCTAATGAAAACAAAAATGTAACTTTACACGCCCAATAATAACCCAAGTAACATATAGACGTAACATCGTCCCCTAATGAAAACACAAACGTATCTTTACACGCCCAATAATAACCCACGTAACATATAGACGTAACATCGTCCCCTAATGAAAACACAAACGTACCTTTACACGCCCAATACTAACCCACGTAATATATAGACGTAACATCGTCCCCTAATGAAAACAAAAACGTATCTTTACACGTCCAATAATAACCCACGTAACATATAGACGTAACATCGTCCCCTAATGAAAACACAAACGTATCTTTACACGCCCAATAATAACCCAAGTAACACATAGACGTAACATCGTCCCCTTATGAAAACAAAACCGTATCTTTACACGCCCAATATTAACAGACGTAACATATGAACGTAAAGTCGTCCCCTAATGAAAACACAATCGTAACTTTACACGCCCAATAATAACCCACGTAAGATATAGACGTAACATCGTCCCCTAATGAAAACAGATCTTCACACGCCCAATAATAACTCAAGTAACACATAGACGTATCATCGTCCCCTAATGAAAACAAAAACGTATCTTTACACGCCCATATTAACAGACGGAACATATAAACGTAATGTCGTCCCTAATGAAAACACAATCGTAACTTTGCACGCCCAATGATAACTGACGTAACATATAAACGTAACATCGTCCCTGATGAAAGCACAATCGTAACTTTACACGCCCAACACTAACCCAAGTAACATATTGACGTAACATCGTCCCTAATGCAAACACAATCGTAACTTTACACGGCGAATAATAACTGACGTAACATATAAACGTAACGTCGTCCCTAATGAAAACACAAACGTATCTTTACACGCCCAATATTAACTGACGTAACATATAAGCGTAATGTCGTCCCCTAATGAAAACAAACACGTATCTTTACACGCCCAGTAATAACCCACGTAACATCGTCCCCTAATGAAAACACAATCGAAAATTTACACGCCCCAAAATAACTGACGTAACATATAAACGTAACGTCGTCCCCTAATGAAAACACAATCGTAAATTTACACGCCCAATAATAACTGACGTAACATATAAACGTAACGTCGTCCCTAATGAAAACACAATCGTAACTTTACACGCCCAATAATAACTGCCGTAACATATAAACGTAACGTCGTCGCCTAATGAAAACAAAAACGTACCTTTACACGCCAACTAATAATCCACGTAACATATAAACGTAACGTCGTCCCCAAATGAAAACAAAAACGTAACTTTACACGCCCAATTATAACTGACGTAACATATAAACGTAACGTCGTCCCCTAATGAAAACACAATCGTAACTTTACACGCCCAATGATAAGCCACGTAACATATAAACGTAACTTCTTCCAACTTCTCCTAAGTTCCACATTCACAAATACTTTGATTACATGTGTTACAAGGGGAGCGCCATTACAGAGAGACAGACAGCCAACTAGCTTGATACAAAGAGATATATCGACAATAATTAGGTAGAACTGCATTCAGGAGTTTAAGGAATGCTTCAGTCGCATAAAATACCTTTACAAATCTGTTACATGCTGACGTTCATGCTAAACTTTGAAATTGTGGGCCAGCTGTATCAGTTGTGATGCTGCGATCAAATGGTTGTAAAAAGCAGAAAGAGGTCAACGCCTTTATGACACTACAAGTTCCAAACAGACTAGGAAGTACCGATTTCACAATAGAGAAAACACTATGCTATAAGTCAGAGCACATGGCATGCTCTCCTGTATGTGTAATTGGTCCACTCCGATTCGCTTTGCCCATTAACTGTGCACTTTGCTGTGAAGGAGACTCGCTGGTGTGTGGAGATCTATCTGCAACACCCCCACGGCGTCTACTGTAAAATAAATATCTCAGTAGACTACACTGTCCAATGCCAAACCTCCTCTCGCAGAACTCGATATGCAGGAGTGACACTGGGTTCGAGAGTGCTCGTAACATCATTATTTTGGGGCGTTTATCTTGTGCATGAGCTTGGCAATATTGGGTCAGACGATAGCAAACTAACGGCAAGGGTCCTAATATTGTACTTTAGGCGATATGAGAAACGTTAAACAAGCGATCATCTTTACTGTGAACTTTGGGTGTGGGTTTAGTGGGTGTATACACAGGTGGGGAGGAAGACTCGACCCATACGCTGCTCAAGCCTCTTGTAATTAACCGAATGCCGTCTTCATGTTTGTCATCTCCGGTTAAACTACTGTTTTATTCCAGGTCTGTTTGATCCAAAGTCAGGGCGGAACAAATGGCAAATAGTCGGTGCTTGACCATTCAGAAAGAATGGGTCCTAATGAAAACGGCCAACGTTGAAAACGGCCACTGCGCAATTAGGGAAAACAGCTACTACATGGAAGAAAACGCCAAATAGGGTTAGTGAAAACGGCCAATAGGGTCAGTGAAAACGGTCACTGCATGGAAGAAAACGGCTAATAGGGTCAGTGAAAACGGCTACTGCATGGAAGAAAACGGCCAATAGGGTCAGTGAAAACGGCCAATGGGGTTTGTGAAAACAGCTACTGCATGGAAGAAAACGGCCAATAGGGTCAGTGAAAACGGCCAATGGGGTTTGTGAAAATGGCTACTGCATGGAAGAAAACGGCCAATAGGGTTATTGAAAACGGCCAATAGGGTCAGTGAAAACGGTCACTGCATGGAAGAAAACGGCCAATAGGGTCAGTGAAAACGGCCAATAGGGTCAGTGAAAACGGCTACTGCATGGAAGAAAACGGCCAATAGGGTCAGTGAAAACGGCCAATGGGGTTTGTGAAAATGGCTACTGCATGGAAGAAAACGGCCAATAGGGTTATTGAAAACGGCCAATGGGGTTTGTGAAAACAGCTACTGCATGGAAGAAAACGGCCAATAGGGTCAGTGAAAACGGCCAATGGGGTTTGTGAAAATGGCTACTGCATGGAAGAAAACGGCCAATAGGGTTATTGAAAACGGCCAATAGGGTCAGTGAAAACGGTCACTGCATGGAAGAAAACGGCCAATAGGGTCAGTGAAAACGGCCAATAGGGTCAGTGAAAACGGCTACTGCATGGAAGAAAACGGCCAATAGGGTCAGTGAAAACGGCCAATGGGGTTTGTGAAAATGGCTACTGCATGGAAGAAAACGGCCAATAGGGTTATTGAAAACGGCCAATGGGGTTTGTGAAAACAGCTACTGCATGGAAGAAAACGGCCAATAGGTTCAGTGAAAACGGCAACAACATTTAGTGAAAACGGCCTGTGGATTTATAATAGAAAAAGAAATAACAAGTATTATAGCTAGCTAGCTTCTACAATAAAAGCACTGAAACGAGATCTTCTCATTCAAGGTGAACTTTATACAATGGATCAGTCAAAGTTCGGCAGAAACCATTTCACTGTCGGTTTTTAAAGATGAGTAACAAGTTTAATCTTCTAACTGAAATACAATCACAATATTAAAAGCAATTGATAGTCCAACAAAGTACACCACTATTAAAACGTTATAGAGTACACAGGCCGTTTACACCATTCGTGGGTGTCGTATTCTCCAAGCTGGCCGTTTTCATTAACCCTTTTGGCCGTTTTCGCTTATGCTGGGCCGTTTTTTTTTCTAATTACCGTTTTCAACGTTGGCCGTTTTCTGCAGTTCCCGAAAGAATCCACAACATGAATATTATGTCATTGGGTATCTCTTGAGATGAAAGTAAATCAAATTAAACGAGCTTAGGAAAGTATTTCTGAAAAATATATTAGCTCATTTTTATATTTTACTTTAGAAAAATCACTTATCGGTTAACGGATTTTTATAACAAAATCTGAATTTGTAAAGAAACTCTAAACTCTGTGTTAAATCAATCCATTTAACAGTGAGAGCAAAATATTAATGATTGCCAGGCGAAGGTAGCATGACAAGATTGCCAACAGAACTCACTAAGCTTGAACGACATGATCGCCACCTCCATCTCTACCTTCACCCTCAACACCTCCACCCTCACCCTCAACAACTCCACCGTCAACATCTCCACCTCCACCGTCAACATCTCCACCTCCACCCTCAACATCTCCACCTCCATCTCCATCCTCGACCTCAACACCTCCACCGGCAACATCGCCACCTCCATCTCTACCTTCACCCTCAACACCTCCACCCTCACCCTCAACACCTCCACCGTCAACATCTCCACCTCCACCCTCAACATCTCCACCTCCATCTCTACCTTCACCCTTAACACCTCCACCCTCACCCTCAACACCTCCACCGTCAACATCTCAACTCCACCCTCAACATCTCCACCTCCATCTCCATCCTCGACCTCAACACCTCCACCCTCAACATCGCCACCTCCATCTCTACCTTCACCCTCAACACCTCCACCCTCACCCTCAACACCTCCACCGTCAACATCTCCACCTCCACCCTCAACATCTCCACCTCCATCTCCATCCTCGACCTCAACACATCAACCCTCACCCTCAACACCTCCACCGTCAACATCGCCACCTCTATCACTACCTTCACCCTCAACACCTCCACTCTCACCCTCAACACCTCCACCGTCAGCATCTCCACCTCCACCCTCAACATCGCCACCTCCATCTCTACCTTCACCCTCAACACCTCCACCCTCACCCTCAACAACTCCACGGTCAGCATCTCCACCTCCACCCTCAACATCGCCACCTCCATCTCTACCTTCACCCTCAACACCTCCACCCTCACCCTCAACAACTCCACCGTCAACATCTCCAACTCCACCCTCAACATCTCCACCCTCACCCTCAACACCTCCACCCTCACCCTCAACACCTTCACCGTCAACATTGCCACCTCCATCTCTACCTTCACCCTCAACACCTCCACCCTCACCCTCAACACCTCCACCGTCAACATCTCCACCTCCACCCTCAACATCGCCACCTCCATCTCTACCTTCACCCTCAACACCTCCACCCTCACCCTCGACACCTCCACCGTCAACATCTTAAACTCCACCCTCAACACCTCCACCCTCACCCTCGACACCTCCACAGTCAACATCTCCAACTCCACCGTCAACATCTCCAACCTCATCCTCAACACCTCCACCGTCAACATCTCCACCTCCACCCTCAACATCGCCACCTCCACCTCTACCTTCACCCTCAACACCTCCACCCTCACCCTCAACAACTCCACCGTCAACATCTCCACCTCCACCCTCAACACCTCCACTCTCAACACCTCCACCGTCAACATCTACACCTCCACCATCAACACCTCCACCTCCATCTCCATCCTCGACCTCAACACCGCCATCAACATTTCCACCCTCACCCTCAACACCTCCACCGTCAACATCTCCACCTCCACCCTCAAAACCTGCAACCTCACTCTCAAAACCTGCAATCCCACTCTCAACACCTGCAACCTCACTCCCAACACCTGCATCCTCACTTCACACCTCACCTTCAACACCTCCATCAACATCTCCACCCTCACACTCAACACCTCCACCGTCAACATCTCCACCTCCACCCTCAACATCTCCACCTCCATCTCTACCTTCACCCTCAACACCTCCACCCTCACCCTCAACACCTCCACCGTCAACATCTCCACGTCCACCCTCAACATCGCCACCTCCATCTCTACCTTCACCCTCAACACCTCCACCCTCACCCTCAACAACTCCACCGTCAACATCTCCAACTCCACCCTCAACATCTCCACCCTCACCCTCACCCTCAACACCTACACCGTCAACATCTCCACCTCCACCCTCAACACCTCCACTCTCAACACCTCCACCGTTAACATCTCCACCTCCACTCTCAACACCTCCACCCTCAACACCTCCACCTCCATCTTTACCTTCACCCTCAACACCTCCACCCTCACCCTCAACACCTCCACCGTCAACATCTCCACCTCCACCCTCAACATCTCCACCTCCATCTCTACCTTTCCCCTCAACACCTCCACCCTCACCCTCAACAACTCCACCGTCAACATCTCCACCTCAACCCTCAACATCTCCACCTCCATCTCTACCTTCACCCTCAACACCTACACACTCACCCTCAACAACTCCACCGTCAACATCTCCACCTCCACCCTCAACATCGCCACCTCCATCTCTACCTTCACCCACAACACCTCCACCCTCACCCTCAACACCTCCACCGTCAACATCTCCACCTCCACCCTCAACATCTCCACCTCCATCTCTACCTTCACCCTCAACACCTCCACCCTCATCCTCAACAACTCCACCGTCAACATCTCCATCTCCACCCTCAACACCTCCACTCTCAACACCTCCACCCTCAACATCTCCACCTCCACCCTCAACACCTCCACCCTCAACATCTCCACCTCCACCGTCAACATCTCCACCTCCATCTCTATCTTCACCCTTAACACCTCCACCCTCACCCTCAACACCTCCACCGTCAACATCTCCACCTCCACCCTCAACATCGCCACCTCCATCTCTACCTTCACCCTCAACACCTCCACCCTCACCCTCAACAACTCCACCGTCAACATCTCCACCTCCACCCTCAAAACCTCCACTCTCAACACCTCCACCCTCAACATCTACACCTCCACCCTCAACACCTCCACCCTCAACATCTCCACCTCCATCTCAATCCTCGACCTCAACACCTCCACCCTCCCCCTCAACACCTCCACCGTCAACATCTCCACCTCCACCCTCCACACCTCCACTCTCAACACCTCCATCTTCAACATCTCCCCCTCCACCCTCAACACCTCCACCATCAACATCTCCACCCTCAACACCTCCACCCTTAACATCTCCACCCTCAACATCTCCACCCTCAACACCTGCAACCTCACTCTCAACACCTGCAACCCCACTCTCAACACCTGCAACCTCACTCCCAACACCTGCATCCTCACTTCACACCTCACCTTCAACACCTCCACTCTTAATCCTAAACACCTGCATCCTTAATCCTCAACACATCCGACCTCACCCTCAACACACCCAACCCTCAACACCTGCATCCTCACTCTCAACACCTGCATCTTCACTCCCAACACCTGCATCCTCACTCCCAACACCTGCAGCTTCACTTTCAACACCTGCAACCTCACCCTCAACATCTGCAACCTCACCCTAAACACCTGCAACCTCACCATCAAGACACCTAGCCTCACTCTCAACATCTGCAACCTCACTCTCAACAAGTGCAACATCACTTTCAACACCTGCAACCTCACCCTATACCTCACCCTCAACACCTGCAACCTCACCCTAAACACCTGCAACCTCACCTTCAAGACATCCAGCCTCACTATCAACATCTGCAACCTCACCCTATACCTTACTCTCAACACCTGCATCCTCACTCTCAACACCTGCAACCTCACTCCCAACACCTGCAGCTTCACTTTCAACACCTGCAACCTCACCCTCAACACCTGCAACCTCACCCTCAACACCTGCAACCTCACCCTTTACCTTACTCTCAACACCTGCATCCTCACTCTCAACACCTGCAACCTCACCCTCAACACCTGCAACCTCACCCTATACCTTACTCTCAACACCTGCATCCTCACTCTCAACACCTGCAACCTCACTCCCAACACCTGCAGCTTCACTTTCAACACCTGCAACCTCACCCTCAACACCTGCAACCTCACCCTAAACACCTGCAACCTCACCTTCAAGACATCCAGCCTTACTCTCAACATCTGCAACCTCACTCTCAACAAGTGCAACCTCACCCTCAACACCTGCAACCTATGTCTTAATACCTGCAACCTCACTCACAACACCTGCATCCTCACCCTCAACACCTGCATCCTCACTCTCAACACCTGCATCTTCACTCCCAACACCTGCATCCTCACTCCCAACACCTTCACATTCAACACCTGCAACCTCACCCTAAACACCTGCAACCTCACCTTCAAGACATCCAGCCTCACTCTCAACATCGGCAACCTCACTCTCAACAAGTGCAACATCACTTTCAACACCTGCAACCTCACCCTATACCTCACCCTCAACACCTGCAACCTCACCTTCAAGACATCCAGCCTCACTCTCAACATCGGCAACCTCACTCTCAACAAGTGCAACATCACTCTCAACACCTGCAACCTCACTCCCAACACCTGCAGCTTCACTTTCAACACCTGCAACCTCACCCTCAACACCTGCAACCTCACCCTAAACACCTGCAACCTCACCTTCAAGACATCCAGCCTTACTCTCAACATCTGCAACCTCACTCTCAACAAGTGCAACCTCACCCTCAACACCTGCAACCTATGTCTTAATACCTGCAACCTCACTCACAACACCTGCATCCTCACCCTCAACACCTGCATCCTCACTCTCAACACCTGCATCTTCACTCCCAACACCTGCATCCTCACTCCCAACACCTTCAGCTTCACATTCAACACCTGCAACCTCACCCTAAACACCTGCAACCTCACCTTCAAGACATCCAGCCTCACTCTCAACATCGGCAACCTCACTCTCAACAAGTGCAACATCACTTTCAACACCTGCAACCTCACCCTATACCTCACCCTCAACACCTGCAACCTCACCCTAAACACCTGCAACCTCACCTTCAAGACATCCAGCCTCACTATCAACATCTGCAACCTCACTCTCAACAAGTGCAACATCACTTTCAACACCTGCAACCTCACCCTATACCTCACCCTCAACCTCACCCTAAACACCTGCAACCTCACCTTCAAGACATCCAGCCTCACTCCCAACACCTGCAGCTTCACTTTCAACATCTGCAACCTCACCCTCAACACCTGCAACCTCACCCTAAACACCAGCAACCTCACCTTCAAGACATCCAGCCTCACTCTCAACATCTGCAACCTCACTCTCAACAAGTGCAACCTCACCCTCAACACCTGCAACCTATGTCTCAATACCTGCAACCTCACTCACAACACCTGCATCCTCACCCTCAACACCTGCATCCTCACTCTCAACACCTGCATCTTCACCCCAACACCTGCATCCTCACTCCCAACACCTTCAGCTTCACATTCAACACCTGCAACCTCACCCTCAACATCTGCAACCTCACCCTAAACTCCTGCTACCTCACCTTCAAGACATCCAGCCTCACTCTCAACATCTGCAACCTCACTCTCAACAAGTGCAACATCACTTTCAACACCTGCAACCTCACCCTATACCTCACCCTCAACACCTGCAACCTCACCCTAAACACCTGCAACCTCACCCTATACCTTACTCTCAACACCTGCATCCTCACTCTCAACACCTGCAACCTGACTCTCTACACCTGCAACCTCACTCTCAACACCTGCAACCTCACTCTCAACACCTGCAACCTCACCCTCAACACCTGCAACCTCACTCTCAACACCTGCAACCTCACCCTCAACACCTGCAACCTCACTCTCAACACCTGCAACCTCACCCTTAACACCTGCAACCTCACTCTCAACACCTGCGTCCTTACTCTCAACATCTGCAACCTCACTCACAACACCTGCATCCTCACTCTCAACACCTGCATCCTCACTCTCAACACCTGCATCCTCACTCTCAACACCTGCATCCTCACTCTCAACACCTGCATCCTCACTCTCAACACCTGCATCCTCACCCTCAACACCTGCAACCTCACTCTCAACACCTGCAACCTCACCCTCAACCTCACTCTCAACACCTGCAACCTCACTCTCAACAACCATCTCATTCCTGCAAAACGTAAAAGGATTTGACCGGCCAGGCGTGACATAACCTGGCATACTGTGTAGAGCTGTGTTAACAGGGCAGCGCCGACTTTGGGTCTACACTGTTATAAGCGGTACAGTGGTCATCATGTGCTTTCATTACTCACATTATTTTCACCGTTAAGTCTTCATAATTATCTAAACGTGCCACAATATAAATATAATGCTCTATGACACATGCTCATACCACAGAGTTTACATCATCTGTCAAACTGAAAAGTTTCACCTCGATAAAATGACCCACACTTTAAATTAAATACAAATATAGATGTGTTATCAATATCAATGTAAACTTCCTTATCCTGCCCAGGTGCTTGTCTCCAGTATTTTACACATAAGAACGTTAACTTGACAAATCTAAATATCAGTTTAAAGTTGAAATAGTTTGATTATGTCAGTTCTAACCGTACACCAACCGTATCACAAACAGAAGTTATCCTGTTTATATCAACTCGATTATATCTTTATAAACAACCAAATATTACACGCTATGCTATACTTCCGGCTCTACATACTCCGTCTGTATGTAGCTGTAGAGAAAATAGGGATATTATAATGTCTAATGCCAAACACATTTTCCGAATATCCCAAGTCCCCTGACAAGGGTTGCTAGACTGATGAGCTCGGTGGCGCACATAGTGTGCACATCATGGACAGAGGTCTACAAAGACAACAGGTGAAGAGGGTGCCGAGTCCAAGGCAAACCGATATCCCGCGGTCGGTTCCGCCCGGACAAGGTTGCGACACTAAACTGTCTGGCAAGAACACTGGCTGAGTAAAAAAAAGTTGTGGTTTGGCTATAGTGGTTTTCAGGCTGCGTAGTCATCCTACCACAATCATTTCTGATTGCGAACGTTCCTGAACCTCTGGATTGTGGCTCTGATAAGCTTCAGGTCCCCTCATAGTAAGCATGCCAGTAGCTTCCTGACGCTAAATTTGTATTAAGGTGGCATGTTCAGCTGTTAAATTAAGTGATTTCAAAATGTGGTTTTCCTCCAGACAGTCAAGTCTTTCCAGCGTCAAGCTTAATATCGCCCATCAGTGCAGGACATGCTTGTCCGTTCCTGGTTTTCACTGATCCATAAATATACTCAACAACATAAGTTCTGTGACACCAATATTTTAGTGTATATTTCAAACAAGTAAAGTTTGGTTTTCAATATTGTAGTACATGTATGGAATCAAGTCACAAAAACGCAACTCCTACTGAAAAGCATGCATTCCATGCAAACGTTGACTTTTATTCAAGCCCCATGCATTTCACTACCCAAGAATGGGTATAGAAACATGTGCGTTAACGGGATTCCATATGCATTGTTTAGCATCGTGCTGACAACAGCCACTCAGAAAAACAACAAAATTACGCAATTATTCAACATTACGAAATGCCACGCCTGTCCGAAAATGAGCGTATGCGAGCCATTGGTATGCTTGAAGCAGGATCGAGTCAACGTGATGTTGCAAGACAATTTAACGTCCACAGAAACACCATTTGGAGCTTATGGCAACGTTGGCAACAGACGAATGCAGTCAGAGACCATCCTCGGAGTGGCAGGCCACGCGTAACCAATAATCGACAAGATAACTGGATTCGAACAACATACCTACGAAATCGATTCCAGCCAGCAACAGTGACTGCAAGAAGCATCCCTGGCCTTCGACGACTATCTTCACAAACCGAACGTCGTCGCCTCAGATGTGCAGGGATTGTCGCCAGAAGACCCGCCAGACGTCCCATTTTGACAGGAAACCACCGTCAAGCACGTCTACAGTGGTGCAGACAGCGTCTACGCTGGACGGCCATGCAGTGGGGACAAGTTCTATTCACGGACGAGTCTCGTTTTCACCCCAGCCACAGCGATGGACGGATTCGAGTGTACCGACGTCGAGTTGAACGTTACGTCAATCATTGTGTCATGGAAGAAGATCGGTTCGGGGGCGGCAGCATTATGGTATGGGGTGGGATTACAGCAAGACAGACGACCCGTTTGATAGTGGTAGAGGGAAATCTCAAAGGACAGCGCTACCGCGACGGGATCATCGGCCCTGTTGTTCTACCGTTTTTGCGTCGTCAAGGCCCAGGCATTACCTTTCAACATGACAACGCCCGGCCTCATATTGCTCGACTTGTTCAGGATTCTCTTCAACAAAACAACGTGAATGTCATCCCCTGGCCAGCTAGCTCCCCTGATCTCTCACCAATCGAGCACATGTGGGATGAGATGGATCGGCGCCTTCGATGTCAACCACGTGTTCAACAGACACTCCAGGAACTTCGAAACATGCTCCAGCAGATATGTAAAGGATAAAACACGCCCCAAGGGTTTGGTTGAAAATGTAAACACGAGGCAGAGTGACAAAACCGAGGTCCGGAGGCCCGAGGTTTTTTCCTGAGGCAGAGTGTTTACCTTTTCAACCAAACCCGAGGGGAAGTGTTTTATCTGTCATATAAATCGACAGAAAATACGAAAAATGCACTTTTTCATGACAAATTTTATTTGGGTATTTTGTATTTGGATAATTGTAATGCAGGGAGGAGGGAAACTCAAAAACGAATACACCCAAGCACATGCGCGGGCATCAGACTTTCCATGAATTGCACGTGCTGGAAGTTCGCGATTTAAGTCGTAAACGTGGGACGTCTTCTCATTTCTGTCAGCAGTACGGTGCACGACAAGAGGGAGGGAGGGAGGAGACGGCGATGATATTTTTGTGACTCAGTCGAGCGTTATTGAAATTGAGGAAAAGGATGATAGTGACCGTGAGTTTCAGTTTAGATTTGGTGATCCTCTGGACAGCATAGACATTGATAAGGAACTCGAAATTTGTGTGTACTACCTAAATCGACAAGGTACAAAAGCGACTTGGCCCTTACGGTTTTCCAAAGATGGCAAGAGGAGAGAAGACAAAGGGCTATGGATTGCAATTTGGATCTTCCGAGTGAATGTTAGACACAAAATATATTGGAAATGAAGCCTGAAAACATCGGTATAGCATTGAAATTTTTCTTATTCGAAGCACGAAAACAAGATGGAGGCCACTATCCATCATATACTATTTACGGTATATTCACTTCACTACAGTCGGCTATCAGAGCTAAAGGTTCCCACATAAATGTTTGAAGGCGAAGAGTTTGAAGTCAGTCGAAGGTGTTTGGACGCCGTCATGAGGAAACGTTCTGCCGAGGGTTTGGGGGCAACATGCAGAAAGCCAACTGAGTCCCATCACATGTGAGGAAGAGGAGCAGCTTTGGAAATCTGGGATGCTGGGTGACCAAACACGAAGACAACTGTTGGGCTCAATTTTGTACCTTACAGGCAAGTTGCATTTTTGTGTATTTGTCGTTGACGTAAGTGATACGAGTTTTACTTAAAAATATAAAATTGTGTAACGAAAGTGTAAATTGCACCTAATTTTACAGACCACATTCTGACCATGAGTGAAATTCAAATTGTCATGACCCGGATTGGATAGTTGATCCGTGAAAGTCTGTACATTTAAACCGAAAAATCACAATTAGTCAAGATTAGAAACTATGTGAAACACTTTAATTCTTTTCAAGCTCTCCTTTATTTTCGTGTGTGTTGCAAGTACATAGAAAGATTTTGACCAGATCAGTAGTTTTTAAGAAAAGCAAACTGTTTGTCTTGACCTTATAATTCAAATGATTTGTAGTAGTTCTGTATAGCAAAGTTTCCATAATAAACATAATTACATTTCAAGTATATTTGTAGGTCTGCACTTCGCGCTGAGGGGAGGGAAGGAGCACAGGTCCTTGAGGATGTTCAGGAACCCACAAATTACCAGACCACATCAGGACCAGAACGGGCGACAGTTCCTTCTGTACACGGAAGATGTGTCCAAGACGAACCCCGGTGGGTTGAGTATGGTATACATTTGTATCGGTACTTTGTATACACACTCAGTATTAATCTTATGTATGTTCCCCTGTAACTGCAAGTACACAACAATCTTAAACGAACTTTAGGCTTTCTTTAAAATCGATATTCAGGTATATATATATATATATATATATGGCTTCAAAAGATGGCGAAATTGGTCTATTGAAATATCACCTACATTATAAATTGTTTTCAAAAATCTAAACTCAAATTCAAATTGCGAAGAAGAATGTTATCTTTCAACACTTCGTCTTATTTTTATTTACCTTAAACAGGTAACCAGTTTAATCATTGATTAGACCTCAAATGGAATATATCTTATGTTCGTATTATATTGTTGATGTTAGTATTTTTACTGTTTTTGTAGTGAAGACAGAAAGAAGACTGACTTCTATTTCACCCCCCGAACCATGCCGAAGGATGTAAAATGGTACCTACAGACACCTGTTGGGCATAACACGCTCCAAGCCACGGTCAAGCGCCTGTGCAAAGCTGGTTTGGAAGGCACCAAGACAAACCACTCTGAGCCACGGCTGCTACAAGGCTTTATCAAGCCAACGTAGATGAACAGATGATCTGCGAGATAACTGGTTAGCAAAAGGTTTTGCTTGTTCTTTTTAAAAAACTACAAATTTTAGTACACGAAAACGCCTACATTATGTCCCATGAATTCGTCATATTTTCCTGTTCTCGTATCTTCAGTGTTTCAGTAATGTGACATTAATTCCATACTTTTTAAAACTCCATTTTGTTACCAGTTTAAGAATATTAACAAGGTCACAAGAGCGAAGCTGTGTGAAGCTACAAACGTACATCGGACGTACAGAAGGCTAACATGTCTGACATCCTGTCAAATGCACCTAAGCTACTTCAGTCGGAGACGCCGACAACTGTATCGGAAGGGAAAACCGGGTGCGTGGTAACGGCAAAGACGGCGACAACCGAGTCGGTGAACAAGGACAAGGCACATGTCTTGTTCAATGTTACAATCTCGTAAATGTAACGATTAGTGTTTCAAGTGAATAATAAAATTTTGAAAATTGTTTTTTTGTACTTTATATATTGCTTTAATGCCCCGGAAATTATGTCTAATAGCCCTGGGTCATTCTATAGAATAACCCGGAGAGCAGGTTCTCTTGAGAAAAGAATACCCTAGATAAACAATGACAAGCTGCCACTGGAGGTTTATATGGACAGATATCCCACAGGACTTTGTGCGACTCGTGGTCCATTCCATGAGACGAGGATGTGTTGCTTGCATCGCAACCAGAGGTGGACGCACGGCGCTATTGATTTGTAAATTGACATTTTGGCATGTTCATGTTTTTTCTATGAAATCCCGCATTTTCTGATTTCAGTATGGCAAATTCACCATTTGAACACTTACATGAGTCTTTCACCTGTTGTAAACCGAAATTGTTTCAGATTTGGTGAAAAACATTACTTTGCATTAAATCATATTCAATGTCGCACGTACATTTGTTGTTCAGTATATAATTTTCACTGCTAGTTTGCCATTCACGCCCAATGGAATCTGTTTCGGCAGATTCTCAAGACTGATTATTCTCCGGCGTTGGTGTTTATTAACCGAACTTTTATGTATGTATGAAATATGTCTACAAATAAACGCATAAACACGCATGCACGAACACTAGTTCCTATAGTCATTTGGACTTCCCACATAGGGCTGAAGTATTCCATGACTGATACACAAGACTGCACAGTACAAAGTTAATTTGTACTAATGTTAAAAAACATCGCTTAACCTTTGCAATCATATATAGCCTAATGCTCACTTTGAGGTTGTGGCGACCTTCACATTTATTGCCTCTGCATCTTCCTGTTTCCAGGAACATGACACCTATCCCGCGAGGTGAAAACTGACGGTGCGAACAAGGCCGCGATAACTACTGCAACGTAAGGATCGTTGTCGGGAGTTCAGTGCCAGCGTGGTCCATGTTGTCGATAAAAACAGTAATTTAGTCAATTACGAGTCCAGATCTTGCCCCCCACACCTGTATTGAACTACAGAACGATGTTCGACCTCTCTTCGGGTTGTAATCATTTAATGTTGGCCATTTAATGTTCTATCGCTGTGTGTTGCCGTCGACCGTGTCGAGGTATTGACGTAAAGCGGAACGATGTCGTGATAAGATGTCGCTTCGGTTACCTATCACTGCCGCTACTCCCAAGCTTCTCTCACAAGAAATTGCCTTCGTTTATCATATCGTTTACTTACTTCATTAGGAGTTTATCGAAGGGTTTCCGCCGCTCGACTTCACTGCTTGGCTGCCGACACATACATCTTGTCTCAAAATTGCGCTATGTAACAGATATTTGTTTTGTCAGCATTTGGGCAACATCAAGCGGGTATCACATATCTAAAATAGTATTGGTCTTCTTAACTGTGTTTAGCAGATACGATACCTTCCATGCTTGGCACTGATGCCTACAGCGTATCGCGACAGAAGAGGTTATTGCACATCAAATGCAATGGTAATTTGCAAATCTGTTCGATCCATCACAATTCACCTTGTAAAGTCAACACTGATAACATTGTTAACACTTTTTCTCTAAAATAATGTCAATAGACGATTATTTTGACTGATGCCCAGAATGCGGCCATCTTGAAATCCAACTCGACTGTCTTAATGAGGTCTGAGTCAATTAATTTATCCTAGACTAGGTTTCAAGCGATGTCTGCGGGCTTCTCAAAATTGGCATATTCAGCATGCCCCAGAAAATAAATATTTACCTCTGATAAACCTCGTATGTCTCAGCTAAAAACTACAACCACTCTCTTGAAACCAGTTTAAGGCTGTCATAAAAAACAGTAGGATATCAGCCCAATCTCCACATCCGTTTAACCCGCAGAGTTCCAGATGAAAGTGTCTATCTGTGAGTCACTGAAAAAGTACTTGTCTGATATTTCTTTTACCTAATGTACACTCACCCACACGCACACACACGCGCACGCACGCACACACACATACACACACACACACGCACATACATATATATCTGTAAATGAAGCAATGAAAATTCCACAAGAAACATTAATGAAAACAAAAGAAACATACAGACACGGACATTCTTCCATTTGTGTGTACCTAGAATCCTAGAAACTGTAACATTATGCCCCTTATGAAAAGCCAATCTTCCAATTTTACAACAAAGTAAAAATATGAAAACATGTTTATCTAAGTGTCAACTTGTACGCAGCATTAGACAGCCTAAAATATTTAACAAATTCTTTGTCCATCCAAATACTCACAAAATACAAATACCGTCTGTGTAACAAAATGTAACACACCTCGATGTGGAACTTGCCCAATAATAATTTGAGACTGCGAAGATAGACTGTTTACTGTTAAAAACACTTTGAACTGTCGCAGTAAAGATGTTATATATGTTTTAACATGTGCGGGGTGTGGTGAGCATTATATTGGAGAAACTGGTATGCAACTAAAAGACAGAATCACTGTACACAGACAACAAATTCGAGATCCAAATGTACGTTGTATACAAACACATTGATAAATGCGGGAGTGGTCATTTTCCTGTCTTTCCGTTTTATAAATTGTTAATAATTTACGAATGGAAAAAGAACAGATGTTCATTAGGCTTTTGAAACCTAAACTTAATTCAAAAGCATAAATTTCTAAACTTCCCAGTGTAGCTCAGTGTGTATTTGTGCACTCACACCATAATGTATTTATGCCTCCCACTATTGTCAATAGCTATGACGTCATATGCTTCATGACGTCAAAAGCACAACGTTGGCTGTCGCGTATCACTGCTCCCTCTATTGTCACTGTTACATCATAGTCAATATGCCGCCACAAATACTACTGTTGTGCGTCGCGTAGGACTACAATGTAAGTTAAAGTTTTCACCACACATACGTACCCTCTAATGATTCTTACCGCCTCCGTGGTCTAGTGGTAGAGCGTCCGCCTGGAGAGCGGAAGTTCCGGGGTTCGATCCCCGACCGCGTCATACCAAAAGACGTTAAAAGATGGTACTTGTTGTTACCCTGTCTGGCGCTCGGCATTAAGGGGCTAAAACAAGGACTGGTCGGCTCGGAGTCAGTATACTGTGTCTGAGTGGGATATTCATGTTAAACTGCGGCATGGTATCTCAGTGAGCTAGCACTATAAATCGGCATCAGTCCGGACTAGTACAAGCAGCCACACAAACACACACACGTACATGCACGTCGCTATATAAGTGCAATAATGTTGGACGCGACGTTAAACCCCATTTCACCTCACCTCACCTCTAATGATTCTTACCAATGTGGGTTAAATATAAAACCCGTGGTTTGTGTTTAACATTCTTATGTTTTCCTAATCACTACGTGTAATGACAGTCACATTTGTCAGTATTAGTATGTGCCCTTGTGTCAGTTCAATATTTGAATACATAACATTTTTCGTTCATCACTTTAGTATCTGGGTACATAACGTGTTAAATTCCCCACTTCAGTATCTGGGTACATAACGTGATAAATTCCCCATTTCAGTATCTGGGTACATAACGTGTTAAATTCCCCACTTCAGTATCTGGATACATAACGTGATAAATTCCCCACTTCAGTATCTGGGTACATAACGTGATAAATTCCCCACCTCAGTATCTGGGTACATAACGTGATAAATTCCCCACTTCAGTATCTGGGTACATAACGTGATAAATTCCCCATTTCAGTATCTGGGTACATAACGTGTTAAATTCCCCACTTCAGTATCTGGATACATAACGTGATAAATTCCCCATTTCAGTATCTGGATACATAACGTGATAAATTCCCCACCTCAGTATCTGGGTACATAACGTGTTAAATTCCCCACTTCAGTATCTGGGTACATAACGTGTTAAATTCCCCACTTCAGTATCTGGGTACATAACGTGTTAAATTCCCCACTTCAGTATCTGGGTACATAACGTGTTAAATTCCCCACTTCAGTATCTGGGTACATAACGTGTTAAATTCCCCACTTCAGTATCTGGGTACATAACGTGTTAAATTCCCCACTTCAGTATCTGGGTACATAACGTGATAAATTCCCCATTTCAGTATCTGGGTACATAACGTGTTAAATTCCCCACTTCAGTATCTGGATACATAACGTGATAAATTCCCCACCTCAGTATCTGGGTACATAACGAGTTGAATTCCCCACTTCAGTATCTGGGTACATAACGTGAAAATTCCCCACCTCAGTATCTGGGTACATAACGTGTTAAATTCCCCACTTCAGTATCTGGGTACATAACGTGATAAATTCCCCACTTCAGTATCTGGGTACATAACGTGTTGAATTCCCCACTTCAGTATCTGGGTACATAACGTGATAAATTCCCCACTTCAGTATCTGGGTACATAACGTGATAAATTCCCCACTTCAGTATCTGGGTACATAACGTGATAAATTCCTGACGTTAGTATCGGAGTTTATAACGTGTTAAATTCCCCACTTCAGTATCTGGGTACATAACGTGATAAATTCCCCACTTCAGTATCTGGGTACATAACGTGATAAATTCCTGACGTTAGTATCAGAGTTTAAAACGTATTAAATTCCCCACTTCAGTATCTAGGTACATAACGTGATAAATTCCTGACGTTAGTATCAGAGTTTATAACGTGATAAATTCCCCACTTCAGTATCTGGGTACATAACGTGTTGAATTCCCCACTTCAGTATCTGGGTACATAACGTGATAAATTCCCCACTTCAGTATCTGGGTACATAACGTGATAAATTCCTGACGTTAGTATCAGAGTTTATAACGTGATAAATTCCTCACTTCAGTATCTGGGTACATAACGTGATAAATTCCCCACTTCAGTATCTGGGTACATAACGTGATAAATTCCCCACTTCAGTATCTGGGTACATAACGTGATAAATTCCTGACGTTAGTATCGGAGTTTATAACGTGATAAATTCCCCACTTCAGTATCTGGGTACATAACGTGATAAATTCCTGACGTTAGTATCAGAGTTTATAACGTGTTAAATTCCTCACCTCAGTATTTGAGTATATAACGTGTTAAATTCCTCACTTCAATATCTAAGTATATAATGTGTTAAATTCCCAAATTCAGTATCGGAGTATATAACGTGTTAAATTCCTCACTTCAGTATCTGGGTATATAACGTGTGAAATTCCTAACCTCAGTATCTAGGTACATAACGTGTTAAATTCCTGACGTTAGTATCTGAGTATATAACGTGTTAAATTCCCCACTTCAGTATCTGAGTACATAACGTGTGAAATTCCCCACTTCAGTATCTGAGTATATAACGTGTGAAATTCCCCACTTCAGTATCTGAGTTCATAACATGTGAAATCCTCACTGCACTATCTGAGTATATAACGTGTTAACTTCCCCATTTTGGTATCTGGGTACATAACGTGATACATTCCTGACGTTAGTATCGGAGTTTATAACGTGTTAAATTCCCCACTTCAGTATCTGAGTACATAACGTGTTAAATTCCCCACTTCAGTATCTGAAGTTTATAACGTGTTAAATTCCCCACTTCAGTATCTGAAGTTTATAACGTGTTAAATTCCTCACTTCAGTATCTGAGTACATAACGTGTTAAATTCCTCACTTCAGTATCTGGGTACATAACGTGATAAATTCCTGACGTTAGTATCAGAGTTTATAACGTGTTAAATTCTCCGCTTCTATATCTGAGTATTTAACGTGTTAAATTCCCCAGTTCAGTATCTGAGTACATAACATGTTAAATTCCTCACTTACTTATCTGAGTGCATTACGAGTAAAATTTTTGATATTGGACATTTAACGTCGCCTCATAAGATTAATGCACTTATATAGCGACGTGCGTGTGTGGCTGCTTGAAATAATCCGGACTAATGCCGATTTTATAGTGATACCATGCCGCAGTTTAACACGAATATCCCAGTCAGAAACAGTATACTGAATCCGAGCCGACCAGTCCTTGATTGAGTCCCTTAATTTCGAGCGCCAGGCAGGGTAACAACAAGTATCATCGTTTAACGTGTTTTGGTATATTGAGGCCGGGAATCGAACCTCCGACCTTCTGCTCTCCGGGCGGACGCTCTATCGCTAGACCACAGAGGCGGTACGTCAAGAAAAGGGGACGGAGTCAGATGTAGAGTAGTGTGAGGAGTAAGAGGGCGGTGTCAGATGTAGAGTAGTGTGAGGAGTAAGAGGGCGGTGTCAGATTTAGAGTAGTGTGAGGAGTAAGAGGGCGGAGTCAGATGTAGAGTAGTGTGAGGAGTAAGAGGGCGGTGTCAGATGTAGAGTAGTGTGAGGAGTAAGAGGGCGGTGTCAGATGTAGAGTAGTGTGAGGAGTAAGAGGGCGGTGTCAGATGTAGAGTAGTGTGAGGAGATACAGGACGGAGTCAGATGTAGAGTTGTGTGAGGAGTAAGAGGGCGGTGTCAGATGTAGAGTAGTGTGAGGAGTAAGAGGGCGGTGTCAGATGTAGAGTAGTGTGTGGAGTAAGAGGGCGGAGTCAGATGTAGAGTAGTGTGAGCAGTAAGAGGGCAGAGTCAGATGTAGAGTAGTGTGAGGAGTAAGAGGGCGGAATCAGATGTAGAGTAGTGTGAGGAGTAAGAGGGCGGAGTCAGATGTAGAGTAGTGTGAGGAGTAAGAGGGCGGTGTCAGATGTAGAGTTGTGTGAGGAGTAAGAGGGCGGTGTCAGATGTAGAGTAGTGTGAGGAGTAAGAGGGCGGAGTCAGATGTAGAGTATTGTGAGGAGTAAGACGGCGGTGTCAGATGTAGAGTAGTGTGAGGAGTAAGAGGGCGGAGTCAGATGTAGAGTAGTGTGAGGAGTAAGAGGGCAGAGTCTGATGTAGAGTAGTGTGAGGAGTAAGAGGGCGGTGTCAGATGTAGAGTAGTGTGAGGAGTAAGAGGGCGGAGTCAGATGTAGAGTAGTGTGAGGAGTAAGAGGGCGGAGTCAGATGTAGAGTAGTGTGAGGAGTAAGAGGGCGGTGTCAGATGTAGAGTATTGTGAGGAGTAAGACGGCGGTGTCAGATGTAGAGTAGTGTGAGGAGTAAGAGGGCGGAGTCAGATGTAGAGTAGTGTGAGGAGTAAGAGGGCGGTGTCAGATGTAGAGTAGTGTGAGGAGTAAGAGGGCGGAGTCAGATGTAGAGTATTGTGAAGAGTAAGAGGGCGGTGTCAGATGTAGAGTAGTGCGAGGAGTAAGAGGGCGGAGTCAGATGTAGAGTATTGTTAGGAGTAAGAGGGCGGAGTCAGATGTAGAGTAGTGTGAGGAGTAAGAGGGCGGTGTCAGATGTAGAGTAGTGTGAGGAGTAAGAGGGCGGTGTCAGATGTAGAGTAGTGTGAGGGGTAAGAGGGCGGAGTCAGATGTAGAGTAGTGTGAGGAGTAAGAGGGCAGAGTCAGATGTAGAGTAGTGTGAGGAGTAAGAGGGCGGTGTCAGATGTAGATTAGTGTGAGGAGTAAGAGGGCGGTGTCAGATGTAGAGTAGTGTGAGGGGTAAGACGGCGGTGTCAGATGTAGAGTAGTGCGAGGAGTAAGAGGGCGGAGTCAGATGTAGATTAGTGTGAGGAGTAAGAGGGCAGAGTCAGATGTAGAGTAGTGTGAGGAGTAAGAGGGCAGAGTCAGATGTAGAGTAGTGTGAGGAGTAAGAGGGCGGAATCAGATGTAGAGTAGTGTGAGGAGTAAGAGGGCGGAGTCAGATGTAGAGTAGTGTGAGGAGTAAGAGGGCGGTGTCAGATGTAGAGTAGTGTGAGGAGTAAGAGGGCGGTGTCAGATGTAGAGTATTGTGAGGAGTAAGACGGCGGTGTCAGATGTAGAGTAGTGTGAGGAGTAAGAGGGCGGAGTCAGATGTAGAGTAGTGTGAGGAGTAAGAGGGCAGAGTCTGATGTAGAGTAGTGTGAGGAGTAAGAGGGCGGTGTCAGATGTAGAGTAGTGCGAGGAGTAAGAGGGCGGAGTCAGATGTAGAGTATTGTTAGGAGTAAGAGGGCGGAGTCAGATGTAGAGTAGTGTGAGGAGTAAGAGGGCGGTGTCAGATGTAGAGTAGTGTGAGGAGTAAGAGGGCGGTGTCAGATGTAGAGTAGTGTGAGGGGTAAGAGGGCGGAGTCAGATGTAGAGTAGTGTGAGGAGTAAGAGGGCAGAGTCAGATGTAGAGTAGTGTGAGGAGTAAGAGGGCGGTGTCAGATGTAGATTAGTGTGAGGAGTAAGAGGGCGGTGTCAGATGTAGAGTAGTGTGAGGGGTAAGACGGCGGTGGCGGTGTCAGATGTAGAGTAGTGCGAGGAGTAAGAGGGCGGAGTCAGATGTAGATTAGTGTGAGGAGTAAGAGGGCAGAGTCAGATGTAGAGTAGTGTGAGGAGTAAGAGGGCAGAGTCAGATGTAGAGTAGTGTGAGGAGTAAGAGGGCGGAATCAGATGTAGAGTAGTGTGAGGAGTAAGAGGGCGGAGTCAGATGTAGAGTAGTGTGAGGAGTAAGAGGGCGGTGTCAGATGTAGAGTAGTGTGAGGAGTAAGAGGGCGGTGTCAGATGTAGAGTATTGTGAGGAGTAAGACGGCGGTGTCAGATGTAGAGTAGTGTGAGGAGTAAGAGGGCGGAGTCAGATGTAGAGTAGTGTGAGGAGTAAGAGGGCAGAGTCTGATGTAGAGTAGTGTGAGGAGTAAGAGGGCGGTGTCAGATGTAGAGTAGTGTGAGGAGTAAGAGGGCGGAGTCAGATGTAGAGTAGTGTGAGGAGTAAGAGGGCGGAGTCAGATGTAGAGTAGTGTGAGGAGTAAGAGGGCGGAGTCAGATGTAGAGTATTGTGAGGAGTAAGAGGGCGGTGTCAGATGTAGAGTAGTGTGAGGAGTAAGAGGGCGGAGTCAGATGTAGAGTAGTGTGAGGAGTAAGAGGGCGGTGTCAGATGTAGAGTAGTGTGAGGAGTAAGAGGGCGGAGTCAGATGTAGAGTATTGTGAAGAGTAAGAGGGCGGTGTCAGATGTAGAGTAGTGCGAGGAGTAAGAGGGCGGAGTCAGATGTAGAGTATTGTTAGGAGTAAGAGGGCGGAGTCAGATGTAGAGTAGTGTGAGGAGTAAGAGGGCGGTGTCAGATGTAGAGTAGTGTGAGGAGTAAGAGGGCGGTGTCAGATGTAGAGTAGTGTGAGGGGTAAGAGGGCGGAGTCAGATGTAGAGTAGTGTGAGGAGTAAGAGGGCAGAGTCAGATGTAGAGTAGTGTGAGGAGTAAGAGGGCGGTGTCAGATGTAGATTAGTGTGAGGAGTAAGAGGGCGGTGTCAGATGTAGAGTAGTGTGAGGGGTAAGACGGCGGTGTCAGATGTAGAGTAGTGCGAGGAGTAAGAGGGCGGAGTCAGATGTAGATTAGTGTGAGGAGTAAGAGGGCAGAGTCAGATGTAGAGTAGTGTGAGGAGTAAGAGGGCAGAGTCAGATGTAGAGTAGTGTGAGGAGTAAGAGGGCGGAATCAGATGTAGAGTAGTGTGAGGAGTAAGAGGGCGGAGTCAGATGTAGAGTAGTGTGAGGAGTAAGAGGGCGGTGTCAGATGTAGAGTAGTGTGAGGAGTAAGAGGGCGGTGTCAGATGTAGAGTATTGTGAGGAGTAAGACGGCGGTGTCAGATGTAGAGTAGTGTGAGGAGTAAGAGGGCGGAGTCAGATGTAGAGTAGTGTGAGGAGTAAGAGGGCAGAGTCTGATGTAGAGTAGTGTGAGGAGTAAGAGGGCGGTGTCAGATGTAGAGTAGTGCGAGGAGTAAGAGGGCGGAGTCAGATGTAGAGTATTGTTAGGAGTAAGAGGGCGGAGTCAGATGTAGAGTAGTGTGAGGAGTAAGAGGGCGGTGTCAGATGTAGAGTAGTGTGAGGAGTAAGAGGGCGGTGTCAGATGTAGAGTAGTGTGAGGGGTAAGAGGGCGGAGTCAGATGTAGAGTAGTGTGAGGAGTAAGAGGGCAGAGTCAGATGTAGAGTAGTGTGAGGAGTAAGAGGGCGGTGTCAGATGTAGATTAGTGTGAGGAGTAAGAGGGCGGTGTCAGATGTAGAGTAGTGTGAGGGGTAAGACGGCGGTGGCGGTGTCAGATGTAGAGTAGTGCGAGGAGTAAGAGGGCGGAGTCAGATGTAGATTAGTGTGAGGAGTAAGAGGGCAGAGTCAGATGTAGAGTAGTGTGAGGAGTAAGAGGGCAGAGTCAGATGTAGAGTAGTGTGAGGAGTAAGAGGGCGGAATCAGATGTAGAGTAGTGTGAGGAGTAAGAGGGCGGAGTCAGATGTAGAGTAGTGTGAGGAGTAAGAGGGCGGTGTCAGATGTAGAGTAGTGTGAGGAGTAAGAGGGCGGTGTCAGATGTAGAGTATTGTGAGGAGTAAGACGGCGGTGTCAGATGTAGAGTAGTGTGAGGAGTAAGAGGGCGGAGTCAGATGTAGAGTAGTGTGAGGAGTAAGAGGGCAGAGTCTGATGTAGAGTAGTGTGAGGAGTAAGAGGGCGGTGTCAGATGTAGAGTAGTGTGAGGAGTAAGAGGGCGGAGTCAGATGTAGAGTAGTGTGAGGAGTAAGAGGGCGGAGTCAGATGTAGAGTAGTGTGAGGAGTAAGAGGGCGGAGTCAGATGTAGAGTATTGTGAGGAGTAAGAGGGCGGTGTCAGATGTAGAGTAGTGTGAGGAGTAAGAGGGCGGAGTCAGATGTAGAGTAGTGTGAGGAGTAAGAGGGCGGTGTCAGATGTAGAGTAGTGTGAGGAGTAAGAGGGCGGAGTCAGATGTAGAGTATTGTGAAGAGTAAGAGGGCGGTGTCAGATGTAGAGTAGTGCGAGGAGTAAGAGGGCGGAGTCAGATGTAGAGTATTGTTAGGAGTAAGAGGGCGGAGTCAGATGTAGAGTAGTGTGAGGAGTAAGAGGGCGGTGTCAGATGTAGAGTAGTGTGAGGAGTAAGAGGGCGGTGTCAGATGTAGAGTAGTGTGAGGGGTAAGACGGCGGTGTCAGATGTAGAGTAGTGTGAGGAGTAAGAGGGCGGAGTCAGATGTAGAGTAGTGTGAGGAGTAAGAGGGCGGTGTCAGATGTAGAGTAGTGTGAGGAGTAAGAGGGCGGTGTCAGATGTAGAGTAGTGTGAGGAGTAAGATAGCGGTGTCAGATGTAGAGTAGTGTGAGGAGGAAGAGGGCGGTGTCAGATGTAGAGTAGTGTGAGGAGTAAGAGGGCGGAGTCAGATGTAGAGTAGTGTGAGGAGTAAGAGGGCGGAGTCACTTTTAATGAAGTGCTTGGTGTATTACGCTAAATTAAAGGTAGGATGTTGTGGAAACTAACGGATTTTATTACCCACGTGTTGACTAGATAGGTGGTGAGGTCCTAATATCGTACGTCACATGTTTGTGATACAACGTTGAACACGTGTTATTCGTTTGCAGTTGATATACCGTGACCTCTCTGAAGTCACACATGAAAGGTCATGTTGGAATTTTACTTTTTCAAAACAAATCAGGAGGCCTCTTCGAGATTTATACTTTATTAAACCAAACAAGAAGGCAAAACACTTCAATTTGGCTAATTCATATCTTAAGAAAGTTCTAATTCAGCAGATACACCCAGGAAACCGATCGATGTTGCCAGCTAAGCAGGGATACCGACGGTGCATGTGACAGACTGTAGGTTCCAGGTTCAAAAGGTGGCGACGTTTGGCTTTTTGTGTTCTGCGTAGTAACACCTAATTGCCCTTGAATTGCCTTTGGTCGAAGTCATTCTTAAATTAAGATGTACTTTCATGTTTGCACACACAATAGCAGGAACACTACTAAAAAACTAATGCACATAGAAATGTAAACAATGACCATGTTGGGCATATAGCAAAATCCATACACACCCTGAGTGTGTAAAACGACTGTTAAAAGAGCGAAATGTATTATTAAATATTTAACCTGCGTAGTATACAAAGCACCATCCTAGTAAGGTATCCATTTTACGAACTTTGTATGGTATCTAACGGGGACGGCTGGAGAACTCTGTACATGTAGACTACACAGCGCAGGGTGAACAGACCCAGCTCGGGAGGAACACCTGTGCAGCAACAGGACATCAGGTATTATTTATCTCTGAACTGACATACGTATTTCATAAGCTGCATTCCGCAACTATTAACGATGTCTTCCATCTTGTAAATATAAGACCACTTACGCCACACCGTTCTCATTCCCATAATCATAGTTCGTTCTCCACTAATGTAACCACTTCTCTCTGATCAGCAGTCAGCTGCAGAGAGATACACGCTGCATGTTGAAGCGAGTCGTGCAGTCACCTGCAGAAAGTTACACGCTGTATGTTAAAGCGAATCATGCAGTTAACTGCAGAGAGATACACGCTGTATGTTAAAGTGAGTCATGCAGTCACCTGCAGAAAGATAAATATAGAATGTTGAAGCGAGTCGTACAGCCAGCTGGATCTTTGTGTCGGGTGTAAGATGGGTCATTGTGTCGGGTGTAAGATAGGTCATTATGTCGGATGTAAGATGGGTCATTGTGTCGGGTGTAAGATGGGTGATTGTGTCGGGCGTAAGATGGGTGATTGTGTCGGGTGTAAGATGAGTCATTATGTTGGGTGTAAGATGGCTGATTGTGTCGGGTGTAAGATGGGTCATTGTGTAGCGTGTAAGATGAGTCATTGTGTCGGGTGTACGATGGGTCATAATGTCGGGTGTAAGATGGATGATTGTGTTGGGTGTAAGATGAGTCATTGTGTCGGGTGTAAGATGGGTCATAATGTCGGGTGAAAGATGGGTGATTGTGTCGGGTGTAAGATGGGTGATTGTGTCGGGTGTAAGATGGGTCATTATGTCGGGTGTAAGATGGGTGATTTTTTCGGGGTAAGATGGGTGATTGTGTAGGGTGTAAAGATGGGTCATAATGTCGGGTGTAAGATGGGTCATTGTGTCGGGTGTTAGATGGGTGATTGTGTCGGATGTAAGATGGGTGATAGTGTCGGGTGTAAGATGGGTGATTTAGTCGGGTGTAAGATAGGTGATTGTGTCGGGTGTAAGATGAGTCATTATGTCGGGTGTAAGATGTGTCATTGTGTCTGGTGTAAGATGAGTCATTGTGTCGGGTGTAAGATGGGTGATTGTGTCGGGGTAAGATGGAAGATTGTGTCGGGTGTAAGATGGGTCATGGTGTCGGATGTAAGATGGGTGATTGTGTCGGGTGTAAGATGAGTCATTGTGTAGGGTGTAAGATGGGTGATTGTGTCGGGTGTAAGATGAGTCATTGTGTCGGGTGTAAGATGGGTGATTGTGTCGGGTGTAAGGTGTGTCATTATGTCAGGTGTAAGATGGCTGATTGTGTCGGGTGTAAGATGGGGGATTGTGTCGGGTGTACGATGGGTCATTGTGTAGCGTGTAAGATGAGTCATTGTGTCGTGTGTAAGATGGGTCATAATGTCGGGTGTAGGATGGGCTATTGTGTAGGGTGTAAGATGAGTCATTGTGTCGGGTGTAAGTCATTATGACTCATCTTATACCCGACATTATGACCCATCTTATGCCCGACACATTCACCCATCTTACCCCGAAGCAATTACCCATCTTACACCCGACACAATCATCCATTTCACGCCCGACACAATAACTCATCTTACACCCGACGCAATGACACATCTTACACCCGACGCAATGACTCATCTTACACCCGACATATTGACCCATCTTACGCCCGACACAATGAGTCATCTTACACCCGACACAATGACTCATCTTACGCCCGACACAATCAGCCATCTTACACCAGACACAATCAGCCATCTTACACCAGACACAATGACTCATCTTACACCCGACACAATCACCCATCTTACATCCGACAAAATCACCCATCTTACACCCGACACAATCACACATCTTACACCCGACACAATCACTCATCTTACACCCGACATTATGACCCATCTTACACACGACACAATGACTCATCTTACACGCTACACAATGACCCATCTTACACCCGACACAATCCCCCATCTTACACCCGACACAATCAGCCATCTTACACCTGACATAATGACACACCTTACACCCGACACAATCACCCATCTTACACCCGACACAATGACTCATCTTACACCCGACACAATCACCCATCTTACACCCTACACAATGACTCATCTTACACCCGACACAATCACCCATCTTACATCCGACACCATGACCCATCTTACACCCGACACAATCTTCCATCTTACCCCGACACAATCACCCATCTTACACCCGACACAATCACCCATCTTACACCCTACACAATGACTCATCTTACACCAGACACAATGACTCATCTTACACCCGACATAATGACTCATCTTACACCCGACACAATCAGCCATCTTACACCCGACATTATGACCCATCTTACACCCGACACAATGACTCATCTTACACCAGACACAATGACCCATCTTACACCCGACATTATGACCCATCTTACACCCGACACAATCACCCATCTTACGGCCGACACAATGACCCATCTTACACCCGACACAATCAGCCATCTTACACCAGACACAATGACTCATCTTTCCCCCGACACAATCACCCATCTTACGGCCGACACAATGACCCATCTTACACCCGACACAATCAGCCATCTTACACCAGACACAATGACTCATCTTACACCCGACATAATCACCCATCTAACATCCGACAAAATGACCCATCTTACGGCCGACACAATGACCCATCTTACACCCGACACAATCACCCATCTTACACCAGACACAATGACTCATCTTACACCCGACATAATGACTCATCTTACACCCGACACAATCAGCCATCTTACACCAGACACAATGACTCATCTTACACCCGACATAATCACCCATCTAACATCCGACAAAATGACCCATCTTACGGCCGACACAATGACCCATCTTACACCCGACACAATCAGCCATCTTACACCAGACACAATGACTCATCTTACACCCGACATAATGACTCATCTTACACCCGACACAATCACCCATCTTACAACTGACAAAATCACCCATCTTACACCCGACACAATCACCCATCTTACATCCTATACAATCACCCATCTTACCCCGAAGCAATGACCCATCTTACACCCGACATAATCACCCATCTTACACCCGACAAAATCACCCATCTTACAACAGACAAAATCACCCATCTTACACCCGACACTATCACCAATCTTACCCCGACACAATCACCCATCTTACACCCGACACAATCACCCATCTTACACTTGACACAATCACCTATCTTACAACCGACACAATGACCCATCTTACACCCTACACAATGACTCAACTTACACCCGACAAATCACCCATCTTACACCCGACACAATGACCCATCTTACACCCGAGACAATCAACCATCTTACACCCGATATAGTGACTCATCTTACACCCGAAACAATCACCCATCTTACACCCGACATTATGACCCATCTTACACCCGACACAATCACCTATCTCACCCCGAAGCAATGACCCATCTTTCACCCGACATTATGACCCATCTTTCACCCGACACAATCACCCATCTTACGGCCGACACAATGACCCATCTTACACCCGACACAATCAGCCATCTTACACCAGACACAATGACTCATCTTACACCCGACATAATCACCTATCTTACATCCGACAAAATGACCCATCTTACGGCCGACACAATGACCCATCTTACACCCGACATAATCACCCATCTAACATCCGACAAAATGACCCATCTTACGGCTGACACAATGACCCATCTTACACCCGACACAATCAGCCATCTTACACCAGACACAATGACTCATCTTACACCCGACATAATGACTCATCTTACACCCGACACAATCACCCATCTTACAACCGACAAAATCACCCATCTTACACCCGACACTATCACCCATCTTACCCCGACACAATCACCCATCTTACACCCGACACAATCACCCATCTTACATCCTATACAATCACCCATCTTACCCCGAAGCAATAACCCATCTTACACCCGACATAATCACCCATCTTACACCAGACACAATCACCCGTCTTACACCAGACACAATGACTCATCTTACGCCCGACACAATCACCCATCTTGCATCCGACAAAATCACCCATCTTACACCCGACACAATCACACATCTTACACCCGACACAATCACTCATCTTACACCCGACATTATGACCCATCTTACACACGACACAATGACTCATCTTACACGCTACACAATGACCCATCTTACACCCGACACAATCCCCGATCTTACACCCGACACAATCAGCCATCTTACACCTGACATAATGACACACCTTACACCCGACACAATCACCCATCTTACACCCGACACAATCACCCATCTTACACCCGACACAATCACCCATCTTACCCCGAAAAAATAACCAATCTTACACCCGACATAATGACCCATCTTACACCCGACACTATCACCCATCTTACACCCGACACAATGACCCATCTTTCACCCGACACAATCAGCCATCTTACACCAGACACAATGACTCATCTTACACCCGACATAATGACCCAACTAACACCCGACACTATCACCCATCTTACAACCGAAAAAATCACCCATCTTACCCCGACACAATCACCCATCTTACACCCGACAAAATCACCCATCTTACCCCGACACAATCACCCATCTTACACCGGACACCATCACCCATCTTTCACAAGACACAATGACCCATCTTACATCCTACACAATCACCCATCTAACACCCAACACAATAACTCATCTTACACCCGAAACAATGACTCATCTTACACGCTACATAATCACCCATCTAACATCCGACAAAATGACTCATCTTACACCCGACACAATCACCCATCTTACACCCAACACAATCACCCATCTTACACCCGACACAATCACCTATCTTACAGCCGATACAATGACCCATCTTAAACCCTACACAATGACTCATCTTACACCCGACACAATCACCCATCTTACACCCGACATTATTACCCATCTTACACCCGACACAATCACCCATCTTACCCCGAAGCAATCACCCATCTTACACCCGACACAATCACCCATTTCACGCCCAACACAATCACCCATCTTACACCCGACACAATCACCCATCTTACACCCTACACAATGACTCATCTTACACACGACACAATCAGCCATCTTACACCAGACACAATGACTCATCTTACACCCGAAACAATGACTCATCTTACACCCGACACAATGACCCATCTTACGCCCGACATTATGACTCATCTTACGCCCGACATTATGACCCATCTTATGCCCGACACATTCACCCATCTTACCCCGAAGCAATTACCCATCTTACACCCGACACAATCACCCATTTCACGCCCAACACAATCACCCATCTTACACCCGACACAATCACCCATCTTACACCCTACACAATGACTCATCTTACACGCGACACAATGACTCATCTTAAACCGACACTATGACCCATCTTACACCTGACACAATCAGCCATCTTACACCCGACTTTATGACCCATCTTACACCCGACACAATGACTCATCTTACACCAGACACAATGACCCATCTTACACCCGACATTATGACCCATCTTACACCCGACACAATGACTCATCTTACACCCTACACAATAACCCATCTTACACCCGACATTATGACCCATCTTACACCCGACACAATGACGCATCTTACACGCTACACAATCACCCATCTTACACCCGACACAATCACCCATCTTACACCCGACACAATGACTCATCTTACACCCAACACAATAACTCATCTTACACCCGATATAGTGACTCATCTTACACCCTAAACAATGACTCATCTATCACGCTACACAATGACCAATCTTACACCCGACACAACCACCCATCTTACACCCGATACAATCAGCCATCTTACACGGAAACATAATGACTCATCTTACACCCGACACAATCACCCATCTTACACCCGACACTATCACCCATCTTACACCCTACACAATCACCTATTTTACACCCTACACAATGACTCATCTTACACCCGACACAATCACCCATCTTACACCCGACACAATCACCCATCTTACACCCGACACTATCACCCATCTTACACCCGACACAATCACCCATCTTACACCCGACACAATGACCCATCTTAAACCCTACACAATGACTCATCTTACACCCGACACAATCACCCATCTTACACCCGACACAATGACACCTGAAAGTGAAGATAGAAATTTTCATTCTAAATGTTTTGTCAGTAAGGAGTGGATATATTTGTAACACCACACAAGAGACGTCCAAGAAAGATTGTGTTATGTACACAATATTTCGTGTGTTTACGACTGAATGTTACCGAACTATACATGACCTTCAGGGTGACCTCTGATAAAGGTCAAGGTTACCAGAAATTCCTGATAATCCAAAACATTTTAGAATGCTTAAAAATACTGAAAACATTCTCGTATTGTGCTAATTAAGACAATGTGAAGGTCATTATCACATTACTGACTTGATAAGAATATAATTCAGATAGCATACTGCTATGCAATAGTGAAATGTTCTGGTAGTTCATGGCTGTGATTGACCGTTGAGCTCACTGGATCGGAAATGCATTTTACGTCGTAAGTAAGGCAGCAAGAGGTATGAAACTTTCTGTTTCAAAGTTGTACTGCATTGGACGTGTGAGTTTCCAAAACACAAGTGATATAAACACATCAGGAGTGCTTATGGCTTTGTTATTGAGGTAGCTACAAAGGCATGATACTTTCTGTTTCAAAATTTTGAAGATTTGGGGGGTGTTTTCAAAAACCAGAAGTGCTTATAATGTCATGTTGTATTGTTTGCTTCTCGTAACACGCACCGTATTATCTGCCATCATGTGCTATTGTTGAAGTCAGCCGTCAACTGGTTTGGTGAAGTCCAAATGGTTTGTCGTGGGTTTGGAGCATTCGGGAAAAAGGCGGATGGGCTTTCATTAGTGTATGGAAGCCATCGTCACCAGTGACTTTATCTTGTATGAAGTATGGTAAGCCATCGTCACCAGTGACTTTATCTTGTATGAAGTATGGTAAGCCATTGTCACCAGTGACTTTATTTTGTATGAAGTATGGTAAGCCATCATCACCAGTGACTTTATCTTGTATGAAGTATGGTAAGCCATCGTCACCAGTGACTTTACCTTGTATAAAGTATGGTAAGCCATCGTCACCAGTAACTTTATCTTGTATAAAGTATGGTAAGCCATCGTCACCAGTGACTTTATCTTGTATGAAGTATGGTAAGCCATCGTCACCAGTGACTTTATCTTGTATGAAGTATGGTAAGCCATCGTCACCAGTGACTTTATTTTGTATGAAGTATGGTAAGCCATCATCACCAGTGACTTTATCTTGTATAAAGTATGGTAAGCCATCGTCACCAGTGACTTTATCTTGTATAAAGTATGGTAAGCCATCGTCACCAGTGACTTTATCTTGTATGAAGTATGGTAAGCCATCGTCACCAGTGACTTTATCTTGTATGAAGTATGGTAAGCCATCGTCACCAATGACTTTATCTTGTATGAAGTATGGTAAGCCATTGTCACCAGTGACTTTATTTTGTATGAAGTATGGTAAGCCATCATCACCAGTGACTTTATCTTGTATAAAGTATGGTGAGCCATCGTCACCAGTGACTTTATCTTGTATAAAGTATGGTAAGCCATCGTCACCAGTGACTTTATCTTGTATGAAGCATGGTAAGCCATCGTCACCAGTGACTTTATCTTGTATGAAGTATGGTAAGCCATTGTCACCAATGACTTTATCTTGTATGAAGTATGGTAAGCCATTGTCACCAGTGACTTTATCTTGTATAAAGTATGGTAAGCCATCATCATCAGTGACTTTATCTTGTATGAAGTATGGTAAGCCATCATCACCAGTGACTTTATTTTGTATGAAGTATGGTAAGCCATCGTCACCAGTCACATTATTTTGTACATTATTATTTCGAGTATAAGCCATTATACATTTTGTTGAGAATAGCTAAAAGGTTATCCTAAGTGAACAGGTGTTCTTGGGCAAAGATGTTAAGGGGAAGAGGGAGGAGGGTGGACGCTTTTGAGTAGAGGAGTGAGGAGGAAGGGGGTACAGTGGTGGATTAGGTAAACGTATTACTGGCGGACATGTGTCTATGTCGCTTTATTATGCGTATTTAACCAGATCAACATCAAAATGATAAACCACAAGCACGGGCAACAGAGTTGTGTCTCATATCCAGCGCTGCAGGTGTGACATGTGTGTACATCTATCTAATATACATTACTAAAGGCATACCTGAGTCTGAATTTCCTTGATTCAACACGAAAACAGCAGAGGAGGTAGGGTTCTTTTCAAAGAAATGCTTCATAGACTACGTGTTAGTCTACAGGAAGTGGTGCTTATGACGTACATATATATGTTACTGGTGGGTACTTACAAGCAATAGAAGTTTATCACTGATAAGAGAAGTGATGCATATTACGTAGTCTGATATACTGTAGGATCTATATGTAACACTGATAAGAGGAGTGCTGCATATTACGTAGTCTGATATACTGTAGGATCTACATATAACACTGATGAAGGAAGTGCTTCATATTACGTAGTCTGATATACTGTAGGATCTACCTATAACACTGATGATATAAGTGCTCCATATTACGTAGTCTGATATACTGTCTGATCTATATGTAACACTGATAAGAGAAGTGATGCATATAACGTAGTCTGATATACTGTAGGATCTATATGTAACACTGATGATAGAAGTTCTGCATATTACTCAGTCTGATATACTGTAGGATCTACATATAACACTGATAAGAGTAGTTCTGCATACTGCGTAGTCTGACAAACAGTAGGATCTATTTGTAACACTGATAATAGAAGTTCTTCATGTTACGTAGTCTGATATACTGTAGGATCTATATGTAATACTGATGATAGAAGTTCTGCATGTTACGTAGACTGATATACTGTAGGATCTATATGTAACACTGATAATAGAAGTTCTGCATGTTACGTAGACTGATATACTGTTTTTTGTACCGGGGAGGCGGGTTTCCGATCTGCAAGTAGTCGATACATCCCTGTACACTGCTGGTACACCTCCATCTCCACAGACATATTCACCCCGGGATCTCATATACACCATACTAGTGTAATAGCTTTGGCATCGGACCTTGCAAGCATAATTGACATGACCTCATTTATATGGAGGCCACGAACATATAAACTAATTACCATAAACCAGAATGTCTGACACATGCCTTAACAAATATAACCGCACGCTGGCTTCCGGTCATGAGGAAATTGACACATATTGATTGTACAGTTCTCTGTTGATCTGGAGTAAAGCATATGGCTGAATACATACTAATTTACTTCATAAAATGAAGAGTTCTGCAAATAACATTGTTACATGTATAACTATTTCCACAAATACTGCTTGCAACTACAACCACCGTGTTGTTGCTACAACTGTTGCTTGCAACTACAACCACAGTGCTGTTGCTACAACTGTTGCTTGCAACTACAACCACCGTGCTGTTGCTACAACTGTTGCTTGCAACGACAAACACCGTGTTGTTGCTACAACTGTTGCTTGCAAATACAACCACCGTGCTGTTGCTACAACTGCTGCTTGCAACGACAACCACCGTGTTGCTGCTACAACCTTTGCTTGCAACGACAACCACCGTACTGTTGCTAAAAGGTCTGCTTGCAACTACAACCACCGTGCTGTTGCTACAACTGTTGCTTGCAACTACAACCACCGTGCTGTTGCTACAACTGTTGCTTGCAACTACAACCACCGTGCTGTTGCTACAACTGTTGCTTGCAACTACAACCAGCGTGCTGTTGCTACAACTGTTGCTTGCAACTACAACCACCGTGCTGTTGCTACAACTGTTGCTTGCAACTACAACAACCAGGCTGTTGCTACAACTACAGCTTGCAACTACAACCACCGTGCTGTTGCTACAACTACACCTTGCAACTACAACCACCGTGCTGTTGCTACAACTGTTGCTTGCAACTACAACCACCGTGCTGTTGCTAAAAGGTCTGCTTGCAACTACAACCACCGTGCTGTTGCTACAACTGTTGCTTGCAACTACAACCACCGTGCTGTTGCTACAACTGTTGCTTGCAACTGCAACCACCGTGCTGTTGCTACAACTACAGCTTGCAACTACAACCAGCGTGCTGTTGCTACAACTGTTGCTTGCAACTACAACCAGCGTGCTGTTGCTACAACTGTTGCTTGCAACGACAACCAGCGTGCTGTTGCTACAACTGTTGCTTGCAACGTCAACCACCGTGTTGTTGCTACAACTGTTGCTTACAAATACAACCACCGTGCTGTTGCTACAACTGTTGCTTGCAACGACAACCACCGTGCTGTTGCTGCAACTGTTGCTTGCGACTACAACCACCACGCTGTTGCTTTAACTACCGCTTACAACGACAACCACCGTGGATCCCATGTTACATCTGTTTGCTACCATCGTACTGCCTCTGATACCACAGTACAGTTGATACCACGTCAAGCTCTATTTTTAAAGCAACAAATAATTATCTGTCATGTGTGATCGTTTATAGTCGTAGACAAGACGACACGTTCTTTTGTTATTGTAAACGGTTCATGTTTGGTGTCAGTAAAGAGAAGCGATGTTTTGGGGAAAATGCTGTGTAACGCAAACGTGTTCGTTTGCTCTGTCAAGGTCACACTGACAACGCTCAAGGGAAGCCAGTCCTTTTAAAACCGAAATTGTGATTATAGGAAAAACCTCATATATTATCATTTGTATCAAAGCCACTTTGAATTGCCAAGTGTTCCAATAAAGTAAATAAATATAAAACCAATCAGAAGAAACCTTGCAGGATCCTGAAGTAGTATGCCGTCCACACTTAAATATTCGTAAGTATAATCTAAACAGTCTTCAGCATTTTGTTGATAGATTGTGTTTAGACTCATCATGAACCGATCACGAAAGTACAAATTCGTGTTGGGCAATAGATGATGTGTTCCTGCTGGATTCATAAGACAAATACGGACATGACAAAGGTGCTTCAGGTATAGCACAAACAGATTGTATGATGTCAAGTATTTTAGCGAATCGATTATGTAAAACAGACATGTCCCCTCTTACTTATTGCAAACATCTTGACATTTGCCTAAACTGGACCTTCACAACAGACAACACCTTAACCTTTGCTTAAACTGGACCTGCACAACAGACAACATTTTCACCTTAAACTGGTCCTCCACAACAGACAACATCTTCACCTTTGCTCAAACTGGTCCTCCACAACAGACAACATCTTCACATTTGCTTAAACTGGTCCTCCACAACAGACAACATCTTCACCTTTGCTTTAACTGGTCCCCCACAACAGAAAACATTTTCACCTTTGCTTAAACTGGTCCTCCACAACAGACAACATCTTCACCTTTGCTTAAACTGGACCTCCACAACAGACAACATCTTCACATTTGCTTAAACTGGTCCTAAACAACAGACAACATCTTCACCTTTGCTAAAATTGTCCTCCATAACAGACAACATCTTCACCTTTGCTTAAACTGGTCCTCCACAACAGACAACATCTTCACCTTTGCTTAAACTGTCCTCTACAACAGACAACATCTTCACCTTTACTGAAACTGGTCCCCCGCAACAGACAGTATATTCACCTTTGCTTAAACTTGTCCTCCACAACAGACAACATCTTCACCTTTGCTTAAACTGGTCCTGCACAACAGACAACATCTTCACCTTTGCTTAAACTGGTCCTCCACAACAGACAACATCTTCACCTTTGCTTGAACTGGTCCTCCACAACAGACAACATATTCACCTTGGCTTAAACTAGTCCTTCAAAATACACAACATCTTCACCTTTGCAAGAGGCCTTTTTGAAACTTAAAAAATGATCTCATACTTTGCATTAAAAACATATTTAGTCTACATACAAAAACCAGGGACCCACCCATCCCTTCCGAATCTCAAATTACTGTTCCCTAAATATTTTGGTATAATGCCTAATTCCGAGCAGTTTGTGTGGCTGAATGCTTCACAACAGACATATTCACCCTCTCTTCACTGTTGTTTAACAACAGACATATTATTACACTCTTTCTGTGAACGTAGTGCCCCTTAACCTAATGCCCGGAAAGGACTGCTTAAGAATTGTAAAGCAAATGACAGTGGGAACTGTGGAAAGTATGAACACTGACATTGGGAAGTGAGGAAACTGACAGTGGTAACTGTGGAAACTGAAAGTGGGAACTGAGGAAACTGACAGTGGGAACTGTGGAAGGTGAGGAAACTGACAGTGGGTACTGTGGAAAGTGAGGGAACTGACAGTAGAAACTGTGGAAACTGACAGTGGGAACTGTGGAAACTGACAGTGGGAACTGTGGAAACTGACAGTGGGAACTGTGGAAAGTGAGGGAACTGACAGTTGGAAGTGTGGAAACTGATAGTGGGAAGTGTGGAAACTGACAGTGGTAAGTGAGGAAACTGAGAGTGAGAAGTGAGGAAACTGACAGTGGGAAGTGTGGAAACTGACAGTGGGAACTGTGGAAAGTGAGGAAACTGACAGTGGGAACTGTGGAATCTGACAGTGGGAACTGTTGAAACTGAAAGTGGGAACTGTGGAAACTGACAGTGGGAACTGTGGAAATTGAGGGAACTGACAGTTGGAAGTGTGGAAACTGACAGTGGTAAGTGAGGAAACTGACAGTGAGAAGTAAGGAAACTGACAGTGGGAACTGTGGAAACTGAAAGTGGGAACTGTGGAAACTGACAGTTGGAACTGTGGAAGGGGAGGAAACTGGCAGTGGGAACTGTGGAAAGTGAGGGAACTGACAGTGGGAACTGTTGAAACTGACAGTGGGAACTGTTGAAACTGACAGTGGGAACTGTGGAAACTGACAGTGGGAACTGTGGAAAGTGAGGAAACTGACAGTGGGAACTTTGGAAACTGAGAGTGGGAACTGTTGAAACTGAAAGTGGAAACTGGAAACTGACAGTTGGAACTGTGGAAAGTGAGGGAACTGACAGTGGGAAGTGTGGAAACTGATAGTGGGAAGTGTGGAAACTGACAGTGGTAAGTGAGGAAACTGAGAGTGAGAAATGAGGAAACTGACAGTGGGAAGTTTGGAAATTGACAGTGGTAAGTGAGGAAACTGACAGTGGGAAGTGAGGTAACTGACAGTGGGAAGTGAGGAAACTGAAAGTGGGAAGTGTGGAAACTGACAGTGGGAACTGTGGAAATTGAGGGAACTGACTGTGGGAAGTGTCGAAACTGATAGTGGGAAGTGTGGAAACTGACAGTGGGAAGTGAGGAAACTGACTGTGAGAAGTGAGGAAACTGACAGTGGGAAGTGTGGAAATTGACAGTGGGAAGTGAGGAAACTGACAGTGGGAAGTGAGGTAACTGACAGTGGGAAGTGAGGAAACTGAAAGTGGGAAGTGTGGAAACTGACAGTGGGAAGTGAGGAAACTGACAGTGAGAAGATAGGAAACTGACAGTGGGAAGTGAGGAAACTGACAGTGGGAAGTGTGGAAATTGACAGTGGGAAGTGTGGAAACTGACAGTGTGAAGTGAGGAAACTGACAGTGGGAAGTGAGGAAACTGACAGTGGGAAGTGAGGTAACTGACAGTGGTAAGTGAGGAAACTGAAAGTGGGAAGTGTAGAAACTGACAGTGGGAAGTGAGGAAACTGACAGTGAGAAGTGAGGAAACTGACAGTGGGAAGTGAGGAAACTGACATTGGGAAGTGTGGAAATTGACAGTGGGAAGTGAGGAAACTGACAGTGGGAAGTGAGGTAACTGACAGTGGTAAGTGAGGAAACTGAAAGTGGGAAGTGTGGAAACTGACAGTGGGAAGTGAGGAAACTGAAAGTGGGAACTGTCGAAACTGACAGTGGTAACTGTGGAAGGAGAGGAAACTGACAGTGGGAACTATGGAAAGTGAGGGAACTGACAGTGGGAACTGTGGAAACTGACAGTGGGAACTGTGGAAAGTGAGAAAACTGACAGTGGGAACTTTGGAAACTGAGAGTGGGAACTGTGGAAACTGAAAGTGGAAAGTGGAAACTGACAGTTGGAACTGTGGAAAGTGAGGGAACTGACAGTAGGAAGTGTGGAAACTGATAGTGGGAAGTGTGGAAACTGACAGTGGTAAGTGAGGAAACTGACAGTGGGAAGTGAGGAAACTGACAGTGGGAACTGTGGAAACTGACAGTGGGAAGTGAGGAAACTGACAGTGGAAAGTGAGGATTCTAACAGTGGGAAGTGAGGATCCTAACAGTGGGAAGTGTGGAAACTGACAGTGGGAAGTGAGGATTCTAACAGTGGGAAGTGAGGATCCTAACAGTGGGAAGTGTGGAAACTGACTGTGGGAAGTGTGGAAACTGACAGTGGGAACTGTGGAAACTGAGAGTGGGAAGTGAGGAAACTGACAGTGGAAAGTGAGGAAACTGAGAGTGGGAAGTGTAGAAACTGACAGTGGGAAGTGAGGAAACTGACAGTGAGAAGTGAGGAAACTGACAGTAGGAAGTGTGGAAACTGACAGTGGGAAGTGTGGAAACTGACAGTGGGAACTGTGGAAAGTGAGGAAACTGACAGTGGGAACTGTGGAATCTGACAGTGGGAACTGTTGAAACTGAAAGTGGGAACTGTGGAAACTGACAGTGGGAACTGTGGAAATTGAGGGAACTGACAGTTGGAAGTGTGGAAACTGATAGTGGGAAGTGTGGAAACTGACAGTGGGAAGTGAGGATTCTAACAGTGGGAAGTGAGGATCCTAACAGTGGGAAGTGTGGAAACTGACTGTGGGAAGTGTGGAAACTGACAGTGGGAACTGTGGAAACTGACAGTGGGAAGTGTGGAAACTGAATGCTGGAACTATGTTAATTTGGAAACTCACAGTGTAACTGTGGAAACAGACAGTGAAAACACTAGCAACCGAAAGTGGCGGCTGTGATAACTGACAGTGGGAACTGTGGAAACTGTTCGTGGAGCTGGTCAGTGAGAAAAACCTTAATCGATGTACAAGTTACCAACTACTGAGAAATGTAACTCACATATGTTTCTCATTATGCTGAAATTGACACTTGTTTATTTCATTTGCATATGTCAATTGCTACAAGATACAATAAGCCAGAGGATGTACAATTACTTTGAAACAATGACAAATGTGTATCATGTTGTAAATACCCAATATTTTGATAAATTGCAGCCTTTGTCACATGTGATCTTTATCCAGGAGCCTCCCATTACGAGCTGCCTGTTGCTAGGTACAGGGAGATGGCAGGCACCGAGTTAAGTACTCCAATGGCGACTTTACTTCCTGGCATGGAGCAGAATATCTCACAAGCAAATGAGGAAAATTGCCGACCTTCCACACCTTTGAACTTCAATTACAAACATGTGTCAAAAATTATGATATTGACATTCGAAATGTCAATCTTTGCGTGGATGAAACATCCCTCGCATGCATTCCGCTTTGTGTAGTCCTACGAGTACCGTAATCTGATTATCAGACAGATTTTAACATCGTCCAGATAAATCTTTGGTCAAATGCACTCGTTAGAGCCTACAGATTCCAAATCGGATCCAAACATACAAATTAATTCATTCTTTCACACTGTATGAATGTCTCAGTGATATTTTGAAGTTTACGCAACCCGGGGCTGAGCAAGAGTGTTATAACAAAATGTGTTTTCTTTGAAACGGCTCTTGCTGTGGCTGGTATTTAGGATAAACCTGAATAGCTAATGTTTCGAGATTACCACCCATGTTAGTTATGAATAACAGAGACTTATTTACAAGCCAGTTTCCATAACAGATCAGGATAGTGGAGAGCCGGTACACCATGTCACGTGATGTGCTGGATGCGCGGAGTGGAGTGGAGGATAGTTACACTACATGTACATTGCTTCTTCTAAATCACACTTTGTAACATTTTATTCCAATTACTCAAATGGTCATATTATTACACGTTATAGTTAGTATTTCAAAACATATCCTTTATTTATTGTGGGTTTCTGATTTGTCACCGATGATACTCTTGCATGTTTCCAGGGAATGCACGCTATCGAATTACGATGTGCAGGAAATGCAGTTAAAAAGGTTTTGATTTGTAAATTATGAAAATAAAAGGGTGAGATCCAAGACTGCAAGACTACTTAAATTAAATGTTTTACATCGGCGTATTGATATGATGCACATGTATCGGACGGAAGATGTAATTTGTGTAATCTGAGAGTGCCGGCCTATAAGCATGGCTTCATGTCACAATTCCGTGGCCATATTCCTATTAGAAAGCGTGTTGGGATTAAGGGTGAGAGTTTCCAATAACCTTACACAATGTTTTTTGCCGTGCCTGGTAATCTAAACAAACGCCAGTTCGTAACACTACATGAAGTATAACTCTACAACGTCTCCCGCATAATAACACACTACAAACATTTAATGACGACTTTGGCCTTTCAAATTATTCAATGAGTCATTTTTGTGATATAGTGAAAAATAATCAGGGTTTGATAAAGTCACATATGACATATCATTATCGTTTTTATTGCGTAGTTTCCACAACTAGTAAATCTTTGAAGTATGTAAACATAGTACATATAGAGTGAAGGAGTACATATAGAGTGAAGGAGTACATATAGAGTGAAGGAGTACATATAGAGTGAAGGAGTACATATAGAGTGAAGTAGTACATATAGAGTGAAGGAGTACATATAGAGTGAAGGAGTACATATAGAGTGAAGGAGTACATATAGAGTGAAGGGGTACATATAGAGTGAAGGGGTACATATAGAGTGAAGGAGTACATATAGAGTGAAGGAGTACATATAGAGTGAAGTAGTACATATAGAGTGAAGGGGTACATATAGAGTGAAGGGGTACATATAGAGTGAAGGAGTACATATAGAGTGAAGGAGTACATATAGAGTGAAGGAGTACATATAGAGTGAAGTAGTACATATAGAGTGAAGTAGTACATATAGAGTGAAGTAGTACATATAGAGTGAAGGGGTACATATAGAGTGAAGTAGTACATACAGAGTGAAGTAGTACATATAGAGTGAAGGAGTGAAGGAGTACATATAGAGTGAAGGAGTACATATAGAGTGAAGGAGTACATATAGAGTGAAGGAGTACATATAGAGTGAAGGAGTGAAGGAGTACATATAGAGTGAAGGAGTACATATAGAGTGAAGGAGTACATATAGAGTGAAGGAGTGAAGGAGTACATATAGAGTGAAGGGGTACATATAGAGTGAAGGGGTACATATAGAGTGAAGGAGTACATATAGAGTGAAGTAGTACATATAGAGTGAAGGAGTGAAGGAGTACATATAGAGTGAAGGAGTACATATAGAGTGAAGGAGTACATATAGAGTGAAGGAGTACATATAGAGTGAAGGAGTGAAGGAGTACATATAGAGTGAAGGAGTACATATAGAGTGAAGGAGTACATATAGAGTGAAGGAGTGAAGGAGTACATATAGAGTGAAGGGGTACATATAGAGTGAAGGAGTACATATAGAGTGAAGGAGTGAAGGAGTACATATAGAGTGAAGGGGTACATATAGAGTGAAGGAGTACATATAGAGTGAAGTAGTACATATAAAGTGAAGGAGTACATATAGAGTGAAGGGGTACATATAGAGTGAAGGAGTGAAGGAGTACATATAGAGTGAAGGAGTACATATAGAGTGAAGTAGTACATATAGAGTGAAGTAGTACATATAGAGTGAAGTAGTACATATAGAGTGAAGGAGTGAAGGAGTACATATAGAGTGAAGGGGTACATATAGAGTGAAGTAGTACATATAGAGTGAAGTAGTACATATAGAGTGAAGTAGTACATATAGAGTGAAGTAGTACATATAGAGTGAAGTAGTACATATAGAGTGAAGGAGTACATATAGAGTGAAGGAGTACATATAGAGTGAAGTAGTACATATAGAGTGAAGTAGTACATATAAAGTGAAGGGGTACATATAGAGTGAAGGAGTACATATAGAGTGAAGTAGTACATATAGAGTGAAGGGGTACATATATAGTGAAGGGGTACATATAGAGTGAAGGAGAACATATAGAGTGAAGGAGTACATATAGAGTGAAGTAGTACATATAGAGTGAAGGAGTACATATAGAGTGAAGGAGTGAAGGAGTACATATAGAGTGAAGGGGTACATATAGAGTGAAGGGGTACATATAGAGTGAAGGAGTACATATAGAGTGAAGTAGTACATATAAAGTGAAGGAGTACATATAGAGTGAAGGGGTACATATAGAGTGAAGGAGTACATATAGAGTGAAGGAGTACATATAGAGTGAAGTAGTACATATAGAGTGAAGGGGTACATATAGAGTGAAGGGGTACATATAGAGTGAAGGAGTACATATAGAGTGAAGTAGTACATATAGAGTGAAGGAGTACATATAGAGTGAAGTAGTACATATAGAGTGAAGGAGTACATATAGAGTGAAGGAGTACATATAGAGTGAAGGAGTGAAGGAGTACATATAGAGTGAAGGAGTACATATAGAGTGAAGTAGTACATATAGAGTGAAGGAGTACATATAGAGTGAAGGAGTGAAGGGGTACATATAGAGTGAAGGAGTACATATAGAGTGAAGGAGTACATATAGAGTGAAGTAGTACATATAAAGTGAAGGAGTACATATAGAGTGAAGGAGTGAAGGAGTATACATATAGAGTGAAGGAGTACGTATAGAGTGAAGGCATATAGTGATGCTAGTTCGACCAGTAAATGGCAAGGCTTAGATACACACATGTTTACAGACATTTAAAGACATATGTGGTTTCTAACTCCTGGATAGTGATTGCTCTGGGAAGCATCATCCAATCCATGCAAATGGCATCGCCACTTCTTGTTGGCATGTTCTCCTGGCAGCATCCATATCTAGTGACTTTTCTGTATTACGTACTTAAGAACGTTTAATACCAATATGTTACCCGCAGATTCAGGGTAGAGGGAAGTAACAGAAATTAATATCACTTAGCCCCATCATCTCAAGCACAATCGGGATAGTCAGGGTAGAGAAGTATGACAAATTAGTATCACTTCGACCCATCTTCAAAGAAACAATCGGGAGATTCAGGGTAGAGAGAAGTATGACATTTTAATATCACTTAGACCCATCGTATCAGACGCAATCGGGAGATGCAGGGTAGAGAGAACTTTGACAAAACAATATCACTTAGACCCATGTTCACAGAAACAATCGGGATATTTAGCATAGAGAGAAGTATGACAAATTAATATCACTTAGATCACATCTTCACAGAAACAATCGGGAGATTAAGCGTAAAGAGAAGTATGACCAATTAATATCACTTTGACCCATCGTCTCAGACGCAATCGGGAGATTCAGGGTAGAGAGAAGTATGACAAATTAATATCACTTAGCCCCATCTTCACAGATACAATCGGGAGATTCAGGGTAGGGAGAAGTATGACAAATTAATATCATTTAGACCCATCTTCAAGGAAACAATCGGGAGATTTAGGGTGGAGAGAAGAATGACCAATAAATATCACTTAGCCCGATCGTCCCAGACGCAATAGGGAGATTCAGGGTAGAGAGAACTTTGACAAAACAATATCACTTAGACCCATCTTCACAGAAACAATCGGGAGATTTAGCGTAGAGAGAAGTATGACAAATTAATATAACTGAGACACATCATCTCTAGATCTGACACAATCGGGAGATTCAGGGTAGAGAGAAGTATGACAAATTAATATCACTTAGACCACATCTTCACAGAAACAATTCGGAGATTAAGCGTAAAGAGAAGTATGACAAATTAATATCACTCAGACCCATCATCTCTGCAAAAATCGGGATATTCAGGGTAGAGAGAAGTATGACCAATTAGTATCACTTACACCGATCTTCACAGAAACAATCAGGAAATTCAGGGTAGAGAGAAGTATGACGAATTAATATCACTTAGACCAATCATCTCTAACACAATCGGGAGATTCAGGGTAGAGAGAAGTATGACATATTAATATCACCTAGACCCATCATCTGTGACAGAATCGGGAGCTTTAGGGTAGAGAGACGTAAGTCAAGTTAATATCACTTAGACCCATCATATCTGACACAATCGGGATATTCAGGGTAGAGAGAAGGATGACAAAACAATATCAATTAGGTCCATCTTCACACAAAGAATCGGGAGATTCAGGGTGGAGAGAAGTATGACAAATTAATATCACTCAGACCCATCATCTCTGACACAATCGGGAGATTCAGGGTAGAGAGAAGTATGACAAATTAATATCACTTAGACCCATCGTCTCAGAAGCAATCGGGAGATTCAGGGTAGAGAGAAGTATGACAAATTTATATCACTTAGACCAGTCTAAACAGAAACAATCAGGAGATTCATGGTAGAGAGAAGTATGACAAATTAATATCACTGAGACACATCATCTCTGACACAATCGGGAGATTCATGGTAGAGAGAAGTATGACAAATTAATATCACCTAGACCCATCTTCACAGAAACAATCGGGAGATTTAGGGTAGAGAGAAGTATGACAAATTAATATCACTAAGACCCATCATCTCTGAAACAATCGGGAGATTCAGGGTAGAGAGACGTAAGTCAAATTAATATCACTTAGACCCATCATCTCTGACATAATCGGAAGATTCAGGGTAGAGAGAAGTATGAGAAATTTATATCACTTAGACCCATCTTCACAGAAATAATCGGGAGATTCAGAGTAGAGAGAAGTGTGACAAATTAATATCACTGAGAGACATCATCTCTGACACAATGGGATGATTCATGGTAGAGAGAAGTATGCGATTAATATCACTTAGACCCATCTTCACAGAAACAATCGGGAGATTAAGGGAAGAGAGAAGTATGAGAAATTAATATCACTTAGTCCCATCTTCACAGAAACAATCGGGAAATTCAGGGTAGAAAGAAGTTTGACAAATTAATATCACTTAGACCCATCTTCACAAAACAATCGGGAGATTCATGGTAGAGAGAAGTATGACAAATTGATATCAATTAGACCCATCATCTCTGACACAATCGGGAGATTCATGGTAGAGAGAAGTATGACAAATTAATATTACTTAAACCCATCATCCCTGCTACAATCGGGAGATTGAGGGTAGGGAGACGTAAGTCAAATAAATATCAGTAAGCCCCAATTTTCACAGACAAAATCGGGTGATTCAGGGTAGAGAGAAGTATGACAACTTAATATCACTTAGCCCATCGTCTCAGACGCAATCGGGAAATTCAGGGTAGAGAGAAGTATGACAAATCAATATCACTTGGAACCATCTTCAGAGAAACAATCGGGAGATTCAGGGTAGAGAGAAGTATGACAAATTAATATCACTTAGACCCATCTTCACAGAAACAATCGGGAGATTCATGGTAGAAAAACGTATGAAAAATTAGTATCACTTAGACCCATCATCTCTGAAACAATCGGGAGATTCGTGGTAGAGAGAAGCATGACAAATTAATATCACTTAGACCCATCTTCACAGAAACAATCGGGAGATTCAGGGTAGAGAGAAGTATGAGAAATTAATATCACTTAGCCCATCGTCTCAGACGCAATCGGGAAATTCAGGGTAGAGAGAAGTATGACAAATTAATATCACTTAGACCCATCATCCCTGCCACAATCGGGAGATTGAGGGCAGGGAGATGTGAGTCAAATTAATATCACTTAGACCCATCATATCTGACACAATCGGGAGATTCAGGGTAGAGAGAAGAATGACAAATTAATATCACTGAGATACATCATCTCTGACACAATCGGGATATTCAGGGTAGAGAGAAGGATGACAAAACAATATCAATTAGGTCCATCTTCACACAAAGAATCGGGAGATTCAGGGTGGAGAGAAGTATGACAAATTAATATCACTCAGACCCATCATCTCTGACACAATCGGGAGATTCAGGGTAGAGAGAAGTATGACAAATTAATATCACCTAGACCCATCTTCACAGAAACAATCGGGAGATTTAGGGTAGAGAGAAGTATGACAAATTAATATCACTAAGACCCATCATCTCTGAAACAATCGGGAGATTCAGGGTAGAGAGACGTAAGTCAAATTAATATCACTTAGACCCATCATCTCTGACATAATCGGAAGATTCAGGGTAGAGAGAAGTATGAGAAATTTATATCACTTAGACCCATCTTCACAGAAATAATCGGGAGATTCAGAGTAGAGAGAAGTATGACAAATTAATATCACTGAGAGACATCATCTCTGACACAATGGGATGATTCATGGTAGAGAGAAGTATGCGATTAATATCACTTAGACCCATCTTCACAGAAACAATCGGGAGATTAAGGGAAGAGAGAAGTATGAGAAATTAATATCACTTAGTCCCATCTTCACAGAAACAATCGGGAAATTCAGGGTAGAAAGAAGTTTGACAAATTAATATCACTTAGACCCATCTTCACGAAACCATCGGGAGATTCATGGTAGAGAGAAGTATGACAAATTGATATCAATTAGACCCATCATCTCTGACACAATCGGGAGATTCATGGTAGAGAGAAGTATGACAAATTAATATTACTTAAACCCATCATCCCTGCTACAATCGGGAGATTGAGGGTAGGGAGACGTAAGTCAAATAAATATCAGTAAGCCCCAATTTTCACAGACAAAATCGGGTGATTCAGGGTAGAGAGAAGTATGACAACTTAATATCACTTAGCCCATCGTCTCAGACGCAATCGGGAAATTCAGGGTAGAGAGAAGTATGACAAATCAATATCACTTGGAACAATCTTCAGAGAAACAATCGGGAGATTCAGGGTAGAGAGAAGTATGACAAATTAATATCACTTAGACCCATCTTCACAGAAACAATCGGGAGATTCATGGTAGAAAAACGTATGAAAAATTAGTATCACTTAGACCCATCATCTCTGAAACAATCGGGAGATTCGTGGTAGAGAGAAGCATGACAAATTAATATCACTTAGACCCATCTTCAAAGAAACAATCGGGAGATTCAGGGTAGAGAGAAGTATGAGAAATTAATATCACTTAGCCCATCGTCTCAGACGCAATCGGGAAATTCAGGGTAGAGAGAAGTATGACAAATTAATATCACTTAGACCCATCATCCCTGCCACAATCGGGAGATTGAGGGCAGGGAGATGTGAGTCAAATTAATATCACTTAGCCCCAATTTTCACAGACAAAATCGGGTGATTCAGGGTAGAGAGAAGTATGACAACTTAATATCACTTAGCCCATCGTCTCAGACGCAATCGGGAAATTCAGGGTAGAGAGAAGTATGACAAATTAATATCACTTAGACCCATCATCCCTGCCACAATCGGGAGATTGAGGGCAGGGAGATGTGAGTCAAATTAATATCACTTAGCCCCAATTTTCACAGACAAAATCGGGTGATTCAGGGTAGAGAGAAGTATGACAAATTAATATCACTTGGAACCATCTGCACAGAAACAATCGGGAGATTCAGGGTAGAGAGAAGTATGAGAAATTAATATCACTGAGACACATCATCTCTGACACAATCGGGAGATTCAGGGTAGAGAGACGTATGACAAATTAATATCACTTAGACCCATCATCCCTGCCACAATCGGGAGATTGAGGGCAGGGAGATGTGAGTCAAATTAATATCACTTAGCCCCAATTTTCACAGACAAAATCGGGTGATTCAGGGTAGAGAGAAGTATGACAAATTAATATCACTTGGAACCATCTGCACAGAAACAATCGGGAGATTCAGGGTAGAGAGAAGTATGAGAAATTAATATCACTGAGACACATCATCTCTGACACAATCGGGAGATTCAGGGTAGAGAGACGTAAGTCTAATTAATATCACTTAGACCCATCATATCTGACACAATCGGGAGATTCAGGGTAGAGAGAAGTATGTCAAATTAATATCACTTAGACCCATCTTCACAGAAACAATCGGGAGATTCAGGGTAGAAAAACGTATGAGAAATTAGTATCACTAAGACTCATCATTTCTGAAACAATCGGGAGATTCAGGGTAGAGAGAAGTATGACAAATTAATATCACTTAGGCTGATCGTCTCAGACGTAATCGGGAGATTCATGGTGGAGAGAAGTATGACAAATTAATATCACTTACACCCATCTTCACAGAAACAATCGGGAGATTCAGGGTAGAGAGAAGTATGACAAATTAATATCACTCTAACCCATCATCTCTGACACAAACGGGAGATTCAGGGTAGAGAGACGTAAGTAAAATTAATATCACTTAGACCCATCTTCACAGAAACAATCGGGAGATTCATGGTAGAGAGAACTATGACAACACAATATCACATAGATCCATCTTCACAGAAACAATCAGGAGATTCATGGTAGAGAGAAGTATGAGAAATTAATATCACTGAGACACATCAACTCTGACACAATCGGGTGATTCCTGGGAGAGACGTAAGTCATTTAATATCACTTAGACCCATCATCTCTGACACAATCGGGAGATTCAGGGTAGAGAGAAGTATGAGAAATTAATATCACTTAGAGACATGATCTCTGACACAATCGGGAGATTCAGGGTAGAGAGACGTAAGTCTAATTAATATCACCTCGACCCATCATATCTGACCCAATCGGGAGATTCAGGGAAGAGAGAAGTATGAGAAATTAATATCACTTAGTCCCATCTTCACAGAAACAATCGGGAAATTCAGGGTAGAAAGAAGTTTGACAAATTAATATCGCTTAGACCCATCTTCACAAAACAATCGGGAGATTCATGGTAGAGAGAAGTATGACAAATTGATATCAATTAGACCCATCATCTCTGACACAATCGGGAGATTCATGGTAGAGAGAAGTATGACAAATTAATATCACTTAGACCCATCATCTCTGAAACAATCGGGAGATTCAGGGCAGAGAGAAGTATGACAAATTAATATCACTTAGACCCATCTTCACAGAAACAATCGGGAGATTCAGGGTAGAAAAACGTATGAGAAATTAATATCACATAGACTCATCATCTCTGAAACAATCGGGAGATTCAGGGTAGAGTGAGTGAGTATGGTTTTACGCCGCTTTTAGCAATATTCCAGCAATATCACGGCGGGGGACACCAGAAATGGGCTTCACACATTGTACCCATGTCGGGAATCGAACCCGGGTCTTCGGCGTGACGAGCGAACGCTTTAACCACTAGGCTACCCGACCGCCCCGATTCAGGGTAGAGAGAAGTATGACAAATTAATATCACTTAGACCCATCATCTCTGACACAAACGGGAGATTCAGGGTAGAGAGACGTAAGTAAAATTAATATCACTTAGACCCATCTTCACAGAAACAATCGGGAGATTCAGGGTAGAGAGAACTATGACAAATTAATATCACTGAGACACATCAACTCTGACACAATCGGATGATTCCGGGTAGAGAGACGTAAGTCTAATTAATATCACTTAGACCCATCATCTCTGACACAATCGGGAGATTCAGGGTAGAGAGAAGTATGACAAATTAATATCACTTAGACCCATCATCTCTGACACAAACGGGAGATTCAGGGTAGAGAGACGTAAGTAAAATTAATATCACTTAGACCCATCTTCACAGAAACAATCGGGAGATTCAGGGTAGAGAGAACTATGACAAATTAATATCACTGAGACACATCAACTCTGACACAATCGGGTGATTCCGGGTAGAGAGACGTAAGTCTAATTAATATCACTTAGACCCATCATCTCTGACACAATCGGGAGATTCAGGGTAGAGAGAAGCATGACAAATTAATATCACTTAGAGACATGATCTCTGACACAATCGGGAGATTCAGGGTAGAGAGACGTAAGTCTAATTAATAACACCTCGACCGATCATATCTGACACAATCGGGAGATTAAGGGAAGAGAGAAGTATGAGAAATTAATATCACTTAGTCCCATCTTCACAGAAACAATCGGGAAATTCAGGGTAGAAAGAAGTTTGACAAATTAATATCGCTTACACCCATCGTCTCAGAAACAATCGGGAGATTCATGGTACAGAGAAGTATGACAAATTGATATCAATTAGACCCATCATCTCTGACACAATCGGGAGATTCAGGGTACAGAGAAGTATGACAAATTAATATCACTTAGACCCATCATCTCTGAAACAATCGGGAGATTCAGGGTAGAGAGAAGTATGACAAATTAATATCACTTAGGCGCACTATCAGACGTAATCGGGAGATTCATGGTAGAGAGAAGTATCACAAATTAATATCAATTAGACCCATCTTCACAGAAACAATCGGTAGATTCAGGGTAGAGAGACGTAAGTCTAATTAATATCACTTAGATCCATCATATCTGACACATTCGGGAGATTGAGAGTAGAGAGAAGTATTACAAATTAATATCACTTAGATCCATCTTCACAGAAACAATCGGGAGATTCAGAGTAGAGAGAAGTATGAGAAATTAATATCATTGAGAGACATCATCTCTGACACAATCGGGAGATTCAGAATAGAGAGACGTATGTCTAATTAATATCACTTAGACCAATGATATCTGACACATTCGGGAGATTCAGGGTAGAGAGAAGTATGACAAATTAATATTACTGAGACACATCTTCACAGAAACAATCGGGAGATTCAGGGTAGAAAAACGTATGAGAAATTAATATCACATAGACTCATCATCTCTGAAACAATCGGGAGATTCAGGGTAGAGAGAAGTATGACAAATTAATATTACTGAGACACATCTTCACAGAAACAATCGGGAGATTCAGGGTAGAAAAACGTATGAGAAATTAATATCACATAGACTCATCATCTCTGAAACAATCGGGAGATTCAGGGTAGAAAGAAGTTTGACAAATTAATATCGCTTAGACCCATCTTCACAAAACAATCGGGAGATTCATGGTAGAGAGAAGTATGACAAATTGATATCAATTAGACCCATCATCTCTGACACAATCGGGAGATTCATGGTAGAGAGAAGTATGACAAATTAATATCACTTAGACCCATCATCTCTGAAACAATCGGGAGATTCAGGGCAGAGAGAAGTATGACAAATTAATATCACTTAGACCCATCTTCACAGAAACAATCGGGAGATTCAGGGTAGAAAAACGTATGAGAAATTAATATCACATAGACTCATCATCTCTGAAACAATCGGGAGATTCAGGGTAGAGAGAAGTATGACAAATTAATATCACTTAGACCCATCATCTCTGACACAAACGGGAGATTCAGGGTAGAGAGACGTAAGTAAAATTAATATCACTTAGACCCATCTTCACAGAAACAATCGGGAGATTCAGGGTAGAGAGAACTATGACAAATTAATATCACTGAGACACATCAACTCTGACACAATCGGATGATTCCGGGTAGAGAGACGTAAGTCTAATTAATATCACTTAGACCCATCATCTCTGACACAATCGGGAGATTCAGGGTAGAGAGAAGTATGACAAATTAATATCACTTAGACCCATCATCTCTGACACAAACGGGAGATTCAGGGTAGAGAGACGTAAGTAAAATTAATATCACTTAGACCCATCTTCACAGAAACAATCGGGAGATTCAGGGTAGAGAGAACTATGACAAATTAATATCACTGAGACACATCAACTCTGACACAATCGGGTGATTCCGGGTAGAGAGACGTAAGTCTAATTAATATCACTTGGACCCATCATCTCTGACACAATCGGGAGATTCAGGGTAGAGAGAAGTATGACAAATTAATATCACTTAGAGACATGATGTCTGACACAATCGGGAGATTCAGGGTAGAGAGACGTAAGTCTAATTAATAACACCTCGACCGATCATATCTGACACAATCGGGAGATTAAGGGAAGAGAGAAGTATGAGAAATTAATATCACTTAGTCCCATCTTCACAGAAACAATCGGGAAATTCAGGGTAGAAAGAAGTTTGACAAATTAATATCGCTTACACCCATCGTCTCAGAAACAATCGGGAGATTCATGGTAGAGAGAAGTATGACAAATTGATATCAATTAGACCCATCATCTCTGACACAATCGGGTGATTCAGGGTACAGAGAAGTATGACAAATTAATATCACTTAGACCCATCATCTCTGAAACAATCGGGAGATTCAGGGTAGAGAGAAGTATGACAAATTAATATCACTTAGGCGCACTATCAGACGTAATCGGGAGATTCATGGTAGAGAGAAGTATCACAAATTAATATCAATTAGACCCATCTTCACAGAAACAATCGGTAGATTCAGGGTAGAGAGACGTAAGTCTAATTAATATCACTTAGATCCATCATATCTGACACATTCGGGAGATTGAGAGTAGAGAGAAGTATTACAAATTAATATCACTTAGATCCATCTTCACAGAAACAATCGGGAGATTCAGAGTAGAGAGAAGTATGAGAAATTAATATCATTGAGAGACATCATCTCTGACACAATCGGGAGATTCAGAATAGAGAGACGTATGTCTAATTAATATCACTTAGACCAATGATATCTGACACATTCGGGAGATTCAGGGTAGAGAGAAGTATGACAAATTAATATTACTGAGACACATCATCTCTGACACAATCGGGAGATTCAGGGTAGAAAGACGTAAATCTAATTAATATCACTTAGACCAATCATATCTGACACATTCGGGAGATTCAGGGTAGAGAGAAGTATGAGAAATTAATATCACTTCGACCCATCTTTACAGAAACAATCGGGAGATTCAGGGTGGAGAGAAGTATGACAAATTAATATCACTTAGACCCATCGTCTCAGACACATTCGGGTGATTCAGGGTAGAGAGAAGTATGAGAAATAAATATCACTTAGACCCATCTTCACAGAAACAATCGGGAGATTCAGGGTAGAGAGAAGTATGACAAATTAATATCACTCTAACCCATCATCTCTGACACAAACGGGAGATTCAGGGTAGAGAGACGTAAGTAAAATTAATATCACTTAGACCCATCTTCACAGAAAAAATCGGGAGATTCAGGGTAGAGAGAACTATGACTAAACAATATGACATAGATCCATCTTTACAGAAAGAATCGGGAGATTCATGGTAGAAAGAAGTATGACAAAATAATATCACTTAGACCCATCTTCACAGAAACAATCGGGAGATTCACGGTAGAGAGAAGTATGACAAATTAATATCACTGAGACACATCATCTCTGACAGAATCGGGAGATTCAGGGTAGAGAGACGTAAGTCTATTTAATATCACTTAGACCCATCATATCTGACACAATCGGGAGATTCAGGGTAGAGAGAAGTATGACAAATTAATATCACTTAGACCCATCTTCACAGACGTAATCGGGAGATTCAGGGTAGAGAGAACTATGACAAAACAATATCACATAGATCCATATTTACAGAAACAATCGGGAGATTCAGGGTAGAGAGAAGTATTACAAATTAATATCACTTAGATCCATCTTCACAGAAACAATCGGGAGATTCAGAGTAGAGAGAAGTATGAGAAATTAATATCATTGAGAGACATCATCTCTGACACAATCGGGAGATTCAGAATAGAGAGACGTATGTCTAATTAATATCACTTAGACCAATCATATCTGACACATTCGGGAGATTCAGGGTAGAGAGAAGTATGACAAATTAATATTACTGAGACACATCATCTCTGACACAATCGGGAGATTCAGGGTAGAAAGACGTAAATCTAATTAATATCAATTAGACCAATCATATCTGACACATTCGGGAGATTCAGGGTAGAGAGAAGTATGAGAAATTAATATCACTTAGACCCATCTTCACAGAAACAATCGGGAGATTCAGGGTGGAGAGAAGTATGACAAATTAATATCACTTAGACCCATCGTCTCAGACACATTCGGGAGATTCAGGGTAGAGAGAAGTATGAGAAATAAATATCACTTAGACCCATCTTCACAGAAACAATCGGGAGATTCATGGTAGAGAGAAGTATGACAAATTAATATCACTCTAACCCATCATCTCTGACACAAACGGGAGATTCAGGGTAGAGAGACGTAAGTAAAATTAATATCACTTAGACCCATCTTCACAGAAAAAATCGGGAGATTCAGGGTAGAGAGAACTATGACTAAACAATATCACATAGATCCATCTTTACAGAAACAATCGGGAGATTCATGGTAGAAAGAAGTATGACAAAATAATATCACTTAGACCCATCATATCTGACACAATCGGGAGATTCATGGTAGAGAGAAGTATGACAAATTAATATCACTTAGACCCATCTTCACAGACGTAATCGGGAGATTCAGGGTAGAGAGAACTATGACAAAACAATATCACATAGATCCTTATTTACAGAAACAATCGGGAGATTCAGGGTAGAGAGAAGTATGACAAAATAATATCACTTAGACCCATCGTCACAGAAACAATCGGGAGATTCATGGTAGAGAGAAGTATGAGAAATTAATATCACTGAGACACATCATCTCTGACACAATCGGGAGATTCAGGGTAGAGAGACGTAAGTCTAATTAATATCACTTAGACCCATCATCTCTGACGCAATCGGGAGATTCAGGGTAGAGAGAAGTATGACAAATTAATATCACTGAGACACATGATCTCTGACACATTCGGGAGATTCAGGGTAGAGAGACGTAAGTCTAATTAATATCACTTAGACCCATCATATCTGACACGTTCGGGAGATTCAGGGTAGAGAGAAGTATGACAAATTAATATCACTTAGGGCTATCTTCACAGACGTAATCGGGAGATTCATGGTAGAGAGAAGTATGACAAATGAATATCAATTAGACCCATCTTCACAGAAACAATTGGGAGATTCAGGGTAGAGAGACGTAAGTAAAATTAATATGACTTAGACCTATCTTCACAGACACAATCGGGAGATTCAGGGTAGAGAGAACTATGAAAAATTAATATCACTCTAACCCATCATCTCTGACACAATGGGGAGATTCATGGTAGAGAGAAGTATGATAAATTCAGATCACTTAGACCCATCTTCACTGAAACAATCAGGAGATTCAGGGTAGAGAGAAGTATGACGAATTAATATCACTTGGACCAATCATCTCTAACACAATCGGTAGATTCATGTTAGAGAGAAGTGTGAAAAATTAATATCACCTAGACCCATCATCAGTGACAGAATCGGGAGCTTTAGGGTAGAGAGACGTAAGCAAAATTAATATAACTTAGACCCATCATATGTGACAGAATCGGGAGATTCAGGGTAGCGAGAAGTATGACAAAACAATATCACTTAGATCCATCTTCACGGAAAGAATCGGGAGATTGAGGGTAGAGAGAGGTATGACAAATTAATATCACTCAGACCCATCATCTCTGACACAATCGGGAGATTCAGGGTTGAGAGAAGTATGACAAATTAATATCAATTAACCAATCGTCTCAGACGCAATCGGGAGATTCAGGGAAGAGAGAAGTATGACAAATTTATATCACTTAGACCAGTCTTCACAGAAACAATCAGGAGATTTATGGTAGAGAGAAGTATGACAAATTAATATCACTGAGACACATCATCTCTGACACAATCGGGAGATTCATGGTAGAGAGAAGTATGACAAATTAATATCACTTAGACCAATCTACACAGAAACAATCGGAAAATTCAGGGTATAAAGAAGTTTGACAAATAAATAGCACTTAGACCCATCTTCACAGAAATAATCGGGAGATTAATGGAAGAGAGAAGTATGACAAATCAATATCACTTAGACCCATCATCTCTGACACAATCGGGAAATTCAGGGTAGAGAGAAGTATGACAAATTAATATCACTTAGGCGCATCGTCTCAGACGTAATCGGGAGATTCATGGTAGAAAGAAGAATGACAAATTAATATCACTTAGACCCATCTTCACAGGCACAATCGGGAGATTCAGGGTAGAGAGAAGTTTGAGAAACTAATATCACTGAGACACATCATCTCTGACACAATCGGGAGATTCAGGGTAGAGAGAAATATGACAAATTAATATCACTGAGACACATGATCTCTGACACAATCGGGAGATTCAGGGTAGAGAAACGTAAGTCTAATTAATATCACTAAGACCCATCATATCTGACACAATCGGGAGATTCAGGGTAGAGAGAAATATGACAAATTAATATCACTGAGACACATGATCTCTGACACAATCGGGAGATTCAGGGTAGAGAGACGTAAGTCTAATTAATATCACTTGGACCCATCATATCTGACACAATCGGGAGATTCAGGGTAGAGAGAAGTATGACAAATTAATATCACTTAGACCCATTGTCTTAGATGCAATCGGGAGATTCAGGGTAGAGAGAAGTATCACAAATTAATATCAATTAGACCCATCTTCACAGAAACAATCGGGAGATTCAGGGTAGAGAGAAGTATGACAAATTAATATCACTTAGACCCATCATCTCTGCCACAATCGGGAGATTGAGGGCAGGGAGACTTAACTCAAATTAATATCACTTAGCCCCCTTCTTCACAGACAAAATCGGGTGATTCAGGGTAGAGAGAAGTAGGACAAATTAATATCACTTAGCCCATCGTCTCAGACGCAATCGGGGAATTCAGGGTAGAGAGAAGTATGACAAATTAATATCACTTGGACCCATCTTCACAGAAACAATCGGGAGATTCAGGGTAGAGAGAAGTATGACAAATTAATATTACTTAGACCCATCTTCACGGAAACAATCGGGAGATTCAGGGTAGAGAGAAGTATGAGAAATTATCATCACTCTAACCCATCATCTCTGACACAAACGGGAGATTCAGGGTAGAGAGACGTAAGTAAAATTAATATCACTTAGACCCATCGTCTCACACGACAATCGGAAGATTCATGGTAGAGAGAACTATGACAGAACAAAAAGTATGACACATTAATATAGTTTAGGGGGCATTGAGGACGGGGACACAATAGTGAACAGACTATCTTTATTCATTGTGAGTCGCACTTGTTTCACAAACTTGGTAAAGCAATTATTGAAGTCGTTAACGGAGTTTCTATCTAGCCTGACCATAGCTGTCAATAACTTCTGTGACTGAAAGGAGGGTGCCATGGCTACCACATGCTGTCGGGGGCGACAAAGGGAAAGAGGCAGCTTCCACAGGCAGGATTGTACGCGTTGTATCAGGACAACACCTTTATTCCTAACCAAGTATAGCATGGAATATAACTGTTGTGTGATACCCCTTTCCCTCTGGTCTTCCTTCCCGCCCGCATAACGCAGCTAGTCACCCTGTCCTCAGCCAACATGCTTATCAGCTGGCCGTTTGATCACGACAACTTACAGTCACCAACCGATCACCTGTAGCGGTTTTCTTTGATCCTCGTTGATTAGAGGTGATACGAGGCCACCAATGCCCCACAGATCCCACTAAACTGATATGATTATGCATGGTCTGGTCGCCAGCCCTGGACGAGATGCCGAGGTCAGCCAACGATCTGGCTTCTTTACAGGAGATAGGCTCCGATCGTGTTACGTCACCGGAAAGTGTAGCCTGTTTCAAAGTGAGGCATCTACCACAGCAGCTGTACTGGATATCTGCAAGGTCAGTAGGGGTCAGCGGTCTCTGTCTTCTTGGTACATACGACGTCGCCGCCGTAGCTGTGTGTCGCCACCACTGTAGACCACCACACTGTCAGAACACATTTTGTTTATACAAGTAACTTAATACTTTGCTCAGAAGTGGGTCTTGTTCAAGGCAGCTTCTGAGCAAGAGTTGTAGCTCTCTAGTTGTGCCCTTAAACCTCTTTGGAATTTTGGTAGAAAGAGCATGCTCGATTGTACTTCAAACGTTGTGAGATGTAGACCCCAAGGGCTGGAACTGCAGAAATATTGTTCGACATGAAGGGAAAGTTTACTATTGGAAAGCTGAAGTCATCCCTCCTGTCATACATTCTTGTGGAGAGTGTTTTGTAACTCTTTATGCATAGATCTAAATATATGAAACAGACGAGGCGGTCTCACTGGTCTCCTTTATTCCTAGTTCAGGTGGATAATATTATTAAAACTATCTTCAGTTACAACATTCAGCAAATATTTCCTGAATACAATAAACAAATAATCAGTTTCATTAGAGTTAGATCCTGTACTCGATCTCCTACAGCATCTCAAGCAGTCGCTCACAGCATGGGCTCTGAAGTCTGCATTGTTATGGAACACATACTGTTGCAATGCTGGTTTAATAGCATCACACCTACACCTAGCAGTATATTGCAACCTCTATTGCAGATATTGCATACCCCTACAAGCCACCGTTGTAACTAACGGCTAGAAACAGTAACCTGCCATGCAGCATGTTGGGCAATAGACAGCCCGTCAGATGGACATACGTGAATCAAATGATGCAATGTCCCCACCAAGTATGTTGATTCAGTAACCTTTACGGTGTGTCAATCTGTTTCGCACAATCACCCGTTCGCCATTCACTTACAAATAATATGATATACCGCAGAGGTCAGATGTGACATTGTGACCATGTTATTTATTTCAATCAGAAAGACACTCTTGACATAGTGTCAGTAAGCAGGCTTGAAATATGCGGCGTTGAGCGGAACCATCTGGTGGAGATATGAATTACGGTTAGGTCACGTGATCACAGGTGAGTAAAGGTTTTAAGAGATGGTACCGACATCACGTCACGTGACCAAGCATTTGACACAGGACTCAACACATGTATATGATGTGTTGTATCAGCTTGGTAACTGAGGCCGATGGGGTGGCGATTACGGAGGTGAATGCTGGTGAGCGCGGAGACAGGTACCTGGGCAGCTATATACATTCCACAGTCGTCACCTGCGTCGCGTCATATAGTACTGCGTCAATACGGCTGAACACATACAATGCCTTGACTTACACTCCTCCTTGACTTGTATGTTGGATTCGGTCATTGACACTACCGTGTTTCTGTGTTGTTCTGTTCACTGATAAAAAAGCCAAGTGAGTTCTACTAACTGAATTAGTCGTAAGGTTAGTAAACAGCCAATTTACCATCCTGCCTGGTAGATTCTGAAGATTAGTAAATATGACTTATTCAATTACTATTGTTCACCACTAAACGAACGTTCTGAACATACTAGGATCGAGCCGACAACACGCCCTTACTTTCTGGCTGTACCAGGAGTCCCTACTTTCTGGCTGTACCAGGAGTCCTTACTTTCTGGCTGTACCAGGAGTCCCTACTTTCAGGCTGTACCAGAAGGCCCTACTGTCTGGCTGTACCAAGAGTCCCTACTTTCTGGCTGTACCAGGAGTCCTTACTTTCTAGCTGTACCTGGAATCCCTACTTTCTGGCTGTACCAGGAGTCCGTACTTTCTGGCTGTATCAGGAGTCCCTACTTTCTAGCTGTACCTGGAGTCCCTACTTTCAGGCTGTACCTGGAGTCCCTAATTTCTGGCTGTACCTGGAGGCCCTACTTTCTGGCTGTACCAGGAGTCCTTACTTTCTGGCTGTATCAGGAGTCCCTACTTTCTGGCTGTACCAAGAGTCCCTACTTTCTTGGTGTATCAGGAGTCCCTACTTTCTGGCTGTATTAGGAGTCCCTACTTTCTGGCTGTACCTGGAGTCCCTACTTTCTGGCTGTATCAGGAGTCCCTACTTTCTGGCTGTACCTGGAGTCCCTACTTTCTGGCTGTATCAGGAGTCCTTACTTTCTGGCTGTACCAGGAGTCCCTACTTTCTGGCTGTATCAGGAGTCCCTACTTTCAGGCTGTACCAGGAGTCCCTACTTTCTGGCTGTACCAGGAGTCCCTACTTTCTGGCTGTACCAGGAGCCCCTACTGTCTGGCTGTACCAAGAGTCCCTACTTTCTGGCTGTACCAGGAGTCCTTACTTTCTAGCTGTACCTGGAATCCCTACTTTCTGGCTGTACCAGGAGTCCGTACTTTCTGGCTGTATCAGGAGTCCCTACTTTCTAGCTGTACCTGGAGTCCTTACTTTCTGGATGTATCAGGAGTCCCTACTTTCTGGCTGTACCAGGAGTCCCTACTTTCTTGGTGTATCAGGAGTCCCTACTTTCTGGCTGTATTAGGAGTCCTTACTTTCTGGCTGTACCTGGAGTCCCTACTTTCTGGCTGTATCAGGAGTCCCTACTTTCTGGCTGTACCTGGAGTCCCTACTTTCTGGCTGTATCAGGAGTCCTTACTTTCTGGCTGTACCAGGAGTCCCTACTTTCTGGCTGTATCAGGAGTCCCTACTTTCAGGCTGTACCAGGAGTCCCTACTTTCTGGCTGTACCAGGAGTCCCTACTTTCTGGCTGTACCAGGAGGCCCTACTGTCTGGCTGTACCAAGAGTCCCTACTTTCTGGCTGTACCAGGAGTCCTTACTTTCTAGCTGTACATGGAATCCCTACTTTCTGGCTGTACCAGGAGTCCCTACTTTCTGGCTGTATCAGGAGGCCCTACTTTCTGGCTGTACCAGGAGTCCTTACTTTCTGGCTGTATCAGGAGTCCCTACTTTCTGGCTGTACCAAGAGTCCCTACTTTCTTGGTGTATCAGGAGTCCCTACTTTCTGGCTGTATTAGGAGTCCTTACTTTCTGGCTGTACCTGGAGTCCCTACTTTCTGGCTGTATCAGGAGTCCCTACTTTCTGGCTGTACCAGGAGTCCCTACTTTCTGGCTGTATCAGGAGTCCTTACTTTCTGGCTGTACCAGGAGTCCCTACATTCTGGCTCTCCTCGGAGGCCCTACTTTCTGGCTGTACCAGGAGTCCTTACTTTCTGGCTGTATCAGGAGTCCCTACTTTCTGGCTGTACCTGGAGTCTCTACTTTCTGGCTTTATCAGGAGTCCCTACTTTCTGGCTGTACCTGGAGTCCCTACTTTCTGGCTTTATCAGGAGTCCCTACTTTCAGGCTGTACCAGAATTCCCTACTTTCTGGCTGTATCAGGAGTCTCTACTTTCTGGCTGTACCAGGAGTCCCTACTTTCTTGCTGTATCAGGAGTCCCTACTTTCTGGCTGTATCAGGAGTCCCTACTTTCTATCTGTACCAGGAATCCCTGCTTTCTGGCTGTACCAGGAGTCCCTACTTTCTGGCTGTACCAGGGGTCCCTACTTTTTGGCTGTACCTGGAGGCCCTACTTTCTGGCTGTACCAGGTGTCCCTAATTTCTGGCTGTACCAGGAGTCCCTACTTTCTGGCTGTACCAGGTGTCCCTAATTTCTGGCTGTACCAGGAGTCCTTACTTTCTGGCTGTACCTGGAGTCCCTACTTTCTGGCGGTATCAGGAGTCCCTACTTTCTGGCTGTATTAGGAGTCCTTACTTTCTGGCTGTACCTGGAGGCCCTACTTTTTGGCTGTACCTGGAGTCCCTACTTTCTGGCTGTATCAGGAGTCCCTACTTTCTGGCTGTACCAGGAGGCCCTACTTTCTGGCTGTACCAGGAGGCCCTACTTTCTGGCTGTACCAGGAGTCCGTACTTTCTGGCTGTATCAGGAGTCCCTACTTTCTAGCTGTACCTGGAGCCCCTACTTTCAGGCTGTACCAGGAGTCCCTACTTTCTGGCTGTACCTGGAGGCCCTACTTTCTGGCTGTGCCAGGAGGCCCTTCTTTCTGGCTGTACATGGAGGCACTACTTTCTGGCTGTGCCAGGAGGCCCTACTTTCAGTCTGTACCAGGAGTCCTTATTTTCTGGCTGTATCAGGAGTCCCTACTTTCTGGCTGTATCAGGAGTCCCTACTTTCTGGCTGTATTAGGAGTCCTTACTTTCTGGCTGTATCAGGAGTCCCTACTTTATGGCTGTACCAGGAGTCCCTACTTTCTTGGTGTATCAGGAGTCCCTACTTTCTGGCTGTATTAGGAGTCCTTACTTTCTGGCTGTACCTGGAGGCCCTACTTTTTGGCTGTACCTGGAGTCCCTACTTTCTGGCTGTATCAGGAGTCCCTACTTTCTGGCTGTACCTGGAGTCCCTACTTTCTGGCTGTATCAGGAGTCCTTACTTTCTGGCTGTACCAGGAGTGCCTACATTCTAGCTCTGCCAGGAGGCCCTACTTTCTGCCTGTACCAGGAGTCCCTACTTTCTTGGTGTATCAGGAGTCCCTACTTTCTGGCTGTATTAGGAGTCCCTACTTTCTGGCTGTATCAGGAGTCCCTACTTTCTGGCTGTACCAGGAGTCCCTACTTTCTGGCTGTACCAGGAGGCCCTACTTTCTGGCTGTACCAGGAGGCCCTACTTTCTGGCTGTACCAGGAGTCCGTACTTTCTGGCTGTATCAGGAGTCCCTACTTTCTAGCTGTACCTGGAGCCCCTACTTTCAGGCTGTACCAGGAGGCCCTACTTTCTGGCTGTACCAGGAGTCCCTAATTTCTGGCTGTATCAGGATTCCCTACTTTCTAGCTGTACCTGGAGCCCCTACTTTCAGGCTGTACCAGGAGTCCCTACTTTCTGGCTGTACCTGGAGGCCCTACTTTCTGGCTGTGCCAGGAGGCCCTACTTTCTGGCTGTACATGGAGGCACTACTTTCTGGCTGTGCCAGGAGTCCCTACTTTCTGGCTGTATTAGGAGTCCTTACTTTCTGGCTGTATCAGGAGTCCCTACTTTATGGCTGTACCAGGAGTCCCTACTTTCTTGGTGTATCAGGAGTCCCTACTTTCTGGCTGTATTAGGAGTCCTTACTTTCTGGCTGTACCTGGAGGCCCTACTTTTTGGCTGTACCTGGAGGCCCTACTTTCTGGCTGTAACAGGTGTCCCTAATTTCTGGCTGTACCAGGAGTCCCTACTTTCTGGCTGTACCAGGTGTCCCTAATTTCTGGCTGTACCAGGAGTCCTTACTTTCTGGCTGTACCTGGAGTCCCTACTTTCTGGCTGTATCAGGAGTCCCTACTTTCAGGCTGTACCAGGAGTCCCTACTTTCTGGCTGTACCAGGAGGCCCTACTTTCTGGCTGTACCAGGAGGCCCTACTTTCTGGCTGTACCAGGAGTCCGTACTTTCTGGCTGTATCAGGAGTCCCTACTTTCTAGCTGTACCTGGAGCCCCTACTTTCAGGCTGTACCAGGAGGCCCTACTTTCTGGCTGTACCAGGAGTCCCTAATTTCTGGCTGTATCAGGATTCCCTACTTTCTAGCTGTACCTGGAGCCCCTACTTTCAGGCTGTACCAGGAGTCCCTACTTTCTGGCTGTACCTGGAGGCCCTACTTTCTGGCTGTGCCAGGAGGCCCTACTTTCTGGCTGTACATGGAGTCCTTATTTTCTGGCTGTATCAGGAGTCCCTACTTTCTGGCTGTACCTGGAGTCCCTACTTTCTGGCTGTATCAGTAGTCCCTACTTTCTGGCTGTACCAGGAGTCCCTACTTTCTGGCTGTACCTGGAGTCCCTACTTTCTGGCTGTACCAAGAATCCCTGCTTTCTGGCTGTACCAGGTGGCCCTACTTTCTGGCTGTACCAGGAGTCCCTACTTTCTGGCTGTACCAGGAGACCCTACTTTCTGGCTGTACCAGGATTCCCTGCTTTCTAGCTGTACCTGGAGTCCCTACTTTCTGGCTGTACCAGGTGTCCCTACTTTCTGGCTGTATCAGGAGTCCTTACTTTCTAGCTGTACCTGGAGTCCCTACTTTCTGGCTGTATCAGGAGTCCTTACTTTCTGGCTGTACCAGGAGTGCCTACATTCTGGCTCTGCCAGGAGGCCCTACTTTCTGGCTGTACCAGGAGACCCTACTTTCTGGCTGTATGAGGAGTCCCTACTTTCTGGCTGTACCAGGAGGCCCTGCTTTCTGGCTGTACCAGGAGTCGTTACTTTCTGGCTGTATCAGGAGTCCCTACTTTCTGGCTGTACCAGGAGTCGTTACTTTCTGGCTGTACCTGGAGGCCCTACTTTCTGGCTGTACCAGGAGTCCCTACTTCATGGCTGTATCAGGAGTCCCTACTTTCTGGCTGTACCAGAAGTCCCTACTTTCTGGCTGTACCAGGAGTCCTTACTTTCTGGCTGTACCAGGAGTCCCTACTTTATGGCTTCATCAGGTGTCCTTACTTTCTGGCTGTATCAGGAGTCCCTACTTTCTGGCTGTACCAGGAGTCCCTACTTTCTGGCTGTACCAGGAGCCCCTTCTTTCTGGCTGTACCAGGAGTCCCTACTTTCTGGCTGTACCAGGAGACCCTACTTTCTGGCTGTATGAGGAGTCCCTACTTTCTGGCTGTACCAGGAGGCCCTGCTTTCTGGCTGTACCAGGAGCCCCTTCTTTCTGGTTGTACCAGGAGTCCCTACTTTCTGGCTGTGCCAGGAGGCCCTACTTTCTGGCTGTACCAGGAGTCCTTACTTTCTGGCTGTATCAGGTGTCCCTACTTTCTGGCTGTATAAGGAGTCACTACTTTCTTGCTTCATCAGGAGTCCCTACTTTCTGGCTGTATCAGGAGCCCCTACTTTTTAGCTGTACCAGGAATCCCTGCTTTCTGGCTGTACCAGGAGTTCCTACTTTCTGGCTGTACCAGGGGTCCTTACTTTCTTGCTGTACCTGGAGGCCCTACTTTCTGGCTGTACCAGGTGTCCCTACTTTCTTGCTGTACCAGGAGTCCTTACTTTCTGGCTGTACCAGGAGTCCCTACTTTCTGGCTTCATCAGGAGTCCGTACTTTCTGGCTGTACCAGGAGTCCCTACTTTCTGGCTGTATCAGTAGTCCCTACTTTCTGGCTGTACCAGGAGTCCCTACTTTCTGGCTGTACCTGGAGTCCCTACTTTCTGGCTGTACCAAGATTCCCTGCTTTCTGGCTGTACCAGGAGTCCCTACTTTCTGGCTGTACCAGGAGTCCCTACTTTCTGGCTGTACCAGGAGACCCTACTTTCTGGCTGTACCAGGAGTCCCTGCTTTCTAGCTGTACCTGGAGTCCCTACTTTCTGGCTGTACCAGGTGTCCCTACTTTCTGGCTGTATCAGGAGTCCCTACTTGTAGACTCCCGGTAGTAAGAAGGTAGAGGCATCCTGTAGACTCCTGGTACAACTAGAAAGTATAGCCCATGCAACCGGAAAGTAGGGACGTGATAACGATAACTCAATGGAATATGTTCTGTTAACATATACCCAGTAGACTCCTGCAGTCTGTCTGCCAGACCCTAGAGAAAAAATTAAGAAGAAGTCCGACTCAAGTCTGGATTGATTTAGCATGTCTTGATTGCCTCGGCTCTGAAATTAAAGATTGTTCCGGGCTCCTTTTGGATTTTTATTTTGTTATTTGTAGATACATATTTTTAAATAAGAAAGCTTTATTTCTTAGACTAAATGATAGACGAACTATAACCAGAGAGGAGGGACATCTTGTAGATCCCTGATACAGTCAGAAACCAACACATGTATCAGTGACCAGCTTGTCCAAACACGGGACACCAATCACAAACACCCAGTCCTCTGTTTTTCTATTGGGGTTTTTGTTTATTGCTTTGTCATCAACCTTAACAGAACATATTGCATTAAGTTATCATTATCTTATCACTCAAGTTGAAGCAATTTACGCTTTCAAAGTAGAAATAAACAATGAGTAAACGTGGTGGTCGATGGGGCAGATAACACAGGGACCAGCAGAGGGCGTTATCAGCAATAAGAGGAGATAATCGTGGCCAGGTCCCAGTTAAAGGCACAAAGGCTGGAGATGGGAGGGGCGCTTGGATAAGAAAACTTGGGGTAAGAGCATGCGTTTCTACGAGTCAAAGGAATATTTTTTAATGATTTGGATTTGCTCAAAGTATAACACAGAATGATTTCAGTTTCAATATCAGGTAAAGACACACATATATCATAAAGTTAAGTTATCGTTTCACTGAGAAGAGTTAACTTAACTCTACAACAATGTCATGTGTAACTGACTTATTGCGACAAACCGTCCAGCTATTTCCAGCACTGTTATTCTCGTGACAGATGGAATCGGCCATATCGGGTTATCATCACAAACATTCCTCTACCAACAGAGGCAAAGGGACTCGGAGGGGGTCGGTACCAGGGGGTAGCATGGGGGGTCTCTGCTCCTGGCGGCTGCACGACGATACAGATAATCGGTGCTCATCACGATAGTTCCCCGTGAAATACGACACCTTACTGACTGAAGTAGGTGTGATTCATGTTCCAATGAATTGGGATTATGACAGCGACTGCAGCATTAGGTGCCACTACCGACCACTACATACGTCAGGTATTTCAAGTATGTCCCCTACTTCAGTTTAATTGCTAGTCAGGAATACACATTATTTGCACATTTGCAATTTAATATGCATAATGAAGGACACGCATATTGTGTGTTACTGTATTCATCTTGCTAACTTGTCGTATTTCACTTCAAGCGCAGAAAAATGTTTTGAGCAGATTAGAGAAAATGATTAGATAGTGTATGATCAACATACTCCAGTCACTTCAGGAGAGTCTGCCTCCATGCCGAGCTACGTGTTGGGGAGTCTACACTGGTCTCAAAGGGTCAGCACTTTAGAGAGTGAGTGTTGCCTTACGTCGCACTCAACACGATGTTAGCTTTATGAGCGCAACCCGTAAATAGTCCAATTTGGGCCACACATACCAGTGATTGAAAGACGTAGCTATGACACACGCGGTGGTGGCTCCATGACGCACACTGAACCAAATCACGCTTGTAACAATCGGGTGCCTCATTACTCGCCTCTGACGACAAGCATGTTTCTGGTGATCTTCACCGTAATCTCCTCCAGTCCAACATGTTATAGAACCCGTCAACATCCGGGTTAGAATAGGTCTTCAGAAACCCATGCTTGCCTTAAAAGGCGACTATGTTTGCGTTAGAAGCGACTAACTCTAGGCTCCCTGACTTGGTTGACGCGTGTCATCGTATCCCAATTGCTTGGATCGATGCTCATGATGACAATCACTGGATTTTCTGGTCCAGACTCGATTATTTTACAGACTGCAGTCATATAGCAAGATGGAATATTGCTGAGTGTGGCGTTAAACAACAAACAAACAAAACATGTTATAGGTTTTTTAGCATCGATGAGTTTGGGGGATTATACGCCGCTTGCATTCAGTCGTAGGGGGTCCTTGTCCCACGCCGGTCACCACACAGCCAACACATGTTGGGAATGGAACCGTTCTTTCAACTACGCCACTACTATCAAAGCATTGGCTACCATGTTCCGTTCTTACCGGTAATGCAGACCACCGATACACTGAAAAACGTGGAATCTCCTTCTCAGCGTGAAGAAGCGTTATACAAGGCCAGCTGAACGTGCTGACAGTTGTCTGCATCCGGTCACAACTTCCGCCGTGCCTAATGAAATCGTAACATTACGTATGTAGATGTGAGAAGTTTATGGGGCTAATTACAACATTACATCTCTATTCCAACACCAAATGCGCTAGGAGCAGCTGAACCAACACGGTGTGAGCACGGTGTGCCCCCGCCCCCCCCCCCCCCCCCCCCCCCCCCCCCGGAGTACAGCCGCCCCCGTCCTAGACGTCTCTTGTCTCAGAGATACAGAACACCATGCTGGATGAGACTGCAGACAATCAGATTGGTAGTCGTGTTGTTTGTCTCGAAAACATATCATGAATGATTTTGTCATAGGTTAGATTTTACGTGTTATTATGCATTATACGTGTGTGTGTTTTTTATCTTTTTATTGGTATGTTGTTAAGCGCCGCACTCAGCAATATTCCAGCTCCATGACGGCGGTCTGTAAATACTCGAGTTTGCAGATCACAATCCAGGCATTTACATCATGAGGATCGACACACAACACACACACACACACACAAAACAAACACACACACAAAACACACACACATACACACAAAAACATACACACACAAACCACACACACACAAACCACACATCCACCCACACCCACCCACCCACCCACACCAACACACCCACCCACACACACCCCCCCACACACAAACACAAAACACACACACAAAACACACACACAAACATACCCACACACACACACACACAAATAACAACCCACAGACACACAAACATACCCACACAAAACACACACACACGCCTCATGGACTTAGTGACGTGACATGACGAATTGCACCGCTTACCGCTTTTGTATGTAGATTGGTTGCATATATGACCGGATATGAATATTTCCAGCAGGGAAGGATGGGATATACATGACCCTAATGGAGAGTAATACCCAGTCCCTACTGGCGGTATACCACGCCTTGCGTCCCCGTCAAGCTCCGTGCTGTAGACCTACAGAACCGACTGGTTGACGTGGCGTTGTTCCCCGGGGCTTTTTTCGATATACATGTCATTTGTTAGTTTGTTTAACTCTCCGTTGCAATTTTTCAACTAGCTTTAAGCTTTTAACTTTAAGATTGAAATTAAACAAGCGTATTATAACGTATTTGCCTCAGGGTATAGAACTCACATATTAAAGTGTCCTGATGTTTCTCTACCCATCGCGTGTGTATGTTTGTTGAACGACGCCTTTCATAGATTTGCTTGTATAATAAAAGGAGGTTGAGAAGAAAAAATGAAATTAGTAGATCTACTTGGTGTGAAATGTTGAGAATCCGTGCATATTTGCAATGGGCGTTAAGAGCGCTATTGCTTGAGTAATTCTGTGCCGTTATCAGGGTTACGGAGTTCAATGTACAAGGCAAACAGTCCAGTGAGAGGTACTTGAAAGTGTGCCAGGCATTATGATAGATAATAACCTCATTGATGGAAGTCGAAAATTCGTCCGAGGAGAACTCTCAACCCAACGTGGATCCTGTTGAATAAACCCACTGGGTCATGGAGAGACGTAACACATGGTCTATAAAAAAACATCTTTAAAATAATTGTAATTTTCTTTTCAAAAGAACCTTTCCTCTTCTGCTGATGTCATGTGGAATCAAGGAAACTAGACTTGCCTAGGCATATAGAAATAATATATATATATTCCACTGGGAGTGACACGGCAGACTTGATTCTAAACCATCAATTAAAATGAGTGTTAAGGTGACACTGCACTCATCCCTATCAGTCAAAGGAAAGACACTGACTTCAGACACCCAGCGTCTAAATGTGTTTCATTTGAAGGAATATCATCAGCTCTGCATCTCAGATTATCACTGCATATTTTCCTAATGAAGTGGTTCAAGTGTCTACAGGGGGAGGAGTCGCTGGTTTACGTTGTAAGGTTCGTGCTAGCCTCCAATGTCGCTTCTGTACAGCAACAACGTCTTCGCATGTGAGACTACAGTTGATTCTCAGACACCATGACAGAGGTCCCGGACATCAACAGTTGGTATCTTGGCATGTTGGGTGGAGGTGGGCGTGGCAGATGTACCGACAAGCTAAACAACATCTTATGACACAATCATTCTCAAACCTTCATCTTACTCTTTGAATAGGTTTGAGGTATAGCTGCGATCATAACATCAGTGTACCATATTACTGTCAAGTGTCAAGAGTTTCATCTTAGTTTCCACATTTGTGAGGCACCGAACCTGACACATAACATTACTCTGTTAGTGACGCAGATATGTAAATATCATATTGAAATGGTCTATATTAACATATCTGAAAGTGATAATGTCAATTATCACTCACTGTGGGTTGAGTATCAGGCGCCTTCTAAAAGGCTAAAAAGCAAACTATGCAAAAGCGAAAACAAACAATTAAACATTTGATAGCTCCTACCGCAATAGTCGTCTTTGAAAGCATACTCTAAGTCTATTACATCTTCTTGCATGTTTACAAGCTTACATCCAGTTCTTAAAATTTTTAACATGTGCACTTAAACCCTCCTTTGATGACAGACCATGTGAAGTAGAAGGCTTCAGCGGGCAGCCATTACTCAGGCCAGTTGGGTAGCAATAACATTGTTTATTTACATGCGCGTGAATGAAGCCATATGCATGGACAATAATGCCAGCCAAAATAAGAATTTCTACGTGAAAAGACTAAACACTCTTCACGCTCCTTGTAGGAACAAACATTCACAGATGGCGGCCATCTTGAGGCAGCTTAATGCTGGGGACCACTAATTGTGACCGACCACTGAAAGAGGTCATTAATGATCTCTGCTACCTCTGATTCCACCGCAGTGAAGGTTTTACCCAATACACGCACCGCCAACTTTAATTGAACAGGTTGTACTAATTTGCCCTTTTGTTTGTGCCGACAGAAACTGGCCTCTAGGCTGTATATATCCCGACCTCTGATATAACATTCACGGTTCCGTACCTAAATAGAGTTATCTCCCTCACCAATCCCAGCCCACATGCCGTATCGGCTGTCAACTGATTGCACATTGGTCTCAAATGTACGTCGATCATACATGCTTGTTAAAAGAACAAAAAATATCTTAAATGTTGACAATTTACAAGCGTAAACTAAGTGTCCTGACCTCGGGATGACTGGCAGTGATACACACGTGGCTTTTCCCACACAGTATGGGTTTAGTCAAGGGCCAATTAATTATCAATCCCCTCACTGACTTTAGAAAGCATGCAGAAGACGTACCTTCGTTGTGGTGGTATATTGTAATTCAGGATAATTAACGACATTGTCATTGTTACTCAACAGTGAACCAGTGTAACGACAATAACAGCGGTTTAGTGCACATAAATACCATCCCACCAGGGAGGGAGCGGATAGAAAACATATTATACAACATGAGTGAACAAGTGAGTAAACTATGGTTTTACCCCACATATAGCAATATCCCAGCAATATCAATGAGGGGGACACTAGAAATTGGCTTCACATATTTTCTCATGTGGGAATTGGAACCCGGGCCTTCTGTATGTCAAGCTTATCACGTTAATGTGGCTGTATAGTGGCTTACCAACGTGCGTGCGTGTGTTGAAACACACTGTGCAGCAGCTGAATGGGACATGGAGCCCGAATGGTACTGCCCCCGGACGACCGACAAGCTGGGACTGCTGATGTAACTCGTGAAATGAACGTCACTGGACAATAGAGTGAGTGAGTGAGTGAGTGAGTTCGGTTTAACGCCGCTTTTAACAATATTCCAGTTATATCGCGGCGTGTCAGCTTAATGTGGGAGGAAAGCCCGAAGTGATGCAGGTCTCAGACGTTTACCACTTCGGTGAAACCCACGAGCACGGGTATGGTGCTGACAAACCTACAAACATAATTGGGGCGAACCGGGATTCGAACCCACAATCATAGGTTTCTGGCGTGTCCCAGGGACGCAACTCTGCACAGCGAATCGCGGCGCCTTAGACGACTGGGCCACCCGTGCCCCCCTGGACAATAGAGACTAAGTACATCAGAATTATTCTTATTGTCCGGCCGGTGTTACTTATTTGCCATGTTATACTTGAAGCACGCGAGGTATGCCATAAATAACGTGTACACGCATGTACATACCCTGGAACACATGTGTAGACGGAAGTATGTACCCTGGAACACACGTGTAGACGGAAGTATGTACCCTTGAGCACACATGTAGACGTATGTATATATCCTGAAACACATGTTTAGACACATGTATATATCCTGGAACACGTGTAGACGGAAGTATGTACCCTGGAACACGTGTAGACGGACGTATGTACCCTTGAGCACATGTGTAGACGCATGTATATATATCCATGAACACATGTTTAGACACATGTATATATCCTGTAACACACGAGTAGACGCATGTATATACCATGGACCACACGTGTAGACACACGTATATATCCTCGAACACACGTGTAGACACATGTATATATCCTGGAACACACGTGTAGACGCATGTATATATCCTGGAACACACGTGTAGACACGTGTATATATCCTGGAACACACGTGTAGACGCATGTATATACCCTGAAACACACGTATAGACACATGTATATATCCTCGAGCACACGTGTAGACGCATGTATATATCCAAGAACACACGTGTAGACGCATGTATATATCCAAGAACACACGTGTAGACGCATATATATATATCCTGGAACACACATGTAGACACATGTATATACCCTGGAACACACGTGTAGACACGTATATATATCCTGGAACACACGTGTAGACACATGTATATATCCTCGAACACACGTGTAGGCGCATGTATATATCATTGAACACACGTGTAGACGCATGTATATGTCCAAGAACACACGTGTAGACGCATATATATATCCTGGAACACACATGTAGACACATGTATATACCCTGGAACACACGTGTAGACGCATGTATATACCCTGAAGCACACGTGTAGACACATGTATATATCCTCGAACACAAATGTAGACGCATGTATATATCATAGAACACACGTGTAGACGCATATATATATCCAAGAACACACGTGTAGACGCATATATATATCCTGAAACACACACGTAGACACATGTATATACCCTGGAACACACGTGAAGACAAATGTATATATCCTGAAACACACGTGTAGACACATGTATATATCCTCGAACACAAGTGTAGACACATGTATATACCCTGAAACACACGTGTAGACACATGTATATACCCTGGAACACATGTTTGGACGCATGTATATATCCTTGAACACATGTGTAGACACATGTATATATCCTGGAACACACGTGTAGACACATGTATATATCATGAAACACGTGTGTAGACAAATGTATATATCCTGGAACACACGTGTAGACGCATGTATATATCCAAGAACACACGTGTAGACACATGTATATATCCTCGAACACACGTGTAGGCGCATGTATATATCATTGAACACACGTGTAGACGCATGTATATATCCAAGAACACACGTGTAGACGCATATATATATCCTGGAACACACATGTAGACACATGTATATACCCTGAAACACACGTGTAGACGGAAGTATGTACCCTGGAACACACGTGTAGACGGAAGTATGTACCCTCGAACACAAGTGTAGACGCATGTATATATCATAGAACACACGTGTAGACGCATATATATATCCAAGAACACACGTGTAGACGCATATATATATCCTGGAACACACATGTAGACACATGTATATACCCTGGAACACACGTGAAGACAAATGTATATATCCTGAAACACACGTGTAGACACATGTATATATCCTCGAACACAAGTGTAGACACATGTATATATCCTTGAACACATGTGTAGACACATGTATCTATCCTGGAACACATGTGTAGACACATGTATATATCATGGAACACACGTGTAGACACATGTACATATCCTGGAACACGTGTGTAGACACATGTATATATCCTGGAACACACGTGTAGACACATGTATATATCATGGAACACGTGTGTAGACACATGTATATATCCTTGAATACACGTGTAGACACATGTATATATCCTGGAACACACGTGTAGACACATGTATATATCATGGAACACACGTATAGACACATGTACATATCCTGGAACACACGTGTAGACACATGTATATATCCTTGAACACATGTGTAGACACATGTATCTATCCTGGAACACATGTGTAGACACATGTATATATCATGGAACACACGTGTAGACACATGTACATATCCTGGAACACACGTGTAGACACATGTATATATCCTTGAACACATGTGTAGACACATGTATATATCCTTGAACACATGTGTAGACACATGTATGTATCCAGGAACACACGTTTAGACACATGTATATATCCTTGAACACATGTGTAGACACATGTATATATCATGGAACACATGTGTAGACACATGTATATATCACGGAATACACGTGTAGACACATGTACATATCCTGGAACACACGTGTAGACACATGTATATATCCTTGAACACATGTGTAGACACATGTATATATCCTTGAACACATGTGTAGACACTTGTATGTATCCAGGAGGACACGTATAGACACATGTATATACCCTGGAACACACGTGTAGACACATGTATATATCCTTGAACACACATGTAGACACATGTATATATCCTGGAACACATGTGTAGACACATGTATATATCATGGAACACACGTATAGACGCATGTATGTATCCAGGAACACATGTGTAGACACATGTATATATCATGGAACACACGTATAGACACATGTATGTATCCATGAACACATGTGTAGACACATGTATATATCATGGAACACTCGTAAAGACGCATGTATGTATCCAGGAACACACGTATAGACACATGTATATATCATGGAACACACGTATAGACGCATGTATATATCCTGGAATACATGTGTAGACATTCTATACCCTGGAACACACCTGAAGACGCATGTATATACCTTGCAACACATGTGTAGACGCATGTATGACCCGTGGAACACACGTTTAGTCGCAGGTCTATTCCCCGTCACGCGCTTATAGACGCATGTATATACCCTATACCACACGTGTAGATGTAGGTCTATTCCCTAAAGCACACGCATAGACGCATGTAAATACCCTCGAACACATGTAAAGACGCAGGTCTATTCCCTGTCTCACACGTGTAGACGCATGCGTTACCGTAGACTACACGTGTAGACATGCTTATAGGTCCTGGCACGCAAAGAGGTGTTGAAAGTTAAGCTGTTAAAAGACGTTTGGGTTTCAATCAGTTGCATGGTAACTGTCAATAGACTTTCGTTTGGACATCATCACGATTCGCTATGTATATTTAGTATTCCATCAGCTCTGCGCAATTACTGTTATGTTATGCAACTCGGTCAGTTCTACAAAACGAAACCCTACCTATCTGGCATGTTATTGGTTATGTGTAAGCACAAGTTTCTTGAAATTCACCGCCTAACCTGAATCAGTCAAAAGCCCGTCCTGGGATATGGCTCAACACACACCACACAGATGTAATTCTCTGTAATTAATTTCCTGCTAATGGGCAAATCCAGACGCTATCTTTAATTAACTGGCCGGTAGGGCTGATTTAGTGCTAAAAAGTTCTCTTGAGGGATTCGGTAGATTTCATAATCTCCAAACGCAGGTTTGTAGGCAATAACACCGTTTGTGTTTAAAATCGATAAAACCACGTTTCAAAAATTGAAATGATCAGCACGTGATATCAGTTGATACCAACTGATTGTCTGGAGAAATAATCCTCATGTGTGCTGTGCTCAAAACTGGCAAGTGAAATATTTGCAATTCTGGGTGGTGCAGCTTTCTTATACGAGAAATAATAATCAGTAAAATATGGCTGTACCGTGTGGGAGCAATTGCCCGACTGCAGTACCTTCATGTTTCTAGTTCTACATGCACACGTAGTGAATCGCGACAACAAGAGGCTTGTTTGTTTATCAGATTGCTTACAGAAGACTTACCCTTTGAAGAATTATGTGAAAATAATTCTTATTTGGGTTTCAGTGGTATAGATACGAACTCCAAAGCAGGCAACCCAACAGAGAGCACTGGCTCCCCTTTGCAGTGGCATATATTAATTACTTATATTAACAATAATTTCTTCTTCTCCTGGTGCCGTTTATTTACCATATACAGAGACACGTGGTGATCCTTGAATACCGTATACGGAGACACGTGATGATGATGTGGGTGTGAACACGGATAAACCTAATAATCTTCTAGAACAGCTGTAGACTACTAATCCAGCATGGTATGGAACTTTCTAGAAGGTATTTAGACTATACTAGGGCTTGTCAAAAAGTTCTAAGCCTGATTAACTTTCAACTATAGCCCAAAACAGAGTAAACTTGTAAACTGTAGTACATTGTTTCAGTAGTTCATGGCAAGAGTATGTGGTCTGCTGACCTCGTTTGTATATTAGTGACAGCCAGTTAAACGTGATAGGGGTCCAGATGGACACAGAAATGGGAGAAGAACGAGTCATAAAGTTTTTGAGAAAAGAAATTCATGACGCATGTCACAAGTGTATGGGGATAAGTGCCCTAGCTATTCAACTGTTACACGATGGGAAGCTATGTTTAAGGCTGGCACCAGTCCACTTCTCCGGCGCCAAAGAAATTAAAAGTCTTCAAGATCAGTGAAGCAAGTTATGGCCACTGTATTCTGGGATACAAAGGGTGTAATCCTTGTTGATTACTTAGAAAGTCAAAAGAAGATTACCTACTGTGCAGATTTGCTTTATCGCCTGAGAGAACAAAACGGAGAGGAATGTTGACTGCTGGAGTTCTACCACTTCATGGCAATGCCTCTTCTCACATCTCTCGACTTGCAAAGGCTACTGTGCGTCAATGTGGGTGAGCTTCCTCACCTACCATACTCGCCAGAGCTGGCACCTTCGTGGAAAGCACTATGACGACAACGATGACCTCAAAGCGGTCGTGAATGGGTATTTCAGAGTGGCTTCAGAAAACGTCTTCCTGACTGGAATTAAAAAAGCTTTACTATCGAAATGAGGAGTGTATTGAAAAGCAGGAGGATTATGTTGAAAAATAAAATAAAAAACACTTTACAATTGTTGGTTTTGTGTGTTAGGCTTAGAACTTTTTGACCAGCCCTTGTATGTACATGTGACAAGCACATGAACAATATCGCACATCTTTCCACCCTGGTTATCCAGAGTAGGCCTATTTTTTAAGCTTAACCACTGTTGCTGCTAGGTGAATATTATTATCTCTGACTTGTTAGCTATTAGCACTGCTTTTGTATTTGCTACTTCAACTGTAATAGTATTGTCTATGAATTTTATACCATCCCTGCCATTGTCATTACTTTGCAGTAACTTGTATTGATTTGTAAACCTAGCTAATTTATAATACAGTTGTTAATTGTATACAGTTTCTTTGTTGTATGTTGGCTTCACACTGAATTGTTTTACTTGCAGATTTCTGGATTTACCTATTGTGTCAATTTGGAAGTCGACGCGTAACAAAACACGCGTTAAAGTTAGATGTTTAGATGCGGGGATTTATGTCAGTGTAGATTTTAGATGCAGAGTCACACGTTAAAGTAAAATGTTTAGATGCGGGGATTCGTGTCAGTGTAGATTTTAGATGCAGGGACACACGTTAAAGTTAGATGTTTAGATGCGGGGATTCGTGTCAGTGTAAATTTTAGATGCAGAGACACACGTTAAAGTTAGATGTTTAGATGCGGGGATTTGTGTCTGTAGATTTTAGATGCAGGGACACACCTTAAAGTTTGATGTTTAGATGCGGGTATTTGTGTCAGTTTAGATTTTAGATGCAGGGACACATCTTAAAGTTTGATGTTTAGATGCGGGGATTTGTGTCAGTGTAGATTTTAGATGCAGGGACACACCTTAAAGTTAGATGTTTAGATGCGGGTATTCGTGTCAGTGTAGATTTTAGATGCAGGGACACACCTTAAAGTTAGATGTTTAGATGCGGGGATTTGTGTCTGTAGATTTTAGATGCAGGGACACACGTTAAAGTTAGATGTTTAGATGCGGGTATTCGTGTCAGTGTAGATTTTAGATGCAGGGACACACCTTAAAGTTAGATGTTTAGATGCGGGGATTTGTGTCAGTGTAGATTTTAGATGCAGGGACACACCTTAAAGTTAGATGTTTAGATGCGGGGATTCGTGTCAGTGTAGATGCAGAGACACGCGTTGATGCTAGATTTTAGTTTGAGTGAATATATGTTAACGCTGAAGCATGACTGCATCTATATCACGGCTACCTGTACATAATGGAATCTGCACCCAGTAAACCGGCGACTTAATATGAGGAACTGCACTTGGAACAAAATGTGCTTAGAATGTAAACACATACAAGACATGTTCAGATCTAAACATGCTTAGCGATGTGTTTAAATGTTTAGATGTCATACATGTTTCAGCAAGTTTAATTGTATTTCAATTCTTAATATTTAGAATTGATATGTGTTTAAAATGTAAACATGTTAAGAATTGAAATACATTTAAACATGTTAAAAAATAAACTTGCTTAAAAAAATTGCACATCCTTAGTAATAAGTCAAATGTGGATAAGATGTATCATAGACATTGAAATTAGATGTGCAAACCGATTCACATAACACATATGCCACCAGGAATTACAACCAACTTGATTCAACATTAACATAAACATGTTCAAATCAACCAAACTCGGCTTATGGTCTCCATAACATAAATGGTAGTGTGAAGGACTAAACATCAAGAGATTGCAGGTTCATGTTCCGCCAGGGTTTGTATTCTAAGTGTTCTTAATGTGTTGTTGCTGTATAACTGCTGGTATTTCTCTCGGACCGGAAGCTCACATTCAAAGTATGTCTGATTACTACTATGGATCCTTTTGGGGGCTTGTTGATCTAAGATAAGGTTTGTCAAGTCGACAATAGACACTGCCTATACATATCTGATAGGTACACATGTAATTAATATCAATGAAGAGCTGGAAAAACTCAATTGGAAGTCAACATCAACATACAATTTGGCATAACAGTAGCTTCTGTAGCATCCTTGAATATACTCTGTAAGTTACATTCATGGCTTCAGATTGTGAGAGCCCTCGGTGCACAATGCAAACCCAATGCAAAAACTACAAAATTCTTCCTCTGTTGGATCTTGTTGGAGTTGAATGGTGTAGGAAGTTATACATGGGTATAAAATGTGTTACTGTGCCTAGCGTGTGGAGATGCATCACCGTCTACACATGTTTGTACACAAGGACGCTACCGGGCAGACTATTGCGAGACAAAAGGTCCCTATCACAAGCCTCAAGTCGGTGGAAAGCGATTATTCACAAACATCCATGACTAATCTCACCAGCAATACATCACCTCGTCAGGAAAACACTTACTTCAGTTTGTTTAGTATCAACAACGCGATGGTCAGGGAAATACACCCCGTGTACGCCAGGGCTTACACCTCCAACAATGTATGCCTCTGCTTCCCATGGCGAAGGGCAAATTTCAATTTTGCTTCGGTGTAGTATTACGGTTTATATACCAAATAGTATAATAATAGTATTTTGCATTCATATTACACTTGTTAAATGAAAAATCTTCCCAAATTCAATATAACAAAAAGAAAATTTGTTAGATTATGAAATATACTGAACAACAAAAGTTCCTGTGACATTGAATTAGATTTAATGCAAAGTTATGTTTTTTTACCAAATCTGAAACAATTTCGATTTGCAAGAGATAAAAGACTCACGTAAGTGTTCAAATGGTTTAATTTGCCATACTGACTTCAGAAAACGCGTGATTTAAAAAAACAACATGACCATGACAAAATGTCAATTTACAAATCAATAGCGTGTGTGTCCACTTCTGGTTGCGATGCAAGCAACACATCTTCGTCTCATGGAATGGACCAGGCGTCGCACAAAGTCCTGTGGGATATCTGTCCATATCTGCTGGAGCATGTTTCGAAGTTCCTGGAGTGTCTGTGGAACACGTGGTTGACGTCAAAGGCGCCGATCCATCTCATCCCACATGTGCTCGGTTGGTGAGAGATCAGGGCAGCGAGCTGGCCAGGGGATGACATTCACGTTGTTTTGTTGAAGAGAATCCTGAACATGTCGAGCAACACGAGGCCTGGCGTTGTCATGTTGAAAGATAACGCCTGGGCCATGACGACGCAAAAACGGAAGAACAACAGGGCCGATGAGCTCGTCGCGGTAGCGCTGTCCATTGAGAGTTCCCTCTACCACTATCAAACGGGTCCTCTGTCTTGTAATCCTACCCCATACCATAACGCTGCCGCCCCCGAACCGATCTTCTTCCATGACACAATGATTGACGTAATGTTCACCTCGACGTCGGTTCACTCGAATCCGTCCATCGCTGTGGCTGAGGTGAAAACGAGAGTCGTCAGTGAATAGAACTTGTCCCCACTGCATGGCCGTCCAGCGTAGACGCTTTCTGCTCCACTGTTTACGGGCTTGACGATGGTTTCCTGTCAAAATGGGACGTCTGGCGGGTCTTCTGGCGACAATCCCTGCACATCTGAGGCGACGACGTACGGTTTGTGAAGATATTCGTCGAAGGCCAGGGATGCATCTTGCAGTCACTGTTGCTGGCTGGAATCGATTTCGTAGGTATGTTGTTCGAATCCAGTTGTCTTGCCGATTATTGGTTACGCGTGGCCTGCCACTCCGAGGATGGTCTCTAAATGCATTCGTCTGTTGCCAACGTTGCCATAAACACCAAATGGTGTTTCTGTGGACGTTACATTGTCTTGCAACATCACGTTGACTCGATCCTGCTTCAAGCATACCAATGGCTCGCAGACGCTCATTTTCGGGCAGGCGTGGCATTTCGTAATGTTGAATAATTGCGCAATTGTGTTGTTTTTCTGAGTGGTTGTTGTCAGCACGATGCTAAACAATGCATATGGAATCCCGTTAACGCACATGTTTTTATACCCATTCTTGGGTAGTGAAATGCATGGGGCTTGCATAAAAGTCAGCTTTTGCATGGAATGCATGCTTTTCTGTAGCAGTTGCGTTTTTGTGACTTGATTCCATACATGTATTACAATATTAAAAACTAAACTTTACTTGTTTGAAAAATACACTAAAATATTGGTGTCACAGAACTTTTGTTGTTGAGTATAATTCTATTAAGTGTAAAAGGGTATCCATGAGTGTGTATATAGTTACACGTCGAAGGCACCTGAGAAAATGTTTATCTGTTTTATCTGCCTATTTTGCAAACCTCAAAAATCAATACTAAGCCAAATCTAAATATGTACGCATTGCATTAAGTGTCAATCTTGTGAACATTTCGAAACAATACGCTCTAATGCGCTCCAGCACAACACGGTCGGTATGGTGGCGATTCCGTGATGGTGTGTGCTGGCATCACCTACAGTTGTTGATACTTGTATACTTGTATACTATTATTATAATTCTTATTATTAGTTTAGTTTGGGTTAACGGGTGGCCGAGTCGTCAATGACGACACGATTCGGTTTCCAGAAATCTATGATTGTGTTTCTAGGTTTGTCATCATCATACCTGTGCCTGTGGATTTCACAAAGCTGTAAGATCCTCTTCTCCCACATCTCGCGGGTAATGTAAATAAAATTACATCAAGAGTAATTTTTACATTAAGGGTTGTAACAAGGGTTAACCCGCAACCCTTAATGTGTATTTTTGGTTGTAACACGGCTCTTTTATACTTCTTTTCAGCTTCGTAAAACTTCAATTAAATAATTTGTCAGTGGGAATTTTAGTATGCTTTAGTCAAATTTGTTCCATATGTTGTTTGAGTACTTTGTAGTTGGATTTGAACCATTTCTTTCCTCTGGATGGCATATGCTTAACTTTAACCAGGTTGACAGCACCTTTGGTAACTTCCACGATAATGTCTGCTGGGTCTGCTGTGGCTGCATCTACTCCATGTTGTGACATATCACGTGGTGTCACCAGGAACGTATTACCTTGGAGTTCTGCTATTGTACCAGATATTTCCAGAGCATTGTGTTTTAGATCTTTCAAAATAAGTTACCACACAGGTCTCTTCAGTCATTTATCATTAGTCTTTGATATTTTGTGTTGGATACCGATTATGGAATCAACTTGTATGTCACATTTAAAGAACAGTGATCTGTCATGGTAGTGAGAGGATGTGCCATGAAAGAGGCTACCATGTGTCAACATGTGTATACGTCCATTATAACGGTAGCTAGTGTGGTTTCCATCACCTAGAGATCGGCCTTTCAACTTACACACAAACATGTAAAGTTCCCTACCAAATTCATTAGTGGTGTGTGTTCTTTACTATTCCTATTTACTATTTACTATTATGGTGCCTGCTAGCGGTAAAGGTGATCTCTTGGATGTATCCGTTTCTTGCAGATCAGTCAAGATTTTAGTTTTTGCGTTAAAGTCCCCACCTACGATAAACACACGTTTAGATAGCAGGTTATTTTCGCTTCAAGTACATAAAAAGGATCTGAGCTTTTATTCTTCCAGATACTGGAATATTGATGATATATTGACGAGAAAGAATAACATATACACATACATGATATTGTCAATGATTGCACTGGGGGTATATTGTGACACCTGGATCCACATGTCTGTTAAACATAAAGCTCTGTTACGGTCTGTTACATCTATCAAATGATAGGAAACATTGGTGTAGAGTACAGTGACATGTTCGTATTACGCCTGTCAGAGTGTTGTGTGAATCTATATTCATTATCCTTCAAAGTGCGACGATAGATGGTGGATAATGGCCAGTAAGTCAGTTTCTAAAAGGTTATTGGAAACCAAAAACACTGTAGTCCTGGTGAGATTCGTGGTAAGTAGGGAGGCATATTCACCCAGCATTATTGTCCGTTAGTTTCTTTACTCTGTTTTGTGGTTTTCTATCTTTTTCATATCTTCTTTAAGTTGTTTAACAGTGTCATCTTTGTTTTTGCATGTTTCACAAGACTGATCTTAATTTACAGATAACTTTAAAGAGTTTGTCTGATTTAAATTTACAGATAGCTTTATCTTAAAGAGTTTGTCTGATTTGAATTTACAGATAACTTTGTCTTTAAAGAGTTTGTCTGATTTAAATTTACAGATTACTTTATCTTAAAGAGTTTGTCTGATTTGAATTTACAGATAACTTTGTCTTTAAAGAATTTGTCTGATTTAAATTTACAGATAACTTTATCTTTAAAGAGTTTGTCTGATTTGAATTTACAGATAACTTTGTCTTTAAAGAGTTTGTCTGATTTAAATTTACAGATAACCTTATCTTAAAGAGTTTGTCTGATTTGATATTTACCGATAACTTTGTCTTTAAAGAGTTTGTCTGATTTAAATTTACAGATAACCTTTTCTTGAAAGAGTTTGTCTGATTTGAATTTACAGATTACTTTGTCTTCAAAGAGTTTATCTGATTTAAATTTACAGATAACTTTGTCTTTAAAGAGTTTGTCTGATTTAAATTTACAGATAACTTTGTCTTTAAAGAGTTTGTCTGATTTAAATTTACAGATAACTTTGTCTTTTAAGAGTTTCTCTTCTTGTATTTGATACATGTTTGTTTGCAGATGTTGGATGACAAACAGGTTTCTTGCGTCTGCTTTCACTAGGCTTAATCGGAGTGTTTTGGTACTGAAACATGGTGTTTCTGTTTTGCTTTGCTGATATTTTCTTCGAGGCCCTGATATCGCTTTGCTGGTTGGTGATATTCAGATGGTTGTTGTTCACACAGTACATTGACATTTCAAGGTTTGGTTTTCTACATGTTCAACATATTCTTCATGATTTGGTGGTCTTATCATCCTATATTGGGCATATTGGGCATGAGCTGTCGTTCTTGGTTTTCAAAGTAGACACAATTTATGGATAACGACTTCTTTATTTTACTGAAATGGCTCTGCTTGACAACGGTATAAGGATCTATTCCGAAACGTCGCTATACAGTCAAATATAGAAGTTGTATTCCATAAATTCTGTCTACTTTGCCATCCGTCAACTTTTAAGACATGCCTATCGTACATGTCTTGGTTTTACGTATGGTTGTTCACATGAAGTTTTTGATGCGCAGTCCAGAGTTTATCGTCTTCTCTGGTGTCATCGTGTGATATATTGAATGGTTGGTGAGTATACGGGAATGTGTCAGTAGTTTTTCCGTAGATCAAAACAGCTGCTTGTGTGTTAAAGGTTGATGGTGAACTGTGCATCCCTATTTACCTGCAGATTGTTGCGATTTTGGTACCACTCTTATCAACACTGAGAAAACTGTCATTGAGGTCATATGGGAAGAATGTGTCGCAATTAAGTCCAAATATTTCCTAGGTTCCAGGACAAAGACCCCAACCTGTTTCTGTGATCGGTCCTGCATCCCTCTCTGTGGCATCCATCTTGGCTCTTGGACCAGGTGAAGGTGCAGGGTTTCTCTCTTTGGGTGCCACCATTCTCAGCTGTGGATCCCTGGGTTGGCACAGCCATGGAATAATTATCTATTTTTCTGGTTGTTGATTTTCTCTATGAAAAGATTATTGCAGAATTGTTGTCTTGAGTTCCAGATGATGTTTGCTGTATAGTCTATCTATCTGAAACTCAACAATCACAATATATTGTCATATGCAGTTCTAAAACCAATGTGTTACTATCTATGACAACGAACTCACCACAAATGCGTGTCATTCTTAATTCGCACACTCCTCACTGCACTGTAGCCTCTGTAAAAAGCAAACCCACTCATTGGATTTCAATTCACACCGATGGCATACCGTAAATGCGGCCACGTCTCTTCCTGTTGGAGGCGGACAATAAAGAAACCTGTGAGCGCCAGGACAGCGAGGCGGACTCAACAGACCCCGGGACAGCGAAGCGGACGCAACAGACCCCGGGACAGCAAGGCGGACACAACAGACCCCGGGACAGCGAGGCGGACACAATAGACACCTGGACAGCTAGGTAGATACAACAGACACCTGAACGGCTAATGAGACACAACAGACACCCATGAGCGCCTAGACAGCGAGGCGGACACAGCAGACACCTGGACAGCGATGCGGACACAACAGACATCTGGATAGCGAAGCGGACACAACAGACACTTGTGAGCGTCGCGACAGCGAGGCGGACACAACAGACACCCGGTCAGCGAGGCGGACACAACAGACCCCTGGACAGCGAGGCGGACACAACAGACATCTGTGAGCCTCTTGACAGCGGGGCGGACACAACAGACACCTGGATAGCAAGGCGGACACAACAGACACTTGTGAGCGTCGCGACAGCGAGGCGGACACAACAGACACCCGGACTGCGAGGCGGACACAACAGACACCCGGACTGCGAGGCGGACACAACAGCCCCCTGGACAGCGAGGCGGACACAACAGACATATGTGAGCCTCTTGACAGCGGGACAGACACAACAGACACCTGGATAGCGAGGCGGACACAACAAACACCTGTGAGTGCCTGGACAGCGAGGCGGACACAACAGACCCCTGGACAGCGAGGCGGACACAACAGACATATGTGAGCCTTTTGACAGCGAGGCGGACACAACAGACCCCTGGACAGCGAGGCGGACACAACAGACATCTGTGAGCCTCTTGACAGCGGGGCGGACACAACAGACACCTGGATAGCAAGGCGGACACAACAGACACTTGTGAGCGTCGCGACAGCGAGGCGGACACAACAGACACCCGGACTGCGAGGCGAACACAACAGACACCCGGACTGCGAGGCGGACACAACAGCCCCCTGGACAGCGAGGCGGACACAACAGACATATGTGAGCCTCTTGACAGCGGGACAGACACAACAGACACCTGGATAGCGAGGCGGACACAACAGCCCCCTGGATAGCGAGGCGGACACAACAGACATATGTGAGCCTTTTGACAGCGAGGCGGACACAACAGACCCATGGAGAGCGAGGCGGACACAACAGACATCTGTGAGCCTCTTGACAGCGGGGCAGACACAACAGACACCTGGATAGCGAGGCGGACACAACAGATCCCTGGACAGCGAGGCGGGCACAACAGACATATGTGAGCCTCTTGACAGCGGGGCAGACACAACAGATCCCTGGACAGCGAGGCGGACACAACAGACATCTGTGAGCCTCTTGACAGCGGGGCAGACACAACAGATCCCTGGACAGCGAGGCGGACACAACAGCCCCTTGGACAGCGAGGCGGACACAACAGACACCTGGACAGAGAGGCGGACACAGTAGACACCTGGGCCCACTTGCACAAAACGATCTTAGCGCTAAGACTATTGTAAGCCTATATTAAAGTATGGGAGTTAAGATCTTAGCGCTAAGATCGCTTTGTGCAAGTTGGCCCTGGACAGCGAGGCGGACACACCAAACACCTGTGAGCGCCTGGACAGCGAGGCGGACCTTCAATAACACTAAACTCATATGTCTCCCTAATGACAGGTATCTTGACTTCTTTTTCGGTATATTCAAATATGAAACATTTTGATGCTTTTATCAAGACAATTCTACGTAGATTTTTCATGTTATTTGTTAACATTACAGTTTGATCTTACTCCAAGTATCAGTCAAATGATATGCAGGGTTCCTAACCACACATTCAATACATACTAACACGACGTCGTGAGGGAGATGCAGCTCTACTGCACCATGTCTTTCAACTGTCAATAACAGTCAGGTCCGTCAGCTTGGCACAATAGCATTTCCTATTCAAAGCTGATACGTACACTGATCTACAGTCAGGCGTAAGAAACTACAAGGCTTGGTATACACTGTTCTATTTCACACGTGACTGGTCTGAATGATGAAGCAGGTCCTGCTGCTACAAGGGGGTAGCCCCTTCAAGATCCGGGTTAGAATAGGTCTTCAGCAACTTGTTATAAGGGGCGACCAACGGGATCGGGTGGTCAGGCTTGCTGACTTGGTTGTTGCATGTCATTGTATCTCAATTATGTGGATCGATTCACATGATATCAATCACAAAATTGTCTGGTCAAGACTCGATTATTTACAGACCGCCGTCATATAGATGGAAAAATTGCTGAATGCGACGTTTAACGAACAAACAAACAAACACACACACAAACAAACACACAAACAAACAATCAAACTGGGGATAGTGTGGAACTGGCTTTGTAGACCTCTTGTAACACTGTGCCACTGCTCGTTTATAGGTAAGCAGAGAGATCATCAGAAGGCTTCCAATGTGCCAGGTAGTAAACCATTCCATAATGGCAAATGTAACTCCAACAGAATGTAACCGCCTATACCATGTCTGTTGAACAATGCTTCATGTTGCGAGATGTCAGAACCGTTCAGAGATGTGTAGTGACTTGAAACAAGTATCCGCGACCAGCTCCCAAGACATCCCACCGCGACGTGCAGCTTCGTTTACTCTAAACAAGAAGCCATGTTCTCAGGGAGAAAAGATACAAATGTGCCACAACTGATAGTTCATGTGACGTTGACGGAAATTGATGAGGGTGGGAAATTCGTCAGTCGTCTAAATGATGAGCAATAGACACAGGTGGATGTAGGGAGCACCTGACTGCCAGTGTGGATGATAGACTCGTAAAGATCAGCCGAGGAATTGGGCCACGACTCCCCGGCATTGGGTTCGGAACGCCAGATGTCACATATACAGATGTTTCCCTGACTTATTCATGGACCGGATCGAAGCACATTACATAACGTTAATCTGTGTCACCATGCAACACCTGTGGAGAGAATTTTGTTTTGTGGCAAAATCCTTTATGTTCAACAAAAACGACTTGAGCTTTTCACAACCAAGCACCAATCACTCAAATGGGAGGAATATAATCCTGTGAGGCGTGGGATAGATACAACTGTGGTCGTAATGGATGTCGTAGGGGTGGGATTAACGATTCAAATCAAATGCATGGGATCTGTTAAACCGACATATTATTCCACCAACACATCAGCGTTTATCAAGCAAACATAAATACACAAGTTGCAGATACACAAGTATAGGATGAGGTTCCAACACGATCTCACTTTCAGTACTAACACAATCTCACTTTCAGTACCAACACATCTCACTTCAGAACAAACACAATCTCACTTTCAGTACCAACACAATATCACTTTCAGTACCAACACATCTCACTTCAGAACAAACACAATCTCACTTTCAGTACCAACACATCTCACTTCAGTATTAACACAATCTCACTTTCATTACCAACACATCTCACTTCACAACTAACACGATCTCACTTCAGTTTCACCACAATCTCACTTCAGTTTCACCACAATCTCACTTCAGTTTCAACACATCTCAATTTAGCACCAACACGATCTCACTTTAGTATCAACACGAACTCACTTCAGTATCAACACGATCTCACTTCAGTTTCAACACATCTCAATTTAGCACCAACACGATCTCACTTCAGTATCAACACAATCTCACTTCAGAACAAACACGATCTCGCTTCAATATCAACATGATCTCACTTTCAGTACCAACACGATTTCACTTCCGTATCAACACGATCTCACTTTCAGCATCAACACGATCTCACTTCAGTATTAACACAATCTCACTTCAGTATCAACACGATCTCACTTCAGTATCAACACAATCTCACTTTAGCACTAACACAATCTAACTTCAGTATCAACATGATCTCACTTCAGAACTAACACAATCGCACCAATCACTCAAATGGGAGGAATATAATCCTGTGAGGCGTGGGATAGATACAACTGTGGTCGTAATGGATGTCGTAGGGGTGGGATTAACGATTCAAATCAAATGCATGGGATCTGTTAAACCGACATATTATTCCACCAACACATCAGCGTTTATCAAGCAAACATAAGTACACAAGTTGCAGATACACAAGTATAGGATGAGGTTCCAACACGATCTCACTTTCAGTACTAACACAATCTCACTTTCAGTACCAACACATCTCACTTCAGAACAAACACAATCTCACTTTCAGTACCAACACAATATCACTTTCAGTACCAACACATCTCACTTCAGAACAAACACAATCTCACTTTCAGTACCAACACATCTCACTTCAGTATTAACACAATCTCACTTTCATTACCAACACATCTCACTTCACAACTAACACGATCTCACTTCAGTTTCACCACAATCTCACTTCAGTTTCACCACAATCTCACTTCAGTTTCAACACATCTCAATTTAGCACCAACACGATCTCACTTTAGTATCAACACGAACTCACTTCAGTATCAACACGATCTCACTTCAGTTTCAACACATCTCAATTTAGCACCAACACGATCTCACTTCAGTATCAACACAATCTCACTTCAGAACAAACACGATCTCGCTTCAATATCAACATGATCTCACTTTCAGTACCAACACGATTTCACTTCCGTATCAACACGATCTCACTTTCAGCATCAACACGATCTCACTTCAGTATTAACACAATCTCACTTCAGTATCAACACGATCTCACTTCAGTATCAACACAATCTCACTTTAGCACTAACACAATCTAACTTCAGTATCAACATGATCTCACTTCAGAACTAACACAATCTCACTTCAGTTTCAACACGATCTCGCTTCAGTATCAACACGATCTTACTTTCAGTTTCAACACGATCTCACTTTAGCACCAACACGATCCCACTTTAAGCATCAACACGATCTCACTTCCGTATCAACACGATCTCTCTTTCAACATCAACACGATCTCACTTCAGTATCAAGACGATCTCACTTCAGTATCAACACGATCTCACTTCAGTATCAACACAATCTCACTTGAGCATCAACACAGTCTCACTTCAGTTTCAACACGATCTCACTTCAGTATCAACACAATCTCACTTCAGCACCAACACGATCTAACTTCAGTATCAACACGATCTCACTTCAGAACTAACACGATCTCACTTCAGTTTCCACACGATCTCACTTCAGTATCAACACAATCTCACTTCAGCACCAACACGATCTAACTTCAGTATCGACACGATCTCACTTCAGAACTAACACGATCTCACTTCAGTTTCCACACGATCTCACTTCATTATCAACACGATCTTACTTTCAGTGCCAACACAATTTCAGTTCAGTATCAACACGATCTCGCTTCAGTACCAACACCATCTCACTTCAGAACAAGCACAATTTCACTTCAGTATCAACACGATCTCACTTTCAGTTTCAACACGATCTAAGCTCATCATCAACGCGATCTCACTTCAGCACCAACAGATCACACTTTCAGTATCAACACGATCTCATTTCAGCAGCAACACATCACACTTCAGTATCAACACGATCTCACTTCATTATCAACACCATCTCACTTTCAGTACCAACACGATCTCATTTTAGCACCAACACATCAGACTTTAGTATCAACACTATCTCACTTCAGTATCAACACGATCTCACTTTCAGTATCAACACGATCTCATTTCAGGATCAGCACGATCTCACGATCAGTGTTAACGTGATCCCACTTCAGCACCAACACGATCTTCATTCATTATCAACACGATCTTACTTCAGCACCAACACGATCTCACTTCAGTATCAACACGATCTCACTTCAGCACCAACACGATCTTAATTCATTATCAACACGATCTCACTTAAGCACCAACACAATTTCACTTCAGTATCAACACGATCTCACTTCAGTATCAACATGATCTCACTTTCGATATCAACACAATTTCACTTTAGTATCAACGCGATCTCCCTTCGAAGAAGCACAATTTCACTTCAGTATCAACTCGATCTCACTTTCAGTATCAACACGATCTCATTTTCAGTATCAAAACGATCTCAATTGAATGTCAACACGATATCACTTCAGCATGAAAACGATCTCACTTCAGTATTAACACGATCTCACTTCATTATCAACACGATCTCACTTCATTATCAACACGATCGCACTTCATTATCAACACGATCTCACTTCATTATCAACACGATATCACTTCAGTATCAAGACGATCTCACTTCAGTATCAACACGAATTGATTTCAGTATCTACACGATCTCACTTCAGTATCAACACGGTCTCACTTTCAGTATCAAGACGATCTCACCTCAGCATCAACGCGATCTGACTGTCAGTACCAACACGATCTCATTTCAGTATCTACACGCTATCACTTCAGTATCAACACGATCTTACTTCATTATCAACACGATCTCACTTTAGTATCAACACATCACACTTTAGTATTAACACGATCTCACTTCAGTATCAACATGATCTCATTTCAGTATCTACACGATCTCACTTCAGTATCAACACGATCTCACTTTCAGTACCAACACGATCTCACCTCAGCATCAACACGATCTCACTTCAGCATCAACACGATCTCACTTCAATATCAACACGCTGTCTCTACAGTATCAACACGATCTCACTTCAGTATCAACACGATCTCACTTTCAGTATCAACACAATTTCCACTTGAGTATCAACACGATCTCACTTCAGAACAAGCACAATTTCACTTCAGTATCAACACCATCTCGATTTCAGTATCAACACGCTCTCACTTTATTATCAACACGATCTCACTTCAGGATCAACACGATCTCACTTTCAGTACCAACACGATCTCACTTCAGCACCAACACGATCTTAATTCATTATCAACACGATCTCACTTCAGCACCAACACGATCTCACTTCAGAATCAAAACGATCTCACTTCAGCACCAACACGATCTTAATTCATTATCAACACGATCTCACTTCAGCACCAACACAATTTCACTTTAGTATCAACACGATCTCACTTCGAACAAGCACAATTTCACTTCAGTATCAACACGATATCACTTCAGTATCAACACGATCTCACTTTAGTATCAACACGATCTCACTTCATTATCAACACGATCTCACTTCAATATCAACACGATCTCACTTCATTATCAACACGATCTCACTTCATTATCAACACGATATCATTTCAGCATCAACGGGATCTCACTTCAATATCAACACGCTCTCTCTACAGTATCAACACGATCTGACTTCAGTATCAACACGATCTCACTTTCAGTATCAACACAATTTCCACTTGAGTATCAACACGATCTCACTTCAGAACAAGCACAATTTCACTTCAGTATCAACAGCATCTCACTTTCAGTATCAACACGATCTCACTTTAGTATCAACATGATCTCACTTCAGGATCAACACGATCTCACGATCAGTGTTAACGTGATCTCACTTCAGCACCAACACGATCTTAATTCATTATCAACACGATCTCACTTCAGCACCAACACGATCTCACTTCAGAATCAACACGATCTTAATTCATTATCAACACGATCTCACTTCAGCACCAACACAATTTCACTTTAGTATCAACACGATCTCACTTCGAAGAAGCACAATTTCACTTCAGTATCAACACGATCTCACTTCAGTATCAACACGATCTCACTTCAGTATCAACATGATCTCACTTTCAATATCCACACAATTTCACTTTAGTATCAACACGATCTCACTTCGAACAAGCACAATTTCACTTCAGTATCAACTCGATCTCACTTTCAGTATCAACACGATCTCATTTTCAGTATCAACACGATCTCAATTTAGTGTCAACACGATCTCACTTCAGGATCAACACGATCTCACGTTCAGTGTTAACGTGATCTCACTTCAGCACCAACACGATCTCACTTCATCACCAACACGATCTCACTTCAGCACCATTACGATCTCACTTCAGTATCAACACGATCTCACGTTCAGTATGAACACGATTTCACTTCAATATCAACACGATCTCCCTTCACAACACAAAGGGCGATTAAAGTCATAAGTCATTGAGCTGTTGAATGTGTTTGCGACGTTTGTGCACGGCTTCTCTTGAATAAAGACATTTTACTTTGGGACAGCATTCTGAATAAGCCTTTGCCGAGTCCCTTGTAAACAACCTACGCTCCTTTGAAAATCTGCGCCAGAAACGTGTATCCCCATGCTTCACTTCCGCTGGAAGTTGTGGCGCATACGTCCATACACACGACTCAGCGGAGTGTCTGCCTGAAGTTTGTCAAACAAATAACCAATGCCTCTGACAAAAAAATGAAACTGTCCTGACAAATGCTGACATGACATCAGACCATTTATCGTAAAGTCAAAACATTCAAATTAGAGGCTTAACACGGGGAATTATGAATTCGTCCAATTGCAGACTCGGAGATCCACAAAGGCAACATATCAGCAGTCTTGCATGGAACCGAATTGTTCTCACCACCAATTATGTCAACTATATGTTTTGAGAATTGGTCTATACGTAAGCATATCTATGTATCTATCTACTACTACTACTACCACTGCTGCTACTACTACTACTACTACTACTACTACTACTACTACTACTACTGCTACTACTACTACCACCACCACCACCACCATCACCATCACCACCACTACTACTACTAGTACTACTACTACTACTACTACTTCTACTACTACTTCTACTACTACTACTACTACTACTACTGCTGCTGCTGCTGCTGCTGCTACTACTACTACTACTACTACTACCACCACCACCACCACCACCATCACCACCACCACCACTACTACTACTACTACTAGTACTACTACTACTACTACTACTACTACTACTTCTACTACTACTACTACTACTACTACTACTACTACTAGTACTACTACTTTACGACATACTTAATACACAAATGCTTGACCATCTGTATTGTGCCCCACCTGGCACCAACAATGTGTCTGATATCTCGACTTTGCCCCACCCGGCACCAACACTGTGTCTGATATCTCCACTGTGCCCCACCCGGCACCAACACTGTGTCTGTCATCTGTATTCTGCCCCACCCGGCACCAACACTGTCTGATATCTCGAATGTGCCCCACCCGGCACCAACACTGTGTCTGATATCTCCACTGTGCCCCACCCGGCACCAACACTGTCTGATATCTCCACTGTGCCCCACCCGGCACCAACACTGTGTCTGATATCTCCACTGTGCCCCACCCGGCAACAACACTGTCTGATATCTCAACTGTGCCCCATCCGGCACCAACACTGTGTCTGATATCTCCACTGTGCCCCACCCGGCACCAACACTGTCTGATATCTCCACTGTGCCCCACCCGGCACCAACACTGTGTCTGATATCTCCACTGTGCCCCACCCGGCACCAACACTGTCTGATATCTCCACTGTGCCCCACCCGGCACCAACACTGTGTCTGATATCTCCACTGTGCCCCACCCGGCACCAACAATGTGTCTGATATCTCCACTGTGCCCCACCCGGCACCAACACTGTCTGATATCTCCACTGTGCCCCACCCGGCACCAACAGTGTGTCTGATATCTCCACTGTGCCCCACCCGGCACCAACACTGTGTCTGATATCTCCACTGTGCACCACCCGGCACAAACACTGTGTCTGTTATCTGTATTCTGCCCCACCCGGCACCAACACTGTGTCTGATATCTCCACTGTGCCCCACCCGGCAACAACAATGTGTCTGATATCTCCACTGTGCCCCACCCGGCACCAACACTGTGTCTGATATCTCCACTGTGCCCCACCCGGCACCAACACTGTGTCTGTCATCTGTATTCTGCCCCACCCGGCACCAACACTGTGTCTGATATCTCCACTGTGCCCACTCCTCTCGCGTCAGTCGACATTTTTGTGTAATACCATCAGCGTGAGGCAAGTGTTTATAGAGGAGGTTCCGCCACAATCTGATAGCCACATTGTAGCCAAGATACACTATTATTCCCCCCCTTGGTCTATGTTTTAGACCAGTGATCTGTGAGAGGGATGAAAACATGTGGATGAAGGTTTATTTGGCTAATGTAACGTCAAACTTTGACCAAGACAGGAGGTCCTTATGACGTCATGTTGACATGGCAACACATTCACAACAACATAATCAAATACAGGAAATATCCTCTTCGGAACTACCCCTCTCAGTGTTGGGTTATAACGTTCTTAATGTCATGTATAGCGATAGCAGAATCCTATAGGTGATTAATTCACTCTCTGGAACGCAGAACAACAATGGTGAAGAGGAAGAGGAAAGAGTTTATGTCATTTCACAAGTTCTTAGATGAAATAGGAGGACAGGCCTATGGCATGTATCAATTCCAAACACTGCAGTGCCCCGTGCTTGAAATACATATCCGTTAAACCTCGCCAATGCGGAACATTCACCGACATAGCTTCCCACATGCAGAAGTACTTAGCAGCAAGAGTTGAGATGTTTTTACAGTTTGAAGTTATCCCTGCATGCATATTTACTAATCATAAAGAACGACTCCAGCTTCAGAGCCGACCCGATAGCCACTAGAAGCATTTGCTGCCGTTGCCTAGTCATCCGTTAGATGTGGATTGTGCCTGACACTTCCATACTTAGGGACGAATAATGGTATTTACATTCGTTCTGCAATTAGCTTTGGGAGTGGGAAGTACGTTTACAGTTTATATTCATCCCAACTGATTTCTACAATCTGCTGCATTGCGTCACATACACTCGTGTAATGCAGACATAAACTTGGATCTAATACGAGGATCTAACACGAGGATCTAACACGAGGATCTAACACGAGGATCTAGGTGGGCGATGATTTGGTGGATGATGACTTGGTGGATGATGTCTTGTTGGATGATGACTTGCTGGATGATGACTTGGTGGATGATGTCTAGGTGGATGATGTCTGGGTGGATGATGACTTGCTGGATGATGCCTTGGTGGATGATGTCTAGGTGGATGATGTCTTGCTGGATGATGACTTGCTGGATGATGCCTTGGTGGATGATGCCTTGGTAGATGATGTCTAGGTGGATGATGTCTAGGTTGATGATGACTTGCTGGATGATGCCTTGGTGGATGATGCCTTGGTGGAGGATGTCTAGGTGGATGATGTCTTGCTGGATGATGCCTTGGTGGATGATGCCTTGGTGGGTGATGTCTAGGTGGATGATGTCTAGGTTGATGATGTCTAGGTGGGTGATGTCTAGGTTGATGATAACTTGGTGGGTGATGTCTAGGTGGGTGATGACTTGGTGGATGATGACTTGGTGGATGATGTCTAGGTTGATGATGACTTGGTAGGTGATGTCTTGGTGGCTGATGACTTGGTGGATGATGCCTAGTAGGATGATGTCTAGGTTGATGATGACTTGGTGGATGATGTCTGGGTTGATGATGACTTGGTGGACGATGTCTCGGTTGATGATGACTTGGTGGACGATGTCTGGGTTGATGATGACTTGGTGGACGATGTCTAGGTTGATGATGACTTGGTGATGTCTGGGTGGGTGATGTCTGGGTGGATGATGTCTGGGTGGGTGATGTCTTGGTGGATGATGTCTGGGTGGATGATGTCTGGGTGGATGATGTCTGGGTGGATGATGTCTGGGTGGATGATGTCTGGGTGGATGATGTCTGGGTGGGTGATGTCTGGGTGGATGATGTCTGGGTGGATGATGTCTGGGTGGATGATGTCTGGGTGGATGATGTCTGGATGGATGATGTCTGGGTGGATGATGTCTGGATGGATGATGTCTGGGTGGATGATGTCTGGGTGGATGATGTCTGGGCGGATGATGTCTGGGTGGGTGATGTCTGGGTGGATGATGACTTAGTGGATGATGTCTGGGTGGGTGATGACTTGGTGGATGATGTCTGGGTGGATGATGACTTGGTGGACGATGTCTGGGTTGATGATGACTTGGTGGACGATGTCTGGGTTGATGATGACTTGGTGGACGATGTCTAGGTTGATGATGACTTGGTGGACGATGTCTAGGTTGATGATGACTTGGTGGATTATGGCTGGGTTGGTGATGACTTGCAGGTGATAACTTGGCGGGTGATGCCTGGGTGTGTGATGATTTGGTGGACGATGTCTGGGTGGGTGATGTCTGGGTGGGTGATGAATTGGTGGACGATGTCTGGGTGGGTGATGTCTTGGTGGATGATGACTTGGTGGATGATGCCTGGGTGGTTGATGATTTGGTGGACAATGTCTAGGTTGATGATGTCTAGGTTGATGATGACTTGGTGGGTGATGTCTAGGTGGATGATGTCTAGGTTGATGATGTCTAGGTTGATGATGACTTGGTGGGTGATGTCTAGGTTGATGATGACTTGGTGGATGATGTCTAGGTTGATGATGTCTAGGTTGATGATGTCTAGGTTGATGATGACTTGGTGGGTGATGACTTGGTGGATGATGACTTGGTGGATGATGTCTAGGTTGATGATGTCTAGGTTGATGATGTCTAGGTTGATGATGTCTAGGTTGATGATGACTTGGTGGGTGATGTCTGGGTGGGTGATGACTTGGTGGATGATGACTTGGTTGATGATGTCTAGGTGGATGATGTCTAGGTTGATGATGACTTTGTGGGTGATGTCTGGGTGGGTGATGACTTGGTGGATGATGTCTAGGTGGATGATGTCTAGGTTGATGATGACTTGGTAGGTGATGTCTTGGTGGGTGATGACTTGGTGGATGATGCCTAGTAGGATGATGTCTAGGTTGTCGATGACTTGGTGGATGATGTCTGGGTGGATGATGACTTGGTGGACGATGTCTCGGTTGATGATGACTTGGTAGACGATGTCTGGGTTGATGATGACTTGGTGGACGATGTCTAGGTTGATGATGACTTGGTGGACGATGTCTGGGTTGATGATGTCTGGGTTGATGATGACTTGGTGGACGACCAGTACAGTTACAGCTGATGGGAGCTGGGGGGAGACAGCGTACTCCGTCTGACCAGTACAGTTACAGCTGATGGGAGCTGGGGGGAGACAGCGTACTCCGTCTGACCAGTACAGTTACAGCTGATGGGAGCTGGGGGGAGACAGCGTACTCCGCCTGACCAGTACAGTTACAGCTGATTGGAGCTGGGGGAGACAGCGTACTCCGTCTGACCAGTACAGTTACAGCTGATGGGAGCTGGGGGGAGACAGCGTACTCCGTCTGACCAGTACAGCTCCTGATGGTGAGGGAGTGCAGCAATTCCCTTACTTAACAGGCACGTGCATTATTTGACACAAAGGTTTAACACCGAGGACGCCGTATGAATGCCTGATACGCCTGCTAGTACACTTCAAAGGTATTTACTTTTCCATGTTGTTTGGAGATATGAACAGCTTGATGTCAGTTTTTCAAGCCCATTTGTTATTGTTCCTTTCTTCAAATAAACATTCTCCCAGTAGCAACAGAGAAGCGAGAATTGAAGTGTATGCAGTCATCACTTGATAACGTGCTTTAAAAGTCGCCCCGAAAAGTATTAAGAAAATAATATATTTGAAAATGTCCTTCTTGTGTATTGTTATTATTATATATTTGTAAATCGGTCAACAAGGGAGACAAAATGCGTCACGTGTGTACAGAAGCGTCTTATCTAAAGCATATTACAAGCACATGTATCTTACATACAAGTAACTTCCCTGAAACCAGTTGTTTAACAGTCACGGTGAAAGTCAGGTGTGCGGCAGCATTGGAATAGAATTAGATGTGGTACTCTGCTCGTAAAGAATAAGTGTTATTTTAAAATGTGTGTGTGTGTGTGTGTGTGTGGGGGGGGGGGGGGGGGGGGGGAGTAGGCCTGTGGTTCACGCACAATGCAAGTCCAAAAGTCCAACTCTACACAGCTAGGCATAAGATATCTTATCAGAAAAACATATTCCTTCTTTAGGACATGAGATATGAGACTATTCACTCCATACTATAGCCAGATGAATGGTGCTTGTCGTGGTTATCTATCTTGCAGCATCTCCTGGAAGTACACCCTCACGTGCAGAGGGGTCAGCCCACTACTGGCAGGGGGGTTTCTGCTGCCGGACTGGCTCAGTGGACACCAAGACTCTTCACTATTTGATAGAGATTCATAAACACATACCTGTGAGGTATTAGTCGGAGTCAAAGGATTTCTTATGATTATGGAAAGGGTTTTGCCGCTTTGACTGCTGCAATATGCATTCTGTCGGTGGCATCCCCGTACAGTTGCTGCTCCCACAGCTGGTACTTGTATCGCACCACGGAGGACACCGCCATCTATATATAACGTACCTGGAGCAACGTGGCAATTCTATTTAGGCGGATCCATACTAAATCCTTCACTAAGATGCATCAAACAAGAAACACTTCACATCCATGTAACTTAACCAAAGTACGGCTTCTTAGCTGAATGGTTTCGAGGAAGTGCTTAACTGTCCATATAATGTACATTTCCACGATAAGTCCCAACTTTTCACACAGGCGTAAAATTAATTTGAGCTACATTACATGTAGCTTACTGACGTCTGACGAGTGGAGTTACCTGGTTATTCAGCTGGAGCTGAAGGCGCTGTCATACTTGCTGTATTACCAAACACCGTGGTCTGTGTCGTGTTGGGAAGTAAATAGGGCTGGCCCATAAACCATGCTACTTTATACGTCGTCATTCACTCAAGTTAAACATTCCTCAACTACGTTGTCAATAATTTGTTTTCACATGTCTATATTGTTATATATTAACCATGTTTAGACGTGTGTTTAACATAATTTAAGCCTGAGTAGAACCAAAACATGTACAGTATAGTTTTTTTCAGTATTGGCATGAACATAGTTTCTTCCTTTACCTTGTACACTTGCTCTGTGTTGATATGGAAATAGTAGGAGTAGAACTAGACAAGGATGGTAATTACAATCCGACAACAACAATGGCTTCCACCGTGATACATGGAAGTACCTCTACAACCAATCACCTTTGTATGCTGCTGTGTTTACCGATGCAAAATGAAATGCGTCTTATTTGTAAACACAAATTTACTGGACGATATGTTTAAGTATGATTAAGTATGATTATATGATTAAGTATGATTATATGAATGATACGTGAAAATACTTTCACGCAATGATCAACAATTCCTCCGAGATTTATGAATGGTTTCATTGTTCAATGATGTAATTTCCTCAAGACTCTTCTCAACTGAAACACTGTTTAGATTAGCTGAACGGATGTTAACGTATCAGTGTGTGAACATCAGACTTCGTGTCGACAAGTGTACTCTCCATTTCAGGGCTGTGTCTGCTTACAAGAACAGACTTCGTCACTCAGGTGTCCAACGCCATTTCTAGATAATGTGACCACGGAACTGTTGTGAAAGTTTTATATTGTCCTTAAAATTAGCCACTAGAAGTTGGTTGTGCAAAAGACATTGTAAGTTCTTATTATCTGCTCTCTGTGACACTTGTGGAAAGTCTCATTTCGGGGTGTGCACTGTCGCGTCCACACCTAAGCTAGAAACCTTTCGTCCCATATTGACCCTGATTATTATCCCCCACCACGAACTGGGACTGGGGATATACATGTAGGTTTGGACTCCGTCAGTCCAGCAGACTTCAGTAGGTACCAGTTTTCTCGTAAACGGTTAGGGATATAAGGATGGAATTTTAAAATCACCATTTGTGGATAAAAATAGCATTCGATTTCGAAAACCATAGTGGCCCCTGTTACTCCAACATAGGGACAAATTGTAAATGTGATTTGGTGATGAAAGGTTATTGAAAAATAAGTACAACTGAAAAGATATATGGACAAGACTTTTATTAGTTACCGTGGGCGAAATGCTTCCACGATATTGGGATTGTTATGATAACGAATAGTCTTATCAATTCTCAATGTTCTGATTGCAATGTACCTCATCATTATAGTCATATCCAGTCATGTGAGTCTAAGCCAAACCAATTTAAATCTGTATATACGGCATTTAGAAAAAAAAATCCATCTCATGGAGGTGGGACACCAAGAGAAGCGGATGTTTCAGTAATGCTCAGACCGGGGACGGCTTTGCGCACTAGACAGAGGTTACAAGGGGAGAGCCGGCCCGGGAAAGCGACATGCAATTTGACTAGTGCCGGCAAAGCGTCAGAACATGTATGGGAGAGCGTCAAACCAAAAACAGCAATGAAAACACGTAATTTGGTGACATTTAACATAACAAATCAAAGAACCTTTGCATTTCATTGAAACAAGAACTCAGTTGCTGGTTAATCTAGTTCGGTCTTTGCCTGCCTAAAAATATCCCTGTATCCTCACCGACACAATATTGTACCCTAAGTTCCAGATGTATCCTCACCAACACAATACTGTACCCCAACTTCCAGATGTATCCTAACTGACACAATACTGTACCCCAACTTACAGATGTATCCTCACCGACACAATACTGTACCCACACTTCCAGATGTATCCTCACCGACACAATACTGTACCCCAACTTCCAGATGTATCCTAACTGACACAATACTGTACCCCAACTTCCAGATGTATCCTCACCGACACAATACTGTACCCCAACTTCAAGGTGTATCCTCACCGACACAATACTATACCCCAACTTCCAGATGTATCCTCACCAACACAATACTGTACCCCAACTTCCAGATGTATCCTCACCGACACAATACTGTACCCCAACTTCCAGATGTATCCTCACCGACACAATACTGTACCCCAACTTCCAGATGTATCCTCACCGACACAATACTGTAATCCAACTTACAGATGTATCCTCACCGACACAATACTGTACCCCAACTTACAGATGTATCCTCACCGACACAATACTGTACCCCAACTTCCAGATGTATCCTCACCGACACAATACTGTACCCCAAATTCCAGATGTATCCTCACCGACACAATACTGTACCCCAACTTCCAGATGTATCCTCACCGACACAATACTGTAATCCAACTTCCAGATGTATCCTCACCGACACAATACTGTACCCCAACTTCCAGATGTATCCTCACCGACACAATACTGTACCCCAACTTCCAGATGTATCCTAACTGACACAATACTGTACCCCAACTTCCAGATGTATCCTCACCGACACAATACTGTACCCCAACTTCCAGATGTATCCTAACTGACACAATACTGTACCCCAACTTCCAGATGTATCCTCACCGACACAATACTGTACCCCAAAATCCAGATGTATCCTCACCGACACAATACTGTACCCCAAAATCCAGATGTATCCTCACCGACACAATATTGTACCCCAACTTCCAGATGTATCCTCACCGACACAATACTGTACCCCAACTTCCAGATGTATCCTAACTGACACAATACTGTACCCCAACTTCCAGATGTATCCTAACTGATACAATACTGTACCCCAACTTCCAGATGTATCCTCACCGACACAATACTGTACCCCAACTTCCAGATGTATCCTCACCGACACAATACTGTGCCCCAACTTCCAGATGTATCCTAACTGACACAATACTGTACCCCAACTTCCAGATGTATCCTAACTGATACAATACTGTAACCCAACTTCCAGATGTATCCTCACCGACACAATACTGTACCCCAACTTCCAGATGTATCCTCACCGACACAATACTGTACCCCAACTTCCAGATGTATCCTCACCGACACAATACTGTACCCCAACTTCCAGATGTATCCTAACTGACACAATACTGTACCCCAACTTCCAGATGTATCCTAACTGATACAATACTGTACCCCAACTTCCAGATGTATCCTCACCGACACAATACTGTGCCCACACTTCCAGATGTATCCTCACCGACACAATACTGTACCCCAACTTCCAGATGTATCCTCACCGACACAATACTGTACCCCAGCTTCCAGATGTATCCTCACCGACACAATACTGTACCCCAGCTTCCAGATTCTACGCTAGAAATCCAACTCGAGGGTAAGTGGAAGGTGACGCTCCATTCCTGCAGTCGGTTGTCAACAGGTCCTAAGCTTGTCGACGGAGAAGAAAATGGAACATGGCTGGAATCACGAGCTCAACAAACGCGCTAGAAATAATCATCTTAACATATTCGCGGTCATCCAGCGTTTCCAAAAGCGAGCAGTCTAGCACAGAGGTTGCGCGGCTCTCTTTGGACACTGGTCAGTTCCACCGAGAAAGAGGAAATATCGTCATATCGACGCCCGTCTGCAATCCTTGAAGGACGTCCTGATCAGTGCCAACTTGACAGAAATCCAGGGTACCGACCACATTACTGACCCTTTACATGTTTAGACTTTCACTTAAGAATATAAATCGTGCCTGAAAATGCAGTTCAAATATATCAGCTGTGTCTGCTTCAAAGCGACGTATATTGTCTCGAGGGATGATGAACGTGGAGAGTTGAGCCCAGCGTGCTAAAGTTCCTTCCTCAGAATGTGACCCGTGAAGACCCGGGTAGGAATAGGTCTTCAGCAACCCATGCGTGCCGTAAAAGGCGACTATGCTTGTTGTAAGATGCGACTAACGGGATCGGGTGGTCAAGCTCACTGACTTGGTTGATGCATGTCATCGATACCAATTGCGTGGATCGATGCTCATGATATCAATCACTGTACTGTCTGGTCAAGACTCGATTATTTACAGACGGCCGTCATATAGCTGGAATATTGCTGAGTACGGCGTTAAACAACTCAATCAACCAACCTCAGAATGTTCTCAATTCTCTTATGGGAGACTAACTGTATTGGCTATGTGACGCGTGTGAAGTCGTTGATCACCCATAATCATATCATGTATTTTATCAGCATTTTCCTTAGTGGTGTTAGTCTGACGGTCTTCCTGATCTTGGATGATCGTCGAGGCTCTCCTTCGTCACTATGGCAAAGGAAGGAGCATCAGCCCTTAAAACTGACACCATGTTGGAATTAGCCTGAGTTGGAGATACTTGATGACAGCGCGATAACCCTTTGTGTCCATTGTCATCAACAGAGAAATCCTAGTCACTTTGATACCTGCAGAAATATACCTAGTTGTGTATTTGGTTCAAATGCAGCCTGTACGTATTGACAGTATTATACTTAATACACGTACATGCAAACGGTTGAGGGCGTACCGAACCCCCTTCACTGGTGGGCTCAAAACCTTTCAGCCAGCCCTCTTGTATTGCAAGAGTCAATGCCAAGACGACGTAAGTGCAGTACAGTTTCTATTTGTCCAGACCCCAATCTCCCAGGTTGTCTGGTGTACATGAGCACCTGTGACTGATCACATGTCCACTAACCATAGCACCAGATTATCCTTCTGTGGGAGATATCAAGCACAGGTAATTAATTACCTGTAGTAACCTGCACGTGTGAGGTAGTGTTAGTTTACCTATGTCGGTTGTTTGGTCAAGTAGCGACTGGCCGTTAGCAAACAAACAATAACGCCGGATATTTTAGTCAAGATGTTTACTGCACCACAACGGCTCAGTTTTCAACAGGCAAAATGTTGAGACCCGAGGGAATTGCTACGCAGGTATGTGTACAAGTTCTGCAAATGTAAACAGATAACGATTAAAGAATCCCCATGACACAGAACACCCCATTTACACTGAAGCCAATGAACCGTGGATGGACCATGTGGTGAGCGCATGTACTACCAGGTAGCGGATATTCATTACAGGCACCTTGACAAGTGAAAAAGTGGTAGTAGTGCACACCCCGCCACCCACCGGAGACCATGGACAGAGTACAGAGTTGGAAGGGAGGACATGGCGATATGATGTAACTACTATCATATACTATTTTTTGACAGAGTCACGTAAGTGTAGATGTAGGCGTGGGTAAAGCGGAAAGGTGAGCGGGGGATGACGACCCTGTGTATCTGTCATAGAAAGCGCTCTATGGTCGCTACTGTTGGGTGATCACAATTACACAGATAACTGTGAGCAGCAAGTCGAGCAATGCTCCCTTTTCTACACACACACACACACACACACACAGCTGTGTGCAGCATTTGAACGTTGTAAAGCATGCCCGTGTATGAGCAGTCGAGCAATGCTCCTTTTCTACACACACACACACACACACACACACACACACACACACACACACACACACACACACACACACACACACACACACACACACACACACACACACACACACACACACACACACACAGAGCTCTGTGCAGCATTTGAACGTTGTAAAGCATGCCCGTGTATGAGCAGTCGAGCAATGCTCCTTTTCTACACACACACACACACACACACACACACACACACACACACACACACACACACACACACACACACACACACACACACACACACACACACACACACACACACACACACACAGCTCTGTGCAGCATTTGAACGTTGTAAAGCATGTCCGTGTATGAGCAGTCGAGCAATGCTCCCTTTTCTACACACACACACACACACACACACACACACACACACACACACACACACACACACACACACACACACACACACACACACACACACACACACACACACACACACACACACACACACACACACACACGGCTGTGTGCAGCATTTGAACATTGTAAAGCATGCCAGTGTATGAGCAGTCGAGCAATGCTCCTTTTTGAAACTGTTCCTTTAAGAATTTTGAAGTTTTTTAATAATGTATTTATAATGTGGGTGATGCATTAAGTCATCTGACAGTTGGTAAATGAAACACTTTTTGAGACGGTAAACGAGTTTTTTTTATTCCTAGACCTGTTGATAATTATTAATATATTTCGTAAGTGAGTGAATTCATTGGGATAAGCGTTCGACACGTTTGCTAGTGTGAACAAGCTATCATTATAATGTGAACATGTGAATAAACAGTTAGCTGCATATATGGATACGTGTGTGTGTGTATGTGTGTGTATATGTGTGTGTTTATGTGTGAGTGTGAGTGTGAGTGTGAGTGTGTGAGTGTGTGTGTGTGTGTGTGTGTGTGTGTGTGTGTGTGTGTGTGTGTGTGTGTGTGTGTGTGTGTGTGTGTGTGTGTGTGTGTGTGTGGTGTGTGTGTGCTTGGGTGTTTGTCAGAATGACACGTTTAGCTGATATGGGTGGTTATTTAATCGTGTTTGTAGACAGACATGCATGCGCAACAGTTCAGCGTTTTTGCTGGGACACGTCTCCGTGTATCAGAACAATCTTTTAAATCTTTTAGCGAATACATATGTTGACACATGTGTATGCATTTCAAAACTTCTTGTCGTTAATGGCTTACAGACACTTTAAAATTTAAACAGCCGTTATTGCATTAACCCAACACACTGCCTTTAGGGAAACGTTGTTGTGAAGCACGTGTGGTGTAATTGTGACTTTACTGTGACTAAGTTGTGACATGTGCGTGACATTCTTACTGTGACGTAGCTGTGACACATGTGTGACATGCTTACTGTGACGTAGCTGTGACACGTGTGACATACTGTGACGTTGCTGTGACATGTGTGACATACTTACTGTGTGGTAACTGTGACATATGTGTGACATACTGTGACGTAACTGTGACATATATGTGACATACTTGCTGTGACTTAACTGTGACATATGTGTGACATACTGTGACGTAGCTGTGACATGTGTGACATACTTACTGTGATGTAACTGTGACATATGTGTGACATACTGTGACGTAACCGTGACATATATGTGACATACTTACTGTGACGTAGCTGTGACATATGTGTGACATACTATGACGTAACCGTGAAATATATGTGACATACTTACTGTGACGTAACTGTGACATATATGTGACATACTGTGACATAGCTGTGACATGTGTGACATACTTACTGTGACGTAACTGTGACATATGTGTGACATACCGTGACGTAACCGTGACATATATATGTGACATACTTACTGTGACGCAGCTGTGACATATGTGTGACATACTATGACGTAACCGTGACATATATGTGACATACTAATCGGACGTAACTATGACATGTGTGTGACATACTTACTGTGACGTAGCTGTGACATATGTGTGACATACTATGACGTAACCGTGACATATATGTGACATACTAACTGTGACGTAGCTGTGACACGTGTGACATACTGTGACGTAGCTGTGACATGTGTGACATACTTACTGTGACGTAGCTGTGACATGTGTGTGACATACTTACTGTGACGTTACTGTGACATATGTGTGACATACTGTGACGTAGCTGTGACATATCTGTGACATACTTACTGTGACGATACTGTGACATATGTGTGACATACTATGAAGTAACCGTGACATATGTGTGACATACTTACTTTGACGTAACCGTCACATATATGTGACATACTTACTGTGACGTAACTGTGACATATGTGTGACATATTGTGACGTAGATGTGACACATGTGTGACATGCTTACTGCGACGTAGCTGTGACACGTGTGACATACTGTGACGTTGCTGTGACATGTGTGACATACTAACTGTGACGTAACTGTGACATATGTGTGACATACTGTGACGTAGCTGTAACATGTGTGACATACTTACTGTGACGTAACTGTGAAATATGTGTGACATACTGTGACGTAACCGTGACATATATGTGACATACATACTGTGACGTAACCGTGACATATATGTGACATACTATGACGTAACCGTGACATATATGTGACATACTTACTGTGACGTAACCGTGACATGTGTGTGACATACTTACTGTGACGTAGCTGTGACATATGTGTGACATACTATGACGTAACCGTGACATATATGTGACATACTTACTGTGACGTAACCGTGACATATATGTGACATACTTACTGTGACGTAACTATGACATGTGTGTGACATACTTACTGTGACGTAGCTGTGACACGTGTGACATACTGTGACGTAGCTGTGACATGTGTGACATACTTACTGCGACGTAGCTGTGACATAGCTGTGACTTAGTTGTAACATAGCTGTGACTAAGTTGTAACATAGCTGTGACTAAGTTGTAACATAGCTGTGACTAAATTGTAACATAGCTGTGACTAAGTTGTAACATAGCTGTGACTAAGTTGTAACATAGCTGTGACTAAGTTGTAACATAGCTGTGACTTGGCTGTGATGTTGATGTAGTTGTGAATTTGATGTGACTGGTTTGTGGCATTGCGGTTACTAAGTTACAACATAGCTGTAACATAGCTGTAACGTAGCTGTGACGTAGCTGTGACGTAACTGTGACGTTGATGTTAAGTAGGTGTAACATAGGTGTGACGTAGCTGTGACGTGGATGTTAAGTAGGTGTAACATAGGTGTGACGTAGCTGTGACGTAGCTGTGATACAACTGTGACGTAGCTGTGATATACTGTGACGTAGCTGTGACGTGGATGTTAAGTAGGTGTAACATAGGTGTGACGTAGCTGAGACTTAGCTGTGATGTAGCTGTGACGTGGCTGTGATGTAACTGTGTCGTTGTACGTCCAACAACTCAAATTGATTCCCACCCCTGGAGATTCCGGTGCAGACCTGGTCTCCAGCATCCATTCTTACTGTAAGAGCCGTGGAGATGTGACTGATTGCGTGTCATCGCACTCATGCCATGGCCCGTTGCCATTATATCAACCACTGGTTGAGGCCGCCGTGATATTGCTGGAATACTGCATGCCTATAGCGTTAAACATTCACTTACTCATTCATATTGATTTCCAGCACAAAGTTCTTCGGGTATTGTGTTCGGTCTGCCAACTATCTGACGGCGTGAACAGGGCCCACTGAAAGCCAGCACGTCCCTGGCGTATAGCACTGTTTGAATGCCTGCTGGGTCATTCAGTATGCATCTCTGAACATACACCTGTAGTGTGCAACACCGCTTCAGCTTTGCGCGCCTTCAAACGGAACTACTTTATTCTAAAACGCATTAGTCGCGGATGGTTAATATTTAAAGCTTGCCAATAAAGCCTCGCCATAAAATACTAATGTTGCTCCTGTTTGTTTGTTTACCTACGAAATCGAGAGGCCGTTCTGTGTGTATTCCCATACTTAAGGTATTATTCTACTGCTTGCAAGATTATTTGCAAGTCGACATTTTAACCAGTGCCATTATGTCTACTCAGTACAGTGTTACGGATGCCATGTCACCGCCATACCTGCTGCAGGCGTGTAATGGCGACATCATCACTGCTGGTTGGTAGTAGTCTTTCAATCATGTTACAACTGTTGACGCATCCACATTATCAGTATTGACACTGTGACTAAGTAGAACGTTGTGGTACTTGAACAACTTGGCACCTAAACTGAATTAGATATCGTTTCCTACGGGGTCACTTTGTTTGATATCAAAATTGTTCGGTTTGTCAAAACCATAAGAAAAGATAAACTTTAGATGAAGGATGCCTGCCCATGAGAAGGGAAAGGTGTCAATGGGCTTCTCGCACAGAAGAAACACTCGCTTGAACAAGCTATCATTATAATGTGAACATGTGAATAAACAGTTAGCTGCATATATGGATACGTGTGTGTGTGTATGTGTGTGTATATGTGTGTGTTTATGTGTGAGTGTGAGTGTGAGTGTGAGTGTGTGAGTGTGTGTGTGTGTGTGTGTGTGTGTGTGTGTGTGTGTGTGTGTGTGTGTGTGTGTGTGTGTGTGTGTGTGTGTGTGTGTGTGTGTGTGTGTGTGTGTGTGTGTGGTGTGTGTGTGCTTGGGTGTTTGTCAGAATGACACGTTTAGCTGATATGGGTGGTTATTTAATCGTGTTTGTAGACAGACATGCATGCGCAACAGTTCAGCGTTTTTGCTGGGACACGTCTCCGTGTATCAGAACAATCTTTTAAATCTTTTAGCGAATACATATGTTGACACATGTGTATGCATTTCAAAACTTCTTGTCGTTAATGGCTTACAGACACTTTAAAATTTAAACAGCCGTTATTGCATTAACCCAACACACTGCCTTTAGGGAAACGTTGTTGTGAAGCACGTGTGGTGTAATTGTGACTTTACTGTGACTAAGTTGTGACATGTGCGTGACATTCTTACTGTGACGTAGCTGTGACACATGTGTGACATGCTTACTGTGACGTAGCTGTGACACGTGTGACATACTGTGACGTTGCTGTGACATGTGTGACATACTTACTGTGTGGTAACTGTGACATATGTGTGACATACTGTGACGTAACTGTGACATATATGTGACATACTTGCTGTGACTTAACTGTGACATATGTGTGACATACTGTGACGTAGCTGTGACATGTGTGACATACTTACTGTGATGTAACTGTGACATATGTGTGACATACTGTGACGTAACCGTGACATATATGTGACATACTTACTGTGACGTAGCTGTGACATATGTGTGACATACTATGACGTAACCGTGAAATATATGTGACATACTTACTGTGACGTAACTGTGACATATATGTGACATACTGTGACATAGCTGTGACATGTGTGACATACTTACTGTGACGTAACTGTGACATATGTGTGACATACCGTGACGTAACCGTGACATATATATGTGACATACTTACTGTGACGCAGCTGTGACATATGTGTGACATACTATGACGTAACCGTGACATATATGTGACATACTAATCGGACGTAACTATGACATGTGTGTGACATACTTACTGTGACGTAGCTGTGACATGTGTGTGACATACTTAGACGTAACCGTGACATATATGTGACATACTAACTGTGACGTAGCTGTGACACGTGTGACATACTGTGACGTAGCTGTGACATGTGTGACATACTTACTGTGACGTAGCTGTGACATGTGTGTGACATACTTACTGTGACGTTACTGTGACATATGTGTGACATACTGTGACGTAGCTGTGACATATCTGTGACATACTTACTGTGACGATACTGTGACATATGTGTGACATACTATGAAGTAACCGTGACATATGTGTGACATACTTACTTTGACGTAACCGTCACATATATGTGACATACTTACTGTGACGTAACTGTGACATATGTGTGACATATTGTGACGTAGATGTGACACATGTGTGACATGCTTACTGCGACGTAGCTGTGACACGTGTGACATACTGTGACGTTGCTGTGACATGTGTGACATACTAACTGTGACGTAACTGTGACATATGTGTGACATACTGTGACGTAGCTGTAACATGTGTGACATACTTACTGTGACGTAACTGTGAAATATGTGTGACATACTGTGACGTAACCGTGACATATATGTGACATACATACTGTGACGTAACCGTGACATATATGTGACATACTATGACGTAACCGTGACATATATGTGACATACTTACTGTGACGTAACCGTGACATGTGTGTGACATACTTACTGTGACGTAGCTGTGACATATGTGTGACATACTATGACGTAACCGTGACATATATGTGACATACTTACTGTGACGTAACCGTGACATATATGTGACATACTTACTGTGACGTAACTATGACATGTGTGTGACATACTTACTGTGACGTAGCTGTGACACGTGTGACATACTGTGACGTAGCTGTGACATGTGTGACATACTTACTGCGACGTAGCTGTGACATAGCTGTGACTTAGTTGTAACATAGCTGTGACTAAGTTGTAACATAGCTGTGACTAAGTTGTAACATAGCTGTGACTAAATTGTAACATAGCTGTGACTAAGTTGTAACATAGCTGTGACTAAGTTGTAACATAGCTGTGACTAAGTTGTAACATAGCTGTGACTTGGCTGTGATGTTGATGTAGTTGTGAATTTGATGTGACTGGTTTGTGGCATTGCGGTTACTAAGTTACAACATAGCTGTAACATAGCTGTAACGTAGCTGTGACGTAGCTGTGACGTAACTGTGACGTTGATGTTAAGTAGGTGTAACATAGGTGTGACGTAGCTGTGACGTGGATGTTAAGTAGGTGTAACATAGGTGTGACGTAGCTGTGACGTAGCTGTGATACAACTGTGACGTAGCTGTGATATACTGTGACGTAGCTGTGACGTGGATGTTAAGTAGGTGTAACATAGGTGTGACGTAGCTGAGACTTAGCTGTGATGTAGCTGTGACGTGGCTGTGATGTAACTGTGTCGTTGTACGTCCAACAACTCAAATTGATTCCCACCCCTGGAGATTCCGGTGCAGACCTGGTCTCCAGCATCCATTCTTACTGTAAGAGCCGTGGAGATGTGACTGATTGCGTGTCATCGCACTCATGCCATGGCCCGTTGCCATTATATCAACCACTGGTTGAGGCCGCCGTGATATTGCTGGAATACTGCATGCCTATAGCGTTAAACATTCACTTACTCATTCATATTGATTTCCAGCACAAAGTTCTTCGGGTATTGTGTTCGGTCTGCCAACTATCTGACGGCGTGAACAGGGCCCACTGAAAGCCAGCACGTCCCTGGCGTATAGCACTGTTTGAATGCCTGCTGGGTCATTCAGTATGCATCTCTGAACATACACCTGTAGTGTGCAACACCGCTTCAGCTTTGCGCGCCTTCAAACGGAACTACTTTATTCTAAAACGCATTAGTCGCGGATGGTTAATATTTAAAGCTTGCCAATAAAGCCTCGCCATAAAATACTAATGTTGCTCCTGTTTGTTTGTTTACCTACGAAATCGAGAGGCCGTTCTGTGTGTATTCCCATACTTAAGGTATTATTCTACTGCTTGCAAGATTATTTGCAAGTCGACATTTTAACCAGTGCCATTATGTCTACTCAGTACAGTGTTACGGATGCCATGTCACCGCCATACCTGCTGCAGGCGTGTAATGGCGACATCATCACTGCTGGTTGGTAGTAGTCTTTCAATCATGTTACAACTGTTGACGCATCCACATTATCAGTATTGACACTGTGACTAAGTAGAACGTTGTGGTACTTGAACAACTTGGCACCTAAACTGAATTAGATATCGTTTCCTACGGGGTCACTTTGTTTGATATCAAAATTGTTCGGTTTGTCAAAACCATAAGAAAAGATAAACTTTAGATGAAGGATGCCTGCCCATGAGAAGGGAAAGGTGTCAATGGGCTTCTCGCACAGAAGAAACACTCGCTTGAACAAGCTATCATTATAATGTGAACATGTGAATAAACAGTTAGCTGCATATATGGATACGTGTGTGTGTGTATGTGTGTGTATATGTGTGTGTTTATGTGTGAGTGTGAGTGTGAGTGTGAGTGTGTGAGTGTGTGTGTGTGTGTGTGTGTGTGTGTGTGTGTGTGTGTGTGTGTGTGTGTGTGTGTGTGTGTGTGTGTGTGTGTGTGTGTGTGTGGGTGTGTGTGTGCTTGGGTGTTTGTCAGAATGACACGTTTAGCTGATATGGGTGGTTATTTAATCGTGTTTGTAGACAGACATGCATGCGCAACAGTTCAGCGTTTTTGCTGGGACACGTCTCCGTGTATCAGAACAATCTTTTAAATCTTTTAGCGAATACATATGTTGACACATGTGTATGCATTTCAAAACTTCTTGTCGTTAATGGCTTACAGACACTTTAAAATTTAAACAGCCGTTATTGCATTAACCCAACACACTGCCTTTAGGGAAACGTTGTTGTGAAGCACGTGTGGTGTAATTGTGACTTTACTGTGACTAAGTTGTGACATGTGCGTGACATTCTTACTGTGACGTAGCTGTGACACATGTGTGACATGCTTACTGTGACGTAGCTGTGACACGTGTGACATACTGTGACGTTGCTGTGACATGTGTGACATACTTACTGTGTGGTAACTGTGACATATGTGTGACATACTGTGACGTAACTGTGACATATATGTGACATACTTGCTGTGACTTAACTGTGACATATGTGTGACATACTGTGACGTAGCTGTGACATGTGTGACATACTTACTGTGATGTAACTGTGACATATGTGTGACATACTGTGACGTAACCGTGACATATATGTGACATACTTACTGTGACGTAGCTGTGACATATGTGTGACATACTATGACGTAACCGTGAAATATATGTGACATACTTACTGTGACGTAACTGTGACATATATGTGACATACTGTGACATAGCTGTGACATGTGTGACATACTTACTGTGACGTAACTGTGACATATGTGTGACATACCGTGACGTAACCGTGACATATATATGTGACATACTTACTGTGACGCAGCTGTGACATATGTGTGACATACTATGACGTAACCGTGACATATATGTGACATACTAATCGGACGTAACTATGACATGTGTGTGACATACTTACTGTGACGTAGCTGTGACATGTGTGTGACATACTTAGACGTAACCGTGACATATATGTGACATACTAACTGTGACGTAGCTGTGACACGTGTGACATACTGTGACGTAGCTGTGACATGTGTGACATACTTACTGTGACGTAGCTGTGACATGTGTGTGACATACTTACTGTGACGTTACTGTGACATATGTGTGACATACTGTGACGTAGCTGTGACATATCTGTGACATACTTACTGTGACGATACTGTGACATATGTGTGACATACTATGAAGTAACCGTGACATATGTGTGACATACTTACTTTGACGTAACCGTCACATATATGTGACATACTTACTGTGACGTAACTGTGACATATGTGTGACATATTGTGACGTAGATGTGACACATGTGTGACATGCTTACTGCGACGTAGCTGTGACACGTGTGACATACTGTGACGTTGCTGTGACATGTGTGACATACTAACTGTGACGTAACTGTGACATATGTGTGACATACTGTGACGTAGCTGTAACATGTGTGACATACTTACTGTGACGTAACTGTGAAATATGTGTGACATACTGTGACGTAACCGTGACATATATGTGACATACATACTGTGACGTAACCGTGACATATATGTGACATACTATGACGTAACCGTGACATATATGTGACATACTTACTGTGACGTAACCGTGACATGTGTGTGACATACTTACTGTGACGTAGCTGTGACATATGTGTGACATACTATGACGTAACCGTGACATATATGTGACATACTTACTGTGACGTAACCGTGACATATATGTGACATACTTACTGTGACGTAACTATGACATGTGTGTGACATACTTACTGTGACGTAGCTGTGACACGTGTGACATACTGTGACGTAGCTGTGACATGTGTGACATACTTACTGCGACGTAGCTGTGACATAGCTGTGACTTAGTTGTAACATAGCTGTGACTAAGTTGTAACATAGCTGTGACTAAGTTGTAACATAGCTGTGACTAAATTGTAACATAGCTGTGACTAAGTTGTAACATAGCTGTGACTAAGTTGTAACATAGCTGTGACTAAGTTGTAACATAGCTGTGACTTGGCTGTGATGTTGATGTAGTTGTGAATTTGATGTGACTGGTTTGTGGCATTGCGGTTACTAAGTTACAACATAGCTGTAACATAGCTGTAACGTAGCTGTGACGTAGCTGTGACGTAACTGTGACGTTGATGTTAAGTAGGTGTAACATAGGTGTGACGTAGCTGTGACGTGGATGTTAAGTAGGTGTAACATAGGTGTGACGTAGCTGTGACGTAGCTGTGATACAACTGTGACGTAGCTGTGATATACTGTGACGTAGCTGTGACGTGGATGTTAAGTAGGTGTAACATAGGTGTGACGTAGCTGAGACTTAGCTGTGATGTAGCTGTGACGTGGCTGTGATGTAACTGTGTCGTTGTACGTCCAACAACTCAAATTGATTCCCACCCCTGGAGATTCCGGTGCAGACCTGGTCTCCAGCATCCATTCTTACTGTAAGAGCCGTGGAGATGTGACTGATTGCGTGTCATCGCACTCATGCCATGGCCCGTTGCCATTATATCAACCACTGGTTGAGGCCGCCGTGATATTGCTGGAATACTGCATGCCTATAGCGTTAAACATTCACTTACTCATTCATATTGATTTCCAGCACAAAGTTCTTCGGGTATTGTGTTCGGTCTGCCAACTATCTGACGGCGTGAACAGGGCCCACTGAAAGCCAGCACGTCCCTGGCGTATAGCACTGTTTGAATGCCTGCTGGGTCATTCAGTATGCATCTCTGAACATACACCTGTAGTGTGCAACACCGCTTCAGCTTTGCGCGCCTTCAAACGGAACTACTTTATTCTAAAACGCATTAGTCGCGGATGGTTAATATTTAAAGCTTGCCAATAAAGCCTCGCCATAAAATACTAATGTTGCTCCTGTTTGTTTGTTTACCTACGAAATCGAGAGGCCGTTCTGTGTGTATTCCCATACTTAAGGTATTATTCTACTGCTTGCAAGATTATTTGCAAGTCGACATTTTAACCAGTGCCATTATGTCTACTCAGTACAGTGTTACGGATGCCATGTCACCGCCATACCTGCTGCAGGCGTGTAATGGCGACATCATCACTGCTGGTTGGTAGTAGTCTTTCAATCATGTTACAACTGTTGACGCATCCACATTATCAGTATTGACACTGTGACTAAGTAGAACGTTGTGGTACTTGAACAACTTGGCACCTAAACTGAATTAGATATCGTTTCCTACGGGGTCACTTTGTTTGATATCAAAATTGTTCGGTTTGTCAAAACCATAAGAAAAGATAAACTTTAGATGAAGGATGCCTGCCCATGAGAAGGGAAAGGTGTCAATGGGCTTCTCGCACAGAAGAAACACTCGCTTGAACAGAGCGTTTCCTGATGGACACTGTAACAGTCAAGTCGTTTTGTTTATAGAAGAAGCCATTGAAACATGTTCTATAACCATTGATATAATATTCCATCCTTTCTTCGAAGTGATCAGAATTCCATTGTATTATGTCTGGTTTATCGATTCAGTTGCACTCATTTGAAAAAAAATGTTAGGAATTACAAACTGACTGTTCAGGAGAACTCTAGCCAGGAACATGAAATGTTCGCTGGGAATAACACTGGGAGCATTCGTGCGAACGCTGAGTGCTTCGCGGATTTTGTAGTTCGTGTAAATCGTGCGGCACGTGAAATTGCCTATGTATAGCCAAGCTTTGTGAAAATAAAGTCAGTTCGAAAAACACTGCGTATCACTGACTTTTGAATGATGTTCTCTATCGAGTAAACCATGCACCACAAGTTTATAAGGAGTCTAGTCTCCCTCTGATGTCACGTGTGTGTCGAGCGGGCCATTTACCACAAGTGTATAAGGAGTCTAGTCTCCCTCTGATGTCACGTGTGTGTCGAGCGGGCCATGCACCACAAGTGTATAAGGAGTCTAGTCTCCCTCTGATGTCACGTGTGTGTCGAGCGGGCCATGCACCACAAGTGTATAAGGAGTCTAGTCTCCCTCTGATGTTGGGTGGGTGTCGAGCGGGCCATGCACCATAAGTGTATAAGGAGTCTAGTCTCCCTCTGATGCCACGTGTGTGTCGAGCGGGACATGCAACACAAGTGTATAAGGAGTCTAGTCTCCCTCTGATGCCACGTGTGTGTCAAGCGGGCCATGCACCACAAGTGTATAAGGATGGTGGTCCTCCTCTGATGTCGCGTGTGTGTCGAGCGGGCCATTTACCACAAGTGTATAAGGAGTCTAGTCCCCCTCTGATGTTGGGTGTGTGTCGAGCGGGCCATGCACCACAAGTGTATAAGGAGTCTAGTCCCCCTCTGATGTTGGGTGTGTGTCGAGCGGGTCATGCACCATAAGTGTATAAGGAGTCTAGTCCCCCTCTGATGTCACGTGTGTGTCGAGCTGGCCAAGCACCACAAGCGTATAAGGAGTCTAGTCTCCCTCTGATGCTGGGTGTGTGTCGAGCGGGTGATGCACCACAAGTGTATAAGGAGTCTAGTCCCCCTCTGATGTCGCGTGTGTGTCGAGCGGGCCATGCACCGCAAGTGTATAAGGAGTCTAGTTTCCCTCTGATGTCACGTGTGTGTCGAGCGGGCCATGCACCACAAGTGTATAAGGAGTCTAGTTTCCCTCTGATGTCACGTGTGTGTCGAGCGGGCCATGCACCGCAAGTGTATAAGGAGTCTAGTCTCCCTCTGATGTCACGTGTGTGTCGAGCGGGCCGTGCACTACAATTGTATAAGGAGTCTAGTCTCCCTCTGATGTCACGTGTGTGTCGAGCGGGCCATGCACCCCAAGTGTATAAGGAGTCTAGTCTCCCTCTGATGTCACGTGTGTGTCGAGCGGGCCATGCACCACAAGTGTATAAGGAGTCTAGTCTCCCTCTGATGTCACGTGTGTGTCGAGCGGGCCATGCACCACAAGTGTATAAGGAGTCTAGTCTCCCTCTGATGTTGGGTGGGTGTCGAGCGGGCCATGCACCATAAGTGTATAAGGAGTCTAGTCTCCCTCTGATGCCACGTGTGTGTCGAGCGGGACATGCAACACAAGTGTATAAGGAGTCTAGTCTCCCTCTGATGCCACGTGTGTGTCAAGCGGGCCATGCACCACAAGTGTATAAGGATGGTGGTCCTCCTCTGATGTCGCGTGTGTGTCGAGCGGGCCATGCACCACAAGTGTATAAGGAGTCTATCCCTCCTCTGATGTCACGTGTGTGTCGAGCGGGCCATTTACCACAAGTGTATAAGGAGTCTAGTCCCCCTCTGATGTTGGGTGTGTGTCGAGCGGGCCATGCACCACAAGTGTATAAGGAGTCTAGTCCCCCTCTGATGTTGGGTGTGTGTCGAGCGGGTCATGCACCATAAGTGTATAAGGAGTCTAGTCCCCCTCTGATGTCACGTGTGTGTCGAGCTGGCCAAGCACCACAAGCGTATAAGGAGTCTAGTCTCCCTCTGATGCTGGGTGTGTGTCGAGCGGGTGATGCACCACAAGTGTATAAGGAGTCTAGTCCCCCTCTGATGTCGCGTGTGTGTCGAGCGGGCCATGCACCGCAAGTGTATAAGGAGTCTAGTTTCCCTCTGATGTCACGTGTGTGTCGAGCGGGCCATGCACCACAAGTGTATAAGGAGTCTAGTTTCCCTCTGATGTCACGTGTGTGTCGAGCGGGCCATGCACCGCAAGTGTATAAGGAGTCTAGTCTCCCTCTGATGTTGGGTGTGTGTCGAGCGGGCCGTGCACTACAATTGTATAAGGAGTCTAGTCTCCCTCTGATGTCACGTGTCTGTCGAGCGGGCCATGCACCCCAAGTGTATAAGGAGTCTAGTCTCCCTCTGATGTTGGGTGTGTGTCGAGCTGGCCGTGCACTACAATTGTATAAGGAGTCTAGTCTCCCTCTGATGTTGGGTGTGTGTCGAGCTGGCCGTGCACTACAATTGTATAAGGAGTCGAGTCTCCCTCTGATGTCACGTGTCTGTCGAGTGGTCCATGCACCACAAGTGTATTAGGAGTGTAGTCTCCCTCTGATGTCACGTGTGTGTCGAGCGGGCAATGCACCACAAGTGTATAAGGAGTCTAGTCTCCCTCTGATGTTGGGTGTGTGTCGAGCGAGCCATTTACCACAAGTGTATACGGAGTCTACTCTCCCTGTGATGTCACGTGTGTGTCGAGCGGGCCATGCACCACAAGTATATAAGGAGTCTAGTCCCCCTCTGATGTTGGGTGTGTGTCGAGCGGGCCTTGCACCACAAGTGTATAAGGAGTCTAGTCTCCCTCTGATGCTGGGTGTGTGTCGAGCGGGCCATTTACCACAAGTGTATAAGGAGTCTAGTCTCCCTCTGATGTTGGGTGTGTGTCGAGCGGGCCATGCACCACATGTATACATACATAAGGAGTCTAGTCCCACTCTGGTGTCGTGTGTCTTTCTGTCGCCGTTGTTAGAAGATGTGCACGTCTGTTTCTCGTCTCGTTGTGCTGATGTGTGGTTTGTTCAGGTAGCTGGCGTAAATAACATGTCTGTTTACTCTTGATCTAATCGCAGTCTTAAAATATAATCAATCCTTTGTTTCCGTTTGAGTGGAGGTTTTCGTCAGGCTAAGTTTATATTTATTAATAACATACAGAACGATTGGAAGAAGGGAAACCATGTCAGTTTCTCAAGCCATGCAATTTCGTGTAGGAGAGCTGGCGATATATTGTATCGTGGCGTTACAGATGAAATGTGAATTCGATGTGTCTGTCTTGCTGAAAATGCAGTTGGGTTAAATGACAACAACTTGGTTAATATCATGTTCTGTGTATGTTGTCTAGAGTGGTGGTTATGTACATGTGCCTGTATGCCCTGGCAGACCTATACCATGGCTTCGTCTCCACGTTCAGCTGGTGGTGGGTTGAGTACTGGAGGTGTGTAGATTGTTTATTGAATCCACTGCACATGCGATATAAAAGTCGCCTTGCTTTTACGACACTCCTGAAGTTTTCATAGTCCGCTGACAGCCCCACGTGGAACGGTATGTAATGCAACCATCGGCATACATTTATATGCTTAATATTTGGGGTGCAGTCATGAAACAGTTAAACGACCGAATGTAAATCAAGTCATATAAAGAAATGTCGTTTATTTGCAATGATACCTAACGTTGTCCTGTCTACAGACTAGGGCAGTGTAAGCCTGCCTGCATTAGTCGTAACACAAACACGTATACATATCAGTTATAATAAAAACATATCACGTCGTATCAACAGAATAACACTTGATGACACAAGATGAAGGGAGGCGAGTACCGTGGGTTGCACGATGATGGGCGCCACACCAGGGTAGCCACAGGTGGCGGGACACTAGCCCGTCTTGGGGTGCGTCTCTCAACCGCGTCACTCCATCGTGCCCGTGTCAGAAATATAATATTGCATATAACCGTCGAGCAGTTGAATTTGTATTATCAATACCATTCTCAAACAGGATTTAGCAGACCTTTTCCCTATCAAATTAGGATAGGTAATTACTGACCATCTTTCTATGAGACTGAAGAAGATGGTATTTTATCTTCAGAACGAGTAGTGGGTGTCTGTGTTGTGGTGGCTGGGTGTCTGTGTTGAGATGGGTGGGTGTCTGTGTTGAGATGAGTGAGTGTCTGTGTTGAGATTGGGTGGGTGTCTGTGTTGAGATGGGTGGGTGTCTGTGTTGAGATGGGTGGGTGTCTGTGTTGAGATGGGTGGGTGTCTGTGTTGAGATGGGTGGGTGTCTGTGTTGAGATGGGTGGGTGTCTGTGTTGAGGTGGGTGGGTGTCCGTGTTGAGATGGGTGGGTGTCTGTGTTGAGATGGGTGGGTGTTTGTGTTGAGATGTGTGGGTGTCTGTGTTGAGATGGGTAGGTGTCTGTGTTGAGATGGGTGGATGTCTGTGTTGAGATGGGTGGGTGTTTGTGTTGAGATGTGTGGGTGTCTGTGTTGAGATGGGTAGGTGTCTGTGTTGAGATGGGTGGGTGTCTGTGTTGAGATGAGTGGGAGTCTGTGTTGAGATGGGTGGGTGGGTGTCTGTGTTGAGATGGGTGGGTGTCTGTGTTGAGATGGGTGGGTGTCTGTGTTGAGATGGGTGGGTGTCTGTGTTGAGATGGGTGGGTGTCTGTGTTGAGATGGGTGGGTGTCTGTGTTGAGGTGGGTGGGTGTCCGTGTTGAGATGGGTGGGTGTCTGTGTTGAGATGGGTTGGTGTCTGTGTTGAGATGGGTGGGTGTCTTTGTTGAGATGGGTGGGTGTCTGTGTTGAGATGGGTGGGAGTCTGTGTTGAGATGGGTGGGAGTCTGTGTTGAGATGGGTGGGAGTCTGTGTTGAGATGGGTGGGAGTCTGTGTTAAGATGGGTGGGTGTCTGTGTTGAGATTGGTGGATGGGTGTCTGTGTTGAGATTGGTGGATTGGTGCCTGTGTTGAGGTGGGTGGGTGTCTGTGTTGAGATGGGTGGGAGTCTGTGTTGAGATGGGTGAGTGTCCGTGTTGAGATGGGTGAGTGTCTGTGTTGAGATGGGTGGGAGTCTGTGTTGAGATGAGTGAGTGTCCGTGTTGAGATGGGTGGGTGTCTGTGTTGAGATGGGTGGGAGTCTGTGTTGAGATGGGTGGGAGTCTGTGTTGAGATGGGTGGGAGTCTGTGTTGAGATTGGTAGGAGTCTGTGTTGAGATGGGTGGGAGTCTGTGTTGAGATGGGTAGGAGTCTGTGTTGAGATGGGTGGGAGTCTGTGTTGAGATGGGTGGGTGTCTGTGTTGAGATTGGTGGGTGTTTGTGTTGAGATGGGTGGGAGTCTGTGTTGAGATTGGTGGGTGTCTTTGTTGAGATGGGTGGGTGTCTGTGTTGAGATGTGTGGGTGTCTGTGTTGAGATTGGTGGGTGTCTGTGTTGAGATGGGTGGGTGTCTGTGTTCAGAGTGTTGAGAGAGTGAGTATACCGTGTCTGGGTGGGGTATCCGTGTTAAACTGCAGCATGGATTGTCAGTGGGCTAGTAGTATGAAATGGGCAATAGTCCGGACTAGCACAAGCAGACTCTCTCTCTCACACACACACACGTGCATGCACGTCGCTATATAAGTGACACTGTCTTGAACGCGACGTTAAACCCCATTTCCCCTCACCTCACCTCAACGGTTGACGTGGTTACACACGCCTGGCCTTCCAACCAAACATTACATCCATCAGTGGGGGAGTTAAGGATTCATCTTTCACCCTCTACACCAATTATATGAAGAGCCCAAGAGTATATCTGTTCAGCGACGTGTGCAACTTTGAACAACTCCGCACATCCGCCACTTCTGTCCACGTCCCCGAGGACGACACAGCACTACGTAGAGGTTCTAGGCTGTACCGGAGGGGCTGGGCTGTACCGGAGGGGCTTGGTGACGGGAGGGGGTTACAAACACTAACATTGTATTCTACAGCCATCTGTTCACTCACGCGACCGAGTACAATTGACAACATGCGCTGTGTAAGACAAGGGCATTGGGTAATTAGCAGTGTTAGAAATGAGGCCAGTGTTGTGGACCTGGCACTGGAAGACGTTCAACTACAACAGAGCAGGTGTGTCAGTGTTGCGGGTTATTTGCTAATAACAGCAACATGGGGTGAGTTTTGTATGTGGGTAATGGCAACATCAAACAAGTTTGTGTGGTGGTGAAAGTGTTTCTGGCGGGTTATTGGCGCGTCACATATTTATTCTTCGTCTTAGATCACCAGCCTCGTATGTCTCTCTGTTAAACCAAACACAAATATGAGGAAGCGACGCTATTGAATGAGATTCTGATGTTTTCTGGTTTGGGACGTAAATGACATGCGGCAGGTATAGGAACATAGCAACAAGCATAGGGACATAGCAACAAGCATAGGGACATAGCAACAAGCATAGGGACATAGCAACAAGCATAGGGACATAGCAACAAGCATAGGGACATAGCAACAAGCATAGGAACATAGCAACAAGCATAGGGACATAGCAACAAGCATAGGAACATAGCAACAAGCATAGGGACATAGCAACAAGCATAGGAACATAGCAACAAGCATAGGAACATAGCAACAAGCATAGGGACATAGCAACAAGCATAGGAACATGGCAACAAGCATAGGGACATGGCAACAAGCATAGGGACATGGCAACAAGCATAGGGACATGGCAACAAGCATAGGGACATGGCAACAAGCATAGGGACATGGCAACAAGCATAGGGACATGGCAACAAGCATAGGGACATGGCAACAAGCATAGGGACATGGCAACAGGTTAAAGGATCGGTGTTAAATCCCATAATGCCCTTCTACATACAGGAAGTACATGTAAACTACAGCCGAACCGTCTTATTGACTAATTGTTTACAAAATCACCCGGATCCCGACTCGTACACTCTCATAGCGGGAGACTTAGCACCCAGTTCCAGTCTAGCTCCAGACAGAGTAAGCTAGCTGAACCCTTTTCATTATTGAGACGTCGCCTCTGTGTAATGAGAGCAGTCATTACCTACTAGGCCGGTATGCTTAAAAAGTTATGATTTTAAGACAAAGTGGGGTTTGAAGGTATTGCAGTAAACTGGGACGGCCGACTGGTTGTCGTACACTTCATTGTTGCGGCGGATGACAGTGTGTTGTATACACTGACGGGGAAACAGCACTAGCCCTGCCGACACAGGATCACTGCAAAGTGATTTTACGACATTAACATTTACAAATAGGATACACGGGAACAAGGATGCAGGCACCCATCAATAGAACGAAATAAGATACGATCACTAGTAGCTGACAAAATAAGATACGATCACTAGTAGCTGACAAAATAAGATACGATCACTAGTAGCTGACAAAATAAGATACGACCACTAGTAGCTGACATGGTGAAATCGTCTTGGCCTTGCGATACATATATGTAAAGCTGCTAGTTCTTGAAGTACATGTGTGTAAAGCTGCTAGTTCATGAAGTACATGTGTGTAAAGCTGTTAGTTCATGAAGTACATGTATGTAAAGCTGCTAGTTCTTGAAGTACATGTGTGTAAAGCTGTTAGTTCATGAAGTACATGTGTGTAAAGCTGCTAGTTCATGAAGTACATGTGTGTAAAGCTGCTAGTTCATGAAGTACATGTGTATAAAGCTGCTAGTTCATGAAGTACATGTATGTAAAGCTGCTAGTTCTTGAAGTACATGTGTGTAAAGCTGTTAGTTCATGAAGTACATGTGTGTAAAGCTGCTAGTTCATGAAGTACATGTGTGTAAAGCTGCTAGTTCATGAAGTACATGTATGTAAAGCTGCTAGTTCATGAAGTACATGTGTGTAAAGCTGTTAGTTCATGAAGTACATGTGTGTAAAGCTGCTAGTTCATGAAGTACATGTGTGTAAAGCTGTTAGTTCATGAAGAACATGTGTGTAAAGCTGCTAGTTCATGAAGTACATGTGTGTTAAGCTGTTAGTTCATGAAGTACATGTGTGTAAAGCTGCTAGTTCATGAAGTACTTGTGTGTAAAGCTGCTAGTTCATGAAGTACATGTGTGTAAAGCTGTTAGTTCATGAAGTACATGTGTGTAAAGCTGCTAGTTCATGAAGTACATGTGTGTAAAGCTGTTAGTTCATGAAGTACATGTGTGTAAAGCTGCTAGTTCATGAAGTACATGTGTGTAAAGCTGTTAGTTCATGAAGTACATGTGTATAAAAATAATAGTGTGATAGTGCATATTAGTGCACCTAGTTCTTGACGTATATGTGACTATTTAAGCTCTTTGCTTTTGAAGTATATGTGTGTAAATCTGCTAATTATATATGCTTCGTTTATTGTTGCTCGTTTGTTTGTTGTTTAACGCCACACTCAGCAATTTCCAGCTATATGACGGCGGTCTTTAAATAATTGAATCTGGACCAGACAACCCTGTGATTGACATCACGAGCATCGGTCTACGCAATTGGGATATGATGACATGCATTAACCAAGTCAGCAAGCCTGACCACCTGATCCAGTTTGTCGCCTCTTACGACAAGCATGGATTGCTGAAGACCAATTCTAAGCCAGAACTTTACGGGACTAAATTTTGCATACGATACGATCACAAGTAGCTGACGTGATGAAATCGTTTTGGCCTTGAAGTACGTGTGTTTCAATTTGCTAGTTATTGAAGCATATGTTTTGTACGTGATTGTAATTGTAGCTGCAACTGCTGATAGAGTATTTATTAAACGCGTGTGAAAGATTGTATTTCTCCTTCCTTTCCCAAGACAATAGACACATTTACTGTTTTCTGTTTAACTGCCAACAGTTTTCATTGGCTAGGTTCATCAGCTGAGACTAATTGTGTTTCAGACCATGAATAGTTGATACGAAGTTATTGTTTTACTGCGTCCCTAGACACCGAACCTCTCGTAACCGACTGTCTGTGTAAACTCGCAGTCTCCACCATCGACCCAACTTCCCAGCTACGAGGAATGACGGGTTATATAGTTATCTAATGTTGAAAGTCCCGAGCAACAGCGAGATGGGAGTAGGTTATCGTATACATTACCATTAGGTTTGTTTTATTTTGAGAAAATGTAGAAACACTTTTGTTTTCCGATCCAAGCTGGACACGAAACATGAACACGGACAGTGGCTGACGTCATCTTTAACTATGGCGTGTCTGTGCAGTGTTTGTGTACACACAGGTCGCGTGCAATGTGCTCTGATGGCCAGCACCTGTCGTGGGTGGGCTTATTTAAGGATGTCGATTGCGTCATAGCTCGGTAGGAAACGTTATGCCCCCACTGAATTTGAATGGAGACAAAATTCTACCCGGCACCATCTGAACATTGTAGTTACCCTACCACTTCTGGTAAATGTGTTTAGAACACAGATAAGATATGTTTAGATGTAAACGTGATTAGAAATGTGTATAAATCCTAAAGATAATACACGTTTGGTGTGTTCTGTACGTCTTCGGTTCCATCTGAACGCCTTTACGTCTAAACACATGAAATAAACTATCGCCTCACAGCCTAAACACCACCTGAACACAATATTCCCATAATCTAAACATGTTAAGAATTTACACACGTAAAAACATGTTTAGAGTTTAAACAAGTTTTAACATATTTAGATTTTAAACATGTTTAAGGTCTACACATGTTTCGAATTTAAAAACGTTTAAACATGTTTATATTCGAAATAAAGTGCATTAGGTAATAAGTCAAATATAGATAACAGTTATAACATACAATATGTATATGGAAATTAGATGTGCAAATCAGATTCGCAGGCACTTGCACAACACATAAACCACCAGGACTTACAACGAACCTTGTACAAAATTAACATTTAAATGTACAAATAGTGGATAGTGTTTAACTTTGTGTTTAGGACCAAAACATATTTTTTACAGTGTGGAAATAAACATGTTGCCTGCTCCTAATGTGACTGAATATACCATGAGGAATACTATACAGCCTATACATTTGGTAAAATATGTTTCGTAAAATGTGTATGCATGACGACAGACGTCCTAGAATACCAGCACATTGGTCGTCGGGGTCCATGCCTCATCAGGCACGTGACATGCACTCGCATAAGATGCTTTATACCTGGGCGGTGTAACCCAAACTAACCCCGTACAGATGCAGGCAAATAGAAGAAATTAATAGTTGTTGCTTGGTAACAGGAGGGGATCCTACCTTTGAGTGCGAGAGAAAATAAAGCTATGAATACTGGTACTTGGTAGCTTCACGTCATAATCACCCTAGGTATATCTACACGAATAATGGTAGATAGCTACATCTACACGAGTAATGGTAGATAGCTACATCTACACGAGTAATGGTAGATAGCTACATCTACACGAGTAATTGTAGATAGCTACATCTATACAAGTAACGGTAGACAGCTACATCTACACAAGCAATGGTAGATAGCTACATCTACACGAGTAATGGTCAATAGCTACATATACACAAGTAATGATAGATAGCTACATCTACACGAGTATGGTAAATAGCTACATCTACACGAGTAATGGTAGATATCTAGACAAGTAATGGTAGATAGCTACAACTCAGCGAGTATAAGTAGGTAGCTACATCTACACGAGTAATGGTAGATATCTACATCTACACGAGTAATTGTAGATAGCTACATCTACACGAGTAATTGTAGATAGCTACATCTACACGAGTAATTGTAGATATCTACATCTACACGAGTAATTGTAGATAGCTACATCTATACAAGTAACGGTGGACAGCTACATCTACACAAGCAATGGTAGATAGCTACATCTACACGAGTAATGGTAGATAGCTACATCTACACGAGTAATTGTAGATAGCTACATCTACACGAGTAATGGTAGATAGCTACATCTACACGAGTAATTGTAGATAGCTACATCTACACACGTAATGATAGATAGCTACATCTACACGAGTATGGTAAATAGCTACATCTACACGAGTAATGGTCAATAGCTACATCTACACAAGTAATGATAGATAGCTACATCTACACGAGTAATGGTCAATAGCTACATCTACACAAGTAATGATAGATAGCTACATCTACACGAGTATGGTAAATAGCTACATCTACACGAGTAATGGAAGATAGCTAGACAAGTAATTGTAGATAGCTACATCTACACGAGTAATTGTAGGTAGCTACACCTACACGAGTAATGGTAGATATCTACATCTACACGAGTAATTGTAGATAGCTACATCTACACGAGTAATTGTAGATAGCTACATCCTCACAAGTAATTGTAGGTAGCTACACTTACACTAGTAATGGTAGATATCTACATCTACACGAGTAATTGTAGATAGCTACATCTACACGAGTAATTGTAGATATCTACATCTACACGAGTAATTGTAGATAGCTACATCTACACGAGTAATGGTAGATAGCTACATCTACACGAGTAATGGTAGCTAGCTACATCTACACAAGTAATTGTAGATATCTACATCTACACGAGTAATTGTAGATAGCTACATCTACACGAGTAATGGTAGATAGCTACATCTACACAAGCAATGGTAGATAGCTACATCTACACGAGTAATGGTAGATAGCTACATCTACACAAGTAATTGTAGATAGCTACATCTACACACGTAATGATAGATAGCTACATCTACACGAGTAATTGTAGATAGCTACACCTACACGAGTGATGGTAGAAAGCTACATCTATACGAGTAATAGCGGGTAGCTACATCTACACAAGTAATTGTAGATAGCTACATCTACCCGAGTGATGGTAGATAGCTACATCTGAACGAGCAATGGTAGATAGCTACATCAACACACGTAATGGTAGATAGCTACATCTACACGAGTAATGGTAGATAGCTACATCTGAACGAGCAATGGTAGATAGCTACATCTACACGAGTAATGGTAGATAGCTACATCTACACGAGTAATTGTAGATAGCTACATCTACACGAGTAATGGTAGATAGCAACATCTACATGAGTAATGATAGATAGCTACATCTACACACGTAATGATAGATAGCTACATCTACACGAGTAATTGTAGATAGCTACACCTACACGAGTGATGGTAGAAAGCTAAATCTATACGAGTAATAGCGGGTAGCTACATCTACACAAGTAATTGTAGATAGCTACATCTACACGAGTGATTGTAGATAGCTACATCTACACGAGTAATTGTAGATAGCTACATCTACACGAGTGATTGTAGATAGCTACATCTACACGAGTAATTGTAGATAGCTACATCTACACGAGTGATTGTAGATAGCTACATCTACACGAGTAATTGTAGATAGCTACATCTACACGAGTGATTGTAGATAGCTACATCTACACGAGTAATTGTAGATAGCTACATCTACACGAGTAATGGTAGATAGCTTCATCTACACAAGCAGTGGTAAATAGCTACATCTACACGAGTAATGGTAGATAGCTACATCTGAACGAGTAATGGTAGATAGCTTCATCTACACGAGTGATGGTAGATAGCTACATCTACACGAGTAATTGTAGATAGCTACATCTACACAAGTAATGGTAGATAGCTACATCTACACGAGTAATTGTAGATAGCTACATCTATACGAGTAATTGTAGATAGCTACATCTACACAAGTAATTGTAGATATCTACATCTACACGAGTAATTGAAGATAGCTACATCTACACAAGTTATGGTAGATAGCTACAACTACACGAGTGATGGTAGATGGCTACATCTACACGAGTAATGGTAGATAGCTACATCTACACAAGTAATTGTAGATATCTACATCTACACGAGTAATGGTAGATGGCTACATCTACACAAGTAATTGTAGATATCTACATCTACAAGAGTAATGGTAGATAGCTACATCTACACGAGTGATGGTAGATGGCTACATCTACACGAGTAATGGTAGATAGCTACATCTACACGAGTAATTGTAGATAGCTACATCTACACGAGTAATTGTAGATAGCTACATCTACACGAGTAATGGTAGATAGCTACATCTGAACGAGCAATGGTAGATAGCTACATCTACACGAGTAATGGTAGATAGCTACATCTACACGAGTAATTGTAGATATCTACATCTACACGAGTAATTGTAGATAGCTACATCTACACGAGTAATTGTAGATAGCTACATTTTCACGAGTAATGGTAGATAGCTACATATACACGAGTAATGGTAGATAGCTACATCTACACAAGTAATTGTAGATATCTACATCTACACGAGTAATTGTAGATAGCTACATCTACTCGAGTAATGGTAGATAGCTACATCTACTCAAGCAATGGTAGATATCTACATCTACATGAGTAATTGCAGATAGCTACATCTTCACAAGTAATGGTAGATAGCTACATCTACACGAGTAATGGTAGATAGCTACATCTACACAAGTAATGGTAGATAGCTACAGTTACACGAGTAATGGTAGATAGCTACATCTACACGAGTAATGAGCCTTAAGTGTGACTAGGATGCACACCACATGTTATGTTACTTTCTATTTTCTCACACTATATGAGATCCGACTGCTGCGTTAGTGAGGGGGAGATGAGATGGAAGACAAAGGGATGTTCTCCTCCGACTGAGATTCCGCAGCGTCGGGCTTGAACTGCAGCACCCGTCGTAATGAGAAACACGTCACACCACACAAACCCCTGCAGTCAACATCAAAGAAGCTCCTCATCACTACAGGGATTGGTTCAAGAAGGATGTCGTAAACTACATCGTTATCCGGGGACGACGGCAACAAGGGCATCTTGTGTGAGACGGACCAGACCAGGGTAGGGGGAGTAGACGTGATGGATTTCTTGTAACTTTCCTGTTCTGTTATCGAACGTTACTTCCACGTTAAGTAATCACTGATAGTCTTTGTTACAAAATACACATTACAATCCCCACTGCTATAGCTTCCTTAACTAATATACACCACTACAGCCACTGTTCTGTTCTGTACAGTCACATGCGGTGACGCGGATGGGCTGACATGTGTGGCGGTAGAGCGCCCTATCGAGGCATATGGTGCAGAGTGACAAAAGATCCACAATCCCAACATGTAGTTGTTTTCATACGCCTCAGATTAGAGTAAGGTTTATATTCCAGCACTTTTGAAGTTTGATTTTCTTATGAATGATGTTTATAAACTATTTATCACGGTGTTTTTATGCATGTTTATTAAGAACTTCCACAAGGAAACATGTCGGTAGAGCAATATGAGCATCACCTACACGGTCATACATAACAAGGTAACCAATCAATGAAATTGCAAGAAATAAATGTCATGCAACAAGCTAATAAGGTAAACATCCCGTCAGACGCGTCCCGGTCCGTCAGAGCTTCCGACATCAGTATCTGTGTGCTTCCTTCCGCTGGTGTACATAGCTGTCACTCACTCAGTCGCCGACTGCCTCGCTCGCTGCGGTACTTGCTGTACCCGTGTAAGTTGCCGCCGCCGCCGCAGACAGTGCCGCGTCCCAGAACCAGCTGATCACTGCACACTCCTACAACAGCAAATCGTCATCCGCGGGGGACTATTTTTAGCTGCGGAGTTGGAAGAGAGATCGAGTGAGTGGCCTGGTTGTCAGATGTGTAGACAACTGGGAAGAAGGGAGCGCGTGTAGTTCTACAACGGGAGCAGACACTTTGCAAAGTTTGGAGGATTTGATTACTTTTATCAACACTGAAGGACCATTTTCAATTTTTTGTGCACATTCGAAACGGATATATATACATATATATATTTGCTTCGTGTAAGGTGAGTTGATTCCATACAACGTATAGTAATTTAAAATACACCAAACACCGTGAAACCTACTGTGATTGTGTTCTAATGTTCCATGACTTGATAGATACTTGTACCGATCGCGAATTAATTTACTGTTACCGACTATTTTGTTTGTGTTGTCAGTGGTAAGACATTTAGTCTTTACTAACCATTTTTCAGGGGCACGTGAAGTGTGACACGCAGTATTTTTACATCAACGCCTTATATTCATATACACTTTTGGCTACGTGATCTTAAGTTTATTATAATTTAAGTTTTCCGTTTGGAAACCAGCCTGCAACCCCGTCTAACATGTGGAATGTTTACCAATGTGCTTCACACGCTCTTGGGAGCTTTGTACATGAATGTTTTCAAAACCATTTTCCGCATTAAATTTGCATGTTGGAGTCTAGCAGTGAAATGAAACACGTGGCCTCTGGATCCAGGTGTGTGCTGTGGCCGGTACCCGGTATCGGGACGTGGTCAGTGATAGCTTGACTTGTTGATTTCACGCCATAGCTGCACAAAGAAAATCGGACACCATAAATTAATGGTGCGGTGTTAGGATCGACACTAACTTCACAGAGACGGGCTTTTTGTGTACCCTGCTTCTGTAGCAGTTTATAATGCAAACACATACATGTATTCTGCAATCGACACATGATGCCAACCTGTTGATTTCACGGTTACAAAATTATGTTTGATGGCGAAGTGAGCAACTTTTGAAAGAATTATGTCCATCCCTTTATCCACCTTGTTTTAGGAGATACGTCCAATCAAACTACAGCTGTGTGGTGAAATATGTACTATACACATGTATAGTTGTGTATTGGAGTGCTTGAGTTGTGGAGGCAGATATGCATGGATGTACACATCAAACACCGGACACTGCTCGTGACATTCTGCAAGAGCGACAGTGGGGAACGACTATGCCCTGCACATCTGCACTGCCGTAAGGGGAAATGAAGATTTATTGACGAGGACAGTACACTGAATTTGACAGTGTGGCAATTGACGTATATAGGGTCGGCTATGTGTGAGTGCGGGGGAGATGTGAATGAAACGCTGGAAATCGTCACCTGATGCACCACGGAGTTATAACACAACATTGTTGGATGGCGAAATGTGAGAGCGCTCGTGTAGATAAGCCGGTTTATGTGATGGAGCTACAAGCACGGATGATATGAGTGATAAACACGATTATTTGGCTAACACTACATGGGGGAAAGACAGATCGTCTGTTACTGGTTTTCAAGGATTTGACTAAAGAAAGCTGGTACCGTGATTCATAAGTTGAGATAGGCGAGGGAGCAATCACCATAGTGGAGCGGGTGTGGGACCACAGTACTTAATGGATGCCACAAAGATTATTGAAACAGGTTACATGTGCAATAACGACCTTTGACCCCCTCGAAGAATAGGGAAGATGTGCCGTGGAGGAGGGACGGGTTAACTTGGTGGGGGGTGGGGGTGGGGTAATCTTATATATGACGGTTAGATTGGTGGAGCTAAAGGGACATGTCGCTATTTGTAAAGGCACCGACACAAACAGATTTAAAGTTTCGTTTGACTTACGACGAACAACGTAATTTACTTGAAACCTCTAAGGTGAGGGGTCACTGACAGTCTGACTAACTCATTCATATATGAATGATTATATAGGAAACATTCAGTAGTACACTTACGTACGTCTCCTGCCAGTCAGGTGGCGAGGCAGAGTGAGTGCACTGCGGGCCTGTCTTTCATACAAACACACACAAGTTTTTAATTTGTGCTTAAACGGTATCCACATTTGAATATAGGGTTTTGCCCAGTGCATTACATTAGCGTTGATTCCAGCATTGTAGGTTTGTAGATGACTCCTGCATATCAAACACGAACACCAGGACTCGTCTGTCAGTCCACGCCACAGCTAGGTGTCGCGTTACTTGCTTACAACCCTGTTTCTCTATAACTAACACCTAATGTAGACACACATTTATAAACCGAGTGACGTGTTGTTTGTAACAATAATAATGTGAAACACGTAGTACATCTTCCGAGGTACACACTCAGTGTACTCATAAAACCGTTGTGCATACTTAGTGCTGAAGGTCGTCAAGTCGGGGGGAATGATTGTGTGTAATGGGATCTCATTTCTGTCATTCCGATCTGGAAAACTCAAGCTTTGGCTTTTGTCGGCGGTGAATTATTCATACGCGAGTATTGATAACGGTTATATTGGTGAATAGTACAAGAAAAGAGCGACACTGTCAGCTCTACACGTACCCCGTGAGTACTGGGTGTGCGTTCTTGCTGCACCCACATCACCGGCTGTTGCTGCTGCTGCTGCTGCGGATGCTGTTTCTACATCAAGACAAAAATGTATCGCAATATTTCACCATCTCCCATCTAAATGGGTGATTATTTGGTTAATAGCAATATATTGCAGAAATAAGTCAGTATTCAGAAATTATTATTTTATGAAATTGATATCAACCATAATATTGCCCATTGAAACTTACATGGATGTCGAGAGTAGACGACCGTTTAGATGAACTGTATACCTGCAGGTTTCCAGGCAGAACACACTTGTTTTCAGTCAGCTTGCGCTGTCTGTAGAAACATGTTGTAAGTAACGAATATTGTTATATTTCATATATGTTTGAATGATCAACTACGCAACACGTCACTGCGCTAGGTCTCGCACACAGGTTATACCTCGGAGAGAAATTTCAAACAAGATTGCCATTGATGTCAAAGATCTGTTTGGTTTGAACATGAGAGACATGTAGACCACCCGGAAAAGGCTGTCCGGCCATGTCGCCATGGAGTTGCAGATGCCGAGTAAGGCAGTAAGACGTCCACGTCATCGCCAAGTGGAGCTGCAGCCCGGGTCAGCCAAGCACTCGTGCACGTGTGCACTCAGCTGTGAACACAATGATGATGTAAATGTGATTTAGGGGAAATCAAAGCGATTTAAAACCTGCCTACTGACACTGACACACGCACAGATGAACTACCAAGGAGAATCGTAGCATGACATGGGTTTTCGTTTTGAGAGGATTTCAGACATATCAAGCTTGCTGTGCCTTCAACCAATAAGATAACTCACATAAGATGTTTCAGGTTTAAAGATTGTCGGGGCATTGGTGAACACGTCTATTGGAATGATCGATCTCATAACTCATAACACGTGCTGCTGTTATAACCAATTATGTAGTTACTTCCTCGATGTCGAACGTTCACGTTGTCAGAGCCGTTGTTAAACCATGTTGCTGTCCGTAATTTGTAACCAGAATGTATTACGCTTTGGTTTACAAGCAGTGGCAAAGGACACCGTAGAGCTATACCCCATCAGAATCAGTAGACTAACAGAACACAACCCTTCCGAGTGGTCTCATCTAATCACATAAACAATCGCCCTCCTAACACCGCGCTACGCTGCTGCTGCAACTCCCAGATGCCTAAATAAAGACATGGCCTGTCTGTTCCGCATCATCAAAGATGGTGAGTTGAATTTTTCGAGATGAAAAGTTAAGTGACGAACGACATGCCTGTGTTATGAATGGGCAACACAGATCCGGGTCTTCACTTACGTCCACGTAATCGACCTGCAGCATGGTCTCAAGTGTTTACACACGTGGCTTTCAAAATTCAATTCTTAAATGCTTGCTTATATGACATGGGCCATATCGTCAGCTACATATTTTAGATTCCCACACAGTCAACGGCCTCTTCGATGGCCTGGTGGAAGGGGGGTCATCATCAGCCAGACATTGGCCTTTGGGGAGTAGTTGAAATGATGGAACAAGTGTATGTCGGTTACATGTTTGTTATATGCCTGTTACACACAAGCCATGAACACGCAAGCGTTACCCTTGCAATGCCTTCACTTCATCAGCAGCAAATACCACGTGTCAAACTGGTTACTTGCTAAGAGGTCTTCATCAGCAGCAAATACCACACGTCAGACTGATTACTGACTAAGAGGTCTTCATCAGCGACAAATACCACGTGTCAAACTGGTTACTTGCTAAGAGGTCTTCATCAGCAGCAAATACCACGCGTCAGACTGATTACTGACTAAGAGGTCTTCATCAGCGGCAAATACCACGTGTCAGACTGATTACTGACTAAGAGGTCTTCATCAGCGGCAAATACCACGTGTCAGACTGATTACTGACTAAGAGGTCTTCATCAGCGGCAAATACCACGTGTCGGAGTGATTACGGACTACGAGGTCATCATCAGCGGCAAATACCACGTGTCAAACAGATTACTGACTAAGATGTCTTCATCAGCGGCAAATACCACGTGTCAAATTTGATTACTGACTAAGAGGTCTTCATCAGCGGCAAATACCACGTGTCAAATTTGATTACTGACTAAGAGGTCTTCATCAGCCGCAAATACCACGTGTCAGACTGATTACTGACTAAGAGGTGATCAGCAGCATATAACACTTCTCTGATTACTGACTAGCTCGTCTATCAGCGGTGATGTGGGCAATGTGCCTGTACCTTCACAGGGACGGAATCTACTGCTGAAGACAAATCACATGAATTGTGGACCGTGTTTCCAACAAACCAACAAACCGTTCCCATGAGACACGTCCCCGGATCTGGAAGTCTGAATAACATATGACGTCATCATGACATCAGGTGGGCGGCCTCCTGTGAGTCTCTACTTAATCTCCTAATCAGGCCCCGACTTGGTGTTGGTCGAGTCGCAAATCCTAATCTTTAATCCCCCCCCCCCCCCCCCCCCTCCCTAAACGTAATGGGGCATAATCTATAAATTAAGCTAACAAAGATAGTTAATTAGACGCATGCATTAGATATATTTTCTCTCAGTGTGTAATGTTACTGCGGTACTCTAATGAGAGTTGTTTTGTTTTCCTGACTCTAGAGATATGCATCAGTTTACGTGTTTCAGAAGAATGAATCACCACTATATTGTACTTTACTTCTGTGATGGACTGGTTTTTGTACTTAAGTCTTTTGGTGGACCAGCGTTGTACTTTAGTTATGTGATGGACCAGCGTTGTACTTTACTTCTATAATGGACTAGTTTTTGTCCCCCGCCGCGCGAATGCGCGGAGCGGGGGATATAGTATTCACGACCGTCCGTACGTCTGTCCGTACGTCCCACCTGTTTGTTACCGCGATATCTCAAGAACTAATCACTGGATTGTCTTCATATTTGGAACTATGGTGAATATACAGACTCCGCAGACACCAGTCGGTTTTGGTGACCTTGACCCCATTTTCAAGGTCACAGCAGGCAAATCTGCTTTTGGGGTTGGAAAACGGTGTTGCCGCGATATCTCAAGAACTAATCGCTGGATTGTCTTCATATTTGGTACTATGGTGTATATACAGGCGGGGGACATTTTGTCACTTTGTGACAAATACTTGCTGTACTTAAGTTATGTGGTGGACCCGTGTTGTACTCTTGTTATGTCATGGACCAGCGTTGTACTCTAGTTATGTGATGGACCAGCGTTGTACTCTAGTTATGTGATGGACCAGTGTTTTACTTTAGACATGTGATGGAAAGGTACAATCGGCGTGAGATGAAAGGGAGATTACGCCATCAGCACATGCACACACACGTTTACAGTGTACATTATTGTTGGCACACTTACAGCACGATGCGGCTACAGACACGGTGACCTGTGTCCGGCTATTGTGACACGGAGTAAGGATGTTATGGCGACCTGCTGACACCGTGTGATGTTCACTAGGGCGGTGTGGGAAGTCGTCCCGGCCTCCCCCGGACACACACATTACAGCGTGGTGCGGCCATGCCACTATCCACATAGACACCTGCCGACCACACTACCCACATAGACACCTGCCAACCCCACTACCCACATACACACCTGCCGACCACACTACCCACATAGACACCTGCCAACCCCACTACCCACATAGACACCTGCCGACCCCACTACCCACATAGACACCTGCCAACCCCACTACCCACATAGACACCTGCCGACCACACTATCCACATACACACCTGCCGACCACACTATCCACATACACACCTGCCGACCACACTACCCACATACACACCTGCCAACCCCACTACCCACATAGACACCTGCCGACCACACTACCCACATACACACCTGCCGACCCCACTACTCACATACACACCTGCCGACCCCACTACCCACATAGACACCTGCCGGCCCCACTACCCACATAGACACCTGCCGACCACACTACCCACATACACACCTGCCGACCCCGCTACCCACATAGACACCTGCCGACCACACTACCCACATAGACACCTGCCAACCCCACTACCCACATAGACACCTGCCGGCCCCACTACCCACATAGACACCTGCCGACCACACTACCCACATACACACCTGCCGACCCCACTACCCACATAGACACCTGCCGACCACACTACCCACATAGACACCTGCCAACCCCACTACCCACATAGACACCTGCCGACCCCACTACTCACATACACACCTGACGACCCAACTACCCACATAGACACCTGCCGGCCCCACTACCCACATAGACACCTGCCGACCATACTACCCACATACACACCTGCCGACCCCGCTACCCACATAGACACCTGCCGACCACACTACCCACATAGACACCTGCCAACCCCACTACCCACATAGACACCTGCCGGCCCCACTACCCACATAGACACCTGCCGACCACACTACCCACATACACACCTGCCGACCCCACTACCCACATAGACACCTGCCGACCACACTACCCACATAGACACCTGCCAACCCCACTACCCACATAGACACCTGCCGACCACACTACCCACATACACACCTGCCAACCCCACTACCCACATAGACACCTGCCGACCACACTACCCACATACATACCTGCCAACCCCACTACTCACATAGACACCTGCCGACCACACTACCCACATAGACACCTGCCAACCCCACTACCCACATAGACACCTGCCGACCCCACTACTCACATACACACCTGACGACCCAACTACCCACATAGACACCTGCCGGCCCCACTACCCACATAGACACCTGCCGACCATACTACCCACATACACACCTGCCGACCCCGCTACCCACATAGACACCTGCCGACCACACTACCCACATAGACACCTGCCAACCCCACTACCCACATAGACACCTGCCGGCCCCACTACCCACATAGACACCTGCCGACCACACTACCCACATACACACCTGCCGACCCCACTACCCACATAGACACCTGCCGACCACACTACCCCCATAGACACCTGCCAACCCCACTACCCACATAGACACCTGCCGACCACACTACCCACATACACACCTGCCAACCCCACTACCCACATAGACACCTGCCGACCACACTACCCACATACACACCTGCCAACCCCACTACTCACGTACACACCTGCCGACCCCACTACCCACATAGACACCTGCCGACCACACTATTCACATAGACACCTGCCAACCACACTACCCACATAGACACCTGCCGACCACACTACCCACATACACACCTGCCAACCCCACTACTCACATACACACCTGCCGACCCCACTACCCACATAGACACCTGCCGGCCCCACTACCCACATAGACACCTGCCGTCCCCACTATTCACATAGACACCTGCCGACCACACTACCTACATAGACACCTGCCGACCCCACTGCCCACATAGACACCTGACGACCCCACTATCCACACAGGCACCTGCCGGCCACACAACCCACATACATACCTGCCGACCCCACTATCCACATACACACCTGCCTACCCCACTACCGACATAGACACCTGCCGACTCCACTATCCACATACACACCTGCCAACCCCACTACCCACATATACACCTGCAGGCCACACAACCCACATACACACCTGCCGAACCCACTATCCACATATACACCTGCCGACTCCACTACCCACATACACACCTGCCGACCCCACTACCTACATTGACACCTGCCGGCCACACAACCCACATACACACCTGCCGAACCCACTATCCACATACACACCTGCCGACCCCACTACCCACATACACACCTGCCGACTCCACTACCCACATACACACCTGCCGAACCCACTATCCACGCATACACCTGCCGACCACACTATCCACATACACGCCAGCCGACCCCACTACCCACATACACCTGCCGACCACACAACCCACAGACACCTGCCGACCACATTATCCACAGACACCTGCCGACCCAACTACCCACATAGACACCTGCCGACAACACTATCCACATAGACACCTGCCGACCACACTATCCACATAGACACCTGCCGACCCCACTATCCACATACACACCTGCCGACCCTACAACCCACATAGACACCTGCCGATTCCACTATCCACATACACACCTGCCTACCCCACTACCCACATACACACCTGCCGACCCCACTACCCACATACACACCTGCCGACCACACTATCCACATACACACCTGCCGACCCCACTATCAACATACACACCTGCCGACCACACTATCCACATAGGCACCTGCCGACCCCACTATCCACACAGACACCTGCCGGCCACACAACCCACATACACACCTGCCCACCACACTACCCACATACACACCTGCCTACCCTACTACCCACATACACATAGACACCTGACGACCCCACTATCCACATACATACCTGCCAACCCCACTATCCACGAAGACACCTGCCGGCCACTCAACCCACATACATACCTGCCGACCCCACTACCCACATACACACCTGCCGGCGACACTATCCACATAGACATCTGCCGGCGACACTATCCACATAGACACCTGCCGACCCCACTACCCACATACACACCTGCCGGCGACACTATCCACATACACACCTGCCGGCGACACTACCCACATACACACCTGCCGACCCCACTATCCACATACACACCTGCCGGCGACACTACCCACAGAGACACCTGCCGGCGACACTACCCACATAGACACCTGCCGACCCCACTATCCACATACACTACACTACCCACATAGACACCTGCCAACATACATACCTGCCGACCCCACTATCCACATACACACCTGCCGGCGACACTACCCACATACATTCCTGCCGACCCCACTATCCACATACACACCTGCCGGCGACACTACCCACATACACACCTGCCTACCCCACTATCCACATACACACCTGTCGACCCCACTATCCACATACACACCTGCCGGCCCCACTATCCACATAGACACCTGCCGATCCCACTATCCACACACGGGCCAGGAGAACGCACGGGCGTGTTTCGTGTCCAACTTGATATAAGTCGAGAGATGTTTAAGTGAACATAAATATGAATTATTTAGTTGCGTGATTAGTTTTCCAGAAAGCGTTAAATGACAATGTCGAAGAAAGATTAGACTTAATCGGTCGGAAGTAACTCATCATGAATTAATTTGAAAAGAAACACAATTTTCAAAACTTGTTGTAATTGCAAGTTGTGTCGTGGTCAGGTAGCAGTAGAGTTGTGTTTCGACTGTTTGCTTTCTTCAGGTCCACCTGGTTTCAGTGTCTACGTGAGCGCTGTGTCTGTGATCCCGCTGCTGACCATGGGGTGTGGCGCAGGTGGTGGAGCCAACATATCTCCATCTCGTATTCCGACAACATTGGCCACTCAGCGTCACTCCCCTTTGTAGCTCCATTTCACAACAGAGAGGGCGAGTCATGTAAACAACATTATCTCAGTTCATCTTCATAGTCTTTAAAGGAATCGGATATACCGGGGGAGCAAGTACGCTCTACACCGGCTAGTGCTATCTCGGGGATCCTCTCACTAACACGGTACACGGCTTTGGGATCAATTTTCTACAACAACGCAGACTTAGACGCTTTAGCACACGTGTATTTGTGTGCTCTATTATAACCCTTAATAAACACTTACTCAAGCAGTTGTTGATGCCAATGCGGAATAATGGTAATAACGTCCATAATACCAGGTAGATTAGTATGGTAAGAAGGGTCACCTTCACAAGGGTTGTGATCAATGTCGATAATCTCCGCCGGGTACTTGTGTGGTCTACAGTGTAAAACAAGAGCGCCTCTCAGAAACAGAAGCCTTGCACGCAGAGACCGTGCTCCTGTTTACAAGTGTAACAATGTATTGGGGTATCTGTACACTGACTGGACGCAGAGACCGTGCTCCTGTTTACAAGTGTAACAATGTATTGGGGTATCTGTACACTGACTGGACGCAGAGGCCGTGCTCCTGTTTACAAGTGTAACAATGTATTGGAGTATCTGTACACTGACTGGACGCAGATACTGTGCTCCTGTTTACCAGTGTAACAATGTATTGGCGTATCTGTACACTGACTGGACGCAGAGACCGTGCTCCTGTTTACAAGTGTAACAATGTATTGGAGTATCTGTACACTGACTTAGCGCAGAGACCGTGCTTCTGTTTACCAGTGTAACAATGTATTGGAGTATCTGTACACTGACTGGACGCAGATACTGTGCTCCTGTTTACAAGTGTAACAATGTATTGGGGTATCTGTACACTGACTGGACGCAGAGACCGTGCTCCTGTTTACAAGTGTAACAATGTATTGGGGTATCTGTACACTGACTGGACGCAGAGACCGTGCTCCTGTTTGCCAGTGTAACAATGTATTGGGGTATCTGTACACTGACTGGACGCAGAGACCGTGCTCCTGTTGATCAGTTTATCAATGTATTGGGGTATCTGTACACTGACTTGAAGGCAGAGACCGTGCTCCTGTTTACCAGTTTAACAATGTATTTGGGTATCTGTACACTGACTAGACGCAGAGACCGTGCTCCTGTTTACCAGTGTAACAATGTATTAGGGTCTCTGTACACTGACTTGACGCAGAGGCCGTGCTCCTGTTTACAAGTGTACCAATGTATTGGGTATCTGTACACTGACTGGACGCAGAGACCGTGCTCCTGTTTACCAGTGTAACAATGTATTGGGGTATCTGTATACTGACTGGATGCAGAGGCCGTGCTCCTGTTTACAAGTGTAACAATGTATTGGGGTATCTGTACACTGACTGGACGCAGAGACCGTGCTTCTGTTTACCAGTGTAACAATGTATTGGGTTATCTGTACACTGACTGGACGGAGATACTGTGCTCCTGTTTACCAGTGTAACAATGTATTGGGTTATCTGTATACTGACTGGACGCAGATACTGTGCTCCTGTTTACCAGTGTAACAATGTATTGGGTTATCTGTATAATGACTGGACGCAGAGACCGTGCTCCTGTTTACCAGTGTAACAATGTATTGGATTATCTGAACACTGACTGGACGCAGAGACCGAGCTTCTGTTTACCAGTGTAACAATGTATTGGGGTATCTGTACACTGACTGGACGCAGAGACCGGGCTCCTGTTTGCCAGTGTAACAATGTATTGGGGTATCTGTACACTGACTGGACGCAGAGACCGTGCTCCTGTTTACCAGTGTAACAATGTATTGGAGTATATGTACACTGACTGGACGCAGAGACCGTGCTCCTGTTTATAAGTGTAACAATGTATTGGGGTATCTGTACACAGACTGGACGCAGAGACCGTGCTCCTGTTTATAAGTGTAACAATGTATTGGGGTATCTGTACACAGACTGGACGCAGAGACCGTGCTCCTGTTTACCAGTGTACCAATGTATTGGGGTATCTGTACACTGACTGGACGCAGAGACCGTGCTCCTGTTTGCCAGTGTAATAATGTATTGGGGTATCTGTACACTGACTGGACGCAGAGACCGTGCTCCTGTTTACCAGTGTAACAATATATTGGAGTATCTGTACACTGACTGGACGCAGAGACCGTGCTCCTGTTTATAAGTGTAACAATGTATTGGGGTATCTGTACACAGACTGGACGCAGAGACCGTGCTCCTGTTCACAAGTGTAAGAATGTATTGGCGTATCTGTACACTGACTGGACGCAGATACTATGCTCCTGTTTACAAGTGTAACAATGTATTGGGGTATCTGTACACTGACTGGACGCAGAGATCGTGCTCCTGTTTACCAGTGTAAGAATGTATTGGGGTATATGTACACTGACTGGACGCAGAGACCGTGCTCCTGTTTGCCAGTGTAACAATGTATTGGGGTATCTGTACACTGACTGGACGCAGAGACCGTGCTCCTGTTTACCAGTGTAACAATGTATTGGAGTATATGTACACTGACTGGACGCAGAGACCGTGCTCCTGTTTATAAGTGTAACAATGTATTGGGGTATCTGTACACAGACTGGACGCAGAGGCCGTGCTCCTGTTCACAAGTGTAAGAATGTATTGGCGTATCTGTACACTGACTGGACGCAGATACTGTGCTCCTGTTTACAAGTGTAACAATGTATTGGGGTATCTGTACACTGACTGGACGCAGAGACCGTGCTCCTGTTTACAAGTGTAACAATGTATTGGGGTATCTGTACACTGACTGGACGCAGAGACCGTGCTCCTGTTTGCCAGTGTAACAATGTATTGGGGTATCTGTACACTGACTGGACGCAGAGACCGTGCTCCTGTTGATCAGTTTATCAGTGTATTGGGGTATCTGTACACTGACTTGAAGGCAGAGACCGTGCTCCTGTTTACCAGTTTAACAATGTATTTGGGTATCTGTACACTGACTAGACGCAGAGACCGTGCTCCTGTTTACCAGTGTAACAATGTATTGGGGTATCTGTACACTGACTGGACGCAGAGGCCGTGCTCCTGTTTACCAGTGTAACAAAGTATTTGGGTTATCTGTACACTGACTGGACGCAGAGACCGTGCTCCTGTTTACCAGTGTAACAATGTATTGGGGTATCTGTACACTGACTGGACGCAGAGACCGTGCTCCTGTTTACCAGTTTAACAATGTATTTGGGTATCTGTACACTGACTAGACGCAGAGACCGTGCTCCTGTTTACCAGTGTACCAATGTATTAGGGTCTCTGTACACTGACTTGACGCAGAGGCCGTGCTCCTGTTTACAAGTGTACCAATGTATTGGGTATCTGTACACTGACTGGACGCAGAGACCGTGCTCCTGTTTACCAGTGTAACAATGTATTGGGGTATCTGTATACTGACTGGATGCAGAGGCCGTGCTCCTGTTTACAAGTGTAACAATGTATTGGGGTATCTGTACACTGACTGGACGCAGAGACCGTGCTTCTGTTTACCAGTGTAACAATGTATTGGGTTATCTGTACACTGACTGGACGGAGATACTGTGCTCCTGTTTACCAGTGTAACAATGTATTGGGTTATCTGTATACTGACTGGACGCAGATACTGTGCTCCTGTTTACAAGTGTAACAATGTATTGGGTTATCTGTATAATGACTGGACGCAGAGACCGTGCTCCTGTTTACCAGTGTAACAATGTATTGGATTATCTGAACACTGACTGGACGCAGAGACCGAGCTTCTGTTTACCAGTGTAACAATGTATTGGGGTATCTGTACACTGACTGGACGCAGAGACCGGGCTCCTGTTTGCCAGTGTAACAATGTATGGGGTATCTGTACACTGACTGGACGCAGAGACCGTGCTCCTGTTTACCAGTGTAACAATGTATTGGAGTATATGTACACTGACTGGACGCAGAGACCGTGCTCCTGTTTATAAGTGTAACAATGTATTGGGGTATCTGTACACAGACTGGACGCAGAGACCGTGCTCCTGTTTACAAGTGTAACAATGTATTGGATTATCTGAACACTGACTGGACGCAGAGACCGTGCTCCTGTTTACCAGTGTAACAATGTATTGGAGTATCTGTACACTGACTCGAAGGCAGAGACCGTGCTCCTGTTTACCAGTGTAACAATGTATTGGGGTATCTGTACACTGACTGGACGCAGAGGCCGTGCTCCTGTTTACTAGTGTAACAATGTATTGGGGTATCTGTACACTGACTGGACGCAGAGACCGTGCTCCTGTTTACAAGTGTAACAGTGTATTTGGGTATCTGTACACTGACTGGACGCAGAGGCCGTGCTCCTGTTTACAAGTGTAACAATGTATTGGGGTATCTGTACACTGACTGGACGCAGAGGCCGTGCTCCTGTTTACTAGTGTAACAATGTATTGGGGTATCTGTACACTGACTGGACGCAGAGACCGTGCTCCTGTTTGCCAGTGTAACAATGTATTGGGGTATCTGTACACTGACTGGACGCAGAGGCCGTGCTCCTGTTTACCAGTGTAACAATGTATTGGGGTATCTGTACACTGACTGGACGCAGAGACCGTGCTCCTGTTTGCCAGTGTAACAATGTATTGGGGTATCTGTACACTGACTGGACGCAGAGACCGTGCTCCTGTTTACCAGTGTAACAATGTATTGGAGTATATGTACACTGACTGGACGCAGAGAACGTGCTCCTGTTTACAAGTGTAACAATGTATTGGGGTATCTGTACACTGACTGGAAGGCAGAGAACGTGCTCCTGTTTACAAGTGTAACAATGTATTGGAGTGTCTGTACACTGACTGGACGCAGAGACGGTGCTCCTGTTTACAAGTGTAACAATGTATTGGAGTATCTGTACACTGACTGGACGCAGAGACCGTGCTCCTGTTTACAAGTGTAACAATGTATTGGAGTATCTGTACACTGACTGGACGCAGAGGCCGTGCTCCTGTTTACAAGTGTAACAATGTATTGGGGTATCTGTACACTGACTGGACGCAGAGACTGTGCTTCTGTTTACCAGTGTAACAATGTATTGGGGTATCTGTACACTGACTTAGCGCAGAGACCGTGCTCCTGTTTACCAGTGTAACAATGTTTTGGGGTATCTGTACAATGACTTTGCGCAGAGACCGTGCTCCTGTTTACCAGTGTACCAATGTATTGGGGTATCTGTACACTGACTGGACGCAGAGATCGTGCTCCAGTTTACCAGTGTAACAATGTATTGGAGTATCTGTACACTGACTGGACGCAGAGACCGTGCACCAGTTTACCAGTGTAACAATGTATTGGAGTATATGTACACTGACTGGACGCAGAGACCGTGCTCCTGTTTACAAGTGTAGCAATGTATTGGGGTATCTGTACACTGACTGGACGCAGAGACCGTGCTCCTGTTTACCAGTGTAACAATATTTTGGGGTATCTGTACACTGACTGGACGCAGAGGCCGTGCTCCTGTTTACCAGTGTAACAATGTTTTGGGGTATCTGTACACTGACTGGACGTTGGTCAAGAAGTAGTAGAGTGTTCGGGGTGACATCATGTCAGACATGATAAAGCTGATTCCACCCAACTGGTCAAGCGTGTCCACGTGAGCGGACACATCATGTGCACTTTACAAACACATGCACAATAGCACACGCCAATGCCTTGTGCGGTTCCTTAGTCTACTGCCGACGGTATATCTCCGCATATGATGACTATTTTAAATTACTCAATTTCAGTGAAAAGGTTGTATTAAAAGCATATTCCAAACAGAATAAATGGTAGGTAAAAGAATCGTGTAGTTGAGTGATGTGCTAACGGAACAATGATGTCACCACGTGAATGGCGACTCCACCCGTCAACAAAACATCTTGGCGAGACTGCAATAGAAATTGAATACTTGCGTTCTTTCCCTATTACCATATTAGGTATTCTTTTGAAATGTGGAAGTCGCGATTACCACTAATTCCTATGTGTAACAATTGCCTGTAATCTGTCTTCTGTGCACCTAGCTTCTTCAGCGCCAAGCGGAACACAGCCGTAATGATTCGTAAGACGCCAGATCAAAATTCTGGCCCGAGCTCCAAATTTGTGCACTAATATGAGAGTCAACAGGCAGTGAAAGCCTTGCTGTTTGGCACGACACGTGAAATGTTTGCTCAGAGATTGTCCACGGCCCCATGAAGGCTGACTATCGGACCGGGAACTGTGGCCAAGGTAGCCTGTGACACAACATTACATCATTACATTTGTAGCCGTGTCCCAAGTACGTAACACACTTGTGACTGTCTCTGTAAGCAGCTGTAACACACAATTGTCGGAGATTACCGAAGACTTGAACGCAAGATTATCATACAGGTTTTCACTCGCGGAAAAGATTTACTGTAAAACTAACACTGTGTTGAGTCAATGTTTGTGTTGGATGGAGATAATTAACAGATGTGCAGCAACCTGGACGTGTTTGTTTGGACGTGTAAATGTGCTTGTCGGTGGAGTGGGCTTTGCGGGGATTTGTTGCAAAAGGTACTGTACGTCTCACTTCACACCACAACAGACAGTCCCGTCTACACTTTGTGTCAATACATATACTCACGGTGTTTAATCATGCGGTGAAGAATATTCAAATGAATATGACAACTATTTTGTATTTTCATTACATATGATCATGTAGGTGTTCACATTGTATTTTGCAGGCTATTGTCTTGTCTGTGACTCATACCTCTCACAAAGTGCGCGGTAGGACATCGTCATCACAGTTACACAGTGTATATGTCAGCGTGTCGTACATCGTCGTCACAGTTACACAGTGTATATGTCAGCGTGTCGTACATCGTCGTCACAGTTACACAGTGTATATGTCAGCGTGTCGTACATCGTCGTCACAGTTACACAGTGTATATGTCAGCGTGTCGTACATCGTCGTCACAGTTACACAGTGTATATGTCAGCGTGTCGTACATCGTCGTCACAGTTACACAGTGTATATGTCAGCGTGTCGTACATCGTCGCCAAAGTTACACAGTGTATATGTCAGCGTGTCGTACATCGTCGTCACAGTTACACAGTGTATATGTCAGCGTGTCGTACATCGTCGTCACAGTTACACAGTGTATATGTCAGCGTGTCGTACATCGTCGTCACAGTTACACAGTGTATATGTCAGCGTGTAATATGCCGTCATCACAGTTACACAGTGTTTATGTCAGCGTGTCGTACATCGTCGTCACAGTTACAGAGTGTATATGTCAGCGTGTCGTACATCGTCGTCACAGTTACACAGTGTATATGTCAGCGTGTCGTACATCATCGTCACAGTTACACAGTGTATATGTCAGCGTGTCGTACACCGTCATCTCAGTTACAGAGTGTATATGTCAGCGTGTCGTATATCGTCATCACAGTGACATAAGGTATATGTCAGCGCGTAGTGTACCGCCATCACAGTTACATAAGGTATATGTCAACGTGTAATACATCGTCGTCACAGTTACAGAGTGTATATATCAGCGTGTAATATGCTGGCATCACAGTTACACAGTGTATATGTCAGCGTGTAATACATCGTCGTCACAGTTACACAGTGTATATGTCAGCGTGTAAAATGCCGGCATCACAGTTACACAGTGTATATGTCAGCGTGTAATACATCGTCGTCACAGTTACACAGTGTATATGTCAGCGTGTAATATGCCGTCATCACAGTTACACAGTGTATATGTCAGCGTGTCGTACATTGTCGTCACAGTTACACAGTGTATATGTCAGCGTGTCGTACATCATCGTCACAGTTACACAGTGTATATGTCAGCGTGTCGTACACCGTCATATCAGTTACACAGTGTATATGTCAGCTTGTCGTACATCATCGTCACAGTTACACAGTGTATATGTCAGCGTGTCGTACACCGTCATCTCAGTTACAGAGTGTATATGTCAGCGTGTCGTATATCGTCATCACAGTGACATAAGGTATATGTCAGCGCGTAGCATACCGCCATCACAGTTACATAAGGTATATGTCAGCGCGTAGTATATCGCCATCACAGTGACATTACGTATATGTCAGCGTGTAGTATACCGCCATCACAGTTACATAAGGTATATGTCAGCGTGTAGTATATCGTCATCACAGTTACATAAGGTATATGTCAGCGTGTAGTATACCGCCATCACAGTTACATAAGGTATATGTCAGCGTGTAGTATATCGTCATCACAGTTACATAAGGTATATGTCAGCGTGTAGTATACCGCCATCACAGTGACATAAGGTATATGTCAGCGTGTAGTATATCGTCATCACAGTTACCCGGTGTGTATATCAGCGTGTAGTATATCGTCATCACAGTTACATAAGGTATATGTCAGCGTGTAGTATATCGTCATCACAGTTACATAAGGTATATGTCAGCGTGTAGTATATCGTCATCACAGTTACAAAAGGTATATGTCAGCGTGTAGTATATCGTCATCACAGTGACATAAGGTATATGTCAGCGTGTAGTATATCGTCATCTCAGTGACATAAGGTATATGTCAGCGTGTAGTATACCGCCATCACAGTTACATAAGGTATATGTCAGCGTGTAGTATATCGTCATCACAGTTACATAAGGTATATGTCAGCGTGTAGTATATCGTCATCTCAGTGACATAAGGTATATGTCAGCGTGTAGTATATCGTCATCTCAGTGACATAAGGTATATGTCAGCGTGTAGTATACTGCCATCACAGTTACATAAGGTATATGTCAGCGTGTAGTATATCGTCATCTCAGTGGCATAAGGTATATGTCAGCGTGTAGTATATCGTCATCACAGTGACATAAGGTATATGTCAGCGTGTAGTATATCGTCATCTCAGTGACATAAGGTATATGTCAGCGTGTAGTATATCGTCATCTCAGTTACATAAGGTATATGTCAGCGTGTAGTATATCGTCATCACAGTTACAAAAGGTATATGTCAGCGTGTAGTATATCGTCATCACAGTTACATAAGGTATATGTCAGCGTGTAGTATATCGTCATCACAGTTACATAAGGTATATGTCAGCGTGTAGTATATCGTCATCACAGTTACATAAGGTATATGTCAGCGTGTAGTATATCGTCATCACAGTTACATAAGGTATATGTCAGCGTGTAGTATACCGCCATCACAGTTACATAAGGTATATGTCAGCGTGTAGTATATCGTCATCACAGTTACATAAGGTATATGTCAGCGTGTAGTATACCGCCATCACAGTGACATAAGGTATATGTCAGCGTGTAGTTTCCCGCCATCACAGTGACATAAGGTATATGTCAGCGTGTAGTATATCGTCATCACAGTTACACGGTGTGTATATCAGCGTGTTGTACATCATCGTCACAGTTTGTTTGGCCTGATTGGGTCATTTCCATACATTCACATTTAAGGTTTGCACATGCACGTTTAAAGGAGATTGTTGAAAACACAATGAAGTGCTTGACTACATTGATGGTCGACAGTGGCCCGGATTAGCGTAGGCCGTGTATCAAGTTACTGCTAGTGTCGCCACTGTGTTGTCTTGTGGCGGCCAGACGAGAGACGTGTATCGTTATCCCACCTAGTGCTTGGATCGTCTCTTCACCCTACCACGTCTCATCTAACCCATACTGGCCTCATCCTAGTCTGTCTTACAGACCCTGATACAAATATATATCAAATACAGCCCATGCAAGTCTATAATGTTTGGCAAGTCTAGATCACTGCAGTATCTGAAAATGAAGAGAGTCACTGGGCTCCTTTTTATTATATTTTTATTAAGATAACTGAACAACTGGTTTTTTTATGTACGATATGTTCATTTCAGAGACTAGATTTTAGTCTAGCCTCATCCCTTTCATCGTACTCATCGTACCACACGTTTCCCACGTGACCCCACCCCGTGTATCACCACACACATACACACATGGCCCCCATCCCGTGTATCAAGACACACACACGCGACCCCCACCCCGTGTATCACCACACACACACACGACCCCCACCCCGTGTATCACCACAGACAGATGACCCCCCCCCCCCCCCCACACACACACACACACACGACCTCTACCCCGTGTATCACCACACACACATGACCCCCACCGCATGTATCACCACACACACACACACACATTACCCCCCACCCCGTGTATCACCACACACACACACACGACCACCATCCCGTGTATCTCACCTCACCCGATCTGACCTGCTGGGCCAACCCCACCTCGCTTCCTTTTCAGGTCCATCACTTTCATCCGCCAGATAGCCTCGCCCCACTCTGACACGTGTTGCACATTAGGACTTCAACCAGTTCCAGGGCACTGTCCAGCAATAAACATCTGCAGCCACCATACATCAGAGGGACTGGTGGCGTCTCAGATGTTGCAGGGTAACCACCACACACACACACACATATGACCCAGACCCCGTGTATCACCACACACACACGACCCCCACCCCGTGTATCACCACACACACACGACCCCCACTCCGTGTATCGCCACACACACGACCCCCATCCCGTGTATCACCACACACATACACACATGACCCCCATCCCGTGTATCAAGACACACACACGCGACCCCCACCCCGTGTATCACCACACACACGACCCCCACCCCGTGTATCACCACAGACACGACCCCCACCCCCACCCCACACACACACGCGACCCCCACCCCGTGTATCACCACACACACGACCCCCACCCCGTGTATCACCACACACACACACGACCCCCACCCTGTGTATCACCACAGACAGATGACCCCCCCCCCCACACACACACACACACGACCCCCACCCCGTGTATCACCACAGACAGATGACCCCCCCCCCCCCCCCCACACACACACACACACGACCTCTACCCCGTGTATCACCACACACACATGACCCCCACCGCATGTATCACCACACACACACACACACGACCCCCCACCCCGTGTATCACCACACACACACGACCCCCACTCCGTGTATCGCCACACACACGACCCCCATCCCGTGTATCACCACACACATACACACATGACCCCCATCCCGTGTATCACCACACACACACACACACGACCCCCATCCCGTGTATCACCACACACATACACACATGACCCCCATCCCGTGTATCACCACACACATACACACACGACCCCCATCCCGTGTATCACCACACACACACACACACGACCCCCCACCCCGTGTATCACCACACACACACGACCCCCACTCCGTGTATCGCCACACACACGACCCCCATCCCGTGTATCACCACACACATACACACATGACCCCCATCCCGTGTATCAAGACACACACACGCGACCCCCACCCCGTGTATCACCACACACACAAACGACCCCCGTCCCGTGTATCACCACACACACACGCGACCCCCACCCCGTGTACCACCACAGACAGATGACCCCCCCCCAACCCCCCCCCCCCCCCCCCCACACACACACGACCTCTACCCCGTGTATCACCACACACACACACGACCCCCACCCCGTGTATCACCACACACACACACAAACGACCCCCGTCCCGTGTATCACCACACACACAAACGACCCCCGTCCCATGAATCACCACACACACACACGACCCCCGCCCCGTGTATCACCACACACACACACACACGACCCCCACCCCGTGTATCACCACACACACACACACACGACCCCCAACCCGTGTATCACCACACACAAAAACAACCCCCGTCCCGTGTATCACCACACATACACACAAACGACCCCCGTCCCGTGTATCACCACACATACACACAAACGACCCCCGTCCCGTGTATCACTACACACACAAACAACCCCCGTCCCGTGTATCACCACACACACACACACACGACCCCCACCCCGTGTATCACCACACACACACACACACGACCCCCAACCCGTGTATCACCACACACACAAACAACCCCCGTCCCGTGTATCACCACACATACACACAAACGACCCCCGTCCCGTGTATCACCACACATACACACAAACGACCCCCGTCCCGTGTATCACCACACACACGAGACCCCCGTCCCGTGTATCACCACACATACACACAAACGACCCCCGTCCCGTGTATCACCACACACATACACACATGACCCCCATCCCGTGTATCAAGACACACACAAACGACCCCCACCCCGTGTATCACCACACACACAAACGACCCCCGTCCCGTGTATCACCACACACACAAACGACCCCCGTCCCATGAATCACCACACACACACACGACCCCCAACCCGTGTATCACCACACACACACACGACCCCCAACCCGTGTATCACCACACACACAAACGACCCCCGTCCCGTGTAGCACCACACACACACACACGACCCCCACCCCGTGTATCACCACACACACGAGACCCCCGTCCCGTGTATCACCACACATACACACAAACGACCCCCGTCCCGTGTATCACCACACACATACACACATGACCCCCATCCCGTGTATCAAGACACACACAAACGACCCCCACCCCGTGTATCACCACACACACAAACGACCCCCGTCCCGTGTATCACCACACACACAAACGACCCCCGTCCCATGAATCACCACACACACACACGACCCCCAACCCGTGTATCACCACACACACACACGACCCCCAACCCGTGTATCACCACACACACAAACGACCCCCGTCCCGTGTAGCACCACACACACACACACGACCCCCACCCCGTGTATCACCACACACACGACCCCCACCCCGTGTATCACCACACACACACACACGACCTCTACCCCGTGTATTACCACACACACACACACGACCCACAACCCGTGTATCACCACACACACACACGACCCCCAACCCGTGTATCACCACACACACAAACGACCCCCACCCCGTGTATCACCACACACACACACACGACCCCCACCCCGTGTATCACCACACACACACACGACCCCCACCCCGTGTATCACCACACACACACACGACCCCCACCCCGTGTATCACCACACACATGACCCCCACCCCGTGTATCACCACACACACACACGACCCCCACCCCGTGTATCACCACACACATGACCCCCACCCCGTGTATCACCACACACACACACACATGACCCCCACCCCGTGTATCACCACACACATGACCCCCACCCCGTGTATCACCACACACACACACGACCCCCACCCCGTGTATCACCACACACACACACGACCCCCACCCCGTGTATCACCACACACACACACGACCCCCACCCCGTGTATCACCACACACACACACGACCCCCACCCCGTGTATCACCACACACACACACGACCCCCACCCCGTGTATCACCACACACATGACCCCCACCCCGTGTATCACCACACACACTCACGACCCCCACCCCGTGTATCACCACACACACACACGACCCCCACCCCGTGTATCACCACACACATGACCCCCACCCCGTGTATCACCACACACACACACGACCCCCACCCCGTGTATCACCACACACACACACGACCCCCGGCCCGTGTATCACCACACACATGACCCCCACCCCGTGTATCACCACACACTCACGACCCCCCACCCTATGTATCACCACACACACACGACCTCTACCCCGTGTATCACCACACACACATGACCCCCACCGCATGTAAGATAAGATAAGATAAGATAATATTTATTGCAGAAACGTTCCATTACGGGACAGATGCAATTTTAAAAGACAAGACATTATGATTTATATATACATATATACAGACAAACATAATCTACATTTCTGTAGACACATACAAAAACAAAATAATCAATATTACATATTTTATACACCACACACACACACACACGTTACCCCCCACCCCGTGTATCACCACACACACACACACGACCACCATCCCGTGTATCTCACCTCACCCGATCTGACCTGCTGGGCCAACCCCACCTCGCTTCCTTTTCAGGTCCATCACTGTCATCCGCCAGATAGCCTCGCCCCACTCTGACACGTGTTGCACATTAGGACTTCAACCAGTTCCAGGGCACTGTCCAGCAATAAACATCTGCAGCCACCATACATCAGAGGGACTGGTGGCGTCTCAGATGTTGCAGGGTACAAGTTGGAAACCTCCGAGTGCCCTGCCAGACCTCCCTGCCACCCGCCCTGTGTAATTACTGTCGTGTCAGATGGCGCGACTCCCCAAGAAGTAGACAATTGTGCCCTAATTAGACAGTTAATGTTAGCAACCCACGGGGTAATTAGGATAATACACCCTAATTGTCGTTGTTTTCTGATAATATGGATGAGTTTGTAAAAATTACAGTTAAAGTATAAACCTAATCTGCGCCCTCATCGCAAACCATGTAATTCCATCTTACACGATTAGGGTAATATATTATACATGTTTCCATACAAAACGTGGTCGACCTTCTGTGAAAAAATCTTAAGACACTGATTAAAGGTATTGATTTATGAAAAAAACCAGATCCAAGTTTAGGTATGCATATGGATATTGATGTAGTCTCATGGATCGCGGCGGAATTTCAATTTCACGATCACATTTTCATTTTCTTAACTAAAACGTTTGATCTCAAACTTCATTCGTCCTGGTCGTGATTTAAAGGAACGGTTGATAAAGTCTAAGGGTAAGTGAAGGTATTAATGATACTAAATCGAAATATGAAGTTCTGAAATGGGGAGAGAATGTTATAGGTCTCCTGAATGTTGGACGGCTCTCCATAAAACATGCGGCAATCCCCTTTGACAATAACATTTATTTACGTTAATAAACCCTCGTTGTTTAGTCGGGGGTGAGGATGAAGCGGCGTGTCAATATACCGCTCTTGTCATTGACCAACTGTTTTCAGCCAGTGTTTGTCTGAGGTCGTAAATATCCACTGGTATGCTTGTGTTTGTCCAATAAAGATTGATGTTGATTTCATAAATTGCTTGTTCATTTCAAAGCTTGTCAATTCTTAATCACGGCGTTTTTATGACTATGGCTCGACGTTGTGACAAGTCTTTATGGCCGGGCCTGTACCGCGTAACTCGCGCCAGGGGGGGTGTATATTTCACACTGGTAAAGACAAGCAGACAGATGAAATGCGACTCACTAGCGGTCACCTGGCCGGCGGGTCTAGAGCATTCACGGCTACAGTCCACGGCAACCGCTGTCACAATAGGTAGATTCAATACTGCAAATACCTTAACATGCCCTGGCCTTGTATCACCCTCGCCTGGCTGTGTTCCATAGATCGGAATAATAACTTCATTAACGTAGATGTATTTGTGTTGTAATTGTATGTGTGGGCACTGCTACTGTGTAGAGATTGTCAAGTAGATGCGATGAAACTAGCGATAGTAGGACGGATGAGTTAGTCGCATGTTGTACCTTGGACGTGAATGTAATGATCCCCAGCCGAGACCCTCCACCTGCGGGTAGCATGTCCCGAGCAGTTCATCAGTTGACGGTGGACAGACTCTGTGTTCCATCACACACGATTTTCGTAACGCGTGTCAAAGGGAACGAGCGCGAGTATATGTTTAAACGTTAATGTTCTGTCACTATTATGCCAGAATGAAACATGTGTTCTGACTTTTGCTATTCCCTTTATATAACTGTTATCTGTTTGTCCACAGGTCACGGAGGAAAGAAGATGTGAGAATAGGAAAACCGGAGGCACGGATTAAGAGATAGCATCGTTTCCAGGATTATTATAAGGATTAATGCGGATTAAAAGAGACGAGGTCAGGTCACTGTCGGATTACTGTGGATTATTTGTCCAGGTATTTAGTGTTTAGAAACGACACGTTTTTCGGGTGGTCCACCCATGGAAATTACAATGTCTCTGCTTTCATGAATTTCTGTGACAGTTTTATCAGTGAGGTGGTATACACGGGTGTGTGCTGACCCCGTGGTGTTCATGTCAAGTCGGCGAATATCAGCAGCACTTTGGGATTATTGCCGTGCGTAACCTGTGTGGCGCGTGACCACTCACACTTTCCAACTGACAAGGAGATTACCCTTTACAAGGAGATCAAGATGAAGTCGAGTGGGTTGCTCCTGGGCCTCTTTGTGGCGTGTTTGTGTTTGACAGTTTTCGCTGCAAAAGAACCCAAGAAAAAACGGGGAAGGTGTAAATGTATGCAGAGGTTTCTCAAAGATGTTGACAAAATGATTGAGAGAAAAATGCAAAAACTCGAAGAAAAATATTTTCTTTCTGCAATCAGTGACAAAGACAACTCCAGTTCCATATCCAAGCAGAACAGGAGGTGGTTGAAACTCAACGAAGATGTCCACTTCACCAAGGAAGCGTTGCAAACAATGAGCCACAACCTCCAGTTCGTTACAGAGCAGGTCAACTCGCAGAACCAGGACACGGAGTCTCTGAACGAACACTTTAACCAGCTGAACGGGTATGTGGCCAACTTGACCGGCGTGGTGGACCGACTTGAAAGAATGATGATGGCTAGGGGCAGTCTGGAGATGACCACTTCCTCCACAAGTCCCCACGAGTCACCATCACCGGAGCCGTCCTACCCGAGACGTGAGTACACGCGGTTTACTATAGATTTCACATAGCGGCATAGTTCGATGTGTGAGTACAGTGCTACATCTGGAGATGTAAACACTAACACTGGCTACATAATACGGGATAAGGAAAGACTTAAATCGACCATTAAACGGGGTACCCCGCAGGGCGATATTGTACCAGGCTTTGTTATTGAGGGTCTGAGAAGGAGACCAATGTCGGTTTTACCTGAGGGTCTGATAGGAGACCAATAACGGTCTTACCTGAGGGTCTGATAGGAGACCAATGTCGGTCTTACCTGACGGTCTGATAGGAGACCAATGTCGGTCTTACCTGACGGTCTGATAGGAGACCAATAACGGTCTTACCTGAGGGTCTGATAGGAGACCAATGTCGGTCTTAGCTGAGGGTCTGAGAGGGAGACCAATGTCGGTCTTACCTGAGGGTCTGATAGGAGATCAATGTCGGTCTTACCTGAGGGTCTGATAGGAGACCAATGTCGGTCTTACCTGACGGTCTGAGAAGGAGACCAATGTCGGTTTTACCTGAGGGTCTGATAGGAGACCAATGTCGGTCTTACCTGAGGGTCTGATAGGAGACCAATGTCGGTTTTACCTGAGGGTCTGATAGGAGACCAATGTCAGTCTTACCTGAGGGTCTGAGAGGGAGACCAATGTCGGTCTTACCCGAGGGTCTGATAGGAGATCAATGTCGGTCTTACCTGAGGGTCTGATAGTAGACCAATGTCGGTCTTACCTGAGGGTCTGAGAGGAAGACCAATGTCGGTCTTAACTGAGGGTCTGAGAGGGAGACCAGTGTCGGTCTTACCTGAGGGTCTGATAGGAGACCAATGTCGGTCTTACCTGACGGTCTGAGAGGGAGACCAATGTCGGTCTTACCTGAGGGTCTGAGAGGGAGACCAATGTCGGTCTTACCTGAGGGTCTGATAGGAGACCAATGTCGGTCTTACCTGACGGTCTGAGAGGGAGACCAATGTCGGTCTTACCTGACGGTCTGAGAGGGAGACCAATGTCGGTCTTAACTGAGGGTGTGTAAGCAGAGAAACTGAATAAGCTCACCCGTGATGGCCAAGGTTGTCGGACCGTGTGTAAACTAACTGAAAGAAAAGTGTCACACTGCTCTTCCAAAGTCGTCCGTTTTCTTTAACTATTACCTCTGCCAATTGGCACGAACATGATAATCTCCCCCAGGACCTCACAACCAAACATTCCTTAAAACCTCTGTAACACGGTCAGTGATTTCTTAAGAAATCCGCGTTTTTCGACTTTTGCAAATATTTGAAAAAATTTCGCGTCCACACCTGCGACAAGTTCGGAGGCATTTCCTCGACGGTGTTAAATGTTGATCTCTTCCTGGTATTTGTTGTCAAAACGTCATATTTCCGGGGGAAAGTGGCCGAATCTAAACAAAGGCGAGATTACCCCAGTTTGGGTGATGCTGTTGTGGGCTAATCATTGACTTAGTATGTTCGTGTCTTCTGAAGAGAGAATGGTGACCTTTACCGAAATTTTGCCGTCATACAACTTGAATAGTGTTTAAATCGGTGTTGAACCCAACTCACTTTCATTAAAATGTGCAGTTAATTCTAATACAAATTCTGAGTACATTTCGTGTCTAAATTTGCTGTTTGTAATAGTTAGATGTTTATAAAGGAAACTAGCTACTTGGGAGCCTATATGGGTGTTGATGATTATGACTGGATCCAGCGAGTAAAGCGGTTGACAAGGGTATCTGCTTAATTGACAGATATAAACTTCGTTTTGTTTGTTTGTGGTTGTGAGCCACACTCAGCAATATTCCAGCTATATGACGTCGTTCTGTAAATAATCAAGTCTGGACCAGACAATCCAGTGATTGACATCATGAGCATCGATCTACACAATTGGGATATTCATGACGTGCATCAACCAAGTCAGCGAGCCTGACTCCCCGATCTCGTTAGTCGCCTCTTACGACAAGCATTGGTTGCTGAAGACCTTTTCTCTACCCGAATCTTCACTGGTCAGACGGCTGCCCTCTCTACAAGTAATAATAGATAACTACATATACATAGGTAATGATAGCTAGCTATACCTATACAAGAAATGATAGCTAGCTATACCTATACAAGTAATGATAGCTAGCTATGCCTATACAAGTAATGATAGCTAGCTATACCTATACAAGTAATGAAAGTTAGCTATACCTATACAAGTAATGATAGCTAGCTATACTTATACAAGTAATGAAAGCTAGCTATATCTATACAAGTAATGAAAGTTAGCTACATCTACACAGGTATTGGTAGAGAACTACATCCACACGATTGATGGTTGATGGCTACATATGTTTGTTTGTTGTTTAACGCCGCACTCAGCGAACCTGACCAACGATCTGTTCGTCGCTTCTTATGACAAGCATTTTATGCTGGAGACCTGTTAACAGTTTGAAACAAATGTAATGAAGACAAGTAACACTCCAGGGTACTGACTCATCGGGTGCTGTCACTCATGTGTATACCCTGTAACACGCCGTGCACCAACTCATCGGGTGCTGTCACTCATGTATATACCCTGTAACACGCCGTGCACCAACTCATCGGGTGCTGTCACTCATGTATATACCCTGTAACACGCCGTGCACCAACTCATCGGGTGCTGTCACTCATGTATATACCCTGTAACACGCCTTGCACCAACTCATCAGGTGCTGTCACTCATGTATATACCCTGTAACACGCCGTGCACCAACTCACCGGGTGCTGTCACTCATGTATATACCCTGTAACACGCCTTGCACCAACTCATCGGGTGCTGTCACTCATGTATATACCCTGTAACACGCCTTGCACCAACTCATCGGGTGCTGTCACTCATGTATATACCCTGTAACACGCCGTGCACCAACTCACCGGGTGCTGTCACTCATATATATACCCTGTAACACGCCGTGCACCAAATCACCGGGTGCTGTCACTCATGTATATACCCTGTAACACGCCGTGCACCAAATCACCGGGTGCTGTCACTCATGTATATACCCTGTAACACGCCGTGCACCAAATCACCGGGTGCTGTCACTCATGTATATACCCTGTAACACGCCGTGCACCAAATCACCGGGTGCTGTCACTCATGTATATACCCTGTAACACGCCGTGCACCAACTCATCGGGTGCTGTCACTCATGTATATACCCTGTAACACGCCGTGCACCAACTCACCGGGTGCTGTCACTCATGTATATACCCTGTAACACGCCGTGCACCAACTCACCGGGTGCTGTCACTCATGTATATACCCTGTAACACGCCGTGCACCAAATCACCGGGTGCTGTCACTCATGTATATACCCTGTAACACGCCGTGCACCAACTCACCGGGTGCTGTCACTCATGTATATACCCTGTAACACGCCGTGCACCAAATCACCGGGTGATGTCACTCATGTGTATACCCTGTAACACGCCGTGCACCAAATCACCGGGTGCTGTCACTCATGTGTATACCCTGTAACACGCCGTGCACCAACTCACCGGGTGCTGTCACTCATGTATATACCCTGTAACACGCCGTGCACCAACTCATCGGGTGCTGTCACTCATGTATATACCCTGTAACACGCCGTGCACCAAATCACCGGGTGCTGTCAGTCATGTATATACCCTGTAACACGCCGTGCACCAAATCACCGGGTGCTGTCACTCATGTATATACCCTGTAACACGCCGTGCACCAAATCACCGGGTGCTGTCACTCATGTATATACCCTGTAACACGCCGTGCACCAAATCACCGGGTGCTGTCACTCATGTATATACCCTGTAACACGTCGTGCACCAACTCACCGGGTGCTGTCACGTCAGTGCCCGTGTCTACATCCGCCTTGGCGGGGATTGTGCGTAGACTGCCATTTAAATTCACTGCGTTGGAAACAGTATGCAACCTGTGAAGCTTCGGGTTTGAATGGATCTTCAGCAACCCATGCTTGTCGTAAGAGGCGACTTACGGGATCGGGTTGTCAGGCTCGCTGATTTGATTGACGTATGTCATCGTATCCCAGTTGCGTTGATCGATGCTCACGATGTCAGTCACTGAAATATCTGGTCCAGACTCGATTATTGACATACCGCCGTCATATAGCTGGCATATTGCCGGGTGTGGCGTTAAGCAACAAGAATAAGATACGTCTTGTTACTGCTCTAACGAATACGTGTTTAAGTTGGGGTCTCAACGCTACTTTATTTCTCATATGTTACATGTCAGTAACCAAGGGTTTATTTGACGTTTATCGAGGATCATGAACGGGATGAATTTGGGATTCGAACCCACGACCATCGGCATCATAGTTTGCATTTAAACCGCACTAGCACTACTAAAGTTTATTAACAAGCATGTTGAACAGTATCTCCACGTTACTTGTCAACTGTGTATGTATATCCTTACCCACGTTTGAGATGTCATTCTCTCAGCAAGCACCAGTCACAACCTGGTAATCATTTCTTGGGAAAGTGCTATTTAGAAAAGCAATGTATGTTAATTGGAGTGGGGAGATAAGTGTCTGCACCATCGGGGGAGTGTAGCACATTACATCCCGCGCTCCCGAGGTTTAGCCGTGCACTCATGCACCGCCAGCCTGTCCTACATCGTTGATTACGTCATTTCCGGTGCAGGGAAGTGAGGAAACACAGTGGTTGGGAATGATGCTCTTCCACAGGAAAGGCAAGAGTTGTGGTACTGACACCGGGCGCCACCTGGACAGGAGGATGAGGATGTAGAGACGTCGCCACGTGGGCGTCCAGAAGGGGGAGCCCCGGGCTGGTGGGCACTCTGTTGATTACAACTGACTTCATGTTTGTTTCTGAGTTAACTGAGGACTTGCAGTGAGCCGCAAAATGTGGAAGACGCTTCGGTTACTACCTACAACGTCATTTCAACCGCGTAATGATTGCAGCATGTTCGACCAACTCTCAAATACCTGAGGGAATAACGTCTTTTGGTTGTAGTGTGTGTTATAGAACAAATGAGACAAACACATGCGTTGTGTAGGATGCGTACACCCATTTTGTTATCACCGATACGACCCATGACAACCCGCAAGTGTTACTACAACATCACTGGCCCATCACTCGTGTACCAGTAACACAGCGGTATGTAATGTCTTCACCTCCAACCACCACAGCCTGAAGTATTCTGTATGGTGTTACTACATCACTGACACAATACTTGTGTACCAGTGACACAGTTGCGTCTGTCTTCACCTCCAACCACCACAGCCTGTAGTAATCTGTACAATGTTACTTCAACATAACAGGCAGATTAATTAGAAAAGGGATGCTAATTTGACTTGTCTGTGTGTGTGTGAGTGACGAGAGCGCGTCTGTTAGTCACTTTCCACCAGCACATCCTTGCCCACTTGATTCTCAAGGCCTACTTGAGCTGGTATCCCCAGTGAAACAAAGTCCAACAAAGTCAACAACTCGGTTTGGTTCCGTGGTTCTATGACTTAGGCTACATAATTGTTAATACACTCATTCGAAGGACGCCTGCAGAGGAACGTAACTACTCTGGCTCTGGTTCTATTTTCATGGCTATATGCTATAGCTTTGTTACCACTGCAGGCTAGCTGAGGGGCATTTTTTTACGAACGGACACTTACAATAATTACGGGGAAGCAGTTTGGCTCAGTGGCCAACTCACTCCGAGATGACACACCTTTCCCTGCACCTCAGTATCCTACGGGTAGAAGACATGTCGGCATTTGTTCACATCGTTAAGTGTTAGGTCAAGACATTGGCCATATAAAGCGGTCTCTTTCAGTAACTGCATGGTTTGCTGTGGCCAGAGTTTGTTATTTACCAGCGGCCGTGATCTAGGCTAGCAGGTCATTGAACAACAACGTTTAGCACATAGTCATGCCGATGTATTGGTGAAGGCGGATAGGAAGGTAGGAGGTTGCAGATGATGGCTGCTGTGACTGGTTATTGATGTATGCTACACGACGCACAGGTCAGTGGGGAGGCCAGATCGGTGTCACGACACACAGTGGCCGTCAGTGCGTGGGCACAGCTCATCTCGACAGTCGCCTGGACCCCCTCTGTCGACACCCTGCCCGGGGTCACATAATTACCCTGACCCCCGAAGAAATTAATATCATCCCCCAGCGATCCCGAAATATGTTTCAAAAATGCTGACGAGCACCCTGTGAGAAGTTCCAGAATAGACACGCATTGGACGATAAGACGGCGGTATGGCAGTTTGTTAGTTTGGTGGGTCTAAGTTTAAGGTAACAGCGATCTTATCTGTAAACATCATCCTTCAAACATTGACAATATTGCTTTTTAAGTATACACCATTAGAGTCAGCCACCACCGGGCCGTCTCAGTTGTAGTAGGTACGGGGAGGAGGTGGGGTTGGCTGGGAAGTGGGGGTTGGTTTGAGGGGGACCCTGGGGATGCCGTGTCGTTTGGGAGGATGTGGCGGTGGGCGGCGGGAGCGTGTGTGTGCTGGCTGCTGGATCTTATGACTCACTACTGACTGAAAACAGTATGTTACAGTATGTTGGACACTATACCCTAAACTCCATGTTGACGAGAGGCATTCATTAAACATAAAGTACTAGTGCCATTTGATACAAGTTTAGTGATATCTTAACTCCTTCCTGGCGGGCGTAGCCATCGCCGTGGCATCATTTAGAGGCCATATATGCACATGTGATCTGTGGTGTCAGTTATTTTATTGTAATTGTCTTTTTGTTATACATACAACACTTATACCAACCTGACCTACTTCGGGTCAGGTAACCTTGCCTGTTATCAGCCATCTTTTGCCCGGTCACCTAAATGGGTTGCGATATTTTAAGTTCACCATAACCTTAATGATGCTGGACGTTAACCACCCTCCCCGTCATTAACGACTTCAACAGTGTCCAACAACAGCAGCTCCATCCCGGACACTTTCAGGCTTCTCCAGCCTGGAGAACACGTGGTTTCATTACACACACTGATTCCAGATCTCAGGCTATAATCATCAACGTGCGTTAATAATTAAATGTCCATTGTTCTACCAGCATGTGTAGAGTTAATGTCGAGTGTTAGGTTACCATCTCATACAAGAGTTATCAGGAAATGACCCCTGCGAATGGCAAGAGGTCTTTAGTTCCAACACGCTGGTCACACAATCACCAGTAGAGTCAGTGTTTCGTTATTCACGCATCAAGCTCAAATGATGGCGGGTGTAGTATACATCCTTGCTGTAATCCTGTCTGCTGGAGAACTTGCAGCACACAAGGGACAGTTTCGGACATTCAAAAGTGAAGTGGACATTCTCAGGTCGGACTTCCGTTCCGAGACGGACTTATTAAGACGGGAGATGAAAAATGTAACCACCCAATTGGCCAAGGATATGTTGCAGTATAAAATGTCTCGGAGGCAGAAGAGCTCAAGGGGGTTAAGTAACAAGGTTATAGATGACTGGCTGATGAACATAGTGAGGTTTATGTCCAGTGTGGACAAGAGGATTACATCGCTAGGGACAGCTAGAGAATTATGTGACGATAAAATCGAAACATGGATGGGCGAAATTGATGAAAGACTTGAGAAATTGGAGAACATTACAAAAAGAAGGCATCGTAGTAAGAAAAGGAACAGGACAGAATCAGTGAACAAAGCCATTCCTAGAGGTATCATGTCATGTTATTATACTTAGTGCTTCCACGCACATCCTGCCTGCGACCTATTAGCATGTGCGCTTTTGACTCCAAATGTGTATCTGCTGCGAATACAATCAGATATATTCCCGTACACAATATTAGTTATGCACGTGATGCGGTTACCGCAGTGACACACATAGTTATAGGTGTTGTTGCATTGTACATATGGTGTGTATATTTCCGTATTTCATTTGATTTTTCAAAATAAGCGTTTCGTGTAATTGTTTTGAAGTTTCCCACTATATGAAATATTCGAATAGACACCATCTTTAGCTGGTAACTCGAGGCCAACACAATAATGGAGAAAATAACACCTTCTGTCTACAAATGATGCCCTCACTCACTCACATGGTTCCTCCGACTCCAGATACAACCCTCGTTGATGGTCGTTAACCTTATTGAGGACTTGTCGGAGTTAATGAATGGGTTTGTACCTGCTACTCACTGCTACGTAATCAATGTAGGATAAGGTTACCGCGAGTTGTGGTTTCTGCCACCTCTCTTCCTCTTTCACCATTGCGTTGGAGTTAAACATAATTACATTCCCCTCCCACCAAACAGACGGGACAGACAGCTGCCCCAACACCATCCCTCCAGCCACCGCACGTACAGGTAGACGCCTCCCCACGAAACCCCCAACCTCCACCCCACCCGTGTCGACAGACGTCTTTCACGTATAAAAGATAAGCCTTGTGGCGCGTTGATATAGATGTCTGATTCCACGTTGACCTGGTGTCCATCTTGTCAGAAGAATTTTTGCGTTGGAAGGGAGCTCTGTGCATTTGAGTTTGTCTCCCAGTCCTGCCAGTGCAGATGAGATTCCGTCCGGTCAAAAGGTGGGATTTGATAAATGGACAACGCGACTTCCAAAACTTAAAGTTGAATTTATCCAGTTCAAGCAAAATTAACATTCCAGGTCGCCAACTCAGTTATGCCCGAACCATTTGTATTTAATACACTCTCTCGGAGATATTAGATGGCTGTGACGGGGCATAAACTCACTGTTGACACACGCGAACAGGAAGCCCCGTCATGACCGCCAGTCGATCACGACACTTAGCTGGCCAGCAGACGGGTGCATGGCGCCGACAAGATTTTGGTCGGAACTGCGTAAACACACGTGTCTGCCCGAGACGTCTCACTAGCTGTTTCATGGAGTATATTCATATGGTACATGTCGTTGTGACACAAATGCTGCCACATAATTTGTCCAGTATTTACAAGGGTATGAATCACGACTACGCTACTAGCGTGATGGCTTGAGAATATTCATTCATATATCTTCCGCATCTTATCGCATTAAAGTCAATGTAAAATGTTATCTCCAGGAGGTTTGGAGTGTTTAAACAAGGACGCATTAGTTATGTCAGCGACGTCAGTCCGAAAATCCCAGGTAACTTAGGAGTTCAACATAGCCATACATCTTTGAGATGCCTTTTGAAATATTACAGCCGAAAACGTTTGATCAGAATTGTTTTAAACAGACTCTTCTCCCTCTTCTCCCACCCGCGCAATAATCCCTTGAAAAGTAGTTCTTATTGCATTGAATATTTGTATATTGGTTTAATTACCGGAAGTTGATGCGGATGGCTACATAGCTGTGGTGAGGCCCGGTCGGAAGTTGTACTATGGCTGGTTAAGTACGCTGTGTTGTGTATGCAGTCACATCGAAGGGAAATTAAAGTACTACCACAATGAAAATTCATTTGAAAAAAATATCCTAATTCTGCTACCAAGTTCAACTGTCCTTGAAGATGGCCCTGTGACCTTCCTGCCCTGGTGACCACGTAGTCCACTTCGCGCGGGGCTTCATGTACCAGTCTACTGAAATGGTCAAAATATGCGATTTGACTGGTTGTTGAGGCGGCTGAAATAATGTACACTGATTGCGGTTTAAAACAACACTCACTCCAACATGCCTCGACAGATCCTCGGTTCTAACATTCCGTTATGTCTACTTCGCCTACAGACATGGTGATGTGGTGTGATAGTTCGCCTACACTCCTATACTTGCCTCCCTTTGTCGGTAATGGATCCTTCCCCACACCAGCGTGATTTATTGATCGCCGGGTACACAGTGCTAGTAATGTGCAATTTGATAGAAACTAAAAACGAAGTATTTTCTTTCTTTACGTTGAGTAGAGGATAAGTAAGACACAGTTATTGTTTGGATGAATGCAACAGATCTGAAACAACAAATAGTTATGAGAGGTTTATAAAAGAAACTGCAATTATCTTCTGCTGATTAGATCCCCTGTAGTTGTTTGAGTAACACTACAAGAGCACTGATCACACCGAACGCTAGGATTAACAATGACAACAACAAAAACAACAGATTAATCATTTATCACACTAAGATTAACTGAATTTGTTTTAGTCGAGATAACATTCAAGGAAACTAAGCGTTATGTCCTCGAAGGAAGACGAGATCTGCTCTGTCTCAGTCCTTGTCTGAAGTTGAATTGCCCGACTCCGGGAAGAATACTGTCACAGTTGGTGATGAACGCTAACTCAGCACAGACGATGGTGATGATGGCGACGGTATGGATGTGTTCCCTCGTGTGGAGATACAGTATATTTAATACACAAGCTTAATATGTCGCTGTATGGGAATAGTGTGTGTTCAGCGTTATTTCCCCAGGTGGTTTTGTTGCATGATCTAATATATATTGCAACCAATCTGAAGACCTCCTGCACGAGCTTCTTGTCAGCACGATTTACTCGCAATATCGTTTGTCCCGGGATAACCAAGGAGCCACTTATCTATGTACCGCTTCACGATAACCATATGCAATGCTCCTGTGAATCGGATATACAGCGTGCTAAATACCGACTGTACCTCCTTCGCACATATATATGGGCCTTGGTCGGGTGGAAGATCAAACTGCAAATGTGTAATTGTTTTGTATGTGTGAGTTTTTAGCTCACCTGAACTTAAAGCTAACTCAGGGCGTTGTTCTTGCCCTGCCCGTCCGTCCGTCTAACCGTGTAACGGGCTAATTTCTCATAACTGTGATAGTGACTACAAATAGATCCATATGAATATATATTGGTTTTTCGGAATATGCTCAAAATCCGAACGTAAACGAATTATTAAGAAATATGAGACATATGTACACTGTTAACGTAGCTAGACTTCTGATACATAGATGCTGAGACACTGTGGAAACGCACCTAGACGCCTGAAATATTGACACTGGAACACCGTGGAAACGTAAACTGTGTCGATTTCAAGGAAATATTCGTCATCACGAGACTCAATACAAGTAACAGAATCTAGGACGTAAATACCATTTGGAACGGCTATCGAGGCTGTAATACTTTTCGTCGTCTAACTTGATAGATGGAGTGTCAGCATGTATGAACGTTACAGCGGTTGCAAAACAAACTCGAAATAAAACCGATGATGAGAGTTGCACCAGAAGGCGACAACACAGAGCGGGTTAGTGTGTACCAGTAGTTGTACCCTGATACTAGGAGTTCTGTAGATCTCGTCAAGGTGTTCTGCGTACTTTTGCTTTAACAAGACCACTGGCGCAGCGTGGGTATGCACTCGAACCATAGCGAGCAATAATGACACTTAGTGAAATAAGTTCTACATATGGTGAAAACATTGTAGCATCAGATACTCGCACACTCAAGGGCGTCACACGCGGCGCGCACCAGTCTACACGCCGACTCCCCTGGCGGCAACATTCTGGTTGTGTTGGATGACGGCCAAGGGAAACAACTCTAACTTGCTGAAAGCAGATCACGACCTTGGTAAACTCGGAGATGTTTTCCGACAATCAAAATACAAGTATTTGTTGCGGTAAGGTGCGCGAGGTAAAACTGGTTAATAGGGGATAATATGTTTTACAACAACACCAAGAATCTCCAAGTTTTAAGCAGGTGTAAAAATATTTGTTGATGTGTCGTCAGATCTCGACAGCCTGTAGGAGTTGGCGATAGTACCAGCATGTTGTGAGCTCGTGCTACAACCTTAACCGCTTAGTAGATCCACATAGTTTTCATGAAAATTGTTGCTGGCTAATACTTCAATATTGTGACTAGGGGAGAACCATGTTTTGTCGTTTTCTTGGTTTTCAAAGTCTTGGGGCCGTGACGCCTCCAGTAGTCATTTGTTATCTTAAATGTTTGCTACAACTGGGATGTTGGTCCCTGAGCTCAACAGTTCTGTTTAGGGAGCACCGTGTTTTCATATTATGGAAACACAGAACGTTTCCTACACAAACAGGTCACTTTGGACCTAACCCTTGATTTCACCGGCCACATTAACTCGTGCAACAGTATCTCGTCCAAGTGGACATTTCTTGGCTTTAGTCGACATAATGCTGAAGGCTTTTTCTGTAGATTGCTAGGGGGTCGTTAAACTAGGCGCGGTTTTGATAAAATTGATAGCAAAGCACTTACTAGTGGTGTTGGGTATAAGTAATCTTCAGTACATTTATTACATTATTGATGGTGTGATTATTTCAACTTTGTCATGGATGTAGTCATCGGACTTTATAACCTCGTAATGCAGCGATTAATCGTGGCACCCAGACGTGGGGGCATCATACATTTCTGGCTCTTCTGTCACTCTCCTTTCCACGCTAGACATGGAAACCACGTTGATCACATGGGCGGTTGAATGGAGTAGTACATGTACAGTTCAACACTGTCGCTAGTGATATTTCAATGGGATTCATTTTGTCTGTGTTTCTACTTGTAGTTAATGTTCCGACATTCCGATACCGAATGTACGGATGTGTACGATGGATTGACCGGTTAAGGAGAAATAATTAGTTTTTGATAGAAACGTACCAAATTGTTGTGATGACGTCATTACCGGTGTGATAACGCTCACAGGAGTTGAGAATCAATTCCAGCTAAGTTACCACACATCAATCATTTTGTGCTGTGCGAGATTAAACCCTTCTCGTCAGAGTCATCAACTGCGCTCTGTTCTACTGACAAGTGTTCAACTGATCATATCGTATAATCGGCGGTGAAAAAACTATTAAAGAGTGGTTCAGATGTAATAGTTATCGGTGAAATCACGCGTTACATCTAAAACAGTTGCAACTCCCATTTATCAGGAAGTCATCATGGATCGCGAAGACTGAGCGAGTAATACTAGGAAAGCACACTTTATAAATAAAAACAGCTCCCCCCTCCCTAGTTAGCACCTAATGTGCTGAAGTCGGACTGCCTCACCCGAGCGCGCACCTGCCGTTGCCAGGTCGTGTAACCCTGCAGAGCCTACTTTCACGCGCCCGGGAAGGAGAGGTACATTTTTGCCAGGTTTCAGTAATCGTACATCACTACACGTGAAATATTATGTAATTGTACCTCCGAGTTGTGCATTCATACATAATTATTATCTGCATGATTATCTCTAAAGCACATGTTCCAGGAATAATGTTAAACAGTGGCTGGAGTATCTTCCCTAGCTGTTGCGGCTGACATCGTACATGGCATAAAGGAATTTGACTCGAGTAATGAATCGTCCTAACAGACAGCCGATGAAACAGATGGAAGCATATTACGACTGTCAAAGAGACATTTATGAAGTGGTTATATCTCCCGTCACGCACTGACTGTCTGCTGATATGAAGCCCCTCCCCTCTGACACTGCTGTCCAGGGTTATTTACACGAGACATACCACCAGACGCGGTCGGGCTAGGTTATATGTTTATTATGGCTTATCCGACATGCATCTAAGCGGTGTTTCCCTCCTTAATCTGCCGCGAGCCTACTATAGCCATTCCGGCTGTCATGTCCACTTGACCAGCGTTATATACTGACCATCTTATCTCCTGACCTGTGCAGTAAACACGTACTATCTACAGGCCTGCCACGGTCTTTGTCCTCCCTGCATTTATCTACAAAACTACTGTTGCCCAGTCGCCTAAGGTGCCAAAATTCAGTGTGCAGAGTTGCTTCTCTTAGGCGTGCCAGAAACCTATGATCGTGGTTTCGAATCCAAAATTCCCTTTGATCATGTTTCTATATTTCTCAGCACCACATCCTACTCGTTGGTTTCACCAAAGTGGTGAACGTGTAAGACCTGTCTAAGAGCGGCACTGCAACTCACTCACTCACTCCTCTACAGAAGACCACGCTAAGTTGTATGGGGTAGAAGTTGATACACAGCTGGCTGGTCGTTCTCTCTCACAAATATGAGGTTAGTGTCGTAAGCTCTATCACGGCTTTGGGGTGTACGAGTTGTAACGTGATGGTTGGCAAGGTTCTTTCTTTTTGTGACATTTTCGGAGTAGCCTGAGGCCACGTTCATTTCTGTTGTGGTTTTGTGGTCGTCCTTGTATCTTTATTTTGGCGCTGCAAAAAACGTTCCCCACACAGAGAAAGTTTGCTGCGATCTGTGCAGCATACACATGAAGGCAGTGTTGGCCACTATCCCACAACCATGTGTCGTGACGACACTGAGGCCGACTTGTTTCCCCTGTTTGTATAGCGGCCCCACTGCTCTGTGTGCTCTGGCCAGACACGGAATTTGATACCATGTTTAACATTGATAAAGCCAAGCATTTGCTCACAGTCGCGTTGTAACGCCGGTTAAATCCTCAAAGCCTAATCTATCGCAAGCGATCAACGGCGTTTCCCCATCTAGTTGCCCCTATCTTAATTGCTATTTGACCACTCTATCAAAGACCGTCCAGCCCGCTGCGGGCTAGTTTCACAGACACTCCACTCGTCGTGCTCTCAAGTCTCCGTATAGATATCTTACCTGTATGGACTTATAACGTGCACAGTTCGTGACAAAGCGTAAAAGCGGCCTATTTACAGATCGTGAAAGGTGTTGGCTTTGCATTCAGCTTTCAGTTTATGAAACCGAATCGGCAGTTAGTGCTCATGGCAGTTTCCAGTGATCTTTGGAAGGGTCGTAAATGGCGAAAGTTGTTTTGAATGACTATGTCTTTGAGTAGAATGGGATACTAATTGTTATCAGGATTACCTGGATATTTCCAGAGCTTTACCGATAGCATTGTATAGCGCTTTGATTGCCCGACTGAAGCTACTCCACATCGTGTGACAACGTGCATTATGGATGTGTGAACTCGCTCGCGGCTTATCTCCCGAAGCTAATGCATGCTATTTGATAATTATTAATAACTCATTCATATTTAACAGTTTCTAAAACACTGATAAGACGAACACATCTCTCTGCGAATGAGATAATGTAATTCGTTTCACATGTGGCTATAGACATGTAAGATCAATTTTCATGTAGTTTGTTGAATATATCAGTTTTAGCACCTGTCTCCAATTGCTGTCTCTGTGGCAGTGCAGTTGTGACAAAGTTGTGAATCTCTCCGCTAGTTGAGAAGGTTGGCTTTCCTCAGTCAGATGAGAAGTTTTGATTCTCACTGTCAGATGACAAGGTTTAAACACCGTCATAACTTCGCGAATTATACCACTCCCATGCCACGTTTAACATTAATACTTGTGGGCATCGCTGTCTCTCTTTGTAAATTACTAATCCTAAAACTATTCATAACTTTAACTATGATGTATCATGCGGTCCCGTGTAAGCATGACTTGCAGATCCTCCACGCAAATATCCCAGTAAGGACACGTCTCTTTCCTATACAAAAAGCCTAAATGAAGTATTTTAATTGTCCACCTCAGTCGTCAAAGTGTGTGCGACTAGACACGCCTGCTGGTGAGGTCGTGTATGCTACTGCAGACTAACTGCATCACTGACATACATATCAGGCATAACCTTCCCACTGTCATCACTGTCACCACCACACGCCCGTGTGTTACCGCTGTCCATGTCTGTTACATGCTAACACAGCATTTTCGTGGCACATCAACAACTCATCTATTGGGGTATTAACTCGTATCCTGTTATTTCCGCTCTCTTGCAGTTCAGAATAAACCAGCACGAAACATTACACAATTGACAATAATCTTAATTCTTCATTTTGGAACACCTGCTAGAGTCTGTCCTACTGATCCCGATATAAACAGCCAAGGAGACTACATAGCACTGACAGTGATGCCACGTCTTACCTTGTGTGTAGAACAGTGATTACACAGCCGGCACAGGTATGTGGGGGTCTTTATACCCGCAATCTCCCACCCCTGTCTGGCTACACCACAATGTAGGTGACAGACACACACCACATGTAGAGGATATGGTGTCTTGGCTTCCTATTGAAGTCAGTCATTCGGAAAATGCCGCAATTTGTTCCTGGCAGATATATATTCCTCATTTATTGAGCTTAGGGTCTGGGTGAAGCACCTCCCCGACCCCTGGCAACTCATGCGTGACCACGCCACAAGCTGGTAGACTGGGCTGTACTGCTGTGCTCTCCATACATATACGCCCATACTGCATACGACGTAAATAGATAAGTTGGTTACATACTGCATACACGTAAATAGTTACGTTGGTTAGAACCGCAAGTACCTAATTTAGAGAAGGGCATTTATCATAAGTTAAAGAATGATAAAAACAGATGATCAACGAAAAGAACATAACCACTGGACGACGATAATATGGACGTTTATGAGCGTGGTGATCCCGGGCAAGAAGCCGAGGTTGAGAATCATCGCCATGATAAGGCTTCCGTGTACATGGTTCTTTAAAGCTGGGGGCCATCTGTAGACGGAAGATTTGTGTATCAGCCCTTTGCTGCTGTTAGTATAGTCCCCCTGCCGATATTGTTGCCCTTTGCTAAAGGTCATCTAATCTTTGTTTTGATTGGCTACGACACCTTAATGGCGTCGTTGACCTTTGATCTTTTTGTGATGTCGCAATGGTCTATTATGCGGACATTTTTTTAAAAATGTGATTGAAGTTTTCGTGTTAAAAGGATTCAAACAAATTAAAGCAAAGCCAGCGAACGGATTCGATCAGAATATTTTTTATGGGAATATCTGACGAAGGTATTGTGGACTCTTAGTTACATCCTAGTTCATCCCTGCACCCAGCGAGTTACGAGTAATATTCGAGAATGGAGGACATTGATGATAGTACCGGGCGAAAGTGAGTGAGTGAGTTAAATTTTAACGTCTCATCGGCATTAATTCAGCCATATGGCGACGAGACCACACATGTCTATAGAAGTGAAGGTGTGTAGACGGGACTGTGCCTGTTTACACTGCTTCCTATCAGGTGAAGGTGTAGACACGGGGCTGTGCCTGTCTACACTGCTTCCTATCAGGTGAAGGTGTAGAGACGGGGCTGTGTGTGTCTACGCTGCTTCCTATCAGGTGAAGGTGAAGAGACGGGACTGTGCCTGTCTACACTGCTTCCTATCAGGTGAAGGTGTAGAGACGAGGCTATGTGTGTCTACACTGCTCCCTGTTAGGTGAAGGTGAAGAGACGGGGCTGTGTGTGTCTACACTGCTTCCTATCAGGTGAAGGTGAAGAGACGGGACTGTGCCTGTCTACACTGCTCCCTATCAGGTGAAGGTGTAGAGACGAGGCTATTTGTGTCTACACTGCTTCCTATCAGGTAAAGGTGAAGAGACGGGACTGTGCCTGTCTACACTGCTCCCTATCAGGTGAAGGTGTAGAGACGAGGCTATGTGTGTCTACACTGCTTCCTATCAGGTGAAGGTGTAGAGACGGGGCTGTGTGTGTCTACACTGCTCCCTATCAGGTGAAGGTGTAGAGACGAGGCTATGTGTGTCTACACTGCTTCCTATCAGGTGAAGGTGTAGAGACGAGGCTATGTGTGTCTACACTGCTCCCTGTTAGGTGAAGGTGAAGAGACGGGGCTGTGTGTGTCTACACTGCTTCCTATCAGGTGAAGGTGAAGAGACGGGACTGTGCCTGTCTACACTGCTCCCTATCAGGTGAAGGTGTAGAGACGAGGCTATGTGTGTCTACACTGCTTCCTATCAGGTGAAGGTGTAGAGACGGGGCTGTGTGTGTCTACACTGCTCCCTATCAGGTGAAGGTGTAGAGACGGGACTGTGCCTGTCTACGCAGCTTCCTATCAGGTGAAGGTGTAGAGACGGGGCTGTGTGTGTCTACACTGCTTCCTATCAGGTAAAGGTGTAGAGACGGGACTGTGCCTGTCTACGCTGCTTCCTATCAGGTGAAGGTGTAGGGACGGGACTGTGAGTGTCTACACTGCTCCCTGTTAGGTGAAGGTGAAGAGACGGGGCTGTGTGTGTCTACACTGCTTCCTATCAGGTGAAGGTGAAGAGACGGGACTGTGCCTGTCTACACTGCTCCCTATCAGGTGAAGGTGTAGAGACGAGGCTATGTGTGTCTACACTGCTTCCTATCAGGTGAAGGTGTAGAGACGGGGCTGTGTGTGTCTACACTGCTCCCTATCAGGTGAAGGTGTAGAGACGGGACTGTGCCTGTCTACGCAGCTTCCTATCAGGTGAAGGTGTAGAGACGGGGCTGTGTGTGTCTACACTGCTTCCTATCAGGTGAAGGTGAAGAGACGGGACTGTGCCTGTCTACACTGCTTCCTATCAGGTGAAGGTGTAGGGACGAGACTGTGTGTGTCTACACTGCTCCCTATCAGGTGAAGGTGTAGAGACGGGACTGTGCCTGTCTACGCAGCTTCCTATCAGGTGAAGGTGTAGGGACGGGACTGTGCGTGTCTACACTGCTCCCTATCAGGTGAAGGTGAAAAAGACGGGTCTGTGTGTGTCTACACTGCTTCCTATCAGGGCTTCCTATCAGGTGTAGGTGTAGACAAGGGACTTTTTGTGTCTACACTGCTTCCTATCAGGTGAAGGTGAAGAGACGGGACTGTGCCTGCCTACACTGCTTCCTATCAGGTGAAGGTGAAGAGACGGGTCTGTGTGTGTCTACACTGCTTCCTATCAGGGCTTCCTATCAGGTGTAGGTGTAGACAAGGGACTTTTTGTGTCTACACTGCTTCCTATCAGGTGAAGGTGAAGAGACGGGACTGTGTGTGTCTACACTGCTTCCTATCAGGGCTTCCTATCAGGTGTAGGTGTAGACAAGGGACTTTTTGTGTCTACACTGCTTCCTAGCAGGTGAAGGTGAAGAGACGGGGCTGTGTGTGTCTACGCTGCTCTCTGTTAGGTGAAGGTGAAGAGACGGGGCTGCGTGTGTCTACACTGCTTCCTATCAGGGCTTCCTATCAGGTGTAGGTGTAGACAAGGGACTTTTTGTGTCTACACTGCTTCCTAGCAGGTGTAGGTGTAGAGACGAGGCTGTGTGTGTCTACGCTGCTCTCTGTTAGGTGAAGGTGAAGAGACGGGGCTATGTGTGTCTACACTGCTTCCTATCAGGTGAAGGTGAAGAGACGGGGCTGTGTGTGTCGACGCTGCTTCCTATCAGGTGAAGGTGAAGAGACGGGGCTGTGTGTGTCGACGCTGCTTCCTATCAGGTTAAGGTGTAGAGACGGGGCTGTGTGTGTCGACGCTGCTCTCTGTTAGGTGAAGGTGTAGAGACGGGGCTGTGTGTGTCGACGCTGCTCTCTGTTAGGTGAAGGTGTAGAGATGTCTACACTGATCTGTTTCAAGGGGGACACACATACATCGCTGGTGTCAGGGACACTCAACATCACCATACACTTTAACGGTTTTCTTTTAAACTAAGAAAACCTTTTTATTTCTCTCCAAAATTCATAGATATTCAAGAGCAGACTGATGTGTTTGCCATCACGTGTGCGTGTAGTGTTGCAGTAGGTAAACCACTAGCTGCCCGAGAAGTTGATCTGCAGACTGCAGTCAGGGCGGAACAGTGTCGGAGGCAACAGAGCGTCCCGGGCCGTACTCCGACATATGGTCAAGTACTTGAGTCCTACGTAGCTCCAGGAACCACGAGATTCAGAAAGCACTGATTCATGTTTAATTCCCCACATAAAAGAACCCCAAATAAAGCTTGGGCGCTCATTACTAGCCAGTAATTGAAACCACGTGCTCACTCGGCAGCGTTAATTGTAGCGAGGAAAGGTTCATTACTCTGTGTTCATGTGACATGCAAGTCATCTGCAACAGATGGAACCGAACCAGTGGACTGACAAGCAGCAGGCTAGATACAGTATGTTTGGTATGATGTAAACTTCATTACCACTGTTAACCCAAACAAGGGTACACGTGTCACCCTATCGTGAAGGAACAAGGGTACTACTCCCACGTGGAACCCCCGACGTCCACGCAGTTACACTGGTCACACATATTGCTGTAACCTGTAGTACGTCCTTGTGCTCCTCACTGTGAGGGACATGTGTCTTACACCACAATGTAACGCCAATGGCGTAACTAGATCAGTGTAGAAACGAAAGGAGTGTTTCTCAAGACAAATCACAATGATGAATAATGCACTGGTTTCAGTGATCACGTGATGGTTGTTGAATGTCGAGACGGACGGTGTGGACGTCCAGGTGTGTTGAGCGACTACCCAGCATCCACTGGGAGGAGGAGAAAGGAGCATCGCGAGGCCAGGCAGCAGTTAGCTGGCCTTCTTACCTTCGCGGAATGTCAATATTCTATTGTGAAAATAAATATTCCTTCGCGGCCCAGTTAAACAAACACATTTCTCTGCCATGATGAAGCCGAGTCTAAAGGGCAACGGACATGCGCAGAAAATAATATTTCCCATGATCCCGCTAAAATGTTTACAGAACAATAAATATGACAAACTGAAATTGCTGTTTTGGATTCCACAGGTGCCCACTGGTCAAAATTTGACCCTGGTTCATATGTTAATTGTAGAACACTGGTGAACAAGGTCGAAACAGCCGTTTGTGGTAAGAACCTAGGAGCTGTCGCACAGCACTCAGACGCCAGGGTAATACTGCCTTAACACAGCACTCAGACGCCAGGGTAATACTGCCTTAACACAGCACTCAGACGCCAGGGTAATATTGCTTTAACACAGCACTCAGACGCCAGGGTAATACTGCCTCACACAGCACTCAGACGCCAGTGTAATACTGCCTTAACAGCACTCAGACGCAAGGGTAATACTGCCTTCACACAGCACTCAGACGCCAGGGTAATACTGCCTTAACACAGCACTCAGACGCAAGGGTAATACTGCCTTAACACAGCACTCAGACGCCAGGGTAATACTGCCTTCATACAACATTCAGACGCCAGGGTAATACTGCCTTAACACAGCACTCAGACGCCAGGATAATACTGCCTTCATACAACATTCAGACGCCAGGGTAATACTGCCTCACACAGCATTCAGACGCCAGGGTAATACTTCCTCACACAGCACTCAGACGCCAGGGAAATACTGCCTAACACAGCACTCAGACGCCAGTGAAATACTGCCTTCAAACAACATTCAGACGCCAGGGTAATACTGCCTTAACACAGCACTCGGACGCAAGGGTAATACTGCCTCACACAGCACTCAGACGCCAGTGAAATACTGCCTTCACACAACATTCAGACGCCAGGGTAATACTGCTTTAACACAGCACTCAGACGCCAGGGTAATACTGCCTTACACAGCACTCAGACGCCAGGGAAATACTGCCTTACACTGCACTCAGACGCCAGGGTAATACTGCCTTCACACAACATTCAGACGCCAGGGTAATACTGCCTTAACACAGCACTCAGACGCCAGGGTAATACTGCCTTAACACAGCACTCAGACGCCAGGTAAATACTGCCTTACACAGCACTCGGACGCCAGGGAAATACTGCCTTACACTGCACTCAGACGCCAGGGTAATACTGCCTTCACACAACATTCAGACGCCAGGGTAATACTGCCTCACACAGCACTAAGACGCCAGGGTAATACTGCCTGACACAGCACTCAGACGCCAGTGTAATACTGCCTTAACAGCACTCAGACGCAAGGGTAATACTGCCTTCACACAGCACTCAGACGCCAGGGTAATACTGCCTTAACACAGCACTCAGACGCAAGGGTAATACTGCCTTAACACAGCACTCAGACGCCAGGGTAATACTGCCTTCATACAACATTCAGACGCCAGGGTAATACTGCCTTAACACAGCACTCAGACGCCAGGATAATACTGCCTTCATACAACATTCAGACGCCAGGGTAATACTGCCTCACACAGCATTCAGACGCCAGGGTAATACTTCCTCACACAGCACTCAGACGCCAGGGAAATACTGCCTAACACAGCACTCAGACGCCAGTGAAATACTGCCTTCAAACAACATTCAGACGCCAGGGTAATACTGCCTTAACACAGCACTCGGACGCAAGGGTAATACTGCCTCACACAGCACTCAGACGCCAGTGAAATACTGCCTTCACACAACATTCAGACGCCAGGGTAATACTGCTTTAACACAGCACTCAGACGCCAGGGTAATACTGCCTTACACAGCACTCAGACGCCAGGGAAATACTGCCTTACACTGCACTCAGACGCCAGGGTAATACTGCCTTCACACAACATTCAGACGCCAGGGTAATACTGCCTTAACACAGCACTCAGACGCCAGGGTAATACTGCCTTAACACAGCACTCAGACGCCAGGTAAATACTGCCTTACACAGCACTCGGACGCCAGGGAAATACTGCCTTACACTGCACTCAGACGCCAGGGTAATACTGCCTTCACACAACATTCAGACGCCAGGGTAATACTGCCTCACACAGCACTAAGACGCCAGGGTAATACTGCCTGACACAGCACTCAGACGCCAGGGTAATACTGCCTCACACAGCACTCAGACGTCAGGGTAATACTGCCTCATACAGCACTCAGACGCCAGGGTAATACTGCCTCACACAGCACTCAGACGCCAGGGTAATACTGCCTCACACAGCACTCAGACGCCAGGGTAATACTGCCTCACACAGCACTCAGACGCCAGGGTAATACTGCCTTAACACAGCACTCAGACGCCAGGGTAATACTGCCTCACACTGTGCCCTGTACCCCGTCACATCGGGAGCCACAGAGAGTAAGCCGTGCCCTGTACCCCGCCACGCGTGGACCTACAGAGAGTGAGCTGTACCCCGTCACATGGGGACCTACAGAGAGTGAGTTGTATCCCGTCACATGGGGACCTACAGAGAGTGAGCTGTATCCCGCCACGCGTGGACCTACAGAGAGTGAGCTGTATCCCGCCACGCGTGGACCTACAGAGAGTGAGTTGTATCCCGCCACGCGTGGACCTACAGAGAGTGAGTTGTATCCCGTCACATGGGGACGTACAGAGAGTGAGCTGTATCCCGCCACGCGTGGACCTACAGAGAGTGAGTTGTATCCCGTCACATGGGGACGTACAGAGAGTGAGCTGTATCCCGCCACGTGTGGACCTACAGAGAGTGAGTTGTATCCCGTCACATGGGGACGTACAGAGAGTGAGCTGTATCCCGCCACGTGTGGACCTACAGAGAGTGAGTTGTATCCCGTCACATGGGGACGTACAGAGAGTGAGCTGTATCCCGCCACGTGTGGACCTACAGAGAGTGAGTTGTATCCCGTCACATGGGGACGTACAGAGAGTGAGCTGTATCCCGCCACGTGTGGACCTACAGAGAGTGAGTTGTATCCCGTCACATCGGGACATACAGAGTGTGAGCTGTATCCAGCCACGTGTGGACCTACAGAGAGTGAGTTGTATCCCGTCACATCGGGACGTACAGAGTGTGAGCTGTATCCAGCCACGTGTGGACCTACAGAGAGTGAGTTGTATCCCGTCACATCGGGACGTACAGAGTGTGAGCTGTATCCAGCCACGTGTGGACCTACAGAGAGTGAGTTGTACCCCGTCACATCGGGACCCAGAGAGTGAGTTGTACGCCGTCACATCGGGACCAACAGAGAGTGAGCTGTATCCAGCCACGTGGGGACGTACAGAGAGTGAGTTGTATCCCGTCACATGGGGACCTACAGAGAGTGAGCTGTATCCCGTCACATGGGGACCTACAGAGAGTGAGTTGTATCCCGTCACATGGGGACCTACAGAGAGTGAGTTGTATCACGTCACATCGGGACTTACAGAGAGTGAGTTGTACCCCGTCACATCGGGACCAACAGAGAGTGAGCTGTATCCAGCCACGTGTGGACCTACAGAGAGTGAGCTGTGTCCTGTACCCCGCCACATGGGGACCTACAGAGAGTGAGTTGTATCCCGTCACATGGGGACCTACAGAGAGTGAGTTGTACCCCGTCACATCGGGACCAACAGAGAGTGAGCTGTATCCAGCCACGTGTGGACCTACAGAGAGTGAGTTGTATCCCGTCACATGGGGACCTACAGAGAGTGAGCTGTATCCCGTCACATCGGGACTTACAGAGAGTGAGTTGTACCCCGTCACATCGGGACCAACAGAGAGTGAGCTGTATCCAGCCACGTGTGGACCTACAGAGAGTGAGTTGTATCCCGTCACATGGGGACCTACAGAGAGTGAGCTGTATCCCGTCACATCGGGACTTACAGAGAGTGAGTTGTACCCCGTCACATCGGGACCAACAGAGAGTGAGCTGTATCCAGCCACGTGTGGACCTACAGAGAGTGAGTTGTATCCCGTCACATGGGGACCTACAGAGAGTGAGCTGTATCCAGCCACGTGTGGACCTACAGAGAGTGAGTTGTACACCGTCACATCGGGACCAACAGAGTGAGCTGTATCCAGCCACGTGTGGACCTACAGAGGGTGAGCTGTGTCCTGTACCCCGCCACATGGGGACCTACAGAGAGTGAGCTGTATCCCGTCACATGGGGACCTACAGAGAGTGAGCTGTATCCAGCCACGTGTGGACCTACAGAGAGTGAGTTGTACCCCGTCACATCGGGACCAACAGAGTGAGCTGTATCCAGCCACGTGTGGACCTACAGAGAGTGAGCTGTGTCCTGTACCCCGCCACATGGGGACTTACAGAGAGTGAGCTGTATCCAGCCACGTGTGGACCTACAGAGTGATGCTGCTGTGTGCATCGTCAGGACAATTAAGGGCCTCCTCAGCAACTAACCACAGGCTACAAAGTACATTAACTCTACGGACGGCAGTCATAAAATAATTGACTCTAAGTTATAACCGATGACCACTCGACTCTTTCAATACAATCAGAGACCCACTAGTAACAAAACATTGTCTGAAGAGGTTTACAGTTTCCAGTTAATCCGACAGATCAAACACTGGCTGGAGAAAAGAGAGTGTTTGACGCACGAGAAAAACTCCTCTCTTTAAAGTTAATTGTAGACCCGGGCAGCCGTTTGTTCACTTCCCAGGGGAAATAAAAACACTATCGTTTAGTCGAGCGGCTTAAAACCTATTCTCGCGTCACAGACACAGAAAGTGATCGTTTACGCTCTAATTGATATCCACCACATATTGTATCAGTAGTGTCTGGTTTTGCGTGACGTCGGTGCATGTCGAGATGCTGCACATACTGGGGCAGATCCCTCCCGTGTGTTGGGGGGCGACGTATCAAACATTGTGTCATTTCCTAACAGGACAGGTAATTGCCGCTAATTTACAATTCGCATTCTTTGGCGTCGCATCTTAATTGAAGCGTTTGTGTATAATTGGTTGAATATACGTTGTTGTATAATGGGTTGAATATACGTTAGTGTATAATGGGTTGAATATTCACTGTAAAGGTATGTGAGGAATGTCTTTGTACCAATCAATGAGGATTTAGTAGCTAAATCGTGGACACCGGAATGTAGGTAGTCATGGTATGAACATTAACAAGTATCAATACATCTTGTATTGAAAACATGTATGAGGGAGCAAGATTAATATCAATACAGTTACGCATATGCCTGTATATTCATTGTGTCCTGTAGAGGCAGACTCGGTTCCATAATGTTGCAGTTTCACCCTCCTATCCACTGTAGTGTAAGGGCAACCTCTGGAACACTCCAAGTGTCACCAGACACGAGCTCCCTCCATCATATCACCAGGACTTGTGTGGAGGTGCAAGCGGTAATACCAGCACGACTTGACGCCACGATGTGAAACAAGCCCACACCTGTTCCACTTTCATTGACAATATGAGAGATATTGTGTGGTTGTCAAAGCTCTAAATGCTCTCTATTGCTTCGTAGTGTCAATTTCACGGGAATGTGGTTATATTGACCTGGGATGAGGACATTCAGAGACGCCATATTGCCCTTACTGTATAGCTCACTTCTCGACATTATGCAAACCGCACTTAGCAGTTAGTCAACTGTATCCTCGTGCCTGCTAACACCATGTGAACCGTGGAGTATTAGCTTATATTAGTGCCCCCCCCCCTTCTTTTATGTTGGTGATTGTGGTGAGGTTTGCAGCAGGAACACTGACATATCCTGCTTAAAAAGCGACACTGCTGTATCTTGATGTGTGTGGTCCCAATTTCAGTCAGGGCAACGCCAGGTTGAAAAGTTTGAAAAAGCACTGACGGTTACAGTTTCAGTAGACATTGCTCAAGTTGTGAGTAGTGAAATGTATAATTAACAGGCGGAACATTTCATGTCTTTAATGTTCTAACATGATGTTTACTTTAGGCCCGCGGTAAGTTCAAAGGCAAGGGATTCGCCATTGATAAGGTACAGCCTTTGGTGACGCTCAAGCTAATGCAATGATATTTACGCATGATATGAAGTTTGTATCCCACCTAAGGTAACTGCATCTTTGATGTGTGTTCTGAATTTACAAATATGAACATTAATACAATCAGCTGAAATGTTAGCGTGTCGTATAACGATATCATAAACATCTAACATAGTATTCACACATACATAGATGTGTATAATAATGTACCTACACATACGGTTTTAAGGAGTACATACATATGTTTAGTAGAAAGTATAGTAATTCTTTGGGAGCAATATAACATTGCTTGACATTAGTGTGAACATTCGCTCACATTGGTGGGCAAGAGGCGAGGTACTGATGACTGGGGTCTGTGAAGACGAGAGAGTATTTTCTGCCAAAAATACTGGACACATGTAAGTACAGTGGAATTTATCACCACTGTCGTTTTCTTTCACAAATAAATGTGTACATGTCACCTTTGGGTTCTTTGTTGTTAGCAGATCAGCGCATATTTTGGCTGATATCTGTTTCTTTGGACTAACACAGAGCCTAAGTGCGGTTATGCTGCCAGAAGATTGACAATGTCTTGCCGAGATATACCTGTTTCATTGAAAATATTTTAAATAAATCCATTCCAATGTAGTGGTCATTGTAAAGTATATTTACAGGAGAAGGATTAGCAGGACCTCGAGATGCGAGAACTATACTCATAGCTTGTCAATGTTACTTTGCCCACAGTTTGACAGACTCGGTGCATTAAAGCACCGACATGAGTCAGGCAATGTACATGTCTCTTGTACCATCTATTGCTATCAGGAGAGTTCTTATTTCATATCCAGATAATTGACTATAAAGATATTTCTGTAAAAGCTACTACTTAAAACTTCAGCTTCAATTCACAAAGAGACGTTTATACATTAATACCGGAACAAACTTGACATTGAAAGTCGTTTGTAATGTCTGCCTTGCAGCACATCTGACACGGATTCTCGATGAGGTTGGTATTAATTCCTATATTTTCACTTCGGATTTATTTCATTTAAGTTCAGTGTGAAGGAACGCCATTTCACGGACGTCAGTGTCTTAATACGTTTTATTATACGGAAGTCGGATCCATAAAATGTCTGTCTTCCCGTGCACAACTGTAGTTCTATATACTTGGCTGCCATAGAGCTAGTGTTCACCTGACCTCAGACATTTCAACTGCGCAGTTGAGTTCACTTCAGTTGAGTTGTCAGGATAATGTAGATGGTGTGTTATAAGATGTGACCGGACTACTGGTGGAGAGTTGGCACTGGGGAGACGAATGTAATTAATTACTGTTGGGGGTACACGTGGTGTCCTTCAACTGTGCCCCCAAGAGTTCCGTGTTTACCAGCAACACATAACGACTTAGCAGGGGGCACACACACAATTATCATCAGTTTGGTGAGATTTCGCAGTTTCTGCAGTTATTATTATAATATTCTACAAATAATCAACGACCGAGATCCTTCATGTTAGGGGGAAGCACAAAAGCCAGGCCACTGGAGTCAGCGCGTTGATGTTTTGATGGTATTAACCGAGCCACGTGTTTATATTGCGTCAAAATTCTCCGAGTCGCCCTTGCCCGAAGGGAATCTATTGAATTATTTTCCTTTTGATGTCATATAGGCAAGATTTCCATCTGAAGCATCGTTCATGATGCAACATTGGTGATTGAAGGCTTTCTAAAATATATACTGATATTCATACTAATATTGTCATCTGCATGTCTTGGAGATCGACTCGTTTGACTATAAGGTGATGGTGACCTCGTTTCTTTATGACTGTTAAAGATCTAAGAACATTTTTAAAGATGAGTTGATTTAAGACCCGCAGCTTCCATGTACGTAGCCGAACTTTCGCAGTTGTGTCCGCCCTTGGTCTGGAGGAAGCTGACGGCTTATCAACTCGCCTAAGTAATATTAATCATTGACAGGGGTGTGATGTACTCGGGGGAGGAGTGGAGGGGAGGGGGGTGAAGATTGACAGAGCGACACCAGTAGTCCTGTGTATTTCAGTGGTTGCTTTGGTGCTCTACACACATACTTCTTATGAGAGGAAAAGGACATGTCTCTGGGGTAAGGCATTCCCTTTTAGGTGATACGTACCAGAATGGATCATTGTTCTCTTGGCTAAGCCGTGGGCGTAGGACAGCAGATACCGGCCTTTGATTTGGTTTTGAAATGGACATGGTGATATCAGTTAACTTCAACTTTTGACAGTAACTTGAATCAGCATCTTGTTGTGGCAATCTGATCACTGGTCATGGGAGACTGGGCCTCTTCGACCACGGAGTGATTAGCCGGGCTAATTAGTGCACTGTCCGGGAGGGAGCGGTTATAGCTAACCTTACTGCCATGAAGCAGGGGTGACCGGTCATTTATTTCAGAGTGGTTGGGGTGTTCCATTTTTTCATGACCCTTGAACTGTCATATTTTTTGGTGACCCTTCCCTGGTTGCCTCTGACACCCCACCCACCCCTAACAAATTAAATGACCGTTTCCTTATAAGATTGCTGCCACATGCATTGCTGGACTCCTCCTGCTGGGCAGTAGAGTCACACAAACATACAACGAGAATAGTGTCCCTGCAACCACGTGTTGAAGGTCGCGACACCCGATCTGCGAACAACAGTATCATGGCATGGAACACAAGGCCCCTCCCGCTGACCACCCGGGAACACTAAGCCATGACCACCTGACCACTGATTCCAGTGTTAACCGTGCACTGGGGCACCGCCTCTCACCAGCCTTCGTGGAAGGAAGTGGACTTTCCAAGCGTAATCCTGATGAAGCCGGGGAGGTGAGAGAATAAGCTTCCATGTCTTGGAGCCATTGCACTAACAGAGATCCGTGAACCACACACGGCATGGTCTTACTGGGGAGTGGGTGGACCGCTCACGGCATGGCCTAACTGTGAATGTGGTGAACAACTTACGACATGGTCTAACTGTGGAGTAGGTGAAACAGACATGGTGTATTGGTGGAGACGGTTACTGGGTAGTAACGCAAGCCCGGGGGTCGTTGATACACTTAAGCGTGGGCCACAGAACCAGTGGTTAATAGCATGAGTAACTCAAGCGCCATGGGAATACCATGACCCTGGACTAGCTTGGTCACACATTGTAACCACCCAAGAAGCAAGCAGTACAACAGAGACGGGTGTGCGCATAGCTGTGAGCAGCATTGGGAACCCTGTCTGATTGCAGAACCCACGGATGTGTATACCTGGTGACCAACACCGTCAACACTCCTCACACCCGATGTTATAGCGCTGACTATTGATTCTATTCATTTTACGACTATAGCCACTCCATGTCAACGTGTAGTTTCTGCTGAGTCCACGATCATCACCAGCAGTTTGGCGAAATCCCAATACCAGTTTGTGAAGAAGGTCAAGCTTTTCCTATTTACTTTGGCGGATTTGTCCTTCTCCTAGTATAGGTATTAAGTAGGAGTCGGATTCTTTGAAGTATTTGAATGAGTTTTGCTAAGTGAACAATATGTTGGAAAAACTGTTAAACGGGAGATTATGTTAGTTTGAGATTTTGAGAAACTTTACACAGTTTCTTAATATGATAATACAGGATATGTTAATAATAACCCACAAGGGTAATTAGCAATGATATGGACATGTATAATGCAGAGGGTTGTGAAAGTCAATACGCAGGTGGTGGTGGCAGTGTGCGGGACACATGTCGTGCTTATATTGATTTTATGTGGAACTTCTTTTTCACGTTTAAAATATATATCTGACATTTACCACTATGCTATATGTGTCATAATGTCAATAAATACTGACATTTACCACTATGCTATATATGTCATAATGTCAATAAATAATCTGCTTCTAAGGCAAGATGCTGATGTCATTGGATACCATACGTCGGATTTAAAAACGTCATTGGTGCCCCATGCATGGCGTTCCCAGTGAGAAGAGGAGCACGTATGTGTATTGCACACTCATTCATAACACATTGTGTGATTACAGACTCAGCTTGTATACGAATAAAGAACACGCTAAAGTGACTCTTAAAATATACGCCAGGATCCACTTCTACAGCTTGTCAAAAGAAAGATAAACATTTTCTGCAGTAGATTATTTTGATGTTCACTGCCCCTGTCACATGGCCACATGGCTGATCCTACTGGATGTGTTTACGTTGGCCACCCGTTTTGTGTGTTTGCATTGTTGATAGATGGCTGATGCCCGAAACATTTATGGAATCTGAAAGAAACTGTAAGATCCTTATAAGTGAGATGTTTTGTCAAAGAAACATTTTTTTTAAATATTCTCATAATCGTGTTTTGATATGCGGCATTTCCAGCCGACGTGTAACGAGCAGACACGTGGCTCATATGTCATGACGTCTGTGAGCTCTACACACACTTCGCTTCTATAAGACACGAGGTTATCTTTATATGCTTGTAGATGCACAATCACACGTGAATCTCATATACCCAGATAGTGACTTCCCTTTGCTGGACGTGGGGCCTCGCGAGTTTATTATGCATTGATATGTAAGGTACAAAAAAACTGCGCTTTTTAGTATTTTGTTACAGGCGTATATAGTCCAGACTTCCATGCCTGCTAGTTTATTCAGCCAGGACACGAGTACCACATTCAGTGCACTGTTATAACATTCAGGGCACTATTGTAACTGTCAGAGCACTATTGTAATGTCAGAGCACTATTGTTACGGTCAGAGCGCTATTGTAACAGTCTGAGCCCTATTGTAACGGTCAGAGCACTATTGTAACGGTCAGAGCACTATTGTAACTGTCAGAGCACTATTGTAACTGTCGGAGCACTATTGTAACTGTCGGAGCACTATTGTAACAGTCTGAGCCCTATTGTAACGGTCAGAGCACTATTGTAACTGTCAGAGCACTATTGTAACTGTCGGAGCACTATTGTAACGGTCAGAGCACTATTGTAACTGTCGGAGCACTATTGTAACAGTCTGAGCCCTATTGTAACGGTCAGAGCACTATTGTAACTGTCAGAGCACTATTGTAACTGTCGGAGCACTATTGTAACGGTCAGAGCACTATTGTAACTGTCGGAGCACTATTGTAACGGCCAGAGCGCTATTGTAACGGTCAGAGCACTATTTTAAGTGTGAGACCACTATTGTAACGGTCAGAGCGCTATTGTAACGGTCAGAGCACTATTGTAACTGTCAGAGCACTATTGTAACGGTCAGAGCGCTATTGTAACGGTCAGAGCACTATTGTAACGGTCAGAGCACTATTGTAACTGTCGGAGCACTATTGTAACGGTCAGAGCGCTATTGTAACGGTCAGAGCACTATTGTAACGGTCAGAGCGCTATTGTAACGAACAGAGCACTATTGTAACGGTCAGTGCACTATTGTAACGGTCAGGGCGCTATTATAACGGGCAGAGCACTATTCTAACGGTCAGAGCACTATTATAACGGCCAAAGCGCCATTGTAACAATCAGGGCACTTTTATGATATTCAGGGTACTATTGAGTTTCACAATGTAGACGGTCTGAGACCTGCATCACTTCGGGCTTTCCTCCCTCAAGCCGGCTGACAAGCCGTGATATAACTGGAATACTGTTCAAAGCGGCGTTAAACCCAACTCACTCACTCACTCTGTAGACCACGATGATTGAGCTATATCGGCGCTACATACAATCTACACACAAGAATGTTCGTAATGTTGGCTACCAGATTCCTCTGCTACCTTTCGCCGCCCGTGTTTACCAAGGTTAAGACCAGGGATTAATTCTAGGAAGCGCCGTGCCTTTTTCACGCAACAGCGTGACGAAATTAGCATTGTTTGAAATCTCGTTGATAGCCTGTTCTTACCAGCTGTAGCAGGGAAAGGAAGCCTTCTCTCTAGAACCTTGCACGTCTGACAAACAGTGGGGGAACGGTTCCTCCCACACTGAGGAGCACTGTCAGTGAGACCGTACCGTGTGATTGATAGGTGCAGTGTGTCTATTGCTCCAGCATCACAGCATCTGGCTGTCGAAACTTGGAAGCAACTCAAGTGAAGACATGAAGTCCTCTGAATATCCAATTACTGAATTGAATTAAATATTTCTAATCGATTGGCCATGTGTACATTGGTAATATCTGGCTGCATATGTTACAGTGCTCTGTGAACACATATGTTACAGTGATCTGTAAACACATACACTACAGTAATCTGTGAACACATACACTACAGTGATCTGTGAACACATATGTTACAGTGATCTGTGAACACATACGTTACAGTAATCTGTATACACTACAGTGATCTGTGAACACATACACTACAGTGATCTGTGAACACATACACAACAGTAATCTGTGAACACATACACTACAGTGATCTGTGAACACATACACTACAGTGATCTGTGAACACATATGTTACAGTGATCTGTGAACACATACACTACAGTAATCTGTGAACACATACACTACAGTGATCTGTGAACACATATGTTACAGTGATCTGTGAACACATACGTTACAGTAATCTGTATACACTACAGTGATCTGTGAACACATACACTACAGTGATCTGTGAACACATACACAACAGTAATCTGTGAACACATACACTACAGTGATCTGTGAACACATACACTACAGTGATCTGTGAACACATATGTTACAGTGATCTGTGAACACATACGTTACAGTAATCTGTATATACTACAGTGATCTGTGAACACATACACTACAGTGATCTGTGAACACATACACTACAGTAATCTGTGAACACATACACTACAGTGATCTGTGAACACATACACTACAGTGATCTGTGAACACATATGTTACAGTGATCTGTGAACACATACGTTACAGTAATCTGTATACACTACAGTGATCTGTGAACACATACACTACAGTGATCTGTGAACACATATGTTACAGTGATCTGTGAACACATACGTTACAGTAATCTGTATATACTACAGTGATCTGTGAACACATACACTACAGTGATCTGTGAACACATACACTACAGTAATCTGTGAACACATACACTACAGTGATCTGTGAACACATACACTACAGTGATCTGTGAACACATATGTTACAGTGATCTGTGAACACATACGTTACAGTAATCTGTATACACTACAGTGATCTGTGAACACATACGTTACAGTAATCTCTTAACACATACGTTACAGTAGTCTGTGAACACATATGTTACAGTGATCTGTGAACACATACACTACAGTGATCTGTGAACACATACACTACAGTGATCTGAAAAACACTTCCATTGCAGGAGGTGACAGTATTCTTTGTATGATCACAACTTACAGGGTCTATGTCAACGATGATCAGTTCCACATGGTGTTTCACAGTGTATTGAGTCAAGTTACACTGTACATACACACAGGTGACTGTGATCTCTGTATACACACAAGTGACTGTGATCTCTGTATACACACAATTGACTGTGATCTCTGTACATACACAAGTGACTGTGATCTCTGTATACACACAGGTGACTGTGATCTCTGTACATACACAAGTGACTGTGATCTCTGTATACACACAATTGACTGTGATCTCTGTACATACACAGGTGACTGTGATCTCTGTATACACACAGGTGACTGTGATCTCTGTACATACACAAGTGACTGTGATCTCTGTATACACACAGGTGACTGTGGTCTCTGTACATACACAGGTGACTGTGATCTCTGTACATACACAAGTGACTGTGATCTCTGTACACACACAATTGACTGTGATCTCTGTACATACACAAGTGACTGTGATCTCTGTACACACACAATTGACTGTGATCTCTGTACATACACAAGTGACTGTGATCTCTGTATACACGCAGGTGACTGTGGTCTCTGTACACACAGAGGTGATTGTGGTCTCTTTACATACACAAGTGACTGTGATCTCTGTACATACACAAGTGACTGTGATCTCTGTACATACACAAGTGACTGTGATCTCTGTACACACACAGGTGTCTGTGGTCTCTGTACATACACAGGTGACTGTGATCTCTGTACATACACAAGTGACTGTGATCTCTGTACACACACAGGTGATTGTGGTCTCTGTACACACACAGATGATTGTTGTCTCTGTACATACACAGGTGACTGTGGTCACTGTACACACAGGTGACTGTGATCTCTGTACATACACAAGTGACTCTGATCTCTGTACATACACAAGAGACTGTGATCTCTGTACACACACAGGTGACTGTGGTCTGTACACACACAGAGGTGACCGTTGTCTGTACACACACAGGTGACTGTGATCTCTGTACATATACAAGTGACTGTGATCTCTGTACACACACAGGTGGCTGTGGTCTGTACACACACAGGTGACCGTGGTCTGTACACACACTGCTTCCGGGGGGGGGGGGGGGGGGGGGGGGGACGTCCATGTTGTGAGGGAGGTATTTATATGGCCCCCAGTCCCATATTACCGGCACCAGACTGGCTCTTCCATAACACAACAGTCTGTGTGGCGGGAACCACGAGATGTAGTCAGGACGACAGAAGACGATGCAAATGCAAGGTAGACGGGAACAGCTCATGTTTCCAGGATCATATACTTTATCAATGCATAAGACTTTCATATATCGATCTTGATAAAGTTGCCGCGTGTAGATTCCTGTTTAGAATAATTAGAAACATGAGCTGGTCGTAGGCCGGTCATAGTATTATTAACTGAATTGTCGGGTTCAGATTTTATTATATATTTACAGGCCGCCTACATAACTACGGCGTTAAACAAGCAAACAAACAAACAAACGACCAAATCAAACTTCAGAAGCTGACTTGTTTAATTCCCTTACGAAACGTACTGACGAATGATGAGACAAATGCTTGGTGTCTGAAGTGATTACAGTTTTGAGTTATTTTCTACATTAAACGCGTATTACATAACGTCTGATAGCACTGTACGGTTAAACAAGGCTCGTCTGTTCCGTATTACTTGACATCTGATAGCACTGTACGGTTAAACAAGGCTCGTCTGTTCCGTATTACTTGACGTCTGATAGCACTGTACGGTTAAACAAGGCTCGTCTGTTCCGTATTACTTGACATCTGATAGCACTGTACGGTTAAACAAGGCTCGTCTGTTCCGTATTACTTGACGTCTGATAGCACAGTACGGTTAAACAAGGCTCGTCTGTTCCGTATTACTTGACATCTGATAGCACTGTACGGTTAAACAAGGCTCGTCTGTTCCGTATTCTATAAGTAACACAAGAAAATTTATGGCGCACAATAAAATAGATAGGAGATTTTCGCAGCAAAGTTCGCTGGTATCGGCACTGTGGTATGACTATCTATGGCGTCTGACGAATATCACTTCCCATAATTGTTTTATGGGTTTTTATTGCGTTGATTATGGCATTGACCGGCACACGGGTGGTCAGTCTGGCACATATGTGGACAATGGACAAACAAGTCAGTGTTTTATTGCAGCTGTTCGCTCGTAGTAATTTCCCCACTTTCTTCACCATGGTTGGATCTTCGTGTAGCAAGTAGTCGCTAGAGCACTTTAACTCCCAAGTCCAATACAAGACTCGTCTGTGAACATGGGTAATTGTCCAGAATTTATGGTCAAGGATCATTTGAAGATATCCACTTCATGACGTAGTGTCGATAAACTTCTCCTAAACTGTGGACAGCTACAAGACAAAATTACAATGAATACATATTTGTAATGGTATAGGTATGAGGAAACTTAAAAAGACTTAAGTTATGTTTTTTAGAAATGATAGCCCCTCACGTGGTGATGAAAAATAGTGTTCCTGTTAAAACTGTCATTCTATATATATCTGGGATTTCGTTTTACACCTAAACGTATATGGAGTAAATGTCCAACATGTTTGCCATCACAAGCAAATAGAACAATTCTATCCTTAAGTGGTTTGAAAGAAATATTGGTGATATTAATTACTCTGGTGTATTCAATGATAATGTCTATTCTTTGCTAGTCTATAACAGTGGACAAGTCTACATTACTGCAGTATCAGAAAACGAAAATGAAGAGAGTATCTGGATTTTTTATTATATGTCAATAAGATAATTGAACAACTGTTTTTTTCAGTAAAATATTTTCATTTCAAAGACTAGATGTTAGTCTACACCGAAGTCAACAATCCGTTTTGAACAATCTTTAGCAGAGCGATTGAAGTTAGTCCTGCGCCATGACTGTGGAATACAGAACCCATCTAGATTTATATAAAAGCAAGTCTAGCCAGCTCTGACCAATATATAAATATATATTTCATTGACCATTGGTTAGTCTACGCTGAAGTCAGCAATCTGTTTTGAACAATCTCTAGCTCAGCTCCATGGTGCTAATGTATCAACGGTTTCGTTATCATATTGGGTGTGCATGGGAAGGTGTGCACTCCAGTGAGCCTGGCTCCTGGTTCCTGGCTCCCCACAGCCCGGCAAGGACTACTCGCGTCTGCTATCCTCCTGTCAATTGTTCATCGCTGCAATTGTAAATCCCACATTACGAGCACCTTGATGATAGTATCTCCTTATCGTCTACACTTACATGGCTGTAAACTTATTATTAGGGTGATAAGAGCACCATTTCCTATATGACTGTTATGACATTTGTCATAAATTCCTTCTCCGCTCGAGTGTTTGAGCTCCCCCATGTCAGGCATTGCTACCCTGAGTAGAGCAGTGCGTCACGTACATGGCCGAGCTTCATATCGCTCTGCATACACGAGGCTTTTCGTATTGAATAAGATTGAATAATGTATGGGATATTAGTTAACATGTTATGGGTTATGCTGTTAGCAGTTTGCTTATTCTTTTATTTTAAAGATCAGATAAGATAATATTTATTGCAGAAACGTTCCATTACGGGACAGATGCAATTTTAAAAGACAAGACATTTTGATTCATGTATACATATATACAGACATACATAATTTACATTCCTGTAGACACATACTAAAACAAAACAATCAATATTACTTATTTGATGATATTATTAAACATAAAATGTCAACGGTTGATTATGAAGGGGTATTTATTGTTTGAAGTGTTTTTCGTCATCAATGGTTGAACATGTAGAGCCTAGCCTCTGATGTAGTGGAGTTGGTGGCTTTGTATGTCTTCCAAGTTCAATATTTAATTTATGGTTACTTAATCTTAGTTTAGAAAAGTGCACTCGATATTTTTTTTACTTTACAGTGACTGAGATAGGGTTCTAATTTTATTTCATTTTTAACTATCCTGTATGTCCTATGTTTGTTTCCTGTGCCTCTTGTTGCATTTATATCTTGAAGAGATTCCTTGAAGAGGGAGTTGAATTTAGTTTTGATTGTCTCTTTGAATATTGGTGATAGGAAAGCTGAAGTACTCAAATTGTGTTTTCCTAAGAATAGGTTGAGCTGGTAAACCCATCCCAATATTTATTTCACCAAATATGTACTCTCTGTAAAAGCGTTCTGAAGTATTATGTTTTTGGAAGAACATACACGGTGATAAAAATTTGCTATTTTGATTAATACTGTGTTGATAAGAGGGTAGAGTCCTAGTTCTGCTCGGCTTGCCCAGTTGTGTGTTGTTTTGTTGACACATAAGATGGATTAACAAAATTTGAGCTGCAGTTTCTCGGGGATAAATGAATCAAAGTTGTTCAGGAGAATTGATTCTACACACCAGATTTCACTATTATATAAAATTACTGGCTCGATTAATGTTTTAAATAGTTTGCAAGCAAGAGCTATGGGTATATCTTGGTTAAAAATGTTTTACTGAAGCTTGTGGTAGGTCCCTAGGCCTTTTTTCAAGAGAGGTTTAGCACTGTTTTTAAGTTTACCATTTGCTTCGAATCGTATTCCTAAATAATTATAACTATCTGTAACTAGTATTTTTGTATCACCCATGGTCCAAGTATTCTTTTCTTCTGTTTTAATTGATTTTCCAAACACTTCAACATTTGTTTTGTCACTATTAATCTTTAGGTTATTTGTGGCACAAAATACCCTTAGTCCATCAAGTAACACTTGTAGTTTTTGGGGGGAATCGGCAAATAGAACTAAATCATCGGCAAACAACAAATGACAAATGTTGCTATCAGATTTGATATAATGTGGAAGGTCATTGAGGAATATAATAAATAATGTGGGAGACAAAATGTATCCTTGTCGTACCCCAATGTTTGATATAAAGGATTGTGAAATGCCCTTGTCAGTTTTCACTTTATAAGAGATATATATCACTGTATAGTGATGATATTATTTTAAATATGTTTCCTGAGATTTTATTTGATAATACCTTTGTTAGGAGTAGTGATCTGTCAACTGAATCAAAGGCCTTTTGAAAATCTACAAAGCAAGTGTATAGTTTTTTCTTTTTACTTTTTGTAGAATCTATTAATGTTTTAAGAACAAATACATTATCTGATGTTTGGTAGCCCTTCCTAAATCCAGACTGACAGTGGTCTTGTAATTGATTTTTGTCCATGTGTTCCATTATTCTTTCATTAATAACCTTTCAGAATAGCTTACCTAAGCAGCTGCTTAGTGCAATTCCCCTGTAGTTGTTAGGGTCAGTTTTATCACCCTTCTTATGTAATGTGGTAACAACCGAGGTTGCCCAGCTCTGTGGAAAGTGACCACTATTTAATATGTCATTAAACAGTTTAACCAACTGGTCTATGAGTGAATAAGATATTGATTTTAAAAGTTCGTTACTCATGTTATCTTCGCCTGTTTTTTGTTTGTTTTGAATTGTTATATACAAGTGAGAATTTCATTAGCTGTTATTGGTTTATTAAGACCGTCACATATATGCATATCTCCATGTCTTGGTGAATTTTGTAGAGGATCCAGAGAAGATATTTTTGTTTTAGTGTTGTAAATATTCCTGAAGTGGTTTGTAAGCTCCTCAGGATCAGGATAAACAGATTCCTTCTGGGATGAGGTTTTAAGTTTATTTAATAGTTTCCAGAAATTTTTTGGTTCCTTTTTTTGACAGGGTTTCCAGTTGTTCTAAGTGATTTTGTTTATAGATAAATGTAATGGACGAAACCCAATTATATCTGTGAATTTATAATGTTTTAAAGAAAACATATATTTCGGAGTTAAAGACTTCTAGTTTCGCTGATATTATAACAGTATGACAAAAGGTAGTCACGTCAATTCAAATTTGGGTGAACAGTAACAAGAAAATATATTTTGAAATGTCACCATGTATCTTGAGTGAGATTGTGAGAGCCGTGAAATCAACAAGGTAGCCCGCCTAGAGCCGCCGCTACACACACAGTGCATGCAGCCCTCGGATGACGTGACGCATACATACACGTCCACCACGTGGGCTGCGCGAACACTCGGCGAGGCTGTTTGGCGAGGCGTCACGGGTCAGCTAGTTACACGCCATATATTTCAGTTCCATCAGTTTGGGATGTAGCTTGGGCAATTTCGTCTCATTCAAGCACAGCCGAACAACATGACACGGTGGCGCTACATCCCCTGTCTTGGATTGACGAACAGCTTGATTGTTATATCCAATAGGAAGCCAAAGTTAGCATGACAGTGTAGTATTTTAATATAACATAGTAACAAATTTCGCAGAATTTCAAATACCGTTGAAAATGAATATCTCCTCGTTTGTGCGTTGAGTTGTGACGATGAACCGTATACATTTCGCCGAAGCTGTCAGTCCATCTGCAATGTTTCTTCTGACAGGGGGTATCAAGACGCTCTTCATTATCAGATTAAACGGCAGACATTCTTGAAAGAGCATGTTCCTTTCAAGCGAGGTATGCTGCATGTTATCGTGGTGCGCCTGTGTCTTATCACAATATCTCGTTACTGGGAAATTTTCTTCCACTTGCTACCGGCTTACGTTATCTGATATATGTTGTATACTTGTGGGCTTGTCAAAAATACACCACAAGTTTACATATCTAAAAGCCGCCACAAATGTACGAGTCGCAGAACAGTGAAGGGGAAGTAACTCTCGTGTACAGTTCCAGAGGTCGGATCCAGGGTTTTGAAAAAGAGGCGTTGTGTTGGAGGCTTTTGCATTAAGCGCGAAGCTTCTGATCGGTTTTAGTACCTCTTGGCTATTTCCTTCACTTTTTATGAGTATTTTAATTTCACAAAACATGTTGTTGATGACATCTCCTCTTTAAGTTGTAGCTGAGTGTATCAGATAACAATAGCCTATTGGCTCGCCTGTGAGTGGCTGTCGTATATGGGATGCATGTATCTAAGAAACCTGCACTTGTATTACTTGAATAGTTTAACAGATAAACGAGCGCGGTGCCAAGTGTACTTCTTAATTAATGAGGTGAAAACATGATTTTACACTCATTGTTGACTTGCCGTATTAAACGTTGATAGCGTACATGTGAAATAACCTTAACATATATTGGTATGTTGGTAGTGTACACATCGATCGCGACTAGCCGTATTGAATGTTGGCACGGTACACGTCTACTAGCCGTATTGAATGTTGGCACGGTACACGTCTACTAGCCGTATTGTATGTTGGCACGGTACACGTCTACTAGCCGTATTGAATGTTGGCACGGTACACGTCTACTAGCCGTATTGTATGTTGGCACGGTACACGTCTACTAGCCGTATTGAATGTTGGCACGGTACACGTCTACTAGCCGTATTGTATGTTGGCACGGTACACGTCTACTAGCCGTATTGAATGTTGGCACGGTACACGTCTACTAGCCGTATTGTATGTTGGTAGTGTACACATCGCCTAGCTGTATTGTATTTAGGCAGTGTACACGTCTACTAGCTGTATTGTATGTTGGTATTGACACGTCTACTAGCTGTATTGTATGTTGTCACCGTACATGTCTACTAGCCGTATTGTATGTTGGCACGGTACACGTCTACTAGCCGTATTGAATGTTGGCACGGTACACGTCTACTAGCCGTATTGTATGTTGGCACGGTACACGTCTACTAGCCGTATTGAATGTTGGCACGGTACACGTCTACTAGCCGTATTGTATGTTGGCACGGTACACGTCTACTAGCCGTATTGAATGTTGGCACGGTACACGTCTACTAGCCGTATTGTATGTTGGTAGTGTACACATCGCCTAGCTGTATTGTATTTAGGCAGTGTACACGTCTACTAGCTGTATTGTATGTTGGTATTGACACGTCTACTAGCTGTATTGTATGTTGTCACCGTACACGTCTACTTGCCGTATTGTATGTTGTCACCGTACACGTCTACTAGCCGTATTGTATGTTGGTAGTGTACACATCGACTAGCCGTATTGAATGTTGGCACGGTACAAGTCTACTGGACGCATTGTATATTGATAAAGTACACGTGCACTAGCCGTATTGTATGTTGGTAGTGTTCACGTCTACTAGCCCTATTGTGTGTAGGCAGTGTACACGTCTACTAGCCGTATTGTATGTGGGTAGAATACACGTATGGCATGTTGGTAGTGTACACGTCTACTAGCCGTATTGTATGTGCGTAGAATACACGTCTACTAGCCGTATGGTATGTTGGTAGTGTACACGTCTACTAGCCGTATTGTATGTAGACAGCGTAGACGTCTACTAGCCGTATTGTATGTTGGTAGTGTACACGTCTACTTGCCGTATTGTATGTTGTCACCGTACACATCGACTAGCTGTATTGTGTGTTGGTAGTGTACACGTCTACTAGCCGTATTGTATTCTGGTAGAGTACACGTCTACTAGCCGTATTGTACCGTATTGTATTTGGTAGTGTACAATTGGACCAGCCGTATCAAATGTCGGCAGTGGAGTGTACACGTCTACTAGCCGTATTGTATGTTGGTAGTGTACAATTGGACCAGCCGTATCAAATGTCGGCAGTGGAGTGTACATGTTTCGTTGATCTGCATATCACGTTGTCGTGACGTTGTTTACAGACTGCCACGAGGTGTATCTTCAAGGGGGCCTGAAGTTTGAGGGGGACTACCAGATTCTCATCAAGCCGGACGGGGCCCCCGCCCCATTCAAGGCCGTCTGCAGGGTCTTCAACAACTGGGGTAAGTGTAGCGGACTATCGGGTAAACATTTCTCAGTAAGCGCTCGTAAAATATACTGAAGGCCGGGGAATACACGTAATCATGTCAGCTTATCACCTGCAGTTCTGTGGAGGATCGCAGTTTGTTCGTCAGGAGCTGGTGTGCAAGCAGCTGCTGTTATTACATGAACCTTGCAAATATAAAATTTACAAAATGTAGAATTATATATTACATATCATATATCTTCACTTAATAAGTAAAAGAGAACAAACATCTAAGGGACCGGTCATTGATTACAGGGGTGGGTGGTCAGGGGGAATCAGGTGAGGGTCACCAAAAATATGACAGTCTTTTGGTGGGAGGGTCATAAACATAATGCACATATTTGGGGAGGGTCATGAACAAATGGACATTTAATGATAATATAGAAAGTGTTATTTCATTTTTGTTTTTTCATGTAAAAACCTGTGGAGGGTCGTCAAAAAGGCTGCTGTAGCCTAGGTTGCTAGGTAATCACCCTGCTAATGTAGCCTAGGTTATCTAGGTAATCATCCTGCTGCAGTAGCCTAGGTTATGTAGGTAATCATCCTGCTGCAGTAGCCTAGGTTGCTAGGTAATCACCCTGCTGCTGTAGCCTAGGTTATGTAGGTAATCATCCTGCTACAGTAGCCTTGGTTGCTAGGTAATCACCCTGCCGCTGTAGCCTAGGTTGCTGGGTAATCACCCAGCTGCAGTAGCCTAGGTTATGTAGGTAATCATCCTGCTGCAGTAGCCTTGGTGGCTAGGTAATCACCCTGTTGCTGTAGCCTAGGTTATGTAGGTAATCATCCTGCTACAGTAGCCTTGGTTGCTAGGTAATCACCCTGTTGCTGTAGCCTAGGTTATGTAGGTAATCATCCTGCTACAGTAGCCTTGGTTGCTAGGTAATCACCCTGCCGCTGTAGCCTAGGTTGCTGGGTAATCACCCAGCTGCAGTAGCCTAGGTTATGTAGGTAATCATCCTGCTGCAGTAGCCTTGGTGGCTAGGTAATCACCCTGTTGCTGTAGCCTAGGTTATGTAGGTAATCATCCTGCTACAGTAGCCTTGGTTGCTAGGTAATCACCCTGCCGCTGTAGCCTAGGTTGCTGGGTAATCACCCAGCTGCAGTAGCCTAGGTTATGTAGGTAATCATCCTGCTGCAGTAGCCTTGGTGGCTAGGTAATCACCCTGTTGCTGTAGCCTAGGTTATGTAGGTAATCATCCTGCTACAGTAGCCTTGGTTGCTAGGTAATCACCCTGTTGCTGTAGCCTAGGTTGCTGGGTAATCACCCAGCTGCAGTAGCCTAGGTTACCGAGGTAATCACGCTGCTGACCCGTGTGTCCATACCCTTATGGACAGATGTGTATCGCTTTATTCTTACTGATGTGGTTGGCACGCGCGTGTCTCTCCACACTAAATGACTCACGTGGTGGACACGTGTACATCTCTACACTCTGACTGATGTTAAAGACACATGTTAGTCGCTACTCTCTGATGTGATGGATGTGTGAGTGTCCCTTACTTTTGACTGATGTAATGGATGTGTAAGTGTCCCTATTTCTGACTGGTGTGATGGATGTGCGAGCGTCCCTTGCTTCTGACTGATGTGATGGATGAATAAGTGTCCCTTATTTCTGACTGGTGTGATGGATGTGTGAGTGTCCCTTATTTCTGACAGATGTGATGGATGTGTGAGTGTCCCTTATTTCTGACAGATGTGATGGATGTGTGAGTGTCCCTTATTTCTGACAGATGTGATGGATGATGTGTGAGTGTCCCTTATTTCTGACCTGTGTGATGGATGAATGAGTGTCCGTTATTTCTGACTGGTGTGATGGATGTGTGAGTGTCCCTATTTCTGACAGATGTGATGGCTGATGTGTGAGTGTCCCTATTTCTGACAGATGTGATGGATGTGTGAGTGTCCCTTATTTCTGACAGATGTGATGGATGTGTGAGTGTCCCTTACTTCTGACTGATGTGATGGATGTGTGAGTGTCCCTTACTTCTGACTGATGTGATGGATGCGTGAGTGTCCCTTATTTCTGACAGATGTGATGGATGTGTGAGTGTCCCTTACTTCTGACTGATGTGATGGATGCGTGAGTGTCCCGTATTTCTGACTGATGTGATGGATGTGTGAGTGTCCCTTATTTCTGACTGATGTGATGGATGTGTGAGTGTCCCTTACTTGTGACTGATGAGAAGGATGCGTGAGTGTCCCTTACTTCTGACTGATGTGATCGATGTGTGAGTGTCCCTTACTTCTGACTGATGTGAAGGATGCGTGAGTGTCCCTTATTTCTGACTGATGTGATGGATGTGTGAGTGTCCCTTACTTCTGACTGATGTGATGGATGTGTGAGTGTCCCTTACTTCTGACTGATGTGATGGACACATGTGTGTTTCAGGATGGACGGTGATCCAACGACGACAGGATGGATCAGTGGACTTCTACCGGTCGTGGGCGGACTACAAGGTTGGGTTCGGAGACAAACACAAGGAGTTTTGGCTGGGAAACGACAACCTGCATTATCTAACAACACAAGGTATGTATCAAGCTCCCATCCCCCATCATACATTATATGGAACACGACTGTGTAACGACCATTATACGACAACTAAACATGACTACTGCATGACTATTATACGACTACTACACGACTACAACACGACTACTACACGACTACTACACGACTACTACACGACTACAACACGACTACTACACGACTACAATATGACTACTACACGACGACTACTACACAACTACTACACGACTATCACATCACTACTGCATGACTATTATACGACTACTACATGACTACTACACGACTACTACACGACTACTACACGACTACTACACGACTATCACATGACTACTACACGACTACTACATGACTGTCACATGACTACTACACGATTATTACACGACTACTACATGACTACTACACGACTACTATTGACTACTACACGACTACTACACGATTATTACATGACTACTACACGACTACAACACGATTAATACATCACTACTACATGACTACTACACGATTATTACATGACTACTACATGACTACTACACGATTATTACATGACTACTACATGACTACTACACAATTATTACATGACTACTACACGACTACTACAGCATTATTACATGACTACTACATGACTACTACACGATTATTACATGACTACTACATGACTACTACACGATTATTACATGACTACTACATGACTACTACACAATTATTACATGACTACTACAAGACTACTACAGGATTATTACATGACTACTACAAGACTACTTCATGACAACTACACGATTATTACATGCCTACTACACGACAACTACACAATTATTACATGACTACTACATGACTACTTCACAATTATTACATGACTACTACACGACTACTACAGGATTATTACATGACTACTACAAGACTACTTCATGACAACTACACGATTATTACATGACTACTACACGATTATTACATGACTACTACATGACTACTACACGATTATTACATGACTACTACATGACTACTTCATGACTACTTCACGACTACTACACGATTAATACATGACTACTAAACGACAACAACACGATTATTACATGACTACTACATGACTACTACACGATTATTACATGACTACTACATGACTACTACACAATTATTACATGACTACTACACGACTACTACAGGATTATTATATGACTACTACAAGACTACTTCATGACAACTACATGATTATTACATGACTACTACACGACTACTACAGAATTATTACATGACTACTACAAGACTACTTCATGACAACTACACGATTATTACATAACTACTACATGACTACTACACGATTATTACATGACTACTACATGACTACTTCATTACTACTACACGACTACTACACGATTAATACATGACTACTACACGACAACTACACAATTATTACATGACTACTACACGACTACTACACGATTATTACATGACTACTACATGACTACTACACGACTACTACACGATTATTACATGACACCTTCATGACAACTACACGATTATTACATGACTACTACACGACAACTACACAATTATTACATGACTACTACACGACTACTACACGATTATTACATGACTACTACATGACTACTACACAATTATTACACGACTATTACACCATTATTACACGACTACTACCTCACTACTACACGATACTACACGATTATTACACGACTACTACACGACTACTACACGATTATTACATGACTACTACATGACTACTACACGACTGGGGGTAAGGGGGTTAATGTCTCTGAACATGTGGTATTCTGAATAGCATTGGTTCTCAGTGCCGAATGATTTGGCAAATACCTTGTGTCACCAAGAAATCTTTAGATTGTGAATAACTATTGTTTCTCAGTGGTGACCTGGCTGGTCAAGTGTGTCATCGTACTGTGGGCAGACATAGAGTTGGTGCTCTGTGTCACTGTCATATTGAGTATGAACACTGCAACATAATATTTAAATTATTTTGACATTTTTATGAACAAATACAATTTGATACATGAATAGTTGTTGCATACAAAGTGAACACATCGCCATTTTGAAGTGCACATACACAGTGCACTATAAAGGGTGTGTTGAAGGATATTGTGACACAGTGCATCACAACCAGATAGGAAACAGAACACAGTCGAGTTCGCCTGACAAGATACGGCAAGGTACGGGAGATACTAAACCTTTCTTGGCCACTCATGAATATACAGCATCAAATATCATATATAAAGTACAAGCTCGGTTTAAGTGAACACATTATACATAATAACTTATTGATAAGTGTCGGTAATAATGACAATTCATGCAACAAAATTGTTTTTTTTAACATTGGGTAGGTTTGTTATCATTTGTCCTCACCAAGGAAAATAAAATAAATGTTGGGACCAAACAGTGAGTCCATGACCTACACCAGTCTCAGATGACGCCCACCTGCTGTTGAAATACATGACCTACACCAGTCTCAGATGACGCCCCCCTGCTTTTGACATCCATGACCTACACCAGTCTCAGATGACGCCCACCTGCTGTTGAAATACATGACCTACACCAGTCTCAGATGACGCCCACCTACTGTTGAAATACATGACCTACACCAGACACAGGTGATGCCCACCTGCTGTTGAAATACATGACCTACATCAGTCTCAGATGATGCCCCCCTGCTGTTGAAATACATGACCTACACCAGCCTCAGATGATGCCCACCTGCTGTTGAAATACATGACCTACACCAGTCTCAGATGACGCCCACCTGCTGTTGAAATACATTACCTACACCAGTCTCAGATGACGCCCACCTACTGTTGAAATACATGACCTACACCAGTCTCAGATGAAGCCCCCCTTCTGTTGAAATACATGACCTACACCAGACTTAAATGACGCCCACCTGCTGTTGAAATACATGACCTACACCAGTCTCAGATGATGCCCTTCTGCTGTTGAAATACATGACCCACGCCAGACTTAGATGACGACCAGCTGCTGTTGAAATACACGACCTTCACCAGTCTCAGATGATGCCCACCTGCTGTTGAAATACATGACCTACACCAGTCTCAGATGACGCCCACCTACTGTTGAAAAACATGACCTACACCAGTCTCAGATGACGCCCATCTACTGTTGAAATACATGATCTACACCAGACTGACATGACGCCAACCTGTTGTTGAAATACATGACCTACACCAGTCTCAGCTGGCGCCCACCTGCTGTTGACGTCCTGTCCTACACCAGTCTCAGATGACGCCCACCTGCTGTTAAAATACATGACCTTCACCAGTCTCAGATGACGCCCATCTACTGTTGAAATACATGATCTACACCAGACTGACATGACGCCCACCTGTTGTTGAAATACATGACCTACACCAGTCTCAGCTGGCGCCCCCCTGCTGTTGGCGTCCATGTCCTACACCAGACTCAGATGACGCCCCCCTGCTGTTGAAATACATGACCTATACCAGACTGACATGACGCCAAAATGCTGTTGAAATACATGACCTACACCAGACTCAGATGACGCCCACCTGCTGTTGACGTCCATGACCTACACAAGACTCCCAATACGTGAACTGAGGTTCTGTAGTACACAACCAATGTTCCAAGACGATGCAAATCATTGCCCAGATAAATACATCATGACTTTTTGCAATACCCAATCTTGTTACACGTTACTTCTGCCGCACTATGTCGGTAGCACAGGCATTGTGGCGTCCATCTACTAGTCATTCCTTAAGAGGTGGTATCAGTGTTTCCTTTAGTTATTGCTCTTGACGGTCCCTGACTGACAAGCTCGGTATCTGGAAGTACTGTTTTAATTCCTGACCTGGTGGGATCGGTGATAAGACACTGCTACAAGACACAGTTGGAAGGACATGGTTACATACGTCATGCGGAGTACTTCTGATGTTTGATGTTTATCTAAATACTTTGCGGCATACCTAATAGGCTGAACTTGATTTCCCCCGTGTCAGCAGTAGTTGTTAAGTGACCATGCTGTGAGCACATGTGGGTATGTTCATGAACACTATTACTGTAATGTGTTGGCCATAGGAAGATGTCTGGGCATACTCTTCTTGAAAGGCCCCTTAGATAAAACTAGACTCGAGTGTCACATACATGTGGCAGTGACGGGGACGTCCTTACACTGCCTCAGTCCCACGTACCACCTGCGAGACGACATACTTTGTGCCACTGTCGTCCTATTATGCTCCCAGTACTACCGATTCCCAGTTGTGTAGCCCTCTGTGATCTGGGATGAGCTAGCTACCCTTTGTCCGTGTTGATTATACCGAGCTGGTCACTGGCCGTCGTCTGTGGTCAATTGGTCAGGCTGTGATCAGGCTTCTGTTGCCCTCAAGGTCCCGTTTTCCATATCGGACGTCATACTTGAATTCCTTTCCCGTCTCTGTAAACAGATCATTTCCGTATTGATATGTACATGTACTTATAATCTAACTAATGCATTTATCCATGACCTAAGCCTATGACATAAACACATGTATGTCACACCCAAATGACATAAACACAAGGATGTCACACCCCAATGACATAAACACAAGTATGTCATACCCCTATGACATAAACACAAGTATGTCACACCCCAATGGCATAAACACAAATATGTCACACCCAAATGACATAAACACAAGTATGTCATACCCAAATGACATAAACGCATGTATGTCACACCCAACTGACATAAACACATGTATGTCATACCGCAATGACATAAACACAAGTTCGTCACACCCAAATGACATAAACACAAGTATGTCACACCCAAATGACATAAACACAGGTATGTCATACCTCAGTGACATAAACACAAGTATGTCACACCCAAATGACATAAACACAAGTATGTCACACCCAAATGACATAAACACAGGTATGTCATACCTCAGTGACATAAACACAAGTATGTCACACCCTAATGACATTTACGCATGTATGTCATACTCCAGTGATGTAAGTATGCAAACTCGATAACCGGAAACGTCACTTTTTCACTGGTGCACAAACAACGGAACAACATAGATTCCTTTGATCATTTTGATGTTGGAAACAACGTTTTAGTAGATGAGTGGAGTGGTTACAATGTTAACAGTGTTGTCAGGGTGGTACATGGGTACCAGCTGGTTACAGATTGATAGTATCGAAGTAGGAAGTTGACTGTCACAGATACAGCCTTCAAATCACATGCCAATGAACATTTTCTTGACGAATGATAACGCGCCCTTTTTTCAGAAATCGTACTAGGAAAGTCACACCATCTACTCTCAGTAGAAATGTGTAAAGCAGTCTGGCTCTAGACGCCAAAATGACTCACAAATCACAAAGCGTACACACCTTGTTCAAAAGTTGAATGACAAATTGTTCCATCAAATCAAAACACGAAGATAACTGGTTACCAGGTCAAGCATTTTCTATGAAGAATTACTGTCGCCTCGACCCTGAGTTCTAGCCAACACGTGGAACACAGTCACAGCCCAGCGTGATTTGCTCCTAAAACTCCTGTGTCGCATAATAGCAACTCATGCGAACGCTCAAATCGCCAGGAGACAACAGACAGCAATCTCAAATGGTCCATGTTTCTGGTGGCGTCAGCAATTTGTTTTCCGAAAATAATACGATTTGTCTTGTTATACATCTAAGTCCGCTTTCTGTCAACTGCCATAGGTCTGAGTTTCAATGAAAGGGACAGTGACTAAATGTTCTGTTGTTATCTATCCGCCATACATGAGAGCGCTGCTTGGTTCCAATGACGAATTTTTGTGTGAAATTACACCACAGATATAAGCAAATACAACAGAATGAATCGTCATAGTTGGAATTACCGTCGTATTGGTTCAAATATTCTACAACACACCGTTCATTCGTTTTGTTTATCGAAGAGTTCCGGGAACCTATTTCCCCAAAGAAGTTATGAGGTTTTTTGTGCGTAATGTACCGTAAGATTTCCACAATATCGGTGTATTTGTTTTCTTAATTGGGAAAACCTTAAGACTGACATGATAAGTTTATAAGAGAAATATCCACTTCGTCCTGTTAACTCTCCATCTGGTTGGAGGGTGCTTCTGGGCTGATCCTGATGACTGAGTATGCCTTCTGAATTGCGACAATATTCTCGCGCTGTGACAATACTTGACCTATAAACGAATAGCAACGTATTCGCCAGTATGTATCAGGTGGTTGGTTAATGCAATATACGAGTGGCCTCATTACTAGTGGCCAAAACACGTGTACGTGATGGTGTATACGGGACACACAGGGAGATCGAACCTGCCTGCACTGTGTGCTACCGCCACACCACAATATATCTCACCAGCCTATATGTGACAGTTGAAGTCAGTTCGTGTTACATTAGCATAGGAATTATGAAACCGCCACACCACAATACATCTCACCAGCCTATATGTGACAGTTGAAGTCAGTTCGTGTTACATTAGCATAGGAATTATGAAACCGCCACACCACAATACATCTCACCAGCCTATATGTGACAGTTGAAGTCAGTTCGTGTTACATTAGCATAGGAATTATGAAACCGCAACAGTACAACATACTGTCAGCTCTCAGATTTACATTTCCACATAAACAGAAAGTTTGCCATTGATAAGATTTTCATATATGCTTGGTATTGTTGACCCTGGCGCTATATTGTCCACTGATAATTACAAATAACACATACTGTCTACTTTAGTTATTTCATGATTCCCTTTCAATCATGTGTTACTATTTTGAAGGATCATCAAATCAGTGCCCTGTTTCCACAAGCCTACGATGGTTATATAATGTATCGAAGTCGTAACTAAGAAGGTATTAATTGTTAAGTGGGATTATCCAACATATTTTAATCTCCACTCTATAAAAAGAGTGAGTAAGTCGGGTTTAACGCCGCTTTGAACAGTATTCAAGTTATGTCACGGCGTCTATTAAATGAAAATACGATAGACCCATTCGCTACCCCAGCTTCTTTAGAATCGATCCGTTCAATCACAGTACATTCATCTGCGATAGCATATATTGGACAGAAGAGGACATTTTACAACGTGACGTCACTTACTCGGGTCGACGTAATGTCCTTCGAACTGCCTTGTGGGGACTGGGTCCATAGTGGCTGTGTAGGATCTCATCCCGGGGGTGCCCCGGACCTGGGGCGGTGGGCTGTACTCGAACCTGCTGTAGTAGGCACTATTCCTGGTGGGTAGGTCCCGTGTGATCACCTCCCTCGTCCTGGGGGGCATCCCCTTGTAGGGGGGATCTCGCACCGGTGTCCTCCGCATCATGTTCCTGTCTGGGTCTTTGAAGTGGAGCGGCGTGGGGGCCGGGTTCCGGTAGTAGGAGGAGTAACGTCTCTGTAGCACTTGGCTAACGCTGTCGTACTGGGTGATGGTGGGATAGTTGCCCTTCGTCTCCGCGAAGTCGTCCTGAGCTTCACCGATTGTCGTTAACGTCGGTGTTGTCACTACCTTTGATCTTTGGGGCTGCTCAAGAAGATTCAGGTCCAACTTTGGAACCTTGACCTTGTCAGGAGCTGAGTTAGGAGGTGGAGCCACACTCTGTGGTTTCTTGGCTTTCATGCCAACATAGGGCGGGGCGGTCTTAGCGGACATCGGCGGCCTTGGTGGGAGACTCATGGGTCTGTACGAGTTCTTGTCAAATGGAGGTTCATATGTCTGCACCGTCCAGGGATACGCGAACACATCGTCCTGGGCCGGCTGAAGGTGATGCTTCTCGGGGTGAGGACACCGGATCTCGTCATACACCATGGACGGGATCTGGATGCTGGATGGCTTGGGGTAGCACGTGCAGCTGTAAGGGTCATTGGGGTCATACCCGGGCATGTGCATGTGCCCCGTGTCGCTCACCAGGTCCTGCCAGACCGCCATCTCTAGACGAGGGGTCCGCTGTAGCCGCCGGCTGTCGAAGCCATTCCTTCGATACATGGTTGGAAGGGGATTGTGAGTAGGTTAGACGTGACGAAGAACTATTAACCCACGCTGCAGTCAAACAACAGTTGGTCCACACGAGAATTTTCTGTTTTCAAAATTAGGAAGCCATATTAGTCCTTTGTGACATTAGCTTCACATAACTTTTATGTTTGTTTCCAGAACCTTCTCTGCGTTGTTTCTGGTATATCTACACATTCTCTTTGAGTACACTCATACACACGTAGTTCTTCTAAATGTCTGTGAGATCCTTAATTCCATCAGTTGAAAGCTGGTATTCCGTGTCCCAGTGTTGCTGCATTAAGGACACATATCTGACTGAACTCCTACCAACTGAACCACAAGCCACCAAAGATTCACATTCCAACAGAGTTTAACCCGCACATGCGCAGTGACGTTATATTCAGCACAAATGTATATAGCGGTAGTATTGAGACATGTCTTTAGAAAGACAAACATTGTCGACTGACAATGCATATACCAAACATCACAAGTCGTCCATAGTAACTATTTGTTAACACCGATCATTGAATGGACAACAAATATAAGCCCGTGTTATTTGCTTTGGTCGTGACGTGTTCATTCAAGGGTATAGAGTCAACAAGAGGCTTTCCTTGCTGCACGTTTAATCATAGAAAACGGTGTCTTTATAAGGCTTGTCAATAGCAGGCTTTGTGTTGTCTATTTCAATACTGGTCATCAATTACCTGCTATGAAGAGGGATCATAGCAATGTCAGTTAGCGGGACAGGTTCTTTGTGGGATGGGACATACATTCTCTTTATTCGTGTAAACTATGACGAGTTAATGTCATCCAAATACCATGAAAATACCCAGCAAAAAAGGTGAACGTCACGTGCACCATTCAGTGCCTGAGGTGCCAGCCGTATGTTACTCGTGTTATGTAACACCAACCCGACTTGCCCCAGAGAGAAACTACTGACAATGTAGGCTTGCTTGAATGAGGGCACACGCCGTTTACTAGCGATATGACATTTATAGACGGACAAATGTTTACATTATCATTATCTCATTCGGTTAACAGGACACATATTAGATTCGACAGAAATCCAAATCTAAAGACCGCGAAACAGTGACAAGATTGTTACTTTAGGGGAGATTATTATTATGTACAGATTAAAATAAAAATGCAGCAGAGAGGGTTTGGGTGATCCTGTTTATTATTATTATTATTATTACTATTATTACTATTACTATTATTATTATTATTATTATTATTATTATTATTATTATTAATTTTCAGGTGACACGATGCTGCTGATCGAGATGCAGGACTGGGACGGCAAGAAATACGTGGCCAACTACGATCATTTCAGCATCGACAATGAGACCAAGTTGTATCGACTTCATGTCAGTGGTTACCATGGAAACGCCGGCGACTCCTTGACGTCCCACTGGGAGAACCATGACGGCATGGCGTTCAGCACTAAGGACAAGGACAACGACGGCCGCTACTACGACAGCTGTGCACACCACTACCACGGCGCATGGTGGTTCAACAACTGCTTCGACTCCCACCTGAACGGCAAATACTACACCAAGGGTTTCCACAGAAACTACTTCCAGCGTGACGGGATTCAGTGGAACAGCATCCATCAGTATTCGTCCCTGAAGCAGGTTGAGATGATGCTGAAGCCAGCAGAACAGCCCAAGCCTACCGCCAAGATCAGCAACGACGTATGAGACGCTCTCAGTACCGCGACACCACCCACCACCAGCCTGGCTCTTCTGCCAAAAGACATCACGAAAATATGTGTATCCGTAAGCTGACGGAATATTACATTTGAATCGTGTTAGTAAGACATGGTGGTGACTAGCTTGTTGTCCACTCTAGGCATATGCTACTTAACTGCCACTTGAGACGTTAGGGGGCACGGGTACCCGGATGCAATAATAACCACGTCGCCATTTTTGATATTTTCAGTGTTGTCGGACATTCAAATACGCACATTTTCTGCGCAATTTCTGCTTCGTGTATGTTGTTCTGAGGACTAGCACAAAGAATTTTCAAGTCTCAATTTTGATGGATTTTACAGTGGATCTTACTCATCTCGATGTGACGTGTTTTCTGAAAAAATATCCTGAATGACGAAGGTCAAATATGATTTTTGATCGTGAATTTAACCAAGTGTGGAAACTGGATGCACCTCAGACGATGAAAAGAGTTGTGGATGTACTCTACATTGTGTTGCTAAGGTGTAATCATATGCAACGGTTGTTGTATCAAGTACGTTTATTATGTTCATATTTTCAACTTTGCATGCAATTATGCAGTGCCTTTTTTCAAGATACTACGTTCAGTTCATAGACATTGTGGAACCGGAGGAGGCGGACACGCCATGCAATGTGTTCAAGTTCAAAAGATTCACCGGCTTCCAGCATGCGCAGGCATACCCGGAAGTCCATGTGCAGAGACAATCAGAGGAGAGGATGTCTGATACAGACAGTGTGTGACCGAGAGACAGATCTGACCGTGCATGACGGAAGATGCAGTTATTTCTTGTACATAGTATGTTTTCTCACAGTATTATCCTTATGTCTCAATGATAGATATTGTTTGTGTTTGTGTCGTCTTGCGCAGCACGCCCTGTCGGAGCGAGACATAATGCTACATGTTGCATTAAGTCTGATTAGGTGGCAAGTGAATTATTTCATTATTCGATCAAATCCAAAAGTGCGCTCAAAACTTTAGAATTAAGATATAATCCTGATCCATACATGATGAACATTAATAATTTATTTTCCCTAATCTTTTAGGGTTTTTTAAACGTTTGAGATTACTTTGCAAAATGTGTCCTTAATTATGTAGGAAAGAATTTGTTGTTGAAATGGTTTTATCATATTTGTGTACAGTTTGTAAATACAGGGACATTGAGCACGCCGATCTTTAGTGTAGCGGAATTGATGTAGTTCCTGCTGGTGACACATGCTAAACATGGTGGGATTAAATGTGCCAAATCACAGTGAAGTATACACAAGTACAACCACGAGACACCAGTATCAGAAATCGCTGACTACCTGTACAAGGGACTCTCTTGAAACAAATCACAATCTGAATTCTGATGCTATATACAAGTATTTATGTCTTTGTCATTGTAATTTTGGGCACATCAACAGTAGAAAAGAAATGATTCATAGCTTACACAAACCCGTACACATACATATGGTTGTACTTCAAATAATGTTGCTTTTGAAACCGATTGTGCATTTTCTAGATTGCCATCGACGTTGTTGCAGAAATAAATTGTGAATAAATACTTGATACAGTTCATTCTTTGATTTCCATGTGTTGTAAACATTTATTTGACAACAGTCACGTGTTCTGTCTCAAAGGATATTGATAAGTTCGCCCTAGGACAAGTGCCTCACTTTATAATCTGTATTTTGTCTCTTGTAGAATCTATAAGTTCTCTTATTTCTGTAGGAATAAAAGTTGTTGATTTTTTTTTATTTTAACGTGTTTCTCCATTATTTGCTGCTGTGTAGTGTACGAGTGAGTGAGTGAGTTGGGTTTAACGCCGCACTTAACAGTAGTTCAGTTGTATCACGGCGTGTCGGTAATGCTTGTCTGGTGTTATGGTGTTATGGTGTTGACAAACCTAGAAATCAGCAGGGAGAATTGGGATACAAACCCACGATCATAGGTTTCTGGCTAGCCTAAGGGACGCAACTGTGCACATGTACAGCCCCAGCAGATCACAATGACACTGCCTGCAACAAACATATGTTGTTGAGTATTATTGGTTGCCCAACAACCATCCCTCAAACCGCCCACAGCCAGCTTGTGTTCTGCACCACGGGGAAGTGAGTGAATGCTGGTCACGCGGAAGAAAGCCGTCGCTGTGGCGCCATGTAAATAACAGTGTTTGGGACAGACAAACCAGTGTTCGAAATCATGATCAACGACCCGCAAAGTCGGAGCAACATGACACGCAATCCACCAAATCACCGAGCCTGACCACCCAATCATGCTTAGCTCTTTCGACAATCAGGGTATACAGATGACCTATATTCTTCCCTGGAAATCCCACGGGTAGCACTCCACCTCGTCGAGGGACGATGTATTCTTCCCTGGATTCTCAGTGGGAGACGAGCATGGTTAACTCCCCGAATTATCCATGTGGACACTCGGTTTGAGACTGGCGGACGAGCTGTTGCACCTTCCTAATGCCTCCGCGCAGTCCGACTGGAGACCGCGGGGTCAGATAGGTGTGGCCTGTCCCGTACATTACTTTACTGTATGTAAAACCATCACACGTTACATAAACACAGAAGTATTTGCACTTATAAACAGTTCTGCTAAGTTAATCATCTGACTGTCATGCAGCTACAATACCAGTTCGCATGTTAAAGGTAATAGTAGATGTTCAAGCAAGACTCCTCAGTGGTGTCCATGTCAGGAGATATACACTATGTAAACCGTGGTAGTGATGGCCTTGAAGACCATTGTGACATCATCGGTTACCATGGCGTCATAATTAAAGTTCACCAATAATCTCTCTGTCAATAACACTCGTCAATAGAAGTTTAAAACGTCTCGGATATATATTACGTATTTACACATACGCGGTTGGACGCCTCGCGTCTGAAACAAAAAGACCTGTCGCCTTGAAACCTTTCTCGATAGTTAACACCAAGGTTCGGGGTGTGTGTACAATTATTTGTTTATTCTTGTGTGAGCTTAATACGAAATGTATACCAGTAACCAATGGGAAATGACTCGTCATGCCGAACACCCCGGTTCAATGTTGTGGGCCCATATCCCATCTAGCGAGCTCATACATACAATGTCATTTAAAACTGTGTTAGAGACTTTATTAAAAGGGGGCTGACAATTGGTACGAAACGTTGAGACTTCTAGACAGACAAATAGAGAAAAAGAGGAATCATTAACGTCTCAACCCAATAAAATCCAGCAATGTACGTATACAACATAAAACAGGTAGGGACTATAACAATACACACACACACACACACACACACACACACACACACACACACACACACACACACACACGCACGCACACACACGCACACACACACACGCACAAGCGTACGCACCCTCGCTTGCACACACGCAAACACACACACACACACATGTATATTCATCTATATAAAATAGATTTCCTCAAAAAACATAAAACATTGCAAGACAATAAAATAATTTAAGGCTGATTTTCGCAAATCACAAAGATATATCTAATCATGGACAGTTTCAGTGTCAGCACTGTTGCGACAAATCATACTGAAACGTGACATACTGCACATCATACAAGGACATGACAATGTTAATTCCTCGCGCACATTGATACCCGTGTTTGAATGTATGGTACATAATGTACAGAGGTAGGGATATCAACTGTTTTGAATGAGTGACTGATTGGGTTTAACGCTGCTTGGGGCAGTATTTCAGCTCGATGCGGGAGAAAACACCGAAGTAATACAGGTATTATTGGTAAACCCACAAGCACGGTGCTGACGAACCTTGACGCATGATCAGGGCGTATCAGGATTCGAACTTCATAGGTTTCTGGCGATTCTCCATCGCTTCAACATTCAGAATCAGAGACTATACCAAGCAAGTTTGATAAACATGTCTGGAAGGAATCTCGGGCAGCAGATTTTATTGATACATTGAATGTGAATATTCAATAAATAGATGTAGACTATTTTAGTTCTCTTTATAATCATGACACTTCAGAGGCAGCAAAACTGTTATCTACTACCATTCAGCAGTGTGCAGGTGAAAATAATATGAAAGTTAAATGTCGAACTTCGAATGTGTGCACAAATGAAGCTTGGTATGTTGACGAATGTCACTCATTAAAAATTGAGAAGTATATGTACCTTGATAAGTTTAGATTGTCAGGAAATCTTGATTATTTTTTTGCAAAGTTTTAGACGTACAAGAAATAAGTATAGAGAGGTTTATCGTTCTAAATCATCCGTCTATGCAAATACACTTGCTGTAGATATTGTCAACTCTAGTAAGCAAAAGCCCAAAGCTTTTTGGTCTTACGTAAAATCCATTATTAGAAATCCTTGTAATAAACGCCAAGGCGATATTAGCAGTAAAGCATGGATTGAATACTTTACTCAGGTGCTCAATATTCAAGACAATGTTACAGATACAGAATTCATGTCTTTTCTCAGTAGTTATATTGATGATATAGATAATTTGGAGATTGATGAGGGTATAAATGACATGATAAACCAGCCCATAACTGAAGAGGAGATCGTCTTTGCTATTTCATCTTTAAAAAATAATAAAACACCTGTCCCTGACGGTATTCCCCATGAGGTCTACAAATGCGGTGGGAGTATTTTGTTACCTTACCTTAAGATTTTGTTCAGTTTCATATTTACGAAAGTGACATATCCTCCACAGTGGTCAAAGAGTATTATATTTCCTTTACATAAGAAAGGAAGTACAAGTGATGTTGATAATTATATAGGCATTACTTTGATGGACATAATTATGTGGGAAAATAATTACTTTTATTCTTAACAAAACTCAACGATCTTGTATGTTTTTATGACAAATCAATATTTATTTGTTCATGGGCCTGTGGCCTTTATACTGAATAAAGAAATTGAAATTGGCGCTCATGAGGGATGCAATTCTGCACACTGACTGGGCCATGCTACCATTCTAATAAGGGGACGTTTTTAGGGACGATCCTTACATTATAGATGAAAACGACATTGATATGTAAGTTCACAGCCAGTGAAAACGTCATTATATTCCCCGAGAAACCACGTGCTCCTACCGAATACTATGGCGACAGTTATGTTCAAGGAAAGAAATAATATACCTTTGGATTTAGGATTATTTCGGGGGAATAAACTAATAATTGGATTTCAGTTCAATGTCCACGGAAGGACATGGGATAGCAGGGATAGCAGGGATAAAGACATGAATGCTACTTACAGAGGACGGACATACACAACAGAACAGAGACAAGCCAGCTGGTACATGTTTCTGTCATAAGCATTGCTGTATCTCACACCTCGAGCTGAAATGTTCCTACTTCAAGAACGGCACAGTCTCACTTTGCCTCAATGGCGTGTAGCTGTCTGTAGACATGATACCCAGACAGCACCGCTGTCAGCACGCTCTGTGTTATGTTATGTTGGTGTAACCGAAAACACTCCGACGTATTCATAGTCCACGTCCTACGGGAATCTCCCAGCATACGTCTCGGGGGAGCAGATGTACTGTTATTGTATTAATGGTCTGTATAGAGATAGATGGGAACCGGCGTTTACTTAAAACGAAGAAACATTTGGAATATTCATGGAAACGTCACTTTACACAGCGCTGTGCGCCTATCCTAGAAAGGACAAGGGATGATGATGCCCCAACAGGATCGGTGAAGTTATGCAGTGAGCAATGTGTCGTCGAATGTCTTCATACTTGTCAAAAGAACGGATTAGACAGGTTCTCAGAAGTGTTTTTCTAAAAACTGAACATGAAATAGTTTACCGTGGTTGATTTCCCTAGGCCATGTAGGACAAGAGAGTACAAACTGAGGTACATCATCTTGAGACATGGATGTCACCACCGTTTGATTTCTCTTGATTTTCGAAACATCAGCCTTGCTCATCCATTTTAGTCATACCTCTAAAAATAAAGAGTAATCATTCCAAAGTTTATATCTACAAATTCAATATTTGATTTCAATAATAGTTTTTTAGTAAATAACCGTAAATAACTATAGCTATTGCCATTTTTTTCAGTCATGTACCACTATTCTGTGATTGTACTTTTGGTATATACCAGTTGTGGATGATGATGATGATGATGATGATGATGATGATGATGACACTGTTCAGGTGGTTCTGTTGTTACTGGACCTGCAGGCGGATGACAACCGGTATGGTCTCAGTCTTCACCTGTCTAACAACAAATGTCTACAATGAACAAAGGCTTGACATGAAGTAGTCACATAGTACTCATTCATTAAAATTGCAACAGTCAGTATTTCTTTTATATACTAGCGGCAAAAGGAAACTATGCTTACCATAAAGTTGAATAAAAAATAGATATATTCTGAAATTAAATAATACAGCTTTCTGTACATATCCATGAAGACATCTCCTCGTATTTCAGGTCGTGATTCAGTTTGCATTGCATGTTCATGCACAGCAAACCATTTGGATTTTTGTTGGGAGCATGACATTCCCATACGTGGATTTTGAATGTTTTGTTTGTTTATTTGTTGTTTAACGCCACACTCAGCAATATTCCAATTATATGACGACGGTCAGTAAATACTCGAGTCTGGACAAGACAGTCCAGTGATTGACATCATGAGCATCGGTCCACGCAATTGGGATACGATGATATACATCAACCAAGTCAGCGAGCCTGACCACCCGATCCCGTTAGTCGACTCTTACGACAAGCATGGGTTGCTGAAGACCTATTGTACCCCGGATGTACAGTGATTGTTTAGCTATCAGATGCTCATACAAACACTTTTGTTTAACCGTAAATAACGCAAACGCAATGCCGCGGCTTGCAGTTTAATGTACCTCGAAACACAATATCATCTCTTTGGAGACGTTAGTTACAGCAACAACACTCATGGCTTGCTACGAGCCTCACAACTCATGGCTGCTCATCATTATTAATAGCAATTTGAATGGCGTACGCTACATCGTGTTCTACACTTTGTGCAAATGCAGGGGCACGTAACGCCACGCTACAGCAAGATAATGTCCGCAAACTCGTTGCACATGTTGAAACAGACGTTTTTAGCAAGCATAACATGTCTGTTATGGCCGGCTGTTTCTTCAGACCTCTCCACCATAGAACACGTCTGGGATTAGCTGGAATAATGCCCATTATTTTTAAAAGCATAACATTTACACCACTGTATATGGAGTACAGTTTTGTTTTTTCCTTCGGTATATGTCGTTTGTTAGCTGTGGACTTCTTCGTATGAATCCGATGCGTTACCCCTATGCCTGTTATAAAATATGAAAGTCACACGAAGCGACTGGGACTTTAAATTGGGTTTCACATGTCAGGATGTTATTAATTCAAACAGGTTTTGTTTATGTCTATATTGCACACTAATGGTTTCATAACTGTGTTTAAACAGAGATGTGTAGATGTTGGGATACAGAAATGGCTTCAAATGATTTTTAGCTCATATTATCTGTAACATTATAATTTATACAAGTCCTTACCCGCGCTAGAGATGTATAACACACCAGGTGTTTCAGATAAAGACTCGATCTGTGTATTAGGTAAGTACAAAAACTGTGTTATAGTAAAAGTAATGCGAAAACAAATGTTGATCAGCTTCTGCTATACTGTGACCATTGTGATGCCTTAGTTGTTGAGGACGAGTACTATGTTGTATTAGTCTGTTCATATTATAAGCGAAGTAGAAAAACGTTCATCCCACAATATCACTATAAACGTCCTTCTCGTCAAAAATATATTGAACTAATGTCCTCTACAACACATTCAACAATCAAAGGTATTGCTCTATATCTGAAGAGAAAGGTATGTAGATCAATTATTTTTTTAAAAACACAGAAAACAAACAAACATAATTATGTATTATGTATTAAATACCATTCCAAGTGCAACAAAGGCAGAAGTAGGAAGGAAAGAAACATCTAAACTTAAACGTAGGGGATGTCGTTGGGGATGATGGAGGTATTTTCTCCGTATCACGGTGTATTACGTCTTGAGCTGCCCATCTCACCAACTTATGAAGGTATATTAACTTCAATTATCTGGCGGTATAATAGCTACTACAGTTTAGAATATGTAAACAACGGGTTTATTTATTGATAAATTTGGGAAATTATCGCCATGCATATTGTAGCTGGATTTTTACATGGATAAAATGGATTATGTGCACCAATCATATATTGTTGTTACATTAATTGCATTTCTTATTAAAAGGAATTCCGTATTCCGATACACAATCTGTATTTTAAATAAACCAACCAAAGGATAATTTCATTATTGCGCAGAGCGAACCCGCAAACAGATCAGCCGAAGCATAGGCGCGTAATACGGAGTTTATGTACCTTTAAAAACTTCCGGTTAATCCAACAACATTAACAGAAAATTGCTTCACGATGCTAGGATGCAACTATAGTCAGAATTGAGCTGTGCTTGAATCTGGCTTCTTATTCATAACTAATTGCAAACTTGATTATTTACATGTCACGGAAATAGTGATGGTAATCTTCATGATCTTTCTCTACTCTACCAGCTTCACATATGGACAAGGTTCTCGTTGTCGAATCTTAGCTTGGGACTCTACCGGACTACAGGAATATGTACTCGTGGTTCACAGGTATGCTTCTGTTTAGGTAATGAAAGTCAACAATGGATGTTACTGCAACAGGGGAGAGTGATTCAAGTGAAGACAGCAGCACTGAACTGTTCTTTTCACAGGTGAAAACTACAGACATAAGGACATGCCCAGATTCAAAATCTGCAACACGAAAGGTACAGACATGCAATATCTGCCAGCGCTCATTTTTTGACCTGAGCACACTGAAATGTCACCTAAGAATCCACTCTGGGGAGAAGCCCTTTAAGTGCATAGAGTGCGGCAAAGAGTTCCGTCAATCTGGTCATCTTACAATTCACAGGCGCACACACACAAAAGTGAAACCATTTGAGTGCACATTATGTTTTAAATCATTTGGACAATCAGGCCACCTTGCTTGTCATATGAAAACACACAGTGGGGAGAAGCCTTATGCGTGTGATGTGTGTGACAAGACCTTCTCCCAGTCAGCACACCTAGTGACACACATGCGCTACCACACAGGAGAAAGACCATTCAGTTGTAACATGTGTGACCGTCGCTTCACAGACTCGGGGGACTTGCGGCGCCATGAACGGACACACACAGGGGAGAAGCTATACAGCTGTGAGATCTGCAAGAAATCTTTTGCAGGTGTCAGTTACCTCAAGTCTCACCGCCGCATCCACACAGGTGATAAGCCCTTTAAGTGTGACCTATGTGACAAGCTGTTCCGCCAGTCAGTGCATCTACGACGCCATGTTCAGAGAGTCCACATTAATGAAAGATCCATTATCTGTGGTGTATGTAGTCGCACTTTCTTTGAGTTGACAGATCTGACAAGACACATGAGGGTTCACACAGGCGAGAAGCCATTTCCCTGCCATGTATGTGACAAGACGTTTGCAGGGATCAATATCCTACAGAGCCACCTGCGAACTCACACAGGACAGCGGCCTTTCAAGTGTGACATCTGTGGGAATGAATTTAAACAATCCGGTCACCTGAAACGTCATGTAATGAGAGTACACACTCACATCAAGGAGCACCCATGTCCAAAGTGTGGTGTTTTGTTTTATGAGCCGAGGGATGTCAAGAGACATCGGAAGTCTCACCCTAGCTGTGATGCACTGGTAACGGTTCCTCTGGTGCTGCCCTCCAGGTCGAGTGTGGCAGCTAGTGACGTGTCACTGTGTGAGGAGATGACCAACGACAGTTTGACATTACAACATGGGGAGTGTGCTGGCAGTAAGCAGGAGTTATCTGATGGACAAAACGAGGAACCTGAAGTCTCTGAGCATTATGAGCCAAGTGACAGTGACCAGCTTCTAGCCTTTGAGAGTTGAAACTGGCATTGCATGCTATAGTGAGGAGTATGAAAGCCTATCAAATAGTTGTGATGCTAACTACTCACTGAGATCAACATTGTCAAAGGTTCATGTAGGCTTATTTCATGCTACTCTGTCATCTAACACTCAATGTCAACTGGTTCATGTAGGCTTATTTCATGCTACTCTGTCATCTAACACTCACTGTCAACTGGTTCATGTAGGCTTATCATGCTTATTTCATGCTACTCTGTCATCTAACACTCACTGTCAACTGGTTCATGTAGGCTTATTTCATGCTACTCTGTCATCTTACACTCACTGTCAACTGGTTCATGTAGGCTTATTTCATGCTACTCTGTCATCTAACACTCACTGTCAACTGGTTCATGTAGGCTTATTTCATGCTACTCTGTCATCTAACACTCACTGTCAACTGGTTCATGTAGGCTTATTTCATGCTACTCTGTCATCTAACACTCACTGTCAACTGGTTCATGTAGGCTTATTTCATGCTACTCTGTCATCTAACACTCACTGTCAACTGGTTCATGTAGGCTTATTTCATGCTACTCTGTCAACTAACACTCACTGTCAACTGGTTCATTTCAGTTCCAACATCTTGATGCCTCAAGTCATAAGAAGCAGTAACTTTGCATTAATATTGATAATAATGGCAATGAGGTATTTAATTACTTGATGTTCTGTTACTTTGATTGTCACTGACCATCGCCATGTTGTTTTGTTGACATAGCCCATATACTTTTTTTTTTTTTTTTTTTATAAATTTTTATTCAGTCATATATACAGGATACATATGCGCTCGGAAAGCAATACAGCTTTATGAATACAGGTACTTCTCAAAAGGATATGGTACAGAGGTGGCCTAAGGCATAATCCACATCATGGTACAGATGAAGACATAATCCACATCATGGTACAGATGAAGGCATATTTATGTATACAGTTAAGAAGATGCGGTAAAGCCCATTTACTTTGTCTATGTTATCTTGTGATTCTGCATTTTGGGCATCCTTGAAAGTTGAAATGACTGAGGTTATCATGGTTATGAAAGGGAAATATTGTGCAATAATTAAGATAATAATTAAAATATGTAAATCGCTTAGTAATCTGACAATTGTTAGTCCCCTGACAATACTCAAGCCTGATATATAACAAAAGTCTCACTTACACACACACACATTCACTTTTTTCAAGTAAATCAAATGAATCCGAATAGATTCTGCCTGCTGAATTTGCCTCTCAGAGGCAAGCAACCAATCTGTGAAGAGGAATTATTTTTTGGAGATCACCGACACCTTTGTGTTGTTTCTATAGTAGGCATACACTTCGGGATTAAATTGCCTCATTAAAATTAGATTAACAGCCAAACCAAAAAGCATCTTAATCCAACCCTTTTGATATTGGCTGTGTGTGATGACTTTCTAAACAACTTTTGTCAGACATTGCTACAGTCCAGGAAGTTGAGCATGAAAGTGAGCAGTAGTATTGTTGGTTAGTGAAATTCACCATCTGGTTTTAGAAACCAGATTTCGTGATAAACAGCGCATTTTTAAAATATTGTAATTTATTAAATTCAAAATCATCCGGACAAGTGAGGTTCCACTGTTCACACCAGTATATTTTTTATTGCCGGTGTCCCCCCAGATTAGAGTAACAAATATTTACAGTCCACAGTGGTATGGCTGGAATATTACTCACTGCCACGGTTCAGAGACTCACCATGCTGCTCACATGTTTATACTTTTCCCCATTTTGTAATCCTGATTTACAGTTACTTGACTGTTCATGCCATTAAGTTGTCCAAGAATTCTTGTGAGCTTGTGTTCCTCATGGTCATTCCTTGGCTGGATATTGAAGAAACCAGACGATCAAAATACCAACCAGAAATCAGATCCACATCATTTTATCTGAAAGCTAATGTATACACTGGTAACATGTTCTAGTCAGCGTGAAGATGTGTCAAGTCCTATGTGGCCTTGTATTTACTGTATGCATGAACGTTGAATGTGTGTGTCTGCTTCTGTGTTATGCATGATTATGCAAATGATTAACCCTAGAATATATTTGAGATACTGTTAGCATGGTTAGGAATACTGTAACTAAAACAGGTGAATTAAATCAGGCAATGAGGGTTTCACGTTATGTGGTACTGTGATATATTTGTTACAAATCATTTTTATTGTATAATGATCATAGATCATTCTCATCTTAATGAGGAGACAGTGTTTGCTCGCCACCAATGTACTCAATGTCATGAGAAGACAGTGTTTGGTTGCCACAATGTACATTATGTCATGAGAATACAGTGTTTGGTGGCCACCAATGTCCATTATGTCATGAGAAGACCGTGTTTTGTCGCCACCAATGTCCATTATGTCATGAGAAGACAGTGTTTGGTTGCCACCAATGTCCATTATGTCATGAGAAGACAGTGTTTGGTTGCCACCAATGTCCATTATGTCATGAGAAGACAGTGTTTTGTCGCCACCAATGTCCATTATGTCATGAGAAGACAGTGTTTGGTTGCCACCAATGTCCATTATGTCATGAGAAGACAGTGTTTGGTTGCCACCAATGTCCATTATGTCATGAGAAGACAGTGTTTTGTCGCCACCAATGTCCATTATGTCATGAGAAGTCAGTGTTTGGTTGCCACCAATGTACATTATGTCATGAGAAGACAGTGTTTGGTCGCCATCAATGTACTCAATGTCATGAGAAGACAGTGTTTTGTCGCCACCAATGTCCATTATGTCATGAGAAGACAGTGTTTGGTTGCCACCAATGTACATTATGTCATGAGAAGACAGTGTTTGGTCGCCACCAATGTACTCAATGTCATGAGAAGACAGTATTTGGTGGCCACCAATGTCCATTATGTCATGAGAAGACAGTGTTTTGTCGCCACCAATGTACTCAATGTCATGAGAAGACAGTATTTGGTGGCCACCAATGTACTCAATGTCATGAGAAGACAGTATTTGGTCGCCACCAATGTCCATTATGTCATGAGAAGTCAGTGTTTTGTCGCCACCAATGTACTCAATGTCATGAGAAGACAGTATTTGGTCGCCACCAATGTCCATTATGTCATGAGAAGACAGTGTTTTGTCGCCACCAATGTACTCAATGTCATGAGAAGACAGTATTTGGTGGCCACCAATGTCCATTATGTCATGAGAAGACAGTATTTGGTCGCCACCAATGTCCATTATGTCATGGGAAGGAAGTGTTTGGTCGCCACCAATGTGTCTCCCCTGCACACAGCTCTGCTTTTGTGGTGGGCAGTGTACACAAAGGGTTATTGAGTGAAGGACTTCTTGCAAGAAGAGAACACTTGTTTTTTTAGAATTAGGTGGAATCCAACAACTTTTAAGTTTATAGGCTGCTTGTATGGTAGCATCACGTCAGAAAAAAACAGTTTTGTTTGATTCTTGATTCTTGATTCTCGTTTTTTTACATGTATTAGGGTTGTCATGCCCACAAAATATTTTCAAAATCTTATAGTTGCAACAACTTTATTCACATGTGCTGATGACAGAAAAAAATAAATCAATAAAAGCTATGTTTTAAATTATGGTTCAAATTAATACATTTGATGTTCAATCTCAATTCTGAGTGAGAATCAAATTACAGTTATGGAGAGATATCGAAATTCGTAAAATGGATGGCTGCCATCTTTGATCGTGTTTTAAACTATTTCATTGCATACCTTGGCCCCGAAAACCTATTATTTGCCACCAAGATCATGTTTCTATGTCAAATAGATCCAAAGTTACGGCCATATTTTGAAATTTGTAATACGGATGGTGGCCATCTTGGATTTCTCAATTTTGAGTGGGAACCATTGGTTTGCAAGCGTGGATCCCATTAAAATCGGATTCTGCATACTCCATAACCCCTATGTACAAATTTTCATGCTTTCTTCCAGGAGTGAACATTTATTTGACATATCTGCCCAGCTACAGTGTTGACATCGTGATATAAAAGAAAATAGATTATTTGAATCATAATTAATCATAGTGAAGGTCGCTGCTCTTTATGTTGTCAGCAGAATCCAAGAAAAACTTTTCAAGGTATTTTTGTACCCTACTGTTATTATATATGCAGCATTATCAGAATTACTTCATGGTCACGTGAACATTCTTATGTAAATCTCCAGCATCATCATGGCCACATGAACATTCTTATGTAAATCTCCAGCATCATCATGGCCACATGAACATTCTTATGTAAATCTCCAGCATCATCACGGCCACATGAACATTCCTAGGTAGATCCCCAGTACAGTAAACTACGGTTATAACGAACATGCTTATAACGAACTGACTGATATAACTAACTTATTTTTTAGTCCCGGCCATATGTTGTATATATGCTGTATATATGCTTATAACGAACTACGGTTATAACGAACTAAAATAAGTGGTCCCTTTGAGTTCGTTATAACCGTAGTTTACTGTATCATCTTCACGGCCACATGAACATGCCTAGGTAGATCCCCAGTATCATCATCACGGCCACATGAACATGCCTAGGTAGATCCCCAGTATCATCATCATGGACACATGAACATTCCTAGGTAGATCCCCAGTATTGTCATCATGGCCACATGAACATTCCTAGGTAGATCTCCATTATTATCATGGCCACATGAACATTAATAGGTAGATCCCCAGTATTATCATGGCCACATGAACATTCCTAGGTAGATCCCAAGTATTATCATGGTCACAAGAACATTCCTAGGTAGATCCCCAGTATCATCATCATAGCCACATGAACATGCCTAGGTAGATCCCCAGTATCATCATCACGGCCACATGAACATGCCTAGGTAGATCCCCAGTATCATCATCATGGCCACATGAACATTCCCAAGTAGATCCCCAGTATCATCATCATGGCCACATGAACATTCCTAGGTAGATCCCCAGTATTATCATCATGGCCACATGAACATTCCTAGGTAGATCTCCAGTATTATCATGGCCACATGAACATTCCTAGGTAGATCCCCAGTATTATCATGGCCACATGAACATTCCTAGGTAGATCCCAAGTATTATCATGGTCACAAGAACATTCCTAGGTAGATCCCCAGTATCATCATCACAGCCACATGAACATGGCTAGGTAGATCCCCAGTATCATCATCATGGCCACATGAACATTCCTAGGTAGATCCCCAGTATTATCATCATGGCCACATGAACATTCCTAGGTAGATCTCCAGTATTATCATGGCCACATGAACATAAATAGGTAGATCCCCAGTATTATCATGGCCACATGAACATTCCTAGGTAGATCCCAAGTATTATCATGGTCACAAGAACATTCCTAGGTAGATCCCCAGTATCATCATCATGGCCACATGAACATTCCTAGGTAGATCCCCAGTATCATCATCATGGCCACATGAACATTCCTAGGTAGATCCCCAGTATTATCATCATGGCCACATGAACATTCCTAGGTAGATCCCCAGTATCATCATCATGGCCACATGAACATTCCTAGGTAGATCCCCAGTATCATCATCATGGCCACATGAACATTCCTAGGTAGATCCCCAGTATTATCATCATGGCCACATGAACATTCCTAGGTAGATCCCCAGTATCATCATCATGGCCACATGAACATTCCTAGGTAGATCTCCAGTATTATCATGGCCACATGAACATTCCTAGGTAGATCCCCAGTATTATCATGGCCACATGAACATTCCTAGGTAGATCCCCAGTATTATCATGGCCACATGAACATTCCTAGGTAGATCTCCAGTATTATCATGGCCACATGAACATTCCTAGGTAGATCCCCAGTATCATCATCATGGCCACATGAACATTCCTAGGTAGATCCCCAGTATCATCATCATGGCCACATGAACATTCCTAGGTAGATCTCCAGTATTATCATGGCCACATGAACATTCCTAGGTAGATCCCCAGTATTATCATGGCCACATGAACATTCCTAGGTAGATCCCCAGTATCATCATCATGGCCACATGAACATTCCTAGGTAGATCCCCAGTATTATCATCATGGCCACATGAACATTCCTAGGTAGATCCCCAGTATCATCATCATGGCCACATGGACATTCCTAGGTAGATCTCCAGTATTATCATGGCCACATGAACATTCCTAGGTAGATCCCCAGTATTATCATGGCCACATGAACATTCCTAGGTAGATCTCCAGTATTATCATGGCCACATGAACATTCCTAGGTAGATCCCCAGTATCATCATCATGGCCACATGAACATTCCTAGGTAGATCCCCAGTATTATCATCATGGCCACATGAACATTCCTAGGTAGATCCCCAGTATCATCATCACGGCCACATGAACACAGATAGAAGGCACAACGACAAGGTAGCAGTTTGAGGTTGATAGTTGGTAGTGGTGGAGGTGCTGGTGGAGGTGCTGGAGGTGGGTATTATAGAAGCGTGTTCACAGTGGTGTTGACAGTCTGCAGGACGAATGACGTGTTGTAAGATTCGGTGACTGGCCCAAACCATGCCGGGACCTGATGAAGTTGGAAGTACGCCATTCCCCACGTGTTGACTGATAGTATCACACACAGCATAGTGACGATCTTTATGAGGAAGCCACTCTTTACCTAAATGGAAACACACTCTGTTACGTATACGTAATGCACTTCAAATCAGGGTAATCGAGTTAGTCAATGATGCTAATTTCCAACCCTTTTACTGCGTCTATTTAGTCGGGTAGGCATGTATGGTAGCCGACCAGAACAGTCATACTATGTTTCCTCTGTCTATTAATGTGTGTGACATATTGTCTGCTTCCCCCTGTATCAGATCGGTTGGGTAGCCGTGTGGTTAAAGTGTCGCTTGCTATGCCGATGACCCGGGTTCGATTCCCCACATGGTTATAATGTGTGAAGCCCATTTCTGGTGACCCCCGCCGTGATATTGCTGGAATATTGCTAAAAGCGGCGTAAAATCACACTCACTCACTCTCTGTATATCAAAACGTTATGCTTGATGTCTATGACATTTGACCAGAGATGGCATGGTATGGTATAGTGTAACCATGGTATTACCATATCGATGACCCGGATGTCGCCACCAGCAAATGCTATAGCATTAGGAGGGGTTGCCACTGGCAACATAAATGCACATGACGTCACTATGGTGGCAGGAAGCATGAAGTACATGGGATGGACGACCATACTGCGCGCCTGCAAATAAAACGAATACATAACCCATTGCATTCTACCGATTTATGTACAGTGTTACATGTTTACAGACTGGGCATGGCACGTACGGACTGAAGACTACAACAGGGATCGGGTGGACCCCCTGGATGACGAGCAAAATGTCTGTTAAAGACTTGATTATGTTTGATTATTTTGATTAATTTTCAGGCTGATGCGATATTGTTGTTACATGGACGATTTGGTGAAATCCGCAAATCCGGGAGAAAGTGTGTGTGTGTGGTGGGGGGTGGGGGGGGGGGGAGAGGATTATGTACAAGAAAGTATGTACACTCGTTCTGAATTTCAACCTATGAAAGATTTATAAGCCTCCCGTCCCAACTGAAAGTTACTATGGTGCCTGGTATACTTGGTATACTTACCACTTCAGAGATTATTGGTAACAGTAGAGTTGCGACGACTGTGTTGGCTATAAACTCCGTGCCCACACCCGAGATAAGCGTGACCACGATCCCTGCTACAGTCGGAGACATGGCTTTAACAAAGACCAGCTGCTCGGCCACTGCTCGGGACATGCCAGACTTCTGCAATCACAGACATAGTTGAATTTAACGTGGGAGTTCGACTAGACCCAGCCAATACAAGTAGAGTGGAACGTAGACATGAACTATAGTGCAGTGAGAACGTGTTGTTTAGCGTCACCGGGGCTGATATCTTCGGGTCCTGCCCCCCTTCCTCTCTCACACACACACATCGGGTGAGATAGATTCACCGGGTGAGATATTGGCGAGCCCCGAACCCCACGTATAGACAGGAACCATAGTCTAGTGGAAATTGGGAAACATAAAAAAATTAGTGAGTGAGTGAGTGAGTATGGTTTTACGCCGCTTTAAGCAATATTCCAGCAATATCACGGCGGGGGACACCAGAAATGGGCTTCACACATTGTTCCCATGTCGAGAATAGAACCCGGGTCTCCGGCGTGACGAGCGAACACTTTAACCACTAGGCTACCCGACCGCCCCTGTACACTTCAAGACAAGACTCACCTGACAGGCATCAGCTAGAGCGAACCCTCCCCCCAGCAACAGAAGAACGCCCCAGGGGAACCTTGAACTCACCGTGGACCACTGTAAGATTGACTCTTGTGATACTGGTTCACTGTTATCTGACATAAAGCACAGCATCGGAGTCAGAGTCAAAAGATATGTTGGCCGATATTTTGCCATATTACGAGGGCTGGCTGAAAAGTTCTAAGCCTAAGTGGGATATCTCAATCGGATTGAAACAAACTTTTGTCACCAACAAGTACAATCATTTAATTAATCATAGACATAAGAACTGTAGTGTTATTATTGTCTTTGTACCAGACCATCTTGTGAACCTACCCATTGAAATCACCAGAAATGGACAAAACTGGCTATAGGGCAGTCATCAAGTACCTGCAACTGAAAGGGCTAACTCCAACACAGATACATGCTGACATGGTCTCCACTTTAGGGGATGATGCCCCTTCCTTTTCCACTGTAAAGAAGTGGGCTGCGGAATTCAAGCGTGGCAGAGAGAGCCTTGACAATGACCCGCGTCCAGAAAGGCCTTCAACAGCAACCATTCCGGAAAACATGACCACTCGACATATTGCCAGGGTTTTGGGCATCTCTCCTGAGGGGGTTGAGCACATTATCACCAATGAGTTGGGAATGACAAAAGTTTCTGCAAGATGGGTGCCAAAGCCCTTGACAGCAGAGTAGAAACGTGTCAGATTCCTGACGTCCCGTGACAATTTATGCAGATCCCGATGATTTTTTGGCCCGATTTGTAACCATGGATGAGACCTGGATTCATCACTTTCAACCAGAAACCAAAATTCAGTCTAAACAATGGAAGCATCCGGAATCACCAGCCCCCCCCCCCCCCCCCCCCCCCCCCCCAAAGCCACGTCGGTTCGTTCTGCTGAAAAGGTGATGGCTTCAGTCTTTGGGGATTCCAAGGGTATTCTGCTGATTGTGGCTTCGAACTCATTGACCATCCCCCTTATTCACCCGATTTGGCCCCGTCAGACTTCCACCTGTTTCCCAAAATGAAAAAGGAACTAGCCGGTCGCCATTTTCCTAGTAATGATGACGTCATTTCCGCTGTGAATGACTTTTTGAGGGTGGCTGAAGAAAATGTCTCCTTGACCGGCATCCAGGCCTTGCAGCAAAAGTGTGTAAACCTGGAAGGGGACTATGTGGAGAAATAAATGAAAACCATCGACTTGGTACGGGTCTTTCACAGGTCTTTCACAGTTAGGCTTAGAACTTTTCAGCCAGCCCTCGTATGTCCTAACAACAAGTGTAAAATCTCACAAGTGAAAGTGTAATTTTTGAACATGTCGAGTAGTATACATACTACTCTGGTGCCAGTTTATGGTGTAAACTGTTTATATATTGTGTCCAACGTGTGTAAAAGCGATGTTATAGACAGCTTTTAGTCCAGCAGGTGATTACTACCACGTACCTCCTTTCCTCCTAAAGAACAGAACATTTGGTCTTCGTCGTGGAAAGATGAACAGGCTGCAGGTTACCATCACAGCAGGAACAGAGTCACTCAAATAGCTGGGGAAAAGAGGGAACATCGTCACTCAAATAGCTGGGGAAAAGAGGGAACATCGTCACTCAAATAGCTGGGGAACAGAGGGAACATCGTCACTCAAATAGTTGGAGAACAGAAGGAACTGCGCCACCCAGATGGCTTGGGAGCAGCGTCACTCAAATAGCTGGGGAACAGAGGGAACAGTGTCACTCAAATAGCTGGAGAACAGAAGGAACTGCGTCACTCAAATAGCTGGGGAGCAGCGTCACTCAAATAGCTGGGGAACAGAGGGAACAGCGTCACTCAAATAGCTTGGGAACAGAGGGAACAGCGACACTCAAATAGCTGGAGAGCAGCGTCACTCAAATAGATGGGGAACAGAGGGAACAGTGTAACTCAAATAGCTAGGGAACAGCGTCAGTCAAATAGCTGGGAAACAGAGGGAACAGCGTCACTCAAATAGCGGGAGAACAACGTCATTCAAATAGCTAGGGAACATCGTCACTCAAATAGCTTGGGAACAGAGGGAACAGCGTCACTCAAATAGCTAGAGAACAGAAGGAACTGCGTCACTCAAATAGCTGGGGAACAGCGTCACTCAAATAGCTGGAGAACAGCGTCACTCAAATAGCTGGGGAACAGCGTCTCCCAGATAGTTTGGGAACAGAGGGAACTGCGTCACCCAGATGGCTGGGAAACAGAGAGAACAGCGTCACTCAAGTAGCTGGGAAACAGAGGGAACAGCGTCACTCAAATAGCTGGAGAACAGAGGGAACAGCGTCACCCAGATAGCTGGGGAACAGAGGGAACAGCGTCACTCAAATAGCTGGAGAACAGAGGGAACAGCGTCACTCAAATAGCTGGAGTACAGCGTCACTCAAATAGCTGGGGAACAGAGGGAACAGCGTCACTCAAATAGCTGGAGAACACCGTTACTCAAATAGCTGGGGAACAGAGGGAACAGTGTCACTCAAATAGCTGGGAAACAGAGGGAACAGCGTCACTCAAATAGCTGGAGAACAGAGGGAACAGCGTCACTCAAATAGCTGGGGTACATATGGGACAGCATCACTCAAATAGCAGTTTGTGGCCGCCTACATACCCGTCCAGGAAAACATGTGACCATCCAGTGAAGAACCCCGGCTTCCTAGTCAGCCACAGTAGTACCAGCACAATGAAGTGGATCATCACAATCCATTCTGCAAAACTGACCAGTACACTTCCATAAACAACGGTCATCACAAGTACACGTCCAATAACAACGGTCATCACAAGTACACGTCCATTAACAAAGGTCATCACAAGTACACGTCCATTAACAACGGGCATCACAAGTACACGTCCATTAACAACGGTTATCACAAGTACACGTCCATAAACAACGGTCATCACAAGTACACGTCCATTAACAAAGGTCATCACAAGTACACGTCCATTAACAACGGGCATCACAAGTACACGTCCATTACCAACGGTTATCACAAGTACACGTCCATAAACAACGGTCATCACAAGTACACGTCCATTAACAACGGGCATCACAAGTACACGTCCATAAACAACGGGCATCACAAGTACACGTCCATAAACAGCGGGCATCACAAGTACACGTCCATAAACAACGGGCATCAAAAGTACACGTCCATAACCAAAACGGTCATCACAAGTACACGTCCATAAACAACGGTCAGCACAAGTACACGCCCATTAACAACGGTCATCACAAGTACACGTCCATAAACAACGGTCATTACAAGCGCTTTACTGTAGTTAATAAACGTGTCCTTGTGGTGACCGTTGTGTATGATGAACGCACGTGTAGAGTGAATGTCAACAGTCAAAATAAGTCCACCAAGTGCATAAACAGCCGGCACGGGTACCACGTGCATGTTAACGCCAACACAGGTGCCACGTGCATGTTAACGCCAACACAGGTACCACGTGCATGTTAACGCCAACACAGGCACCACGTGTATGTTCACGCCAACACAGGGACCACGTGCATGTAAACGCCAACACAGGAACCACGTGCATGTTAACGTCAACACAGGTAACACGTGCATGTTAACGTCAATACAGGTACCACGTGCATGTTAACGACAACACAGGTACCACGTGCATGTTAACGCCAACACAGGTACCACGTGCATGTTCACACCAACACAGGAACCACGTGCATGCTAACGCCAACACAGGTAACACGTGCATGTTAACGTCAATACAGGTACCACGTGCATGTTAACGACAACACAGGTAACACGTGCATGTTAACGCCATCACAGGTACCACGTGCATGAAACGTCAAGACAGTTACCACGTGCATGTTAACGGCAACACAGGTAACACGTGCATGTTAACGCCAACACAGGTACAACGTGCATGTTAACGCCAACACAGGTACCACGTGCATGTTAACGCCAACACAGGTACAACGTGCATGTTAACGTCAACACAGGTACCACGTGCATGTTAACGCCAACACAGGTACCACGTGCATGTTAACGTCAACACAGGTACCACGTGCATGCTAACGCCAACACAGGTGCCATGTGCAGGAACAAATATTCTATCTCTGACACTCGGTTATGAGTCATAATTGAGGAGAAAGTTTGCACAGGGAACGGTGGCCAAATGGTTGTCGCAATAGTGAGTAGAGAGTACCTCAACGGACCAAGAGCTATGTAATCCTTCTTTATAAGGTTTCTTATTTCCTTGTCGTCTTCGGCATTTTCTGATTTTTGGCAGCAAAATGTTTTCCTGAAATGAGAATAGTGGCAGCTGAATTCAAGAGACGAACAACAGTTATGTTTTGACCGAAATGTCACCCAAAGACCACACTATCATGCTAATGTTTACACCCACTACAAATTGTGTTTGTCAGAAGCAGCAGTGTCACGTCCCCGACTGTCCAAAGAAAGATTGATTTGATGACTACACGTTGCTATGTTAGTTACCTGAATCCGAAGCAGGTGATCTGCAGGAGCACCCACACACACACTAGGCAGATGGCTGACAGTGGCAAGGCGTACACCATGTAGGAGGTGAAGGTCAACGTGCCCCGACCGCCGTCTATACTGCATAGCAACACAGAGGACAATAGTCAGTACACCATGTAGGAGGTGAAGGTCAGCGTGCCACCACCGCCGTCTATACTGCATAGCAACACAGAGGACAATAGTCAGAAAACCATGCAGGAGGTGAAGGTCAGCGTGCGACCACCGCCGTCTATACTGCATAGCAACACAGAGGACAATAGTCAGTACACCATGTAGGAGGTGAAGGTCAGCGTGCCACCACCGCCGTCTATACTGCATAGCAACACAAAGGACAATAGTCAGTACACCATGTAGGAGGTGAAGGTCAGCGTGCCACGACCGCCGTCTACACAGCATAGCAACACAGAGGACAATAGTCAGTACACCATGTAGGAGGTGAAGGTCAGCGTGCCACGACCGCCGTCTACACAGCATAGCAACACAGAGGACAATAGTCAGTACACCATGTAGGAGGTGAAGGTCAGCGTGCCACGACCGCCGTCTACACAGCATAGAAACACAGAGGACAATAGTCAGTATACCATGTAGGAGGTGAAGGTCAGCTTGAGACTTGAGACTTCATCAGAGGTAGACATCGATGGTTGCGGTACTCAAAAGGCATATGGACACTTTACAAAGCAATGCAACGTACAATCAGCCATTTTGATAAAGATTGGAAGCCTTGATGCAAAGTTTTATATCCTGGCCAATGACCTCCGTTGTTAAATGAAAAAGGGATTTATTGCAACATGATCAATAACAGTGTATAAGATCAGTGATCCACAGATTGCCCACACAAGGAATTGTGTGTCGTACTCACCTGTCTATCTGTCCCTTCAGCACCAGCTGCGGGGCCGACCCGGTGAGTGTCCCTACTCCCCCACAGTTGGCTGAGTAACACACGCACAGACATAGGGCTTTCAGAAGGCCCAGAGACTCCGTGTCCAGGTGGTTGAAGTCCACCTCATCCTCCGTCACAGCAGGATCTCTGGCAGCATAGAATGTATGAAGCATACGCAATATCACTGTTGGGGGGGGGGGGGTTGTCGATGTATTGATTGAACATTGTATTTAGATTAACATAACAACAGACGTGGAATTGTTGAGTAGGGTGCCATTGTCTGAAACACTAGGAAATGTATCGGCTCCTCTCCTTACCGACTTGTGTCTTCCTCCACGTATGCCGAGTCTTCCGGCAGCTCTTTCACCATCAATTCAGAATGTTCAGTGCTGTCAACCATTATCGCTGAAAAAAAGAATTTTCTTAAAATTTAGTGAGTGAGTGAGTATGGTTTTACGCCGCTTTTTTTAGCATTATTCCAGCAATATCACGGCGGGGGACAACAGAAATGGGCCCCACAAATTGTACCCAAGTCGGGAATCGAACCCGGGTCTTCGGCGTGACTGGCGAACGCTTTAACGCTTTAACCACTAGGCTACCACTCCGCCCCTCTTACAATTGAAAACAAAATTACTTATGACATGTTTCTCTAACGTTTGGCATATAAGAAATCATACTAGTAGGTGGACTGAGTCACCTTCGCGAGACTGCTTCCCCGCTTCCCTCCTCCTCTTCAGGACAATAAGCCTTGCAAACAGAGCCCGGGCAACCGGTAACATCATGGCGGTGGACGCCGTGTTACTGATCCACATCGACAGTACACCGGTGGCCAGCATAAAACCTAACATCAGTCTGAAACAAGGCATGACTACGCCTGAATCACATAAGTAACAAGGGGTTGACGCATGTCACAATCACGACAAATACGCATCATTAACAGGTCTCAAACACGCATCACTAACAGGTCTCAAACACGCATCACTAACAGGTCTCAAACACGCATCACAAAAATGTATCAAACAAGCATCACCAAGAGGTCTCAAACACACATCACCAACATGTATCGAACACGCATCACCAACAATTGTCAAACACGGTACCAAACACTCATCACTAACAGGTTTCAAACACGCATCTCAACAGGTCTTAAACACTCATTACCAACATGCATCAAATACGCATCATCAACATGTATCAAACACGCATCACCAACAGGTTTCAAACACGCATCCCAACAGGTCTCAAACATGCATCACCAACAGGTCTCAAACACGCATTACCAACACGTATCAAACACGCATCACCAACAACTCTCAAACGCGCATCCCAACAGGTCTTAAACACGCATCATCAACAGGTCTCAATCACGCATCATCAACATGTATCGAACACGCATCATCAACAACTCTCAAACACGCATCCCAACAGGTCTCAAACACGCATTACCAACGTGTATCAAACACGCATCATCAACATGTATCAAGCACGCATCATCAACAACTCTCAAACACGCATCCCAACAGATCTCAACTATCATTCGTTCTGTCTGAAAGTTTAGTCTGAAAGGATAAATGGAACAGTTATATTTTTCAGGATGTAAATACACATAGTCTTTCTTTTTTTTTAAACCAGAAGCAAAATTATTTTTACCAAGTAGTTTCCTTAACAGTAGTTTTCCAGTCAACAACTATTAGGACGATAAGTGTGCATTACAATAGTGTGAGTCTGAATGTCATGTGTCTCTACAAACCCAATGCCTACCGTTGATGATGTACTCACAGAAACAGAACGTGCGTATGACAACAACTGTTAGTGACATCAAGTTTGTATGACAAGTGTTCATGACAGCAAGTGCGCATGACAATAAGTGTAAATGACAGCAAGTTTGCGTGACAACAAGTGTTAATGACAGTAAGTCTGTAGGACAACAAGTGTTAATGACAGTATGTTTGCGTGACAACAAGTGTTAATGACAGTACGTCTGTAGGACAACAAGTGTTAATAACAGCAAGCTTGTACAACGACAAGTGTTAATGACAGTAAGTTTGCGTGACAACAAGTGTTAATGACAGTACGTCTGTAGGACAACAAGTGTTAATGACAGTATGTTTGCGTGACAACAAGTGTTAATGACATTATGTTTGCGTGACAACAAGTGTTAATGACAGCAAGTTTGTATGACAACAAGTGTTAATGACAGTACGTCTGTAGGACAACAAGTGTTAATGACAGTACGTCTCTAGGACAACAAGTGTTAATGACAGTAAGTTTGTATGACAACAAGTGTTAATGAGAGCAGGTTTGCGTGACAACAAGTGTTAATGACAGTAAGTTTGTATGACAACAAGTGTTAATGACAGTACGTCTGTAGGACAACAAGTGTTAATGACAGTATGTTTGCGGGACAACAAGTGTTAATGACAGTATGTTTGCGGGACAACAAGTGTTTATGACAGTATGTTTGCGGGACAACAAGTGTTAATGACAGTACGTCTGTAGGACAACAAGTGTTAATGACAGTACGTCTGTAGGACAACAAGTGTTAATGACAGCAAGGTTGTATGACAACAAGTGTTAATGAGAGGAGGTTTGCATGACAACAAGTGTTAATGACAGTAAGTTTGCGTGACAACAAGTGTTAATGACAATACGTCTGTAGGACAACAAGTGTTAATGACAGTAAGTTTGTATGACAATGAGTGTTAATGAGAGCAGGTTTGCGTGACAACAAGTGTTAATGACAGTAAGTTTGTATGACAATAAGTGTTAATGACAGTACGTCTGTATGACAATAAGTGTTAATGACAGTACGTCTGTAGGACAACAAGTGTTAATGACAGCAAGGTTGTATGACAACAAGTGTTAATGAGAGCAGGTTTGTATGACAATAAGTGTTAATGAGAGCAGGTTTGCATGACAACAAGTGTTAATGACAGTAAGTTTGTATGACAATAAGTGGTAATGAGAGCAGGTTGCATGACAACAAGTGTTAATGACAGTAAGTTTGTATGACAATAAGTGTTAATGATAGTAAGTTTGTATGACAATAAGTGTTAATGAGAGCAGGTTTCTATGACAACAAGTGTTAATGACAGTAAGTCTGTAGGACAACTAGTGTTAATGACAGCAGGTTTGCATGACACGAAGTGTTAATGACAGCAAGTTTGCATGACAAGTGTTATTGACAGTAAGTGTACGTCTGTAGGACAACAAGTGTTAATAACAGCAAGCTTGTACAACGACAAGTGTTAATAACAGCATGTTTGTATGACAACAAGTGTTAATGACAGCATGTTTGTATGACAACAAGTGTTAATGACAGCATGTTTGTATGACAACAAGTGTTAACGACAGTAAGTTTGTATGACAACAAGTGTTAATGACAGCAGGTTTGCATGACAACAAGTGTTATTGACAGCAAGTTTGCATGACAACAAGTGTTAATGACAGTAAATTACTATAACAATAAGTGTTAATGACAGTACGTCTGTAGGACAACAAGTGTTAATGACAGCAAGGTTGTATGACAAGTGTTAATGACAGTAAGTGTGTATGACAAGTGTTAACGACAGTAAGTTTGTATGACAAGTGTTAATGACAGTATGTTTGTATGACAACAAGTGTTAATGACAGTACGTCTGTAGGACAACAAGTGTTAATGACAGCAAGCTTGTATGACAACAAGAGTTAATGACAGCCAGCTTGTATGACAACAAGTGTTAATGACAGTATGTTTGTATGACAACAAGTGTAAATGACAGCAAGCTTGTATGACACCAAGTGTTAATGACAGCAAGCTTGTATGACAACAAGTGTTAATGACAGTATGTTTGTATGACAACAAGTGTTAATGACAGCAGGTTTGTATGATAATAAGTGTTAATGACAGCAAGGTTGTATGACAACAAGTGTTAATGACAGTATCTTTGTATGACAACAAGTGTTAATGACAGCAAGGTTGTATGACAATAAGTGTTAATGACAGTATGTTTGTATGACAACAAGTGTTAATGACAGCAAGTTTGCATGACAAGTGTTAACGACAGTACGTTTGTATGAGAACAAGTGTTAATGACAGTACGTCTGTAGGACAACAAGTGTTAATGACAGCAAGCTTGTATGACAACAAGTGTTAATGACAGCAAGCTTGTATGACAACAAGTGTTAATGACAGTATGTTTGTATGACAATATGTGTTAATGACAGCAAGTTTGTATGACAATAAGTGTTAATGACAGCAAGGTTGTATGACAACAAGTGTTAATGACAGTATCTTTGTATGACAACAAGTATTAATGACAGCAAGGTTGTATGACAATAAGTGTTAATGACAGTATGTTTCTATGACAACAAGTGTTAATGCCAGCAAGTTTGTATGACAAGTGTTAATGACAGCAAGGTTGTATGACAATAAGTGTTAATGACAGCAGGTTTGTATGACAATAAGTGTTAATGACAGCAAGGTTGTATGACAATAAGTGTTAATGACCGTTAGTTTGCATGACACCAAGTGTTCATGACAATAAGTTTGTATGACACCAAGTGTTCATGACAGTAAGTTTGTATGACAATAAGTGTTAATGACAGTAAGTTTGCCTGACAAGTGTTAACGACAGTAAGTTTGTATGACAAGTGTTAATGACAGCAGGTTTGCATGACACCAAGTGTTAATGACAGTTAGTTTGCATGACACCAAGTGTTCATGACAGTTAGTTTGCATGACACCAAGTGTTCATGACAGTAAGTTTGTATGACAACAAGTGTTAATGATAGCAAGTTTGCCTGACAAGTGTTAACGACAGTAAGTTTGTATGACAAGTGTTAATGACAGCAGGTTTGCATGACACCAAGTGTTCATGACAGTTAGTTTGCATGACACCAACTGTTCATGACAGTTAGTTTGCATGACAACAAGTGTTAATGACAGGAAGTTTGCCTGACAAGTGTTAACGACAGTAAGTTTGCCTGACAAGTGTTAATGACAGCAGGTTTGCATGACACCAAGTGTTCATGACAGTAAGTTTGTATGACAATAAGTGTTCATGACAGTTAGTTTGTATGACAATAAGTGTTAATGACAGTAAGTTTGTATGACAACAAGTGTTAATGACAGCAAGGTTGTATGACAACAAGTGTTAATGACAGCAATGTTGTTTGACAACAAGTGTTAATGACAGCAGGTTTGCATGACAACAGGTGTTAATGACAGTATGTTTGCATGACAATAAGTGTTAATGACAGTAAGTTTGTATGACAATAAGTGTTAATGACAGTAAGTTTGTATGACAATAAGTGTTAATCACAGCAAGCTTGTACGACAGCAAGTGTTTATGACAGCAGGTTTGTATGACAACAAGTGTTAATGACAGTAAGTTTGTAGGACAACAAGTGTTAATGACAGTAAGTTTGTATGACAATAAGTGTTAATGACAGTTTGTTTGTATGACAATAAGTGTTAATGACAGCAAGCTTGTACGACAGCAAGTGTTAATGACAGCAGGTTTGTATGACAACAAGTGTTAATGACAGTAAGTTTGTATGACAATAAGTGTTAATGACAGTATGTTTGCATGACAATAAGTGTAAATGACAGTAAGTTTGTATGACAATAAGTGTTAATGACAGTATGTTTGCATGACACCAAGTGTTAATGACAGTTAGTTTGCATGACACCAAGTGTTCATGACAGTTAGTTTGCATGACACCAAGTGTTCATGACAGTAAGCTTGTATGACAACAAGTGTTCATGACAGCAAGTTTGCCTGACAAGTGTTAACGACAGTTAGTTTGTAGGACAAGTGTTAATGACAGCAGGTTTGCATGACACCAAGTGTTCATGACAGTTAGTTTGCATGACACCAAGTGTTCATGACAGTTAGTTTGCATGACACCAAGTGTTCATGACAGTAAGATTGTATGACAACAAGTGTTAATGACAGCAAGTTTGCCTGACAAGTGTTAACGACAGCAAGTTTGCATGACAAGTGTTAATGACAGCAGGTTTGCATGACACCAAGTGTTCATGACAGTAAGTTTGTATGACACCAAGTGTTCATGACAGTTAGTTTGCATGACACCAAGTGTTCATGACAGTAAGTTTGTATGACAACAAGTGTTCATGACAGTAAGTTTGTATGACAATAAGTGTTAATGACAGTAAGTTTGTATGACAACAAGTGTTAATGACAGCAAGGATGTATGACAACAAGTGTTAATGACAGCAATGTTGTTTGACAACAAGTGTTAATGACAGCAGGTTTGCATGACAACAGGTGTTAATGACAGTATGTTTGCATGACAATAAGTGTTAATGACAGTAAGTTTGTATGACAATAAGTGTAAATGACAGTAAGTTTGTATGACAATAAGTGTTAATGACAGCAAGCTTGTACGACAGCAAGTGTTAATGACAGCAGGTTTGTATGACAACAAGTGTTAATGACAGTAAGTTTGTAGGACAACAAGTGTTGATGACAGTAAGTTTGTATGACAATAAGTGTTAATGACAGCAAGCTTGTACGACAGCAAGTGTTAATGACAGCAGGTTTGTATGACAACAAGTGTTAATGACAGTATGTTTGTATGACAATAAGTGTTAATGACAGCAGGTTTGCATAACAAGTGTTAATGACAGTAAGTTTGTATTGAAATAAGTGTTAATGACAGTATGTTTGCATGACAACAAGTGTTAATGACAGCAAGGTTGTATGACAACAAGTGTTAATGACAGCAAGCTTGTACAACAACAAGTGTTAATGACAGCAAGTTTGCATGACAAGTGTTAATGACAGTAAGTTTGTATGACAAGTGTTAATGACAGTAAGTTTGTATGACAAGTGTTAATGACAGCATGTTTGCATGACAACAAGTGTTAATGACAGCAAGTTTGTATGACAAGTGTTAATGACAGTAAGTTTGTATGACAAGTGTTAATGACAGTAAGTTTGTATGACAAGTGTTAATGACAGCAAGCTTGTACAACAACAAGTGTTAATGACAGCAAGTTTGTATGACAAGTGTTAATGACAGTAAGTTTGTATGACAAGTGTTAATGACAGTAAGTTTGTATGACAAGTGTTAATGACAGCAAGCTTGTACAACAACAAGTGTTAATGACAGCAAGTTTGTATGACAAGTGTTAATGACAGTAAGTTTGTATGACAAGTGTTAATGACAGCAAGTTTGTATGACAAGTGTTAATGACAGTAAGTTTGCATGACAAGTGTTAATGACAGCAAGTTTGCATGACAAGTGTTAATGACAGTAAGTTTGTATGACAAGTGTTAATGACAGTAAGTTTGTATGACAAGTGTTAATGACAGTAAGTTTGTATGACAAGTGTTAATGACAGCATGTTTGCATGACAACAAGTGTTAATGACAGCAAGTTTGTATGACAAGTGTTAATGACAGTAAGTTTGTATGACAAGTGTTAATGACAGTAAGTTTGTATGACAAGTGTTAATGACAGCAAGCTTGTACAACAACAAGTGTTAATGACAGCAAGTTTGTATGACAAGTGTTAATGACAGTAAGTTTGTATGACAAGTGTTAATGACAGTAAGTTTGTATGACAAGTGTTAATGACAGCAAGCTTGTACAACAACAAGTGTTAATGACAGCAAGTTTGTATGACAAGTGTTAATGACAGTAAGTTTGTATGACAAGTGTTAATGACAGCAAGTTTGTATGACAAGTGTTAATGACAGTAAGTTTGCATGACAAGTGTTAATGACAGCAAGTTTGCATGACAAGTGTTAATGACAGTAAGTTTGTATGACAAGTGTTAATGACAGCAAGTTATATGACAACAAGTGTTAATGACAGCAAGTTATATGACAATAAGTGTTAATGACAGCAAGTTTGCATGACAAGTGTTAATGACAGTAAGTTTGTATGACAAGTGTTAATGACAGTAAGTTTGTATGACAAGTGTTAATGACAGCAAGCTTGTACAACAACAAGTGTTAATGACAGCAAGTTTGTATGACAAGTGTTAATGACAGTAAGTTTGTATGACAAGTGTTAATGACAGTAAGTTTGTATGACAAGTGTTAATGACAGTATGTTTGCATGACAACAAGTGTTAATGACAGCAAGCTTGTACAACAACAAGTGTTAATGACAGTAAGTTTGTATGACAAGTGTTAATGACAGCATGTTTGCATGACAACAAGTGTTAATGACAGCAAGTTTGTATGACAAGTGTTAATGACAGCATGTTTGCATGACAACAAGTGTTAATGACAGCAAGTTTGTATGACAAGTGTTAATGACAGCATGTTTGCATGACAACAAGTGTTAATGACAGCAAGTTTGTATGACAAGTGTTAATGACAGCAAGCTTGTACAACAACAAGTGTTAATGACAGTAAGTTTGTATGACAAGTGTTAATGACAGCATGTTTGCATGACAACAAGTGTTAATGACAGCAAGTTTGCATGACAAGTGTTAATGACAGTAAGTTTGTATGACAAGTGTTAATGACAGTAAGTTTGTATGACAAGTGTTAATGACAGCATGTTTGCATGACAACAAGTGTTAATGACAGCAAGTTATATGACAACAAGTGTTAATGACAGTATGTTTGCATGACAACAAGTGTTAATGACAGCATGTTTGCATGACAACAAGTGTTAATGACAGCAAGTTATATGACAAGTGTTAATGACAGCATGTTTGCATGACAACAAGTGTTAATGACAGCAAGTTATATGACAAGTGTTAATGACAGCAAGTTTGTACAACAACAAGTGTTAATGACAGCAGGTTATATGACAAGTGTTAATGACAGCAGGTTATATGACAACAAGTGTTAATGACAGCAAGTTATATGACAAGTGTTAATGACAGCAGGTTATATGACAACAAGTGTTAATGACAGCAGGTTATATGACAAGTGTTAATGACAGCAAGTTATATGACAAGTGTTAATGACAGCAAGTTATATGACAAGTGTTAATGACAGCAAGTTATATGACAAGTGTTAATGACAGCAAGTTATATGACAAGTGTTAATGACAGCAAGTTATATGACAAGTGTTAATGACAGCAAGTTATATGACAAGTGTTAATGACAGCAAGTTATATGACAAGTGTTAATGACAGCAAGTTATATGACAGGTGTTAATGACAGCAAGTTATATGACAACAAGTGTTAATGACAGCAGGTTATATGACAGTCTCTACAATGTAAAACCTACCGTCGTGGTTGTACTCCGAGGAACAATAACAATCTCAAGGCAAAGCGCTTGTGCAGGTTGCATTCTTCTATAGCCATGGCAACACACAAACCTCCCATTAGCAGAACGTTTATATCCTGTAAACATCATCTTGAATTAGGTGAATCTTTGTCTTACTCACTGCCACGAGGATTCATATCATTTGACTTACCATGACATTACTTTTACACATGTAGAAAAAGGTTTAAGGGATAACTTTGCCAGGATTACGACGTTCATAGAAAGACATTTTGATTTAGTTCATACAAATACATCAAATATACCGTCATGTAAAACCGTGACACGTCTTTAGAAGGAACTATGCCCAACAGTGGAAAAAGTAGAACCGGAAGAAGAGCCGTGACCGGCAGAGGAAGTGCCTCCGTCAACCAGAACACGCCCATCAGTACCAGAGAAAAGCCACACTTGGACACCTAGAAACGAAATACATACCAAAGAAATATACTGGATAGTTTGTTGACTGTTAATGTTTAAGGTAGATGTCCTTTCGGATATCGGAGGTAGATGACACTGATGTATAGAATTAAGCGAGGTATAATGCGTGCTGATGACCCTCTGAGACAGCACGGCCGAGATTCACTTTTACCAGAGGTTATTTTGTTTTTATATTCCTATGCGTAAGAACCTCGTTATGAAACCGAATTATGTAAATGTACAACTGCATATACCTGTCTCTAATACTAGTGCATACAGGAGAAAAGCAGTCATGTGTAAGCATTGGAGGTTTTACCTCAAATGTGTTTCATGTTAAGCAAGGTGTTGGTCAAGGTCGCGTTTTATCGGCATGTTTTTTTACTCTATATATTAACGACTTGCTGTATTCACTTGATGATTTAGGGCGTGGCTTGTGCCTTCCATGGGGTAATACACCCGGCATCCTATTAGCAGACAATACTACGCTGTTGAGCAGCTCCTCTGACGGACTGCAATGTCTACTGAATAATATATACACCTATGCTAATAGATGGCATTTGAAATATAATGCCAGTAAAAGTGCATTTCTACTGTTTGGGAATATTCGCAAATCTGTCTCTCAATGTGTCTACATTGGTTCACAAGTACTTCCTAAAAAGGAAAATGTAACTTATGCTGGATTGCTTCTAAGTACATCAAAGAAAACCTTAGAACGTACCCATCTAATATGTGAAAAACTCAGAATGTTAGTCAATATAAATTATAATCATGGACTATACTTTGGTGGCTTAAATCCTATTTTACCATGTGGACTATTTGCTTGTAGTGTATGGGGTAAACTGTCACCGAAGGAATACGAAATGCTTGAAATTATTCAACGTTATTTTTGTAAAAAGATTCAAGGACTGTCTAGACGCACTCCTTCCGTCGTCACCAGAGATTGTCTGGGTTTAATTTCTCTCCAGGCGTACATTGATCAACGAGCTCTCTTATTTCTGGGAAGACTATGTAATAGTGACATTAACTTTGCATTTAAAAGACTATTTCAGCACAGACTTGTTCAGTTTGAACTCGATACAATTAAAGAAAAAGATGATAAATGTAAAATGTCACCCGTGTACCACATGCTTTCACTTGTAAACAGGTATGAACTCAATAATGACATAAACACATATACCATTTATTCTCATTTCCCCTCAAAACATGCATGGGCGAGTCGAGTTAAAGAACAAATAAGCGTATGTGACCATAACATAATTCATGCAGAGATTCATTCAAGAGAAAACCTAAAACGATACTCTCTTATACGACCACCTAAGGTACACAGACTTTGGTTACTAACAACTGAAAGGCCGGAACACTTCTATGATTTAGCATATTTATTATGCCTTAGCACCTACAGTATACAATCTGATGAATGTTTATGCGGCACATTTGCTTTTGATATTATCAAACATGTGTTTATGTATTGTAAAAAGACTCAACAACAAAGAAATATTCTTGTTGAGTCTATTATTGATTTACTAGATGTGACAACTTTTTCTAGTATCTGGAACGATGATGACGATACCTTTCTGTCCTTTTTACTTGGCGGTTTGCCAACAGAAAGTACTATGGCAATTGAATTACAATCTATGGGCAAATATCATGCTTCGTGTATGTAAAACTGTTAAAATGTGGAAAAACCTACTAAGAAACATTATTTGATAACGATGTGAAACTGTCTGTACATACAATATATCAGCTGTTATATATATACATTTATATCTCATATCAATGTATCTTCATCAACTGGAGGAAATAAAGATGATCTATCTATCATACACACACATACATACAAACACATACACACATAGATATGTATGTATGTGTGTTTGTGTGTGTTTATGCATGTATGTATGTATGTATGTGTGTGTGTGTGTGTGTGTGTGTGTGTGTGTGTGTGTGTATGTATGTATGTGTTTGTGTGTGTGTGTGTGTGCGCGCGCGCGTGCGTGCGTGCGTGCGTGCGTGCGTGCGTGCGTCCGTGCGTGTGTGTGTGTGTATGTATGTATGCCAGTAAATACGACCTCTATATGTCATTGGTATCATATCTATGACTGCACTTCTACATATAGTTCCAAGTGAAAGATGAGTGACACTACGCACACGCTCGCACACGCACATACACACACATACATTCACACATACACACACACACACAAACACATATGTATGTATGTATGTATGTATGTATGTATGTATGTATGTATGTATGTATGTATGTATGTATGTATGTATGTATGTATGTATGTAATGACAGTAAATGTGAGCTCTATATCATTGGTATCATTACTTTTCAAGGTCCCTTTACATATCAATAGTTGTATAAGGATTACTGTTCACAAATATAATAACTGTGTGTGTCAAACATGCATGTTTTCTCACTGCATGACAAAAGTATCTGGAGCTATATTCGTACCGAGAAATTATACATATAATTTTTCGGTACGAATATAGCTCGATATATATAATTTTTCGGTACGAATATAGCTCGATATATATAATGTTTAACTATACTCCGAACAGTTGGATTACATATATATATACAAAGGTACAAAACTGTTTAGGGAAGTTGGGTACAGCATTTATCGTACAATCGTCATTAAATATGACTTAGTGTGGGGTGATAGAACTTTTTGAAACTTGATATATCGAACATTTTTGTATATATGCTCTTCAAAAACAGAAACTTGACATAGATGTAAAACCACTTTTTGCCAAATATCTAAAATAATTACATTAAATGAGAACCAAATAAGTCAAACAGAAAGATGATGTGTCTATAATTCGCGAAAACACATGCAAAGCACATATACGTAGCGTTTGGGGATCAATTTTACAGCTTCATCCAAACGCAACCGCCTGTAAAAACGTGCAGCACAGGATCCTGCATTTAGGCATGTAGGCCCCCCTGCTGAATTGGTATAAAAATCCACAACGGCTGTTCATACAGACGAGTCCTTATAACAGCAGTAGAGGCGGTGACAGAATGCCAAGGCTAACTGCAGCTCAACGGAACAATGCCATTCGGAGATTACAAGCTGGAGCAACTCAGCAAGAAGTGGCCAGGCACTTTGGCGTATCCAGACAGACAATCTCTGCACTGTGGACCCGATACAACAACACTAACAGAGTTGACGACAGACCAAGGTCAGGAAGACCAAGGGTGACAACCCAAGCACAAGATCGATACATCCAGCTGTGACACCTCCGAGACCGCACTACCACAGCCACGTCTACAACCACACAGATTCCTGGGGTACGCAGAATATCAGATCAAACGGTACGCAACAGACTGAGGGAGGCTGGACCTTTTGCATGAAGACCTGTTCGACGTCATGTATTGACCCCAGGTCATCTGGCGGACCGTCTGCTTTGGTGCCAACAGAGGGTTAGATGGGCACGTGCAAGGTGGAGAAATGTACTGTTTACTGACGAGTCCCGTTTCCTACTCACACGCGCTGATGGGCGCGCATGTGTCTACAGACGTCGGGGTGAACGTTACGCCCCCAACTGTGTGCAGCAGATTGTCCCATTTGGCGGCGGGAGTGTCATGGTATGGGCCGGAATTCATCACGGTGGTAGGACGCCTCTCGTGCACGTGGCAGGTGCATTGACAGGTGTGCGTTACAGATTCTTGATCCTACAGCCTTACGTTCTTCCTCACGTCAACGTTCATGGCGGACAGTTCCAGCAGGACAACGCTCGACCGCATATTGCACGTGTTTGTCAGGACATCTTACAGCACAACAACATCCAGACATTACCTTGACCAGCCCTGTCACCAGATTTGTCCTCGATTGAGCATCTGTGGGACGAATTGGATCGACGCGTTCGCAGAAGGAATCCACCGCCCCAAACACTTCCGGCGCTTCTTGATGCACTTCAGCATGAATGGCAGCACATCCAACAGCGTGTTATTGACAACTTGATTGCATCTATTGGTCGTCGGTGTCAAGCGGTGATTGATGCACGTGGTGGGAACAACCGATACTGACATTTTCTGTACCCATGTGACATTAACTGTATCGTGTACGTGTGTCTGTCTAGGTGACACGATTAATATTTTGAACATTGTGTACATTGATCTTCAAACAGTGTTTCAATTATGGTTTCTGTGTCCTATTTTGAAACAATCGCTTTATATAACATTTGGAAAGTCAGTGTCAAGTTTCTTTTTTTGAAGAGTATATATAAACTCACTTGAGTGTTTTTTCTTTAGGTTAAGTACGTGGTTATCAACACAATGTATTTATATATAAAAATATATGTTTGGGATGCTTTCCTTGCATTTAAAGTGTGTTAGCAGTAGTTGAAAAGAGCGATTCAGCATGAAACCAAATTTGAAAGGGGGTTAAACAGTTGTTACAGTGTATGAAATACCCTCTGAAGACATATATTGCAGTCTCAAATTTAGAAGTTTTAACTCAATTTCAGAAAAAAAGTGATATGGGTAGGCAATTAGAACTAGTTATATAATTTGACTTTTTGGTAAGTCACCAGTCATTTCATTGGAATTTTAAGAGAGTATGTTATTGCAGTGCTTGATGTTAGCCCAAATTACTTTAATCCTCTTAATCTTTCAGAGGAGGTTATGTTTTCAGGGGATTATTGTACGTATATAATTAGTATCAAGGTTTCTTGGCGCAATCCACCAACGATTGTCGAGTTTAATGATCTTCAAGTACGTTTCAAGGTCAAAGAGAAAATTTACTTTAGTGACAAACATATTTTCATTATAAATTTTCAATTCCTTTCTATTTGGATACAAGCAGATATATTTCAGCAATTGATTGCAAGAAACTTATAATAATTCGTCTACTCTTTGAAACTGTACAAGAGTTATCCGAAGATACCGGATGTTATTTGTGTATGCACGGGATCTGTCAACTCATTTGTAGTATTTGAATTCTTCGTCAAAATAAAATGAATTGTATAAATATGATTAAATTCCCTCGTTTGTTTCAAGAAAAGGATCATGTACTCCTTATCAACTCGTATAGCGTTTCCACAGCAAATCGACACACTGGTTGACCAGCCTGTGTTTGTACCCTTCGTCATCACTCGTTCAGTCGTGTCGAACTGGTGAACGTACTGTTGAAGCAAGTCATGCAAAAAACATCTTGAATAGCCTTATAAGAGTATGGAACAATATGTCCCAATTAAGTTATTTGTCGAAAATACGGTTGTGTAACCCATCATTTTGAACCCGGGGATGGATCTTTCAGTCATTTAAATTTATCGATGTTGACACCACCCTTTAATGACGATTGTACGATAAAGCCTATACCAACCATCCCTAACTTAACAGTTTTGTACGTTTGTCATCATACACAGAATTTTTCGAATTGTACATGTGAAACGCAAGCTCAACTGACAAAGATCATTTCTAGTCAATTGGCGTCTTGGACACTACGGTAGTAAGGTTATTACAATTTACGTAAGAATTTATTACATTTTACCGCAAGTAGAGATTATTACAATTTACGTCAATTTTTATTACAATTTGCGTATTACAATTTACGTCAAATATTATTACAATTTACGTTGTTATTACAATTTACGTCAAAATTATTACAAGTTGCCGCAAGTATTACAATTTACCTTTTTATTACAATTTACGTTGTAATAGGCTCAAAGTGTCTTTAGCAAAGAAGCCACAAAATACTTTTCCTTCTTGGGGTCTGTTCCAAGTTTGAATGCAGGCAGAGAGCTCACCTGTAGTTTTAACTATGGCATTCAACACTGTCCCAATAACCACCAACTGATCTATTCACTGTGTACACAACACCTAGGAGAACAAAGGAAGCCATCAATTCCCTAGGTCAGCACTACATACCAGTGTACTTTGATATGGGACTGCTCACCAAGGCCTATGAAATAGCTTGGTCCAAACCAGATGACATAAGAGGTGTCATACCATGTGAAGGCGGGATGCACCTATTGATGTCAGTCTTTTCAGCAATTGGTTACCTGTATTGGGATGCTGGCTTGAAACAGCTTATACACGAAGGCAGCGTAGAACACATATTATCGAGAAAAGATTTCCATCGAGCACTTGTTATCAAGAACCGATGGCTGATGTCATCACATAGATCACAGCCATCATCACAACCAGGCTATCTACACTCATTCAGCTCTTCGAGACCACGACAGGTCCACATCACCAACTTTCAAACCCTGGGATGACTTCTTGGTGAAAGTGATGCTTCCATTGAAGGTCTTTTTGAGCACAACAAGGAATGGACTTTGTCTCGAGAACCAGGATATAAAAGCTGAGATCTTGCCCCTCTTGTTTGCAACCAACCGTACGAACTACTCCCGCTACTTGCCAGCCTCACTGCTGATGATGAACAGGCTACCACCAGAGGTGGTGGCAGGATTTGAAGATGGAGAGTTTGTTGCAAAGCTGTCTCATGGAAAGTTTAATGCTGTCACAATGACAAAACAAAGCCAGATAACTATAGGGGCATCACTTTAATGAATCAATAATAATAGATTAACAATTTCGGCAAATAGTTTTAAGAAAATATCGGAGGAACAAGCTGGCTTTCGCGAAGGTTACTTGACTTCTGATAATATTGGCGGAGGTTTAATATTTGAAGGCTCTAATCGACAAGCATTTGTCTAAACGTAAAGGTAGATTCTACGTCGCTTTGCTAGATTTTAAAGAAAGCGTTTGATTCCGTAGATTTTCAGGTATATTTAAATCTCATATAGGTTTAAAACAAGGGTGTGTTTTAAGCCCTTTATTATTTTCCCTGTATATAAACGAACTCGTTCATACTTTAGACAATGAAAACATTAGAGGTGTACAGCTTTTTCCTGAATATAAAGAATTGTTAATACTTTTATTTGCAAATGATATTGTATCGTTTTCAGATACGATTCAGGTTTACAAAACCAACTAAATACTCTCAATAAGTATTGTAACAAATGGAAATGGACAGTTAATTTAGACAAAACAAAAATAGTGTTATTTAGAATAATCGAATTTTGAAATTTGAAAACGAACGATTGACTTTTAATAACCAAAATGACGAAACAGTTAAACACTATGAATATTTGGGTGTTATGTTTTACTCTAATATAAATATGATAAAAACAGTGAAATACACATGTCAAAAAGGTAAACTAGCACTTTATGAAATTTTAAGATAATTATATGAACTTGGGTGCTTGTCTTATGATATATTCTTTAAAATATTTGATGTAAAGAATAAGCCTATTTTATTATACGGTGCAAATATTTGGGGCACCAATACATTTGATCCACTTGATAAAATTCAGAATTATGCATGTAAACGATTTCTTGGTTTACCGTCACAAACTCCAAATGCTATGGCTATGGGAGAATGTAGCAGATACCCCTTATATGTTGATTCATTTGTGCAATGTAAAAAATGTTGGCTTAGATTAATACACGTCAGATGATAGAATACCAAAACAGTCGTATATAGAGGATTCATCACGAGTGTTTTTTAATATGGGAAATATCAACCGAGTCTTAGTTAATCGGTATTTGCCGAGCCTTTGGCGAGGCAAATACCGATTAACGGGGCGAGGTTGATATTTCCCATATTAAAAAACACGAGTGATGAATTCTATTTATCATTTTCACATTTTTGCTTCCCAATTAAGGAATAATTGCATTAAACATTAACATCAGCAACTTGTCGAAATCTTACGTATAGATAGTGCGTAGTGATACATGTTCTCCATAGCCGTGTAAACCAAAATTAACAACCTCTTAACTCCTTTATGGCATATTCCTTCGCTGAGAAAAAAAGTTCCTCGGATTATTTTAAACAAAATACTTGAACAGACTTTTGCAGAATAATTGAAATAATGTCTCCAACATCAAAGGTATCCATGTTGTTTGTAAACACCTACTCACGTGCACCGGCGAAAAAAGTCCCACTTCCGGTTATCTAATTTGCATATCTAATTTGCATACTTATGTCATTGGGGTATGACATACATGTTTTTATGTCATAAGCTTATGTCATGGATAAATGCTTTAGTTAAATGATAAAATATGTTATCACACTTAGATGAATGTGACAGGGAGAAATTGGGTAACAAATGTTAGAGAATCTTTATGTTTGATAGGTCTTGGAGAAGTCTGGTTCTCTCAAGGTGTTGGTAATATTGATTATTTAATAAGTATGATTAAACTTAGATTAAGAGATTTTTCTTTCCAAGTGTGGCAAGCAACATTTAGCTAGAGAAAGTACAAGATTCGATAGTTACAGTAAATACAAATTTTCATTAAATGCTGAACCGTATGTGTATTCCATAAATTATTTAATGCATAGAAGATACTTAGCTCTTTTAAGAACATGAGGTGCAAAAATCTACATAAATGTTGGAAGATGTTGGAAAAATGTTTAAAAATGTAAAGGAATCTGTCAGAATTGTAATTTAAATGAGTTAGAAGATGAATTCCACATAAAAATGAAATGCCCATATTTTAATGATTTGAGATATTTAAGCAAATGCAGATCCAAACGTTTTGTTAATTTAATGAATGATTATGATTCAGCTATAGTGGAAAACTTGTTAAAATTTTGTAAAGCTTCACTCGTAAGGAGATTAAGAGAGATTTCAGAAATATATCTGTTAAGTTGCTCAAAGTAGGACCATTGGGGCCTCCAACAATAGGTCTAAATGATAAGTCTTTAATGACAAATATTTATGAATGGAAAAAGAACAGATGTTCATTGGGCTTTTGAAACCTAAACTTAATTCAAAAGTATAATTTTCAAAACTTCCCCATGTAGCTCAATATGTATTTGTGCACTCACACCATAATGTATTCATGCCTCCCACTATTATCAATAGCTATGACGTCATATGCTTCATGACGTCAAAAGCATAAAGTTGGCTGCCGCCTAGGACTACGTTTTACTTCTCCCTCTATTGTCACTGTTACATCATAGGCATTATGACGCCACAAATACTACTGTTATGTGTCGCCTTGGACTACAATGTAAGTTAAAGTTTTCATTACACCCGTCGATCAGTTGAATGGCAAAATATCTTGTGTGTATAAAGGAGTTTTATCTGGACTCTGTTTATATATATACACACAAACACACAATGAACTTACCGAAGTCGTCCCAGGGAAGATGAGTGGAGATAGAACTAGTGGGGTTGCGACAACAACCAGAGTTCTCCAGCTGGCCTTCAGATGGGTGACAATAGCCATGGCAGTGTATCGGGCGACTGATTCCCCGCGCTGGAACACTTGGTCTGGACGCTTATACTATTAACCAGGTGTCTTGAGATCACTTCCTACAACACATTTATACGCGTGAACTGAGAGACTGACGTGAGTTGACTGGATGACCATCAGAAGCTGCTGCCGTCCCCCGGGACATGTCGCACACCCGCTTCTGGTCATGCGTGAGGGTTCAGCGTTTGGGGAATTACACTTGTATGGAACACACGTACTACGCAAGTTGGCCATGCAAATACTGTTCCAGTTATGTCTATGACTGCATATATGGACACACGCACGATATGGGACGTCACGTGGAGTCATGACATGCGGAATGATATTTCAGTTGAAGCCTCAATGGTAATTTGGATGAGGATGTCAATTTCAAATGACACAGAATGATAAGTTTTGAAAATGAGTCGGCTGTATCAATATATTAGATAGTATGACCTATTTCCCACCCCATACCATTGCCAATACAATGTCAACCTTATTGATGTTGCACATACTGCACGTGAAGCACTGTAACCATGAAATACCTAAAAACACATAATGGTCGTGAACCTTGCAGGTACACATTTCTCAACACAGCTGCATGCTCATTACAAAACATTATCATGGCACGTCGTAGACTGTCTAAAGCGTTAAGATAGCAAATTACTGCAATGTCTTGTAGGGAAATTAGACGTCACCATACTGTAATTTTAAGAACAACAAATGAACTTAAAGACAGACCATGCCCAGGTCAGCCTCGCAAGACACCCAGGAGAGAAGATATAGTATATTGAACCGCAAAAAAAAGTCACCCAAAGTAACATTGCATGAAAAGTTATCACTTAAATATCTGGGAAATATTTAACATAACCTTGTCCGGGAAAATGAAATTTGATGATAAAAAAACAAAGCAGATAACAATAAAACCGATCGCCCAAATGCATCACGGCAACGGCCATGGTAACCCGATGCACGTGAGTTCCGTGCAAATTGAAATGCACATGCGTTCCTCCATTTCTTGCCCTGTAAAATTCCACCCAGATCGGATAACATTCATTTGTTATTGAATTGCTACCACATGCCAAGATTGACAAGAAATCAGCGACACCAAGCCCTTCGAAGGTTGCAAACTGGACAAACCGCCCGGCAAGTAGACAATGCATTCCAAGTCAACGTAAGGACCATATACAGGCTCCAGCAACGGTACCAGACCACCAACACTACAGATGACCGACCACGTATTGGAAGACCAAGGGTCACCACCCGACGTCAGGATCATCAGATTGTGCGACAGCATGTTTAAGATCGCTTTGTTACTGCTGCGGAAACTGCTTGACAGACCATGGGGACACACCAGCGACGCATTAGTGCGGACACCGCGCGTCATCGATTGACGAGCAAACACCTCCACTGTCACAGGCCACACCGACACCACGTCATCGCCGCGACCGTCTTCAGTGGGCAACACAGCACCAACATTGGCGCCACCAGCAGTGGAGAAGAGTCCTCTTCACAGACGAGAGCCGTTACTGTATCTCGACAGCAGGTGGCAGAGGGAGAGAGAGAGAGTCTGGCGACGCCGTGGGGAACGTTATTCGGATGCTTGTGTTGTTGAGAGAGACTCGTGGGGTGGTCCGAGCATCATCGTGTAGGGTGGAATTGCTCTTGCACAGAGGGTCGGCCCTGTTGTCTTCCAGAACATCGGTTACGGGAGAGGCAATGGTGTCACAGCAGCTCGGTACATTGTTCAAGTCTTGAGACCATACGCCATACCCCATTTGGCACGTCGCCGCAACCACGAGTTTCAGCATGTTAACGCCCGTGCCCACACTGCGAGAGCAACAGGAGACTTCCTCCAGCAGAATGGCATCAGAACCATGCAGTGGCCTGTCCTCAGTCCCGATTTAAATCACATTGAGCATCTGTTGGACGAGATTCAAAGACGGCTGAATGACGTCCGACCAAGGCCGACAACTGCAGCTGAACTGCGTAGGGCGTTCTTCAGAGTGTGGGGTTCAAGTGCTTATGGCCTTCATCAACCGCCTCATCCATTCCATATATCGACGTTGCACGGCAGTAATCAATGCACACGGCGGACACACGAGATACTGACTTGTGATGCCATGTTCTCAGAGGTTAGTGTTGTGTTTCACTTTGAGAAAATTTGACACTTTAATTTCAACCTTGATGATCAGTTTTGCCAAGTTTCATCTTTTCATTATGTCTCAAAATATGTTAACAGTGTTTGGACAAATAAGGTTTCTCATATATCTATCCATGATGACATTTCTTTTGTGGTTCAGTATATTATAAAGGCTCGTTAGACGACGTCCATTTGACAAGAGTAGAGTTATAAAAGGCACAGTGGCAACCAGGCAGAGCGATATCAACTATAACCATCGGAACTCGTTTGATAACAGCTCGATACAAGGCCAGAAGACCAATCAAACTGTTGACTCAGGCCCATAAACCGGCTCCTTTGTTTGGTCTAATCAAGGTCTGAACTGGCTTATTGCATCATGGCGGACAGTCCATTTTTCTGATGAAAGTCGATTTCTGTTGAACATGGGAGACGGCCGTACACGTGTGTGGAGGCAGGCAAATACAGCCATAGCTGCCCACAACATTCTGGAAACCCATCCATTTGGTGGAGATCGGTAATGGTATGGGGATGTGTTTCATTCATCACTGTGCAGGGTAATCTGAAAGGACCTCGACGGACAGCATGCCATCCACGAGACGGCAGTTACCTCACATTTTGACAATCATGCGTTGGCCACTAGACTTGTCTTCATGGATGACAATGCTCACATAATGATAATAATGATGATAATAATCACAGATCACTTGCTGTTCTGGAATGCCTACGTCAGAATGCCACGGAGACACTTCCTTGGATAGATCTTAATCCTTCCAAGGAGTCTAGATGTTAATCCAATGGAACATCTGTGGGACATTTAAGGTCGTCAAATCCAAAATTTATGTGAACTTGTTCCTGCTTTGTATGCGGAATGAACTAGTAGACCTCAACGTCAAGTCCAAGGTCTGATACATGGAATGAGGAGGCTGTCGTTCTGGTGCCGGGTGGTTTCACCAAGTATTGACGAGAACTGTGGTTCTTGTATCTAACATGGTCTAGGATTCCGTTGATACAGTTTTGAAGCAGTTCAGTATTTATTGTGTCACAAAAGTAATTTCCACTTTGTTTTTGGTGAATATTAACGTCTTTCTGCAAAATGCTAACATTTCAGAATCAATGTCATTGTTCCATTTCAAGCCCTTGTTTTCTTCACTCTGGTAAGTTCCCCCGAACTTATTTTGCCCTTGACCGCATTCATGAAAATATGGGTGGTTCTTAATCAATTTCCAGTTGCATATATGGACATGTGTCATGCAGTCCTTGAATAGTCAGTCAGAATTTCTCATTGTTACAGTAACCTTCTACAAACCACTTGTACAAAAGGATATGATCAGTCTCTATAGTAAATAAATAGATTTGTCATAAACGTTAAAAATCGAGTTGTGAGCTGTATGAAAGTTGTACTACAGGATACCGGATTCTAATATGTTGGTGCCTAATGAAACTCACGAAACTTATAACGGTCTGACAAACCATTCCTCATAAAAGGGTGGGTCTGGAATAGGAACCCACAATCAGTGCTTCCCGGCACAGCCAAGGGGCGCCATTTGGCACAGCAAGTTGCAGGACTTTTGAATGCACTTGCTTTCACAAAATAATCCTCCGTTTCTAACCTTCAGACACATGTACTGTGTCTGATTAACAATCTATAAACCATAACACTCCCCGACTATCTGCCAGATGCAGAAGCACCAACAGACTACTCCCCGACTATCTGCCATGTGCAGAAGCAAGCACTGACAACTCCCTGACTATCTGCCATGTGCAGAAGCATGCACTGACCACTCCCTGACTATCTACCACCTGAAGAAGCACTTACTACTCCCTGACTATCTGCCATGTGCAGAAGCAAGCACTGACTACTCCCTGACTATCTGCCATGTGCAGAAGCATGCACTGACTACTCCCTGACTATCTGCCATCTGAAGAAGCAAGCACTAACTACTCCCTGACTATCTGCCATGTGCAGAAGCAAGCACTGACTACTCCCTGACTATCTGCCATGTGCAGAAGCATGCACTGACTACTCCCTGACTATCTACCATCTGAAGAAGCAAGCACTAACTATTCCCTGACTATTTGCCATGTGCAGAAGCAAGCACTGACTACTCCCTGACTATCTCCCACGTGCAGAAGTAACCACAGACAATGATGCATACATTCAATTAACATTTTATTAACAAGCATCATAAAAGCTCATACACTTTCATCAAAATATTTCCAATAGCTTCATGAATGATTTCCACTTGCACAAAGACATGCCTAAAATTTCATGTCTTGGTCTCCCTCTGTCGTGGTGGCTTCCAACATATGGCACCACCAGCAGTACAGAAGGTTTGCCATGAGCAGGTTTCAGATCAGGTATTACACACGTGGAATGTAGAAATTTAGAAATCATGTTGTAAATGACAAAATGAGCAAACAAATATTCCTCCTTTAGTGTATTTTGGGGCACTAGGTGACCTCACAACTTGACACCTGAAATTCTAAAATATGTCAAAGGTACCTTGAATGTGCATTAAGTCCAATTATTTCTAAAACATGAAAACACTTTCCCATCACTGTCTAAATATAAAAAAACATTGCTCAATCATGCAAAGAAAATGCAGTTTCATAAAGACATTTTGGAAAACACCTGGTCTTAAAGAAATGACAAATACTCATAATATACTGTATCATTATGCTAATAAATTGTCAATGTCAGTGAAATTTTGATCTGGCAAGAATACACTGCATGGTATATGTATAATAAGTTGCTAACAATGTCCCAAAATGATATAATTTTATAGTGCATAGATTACAACAATGTCAGGTTAGGTTATCTCAAGTGTAGCTGTGTCGGTTTGATCAGTCCTGTAACAGTCCACCGTCTCAGAACTATATCTGCATTGTGTCTCATGAGCCATGTATCAGTCAGGTGTCTCATCAGTCCTGTATCAGTCAGGTGTCTGATCAGCCCTGTATCAGCAGTGTCACATCAGCCCTGTATCAGTCAGATGTCTCATCAGCCCTGTATCAGCCAGGTTTCTCCTCAGCCCTGTATCAGTCAGATGTCTCATCGGCCCTGTATCAGTCAGGTGTCTCCTCAGCCCTGTATCAGTCAGATGTCTCATCAGCCCTGTATCAGCCAGGTTTCTCATCAGCCCTGAATCAGTCAGGTGTCTCATCAGTCCTGTATCAGTCAGGTGTCTCATCAGTCCTGTGTCAGCAGTGTCTCATCAGCCCTAAATCCATCAGGTGTCTCATCAGTCCTGTATCAGCCAGGGGTCCCATCAGTCCTGTGTCAGCATAGTGTCTCATCAGCCCTGAATCAATCAGGTGTCTCATCAGTCCTGTATCAGCCAGGTGTCTCATCAGTCCTGTATCAGTCAGGTGTCTCCTCAGTCCTGAGTCAGCATAGTGTCTCATCAGTCCTGTGTCAGCATAGTGTCTCATCAGTCCTGTATCAGCCAGGTGTCTCATCAGTCCTGAGTCAGCATAGTGTCTCATCAGTTCTGTATCAGCATAGTGTCTCATCAGTCCTGTATCAGCCAGGGGTCTCCTCAGCCCTGTATCAGTCAGATGTCTCATCAGCCCTGTATCAGCCAGGTTTCTCCTCAGCCCTGTATCAGTCAGATGTCTCATCGGCCCTGTATCAGTCAGGTGTCTCCTCAGCCCTGTATCAGTCAGATGTCTCATCAGCCCTGTATCAGCCAGGTTTCTCATCAGCCCTGAATCAGTCAGGTGTCTCATCAGTCCTGTATCAGTCAGGTGTCTCATCAGTCCTGTGTCAGCAGTGTCTCATCAGCCCTAAATCCATCAGGTGTCTCATCAGTCCTGTATCAGCCAGGGGTCCCATCAGTCCTGTGTCAGCATAGTGTCTCATCAGCCCTGAATCAGTCAGGTGTCTCATCAGTCCTGTATCAGCCAGGTGTCTCATCAGTCCTGTATCAGTCAGGTGTCTCCTCAGTCCTGTATCAGCATAGTGTCTCATCAGTCCTGTATCAGCCAGGTGTCTCATCAGTCCTGTGTCAGCATAGTGTCTCATCAGTCCTGTATCAGTCAGGTGTCTCATCAGTCCTGTGTCAGCATAGTGTCTCATCAGTTCTGTATCAGTCCTGTGTCATCATAGTGTCTCATCAGTGATAATATAACATAATAATTTCCTGCCAAGGTCAGCTTGATAGGGCACAAACACCATGATAATGTATGTGCTAGTTACATCAGATCTCCAGATCCACTTTCTTGCTCCTCGTCGGAGGACATTCATCTCTGTACACTATTCATGGAAGCTCAACAAGCCCAGGACTTCCTGCTAAGCATGTGACCCGATGAAAAATGTTATGACTTGATGACAATTTCCAACATTCTACATGTCCTAATAATCACTTTTTTGTACACATAATATATATATTTCAGTTTGAGATTCTTCATTGTAAGAAGAATTCCTGCTTTCATTTTGCAACTGACCTATTTTTCAGGATGTGGCCTTTACAGTTACAATAACAACTATTGGAGCAGGAATGGATGAGTTAGCAATGTGACAATGTGCAGCATGCTGCAAGCTGACATGGGTACAAACAAAGCTCACCATGTCAGCAATCGGAAAAACCAGCAAACAGAAGACCATTTCAGTCAAAAAATGTTAACATGGATCAAAACAGGTAAAACTGATTAATGTTAAAGTAAGGCATATCATACATTTTGAGCTAGATTTGTAAAAGTCATAAAGCCTCCTTGTATATGGGGACATACACTGATGACTGACCGGAATGTTTTGTGATTGAGCAGGCTGACAAGTTGTGACACGACATATACTCATGAGAAGTGCCTCACACTTCTGCTGAACAAGTTTCAGGCGTCTCATGTTTCCTTAACCTCAGTGAAACATCCACCTGAAGTCATGTGGCAATTAGTATGATGAACATGTCAGTATTTCTTTACCAACAACCTCACTTGTAACCACTTGATCAAGCCCTTACGGTGTACTCGTTTCGCCTACACACTAAATAAGGCAAATGTGGTGGCCCTTAGACCAACACTCAAACAGTTACTCTAAAAATAGTGATCCTTAGAAACTGAAACAGCAAAATGGCCTTTAAAATATATACATATAACTTATACAGTTTGCCAAACCCAAATCTAAACCCTGTACATCTATCAGCATCCCACTGTAGGGCAGGTTCACCACATTCCTTCATTCTAGGTCAGTTTGAGGAATTTAAATGTAGGTTAGTCCATGAATATTTCCAAAAAAGTCATATGTACAGTTTAATATAATCTAATGTTGCGCAATACAAATGTTACAACAATCACATGTCTGTTTAAACTTTCCTTCGAAGGCAAACAAATCCATAATACCAACATTAAACCGTGGAGTGTGTACAACACTGCCCTTGGTGAATCCACACACCTGATGCTCCTCTACTTAACAGCCCCACCGGCTTGACTATACGACTGTTTATCACTAGCAACTTAAAACAGGAACTCAAAAATATACTAATGTTATTTCATTTGGATATGTTGCACCCTCTATTCCCCAGACAACATACAGGACACACATCATCATATCCATCACCTTACTCGGCGTACGCAAAACAATCACAAAATAAACTGTACACTTCTTATGCAAAATGGGAACCATCAGACGTTTGAGGCTGGACACAGAGAGAAGAATATGTCCCTGAAACACAACCACTGACATGGAACATGCCCACCGACATGACATGGAACATGCCCACTGACATGACATGGAACATGCCAGCCAACATGACATGGCACATGTCCACCAACATGACATGGGACATGCCCACCCAAATGCCATGGAACATGTCCACCCACATGACAGGGAACAGGCCCACCGACATGACATTGAACATGCCCATCGACATGACATGGAACATGCCCACCTACATGACATGGAACAGGCCCACCGACATGACATGGAACATGCCCACCCACATGTCAGGGAACATGCCCACCCACATGACATGGAACATGCCAGCCGACATGACATCGAACATGCCCACCGACATGACAAGGAACATGCCCACCCACATGACAGGCAACATGCCCACCAACATGACATGGAACATGTCCATCGATATGACAGGGAACATGCCCACTGACATGACAAGGAACATGCCCACCGACATGACAGGGAACATGCCCACCCACATGACATGGAACATGTCCATCGATATGACAGGGAACATGCCCACTGACATGACATGGAACATGCCCACCGACATGACAGGCAACATGCCCACCGATTTGACAGGAAACATGCCCATGCCTTAATCATACCAACTAGTAAATATTTCACTGTGATAAGTCAAATTATTTTTTTATAACTCTATTAAGAATCTTGCAATTCCATTGGTTAATCCATACCAAGTGACAAAACAATACATTTCAATGTAGACACCAAAATCCACACTGACCTCGCATATCGACTCATTACATGATCAGTATTGACCTGTCTGCTAGAAAACAAGACGTTATCTGGTACCAACATTTTATGGTATGCAGTTAAGTTACAGTAATGAAACAGGACATATGAAAACATTATAGTGAATATCGGTTTAACAAAACTAATGATTACTCTTGATGAGGTCAATATGTGAAAACAAGGACCAGAGGACATGACCCCTTTGGCAGTCTGGCTGGACCTCAGGGGTCGGGTCCTCGTGTCGTTGTTTTTGCATTTTGACCTCGTCAAGAGTAATTATTTGTATAGTATCCTCATGGTCAGCATCTGTGAGCAGCCTCAAACAATCTGGGCACTTGACAGGACGGGAGATACATTACAAAGAACACCCAGCATTGATTAAACATACTGGCTTGTGCTTAAAGAAAGGAAAGGCTGTCAAGACAGATGGCTTCAACTAAGCTGTCATATCTGTCAAGCAACAATCTGTAAATCATGAAATTCATGTGTCATCAAATTCATGTGAGTGACAATCCTAAGTCTAATATGTGACATCAACTTAATGTGAGTAGCTCTATACTTGAAAGATAGAAAACACTATCTGAATAATTAGTAAACTTAACTTCTGCAGCTTATTCCATGAAGTCAATAACAGGAAGTACCATTCGAGGCATATTCAGATGAGACAGGCTTGGTCAACCAATGAACATTTCAGGTCTTGGTAGACGAGTTAGCATAATTGTTTGAATGTAAATAAGCAATGTTATATATTCATTAAGCCTCACCACTGGTGCTGGACACTATGTGGATGATCAGCAGATGTAACTGGCACTGGTAATACTGTGTCTAGAGTTGCATTACATTGTTATTGGCAATATATATAAGTACATACATAATGATCTGTATGTGCAGTCCTCCTGACATGACGATATACTTCAGTATGTCCAGATAATAAAGGTTTCACTTTAATAATGCAAGTGAGGAGCACTCTTATTTATCAGATGACCAAAATGTGCATCAATTTCATGACTTACAGTATATCCCAGAGGTTCTTAGTAGTATATCTCCAACACATGTTATCTGTGAGTATAAAATGTTAAAATGTGACTATCGTTTTAACAGTCGGCCATCATAAAGATCATGTTCATCATCTGAGCTGTAGTCATGATATTCCTTTGTACTGTAGTTGTTCTTCTTGCCAAACAAATTATAGTCATCGTCACCTTCCTCCTCCCCGTTCAGGCGATGGAAGCCGATGTTGTCATACTTCTTGTTCTTCCCCGTCCTCAAACAGATGACGACAGTGATGGCAACGATGGTGACGAAGCCGATGACACCTGGAAATACACATTGTTGTAGTATGCAGGGGGAACTACAACAGAAATAGGGTCACACTGACCCTGTTAGCCTTGAGAGTGATACGGACAGACAGGAAATTGCATACAGTGTCAGTTCACTTACAAATGTAACATACAGGAATGTGTGTCATGCTAGTCCTATTACACCAATGGTCAGGTCCTATACTTGAGAAAGCAAGTGTTCATTACAGTTGGAATGACACCTCCCAAATCTCTCACCTGCTGCAACAACAAGAAGTGTCTTGGATGTTGGCTTCGACAGGATAATCCTGGCATCTTTTCCTTGAGAACTACTCCCCACTGTGATACTCTGTAACATAATAAATCAGACAATTGAGCATCCCTCCATCTGTGGGTCAATTCCACCAAGGAGGGGTGAAATACAAAGTTCCATATGTTTTGTAGAATGTTCCTATTCGGAATATTCTATAAGTAATACGTTACCACTGTTAAACCGAGGCTGTTGTCCCCCACAACTGCTCTTATAGCGAAATCTTCCACAGAGATCTCAATCACCTCATGCAGCACGTGCGTAGCCACCTAGCTGCCATGTAACACCCTTCACTCTTGTCTCTTGCGAGAGCAAGTACTCAGGGGACGGACGAGCGGGCAGCAGCCCAGTGGTAATGTATTACTTATAGAATATTCCGAATAGGAAAATTCTACAAATTACATTTAATTACATTATTACCACTGTTATACCGAGGCTGACTACCACAGTAGGTGGTGGGGAGCACCTACAACCCGAAACCTGACTGCTCGTGTTTCTTCCGACCAGCGGAAGTATACAACAAGGCGGAAGCACTCGATGCGTATGCTCCCAGCTTGGCGTTACCATATAGGGATACCAAAGCACTGTCAAGTGCATACCCCAAGGCTCAATTGTTATTGCCAAACGATTGGTGACTCCAAACAGCCCCACTGGATAGGTATTTCATCGCCGCAGCGGATGAGAACACAGTATCCGTGTGAGCTGAATCTTAGATCAGGTTAAACAGTCGAAAAGAGGGAAATTAATTTCATTCGGACCGTATATCCCAAGAACAAACCTACTTAAGCGTATTTAATAGGCGCGTGACCTAAATTCAATATTTGAAAGCATGCATTACAAGGTTGCAATTCACGACAGACAATTAAGTACATAATTGTCAATTCAAAATAAAGAAACACACAGAAAGCCGCACTCACCAGTGGATGAGTGCGCTGGCTTGTGGGACCCCCACTCCCGTACCCACGGCTGTGGCAACGTTGGAGTAGACCCAGATTGACCACCGTGCAAGGTCTGAAGCCTGAGGAGTTCGGAATTGCGCCGGGCACACCCCTTAGATGACCGCTTGTGCCGCAATCAGCGGCCCAAGACGGTGCACACCCTCCACGTCTTCATCAGAGACCTTTCTGAGGTAATGATTGGCAAAAACTGAGTCAGAACGCCAGTAACAACCCTGCAATATTCTGTGAACAGATATATTGGAGTGTAGGGCAAATGTTGCCGCTAGCGCCCTAATCTCGTGTGGGTTTGACCCCGCAACCGGTAACCCCCGAGGTACGCCAGATTGATGACAGAACGAAGCCATAACGCAATCGAGTTGCGAGTTATGTCAGCAGTCCGATTAGGGTTACACGATATGAACAGACGGTCACGCCCTTGTCTAAGTTCATTCGAAGCCTTAAGATAAAACATAAGGGCCCTAACCTGACACAGCGATCTGTCCTCGGTATCAGCAGGATGTAAGATTTCTTTGAGGGATCTTACAGTGAATTCTCTCTCCGTTTGGCCAAATTTCTGATTCTATCGAATCTTACTTTGGTGACATCAAGTGCGTGTATTTCCGACACTCGTGCCGCCGTGGCAAAGGAGAGGAGAAATGCTGTTTTCCAAGTCACATGCCAGACCGAAGCACTACCCAAGGGTTTATACGGAGCCTCCATAAGTGATTTCACCACTAAGGAGAGATCCCAGGCCGGTGCCCGAAGGCGGCCCTTTTTAAGATTTTGCTGTTTGAAACCCTTGATAATACCCCGAATCACCGGCTCTTTTGAGAGACTGGTACCCATAGCAACGTCCCGTACCGTAGCAACGGACGAGACATAGTTGGCAATGGAACCCCCGGAGAGTTTCCGGGTCTCTCGTAACGAGCAATATCCTGCACAGATACCTAACTGGCGAATGAATGTGATGTTTACAACACCACTTCGTGAAAATAGCCCAACGTGCATTATACACCTCCTGGAGAGAATCACGATGCATACTAACGTATGCCCGAGACGCCCGACAAGAAAAACCTTTACTCCTCAGACGCTCGGTGACAACATCCATGCGTGCAGATTGAACTGCCCTGCGTTTGGATGAAGCTGACGGGTGTGAGGGTCGTTTAGGAGATCCGGTCTCACAGGCAGTGAAAGTGGCGTGACCTGGGCCAGCAAGTCGGGGTACCACGATCTGTTCTGAACAGGCCACATGGGCGTGATCAGTAACATTCGACAGCGAACTCCTCAGATCCGGCTTAGAATGAGTGGTATTTACGCCGTCGGCGGGTAAGCATAAGCGTCCATGCCCGTCCAGACTTACGCAAGAGCATTGTGATCGATGGCCCTCGGGTCCGGGACTGGTGATACAAACAAAGGGAGTTGATTGTTGAACCGTGTTGCGAACAGGTCGACCATCGGACGACCCAAACGTTTGCACAGCAACTGAAACACTACTGGGTTTAGCATCCACTCCGTGGGTCTCGGATCCCGAGGCCTCGATAGAGCGTCGGCCAGTACGTTCCGCACACCTGGGATGTGACGGGCGCGTACCTGGCACGGGACACTGTCCACCAGAGCGTAAAACTCGAACATGAGATCGAGTAGCGAGTGACTGGGTTCCCCCCAGTTTGTTCACATAGGACACTACCGTCGTGTTGTCGGTCGCCAGCATGAGCTGGGCGTCAACGAGACGATGCTTCCAGTGATTGACTGCGTTTATCATTGCCTTGAACTCGAGGCAATTGATGTGAAGACCTAGTTCGTCTACGCACCACAGCCCCGAGCTCACCTCCCCCTCTAGATGGGCGCCCCAGCCCACTAGAGAGGCGTCTGTATACAGGTTCAACGTGGCCCGGAAGGGCCGCATAGAGACTCCTGATAAGACGTTTCAAGGGACCGTCTACCACTCCAGATGCGGCCGGAGCCGATCCGGGAGGGCGACGGTCGCACTGTTCTCCTCCTGTGCGAACAACTGGATAAGAAACCGTTGCAGCGGGCGGAGTTGGAGAGGACCCCGATCGGTGCAGTCCTGGGCTGACGCAAAAGTAAACAGTCTGTTGCACCGCTAAGACTTTGGCAATCATCACCTGAATCTTGTGCCACCGGTCTGGGGGGACAAAGAGGCGATGGGTCACCGTGTCGAACCGACCTCCGATGAACTTCAAGTTCTGTGAGGGGGTAACTCGCTCTTGGGGAGATTGATAATCCACCCCAATTGCTCCAAGAGCCGAAGTGCGAAATCGAGTTGGTGTGACAGGGTGTCCGTCATTCGTTTGGCCACTAGGTACGGGAAGTACCTGACACACCTCCTGTGGAGGAACCCCACTATTGGGGTGGTCAACCGGGTGAACAGCCAGGGAGCGGAAGAAAGGCCGAATGGGAGAACAACCCACTCGTAGTGCCTGCCTTGAAAGACAAACCTGAGATACTTGTGATGGTCCCAGTGAATCGGAACATGCAGATAAGCATCCTTCAGGTCGATTGAAGCGAACCAGTTGGCCGGCATGATCAGATCTTTCAGGTCCGCCAAGGTCAACATTCTGAACTTGGGCGGCTTGTGCAGGTAAAGGATTTCGTTGAAGGATTTCAGATTGTGAATCATTCTGAGTTCGGCACTGTCCTTCTTGGGAACGAGAAATATCCTGGAGTAAAACCCTGGTGTTATTTCTGGTAGAGCTAACTCCCGTACCGCCCTCTTCTCCACCAACCTGCCGATGGCATCGGCGAGGATGGGAAGATTGGCTTCCGAATAGAAACCTTCCAACGGGGCGAAAGTGAGCAGCGGATCCGCTTTGAGATCTAGCCGATAGCCGTACCAGATCGTGTTGACCACCCAGGGGTCGTTGAACACTTGTTCCCAATTCTCCCAATAAGTCTGGAGTCTGGCTCCGACAGGGGAAGGGAAGGGAGGCCTGACAGGCTGCGGCAGGCGCAACTGTCCAGGGCTGAATGACTCGGGTTCGCCGACGGGCCAACCGAAGCTGGCGTTGTCGGCAAACGAACCTTGCAAGCGAGAGTCATTTGGAGGAGCCTCAGTGCCCCTTCTTCCCCGATAGGGCGGCATGTTGCCCTTACCGGGGCCCTCAGGGCGGGACCTCTTCCCAGAGGAAGAAGACACCGACCCCTTGGACTTCCCGGCCGCAGCATCCTGAGGGGCACTCTGTTTAGGGGCGCCAACCAGGCGTCTGTGCAGAGACCCAACCAGATCCAACGTATGAACAGATGAAGCAGACTGCTGTTCTTTTAGAACACCAGGGATCCGATTATTAAACAGGGTCTGCGCAGGCAAAGGCTGCGAAAGTAACACCTCTTGGTTGGCGGCGTCCAACCCAGAGGCGGCAAGGTACACTTGCCGCCTCAAGAAATGGCACGTGCCGGAAAGAAAGGCCAAAGCCCCGGCAACGTACTCAAGGGTTGCATTCAAACCGATTAAACAGTTATAAATGCGCTGGTCTCGGTCCGTGGGGGAACCTTTGACCAGACTGGCCGCCGCCGCCAAGTAGGTGTCGCCATGTGACATAGCGAGCATGGAGTGCCGAGAGAGGGTGTCCATTTGCTGTAAAGTCGCTTGAGTGACTGTAGCAGCAGGTGGGGCACGGACACCCAACCTCTCCACATGGGCCTCCGCGGTGGGACCTACCTCGGGGAAGGCCAGGTCATGCACCGGGACTGAACCCTTTCTCCACGACGGAGGAGGTAACGGGAGTCCCCGACCGGAGGCCGCCGCGAAGGCTTTCTCCAAAGACGGCTTGATCCCGCGCAACAAAGTTGAAGCAGAAAAGCCTTGTCGGCGGACTCATCAAAAACCTTGGAGGAACCCACCGAGCTGTGGATTCCCCGGGGTACCGGCTGGGGCCGTGGCATGTCCTCAAAGAGGTCATACACCATGGCCACACGGTCCTTAGTCGATAACGGGAGTATCGGCTCGGGGGAAGGACCGGTGACTACAGTAGCCGCCGCCGTACCCGTGGACCCCACGTCAGAACCCGCAGCCACCGAAGGGGCCGGGGACGGAACAACCAGGGCCTTATCCTGAGATAAGGCCGCCAGTTTGGAGTCCACCAGTTTAGACAACAAAGCCGCGACGGAAGCACCGGACAGCCCAAGGGCCGCCAAGGGATCCGCCGCCGAGGAGGTAGTGCCCGCAATGGGCGCCCGACTGGACGAAAGCCTCTGACAGGCGCTGCAGCGCCTGGTAACAGGAGTAGTCGGGGTGCTGGACAAATCCATCTCTATGTCAGACATTGTTCTTTGAACAAAAAGCAAAACATGGTTACAACACACACACCAAACATATTCACAAACGTAGATTTTCCAAAGAAAAACACAGCGAAATACATAAAATACATGTATTATAGATATACATATATATATTAATAGGTGATGCAAAAAACACCCCACCCCGTTATTAGCGAAAAAAGGCGGGAAAATTTTCTAAGCGCTGTATAACAAACGCCCCGTAAATTACAGTTTACTTAGGACTAAGAAACAGTAATAAATATCACCAAGGATAGTAGGAGGCTGGTAGAACGCAGAGCAGTCGTTATATACGTCTTGCGAAGGCAATTAAAGAGACAAGAGTGAAAGGTGTCACATGGCAGCTAGGTGGCTACGCACTTGCTGCATGAGGTGATTGAGATCTCTGTGGAAGATTTCGCTATAAGAGCAGTTGTGGGGGACAACAGCCTCGGTATAACAGTGGTAACGTATTACTTAATGTAATTTCTGCCAATTAGTAATTAGTTATAATCTCCATGGTGTCCATTTTGTTCAGTGTAACAGACAACAGAAAAAGAGATGAATCATCATGTTTTAACCCATAAAATTGGGACTGGCAACTTTTGACAAGGGCTGGTAAGAATTTCAAACAGCCAGTCCTGTGGTCTGGGGAAATATATTTCACACTGCAACACTGACAAATACAGCACCACACTCAACAGTACATGGTCTCACATGAGTTAAACAGGAGTGATGATATGCTTTGTGAGTGATGGTGTCAGCTATATTCCAGCTAAATCCTGGTGACCTGTACATCCACAGTGAACCAGACAAGCAGCAGCAGAGTTCCAAGCGTATGATGGTGCACAGTCAGCACAGTATCACACTCCCACGAATGTTATCAGTTCTTACAACAAGCATTGCATGGACCCATTCTCCCCAGGAGTCTCACAAAGACGAAAACAAGCCTTGCACATGAATACCTGTACTTTAAACTTTACCATCTTTTGTTGTGGGAATTCCGGACTGAAGGTCTTCAGGGTGTATTTGCCAGGGGCCAGGTACATGTGGAAGTGGCCTTGAGGGTCGGCGAGAGTCTGGAATGTGCCCGAGTCCTCCACGTAAATGATGACGCCCCCCACACTGTTACTGGACTGCTTGCTGACCACTGAGCCGGACACACCGTTGTGGGACTGCAGCAGGGTATCAGACATCATCATTAATGGTGGAGCTAGTTTAAACCATTTAATCCTTTCATGTTATATCTCTAAACCAGCACCTAACTTGCGGGATGCAGACTTCAGTGAAGGTGCAGACTTCAGACCTACTGGTATTCTTTGTAAATTTGCAACTTTTAAAGAGACTGATATTTTGTAGAATGTATATGACTGTAGATAATAGTTACACATAAGCCAAGCACAACAGCCCCTTCCACTGTCACATCTGTCACAAACTATGTCTTGTCCATGACACCAAGGCATCAACTAGCTATCCCCACCCTGATATCTAGGTGCTATCCCAACTCTTGAATCTAGGTGTTATCTCCACCCTGATATCTAGGTGCTATCCCCACCCTGATATCTAGGTGCTATCCCCAACCTTGATATCTAAGTGCTGTCCCAACCGTGATATCTAGGTGCTATCCCAACCCTTGATATCAAGGTGCTTTCAACACCCTTGATATCTAGGTGCTATCCCAACCCTTGATATCAAGGTGCTTTCAACACCCTTGATATCTAGGTGCTATCCCAACCCTTGATATCTAGGTGCTATACCCAACCTTGATATCTAAGTGCTGTTCCAACCGTGATATCTAGGTGCTATCCCAACCCTTGATATCAAGGTGCTTTCAACACCCTTGATATCTAGGTGCTATCCAAACCCTTGATATCTAGGTGCTATCCCCACCCTGATATCTAGCTGCTATCCCAACCCTTGATATCAAGGTGCTTTCAACACCCTTGATATCTAGGTGCTATCCCAACCCTTGATATCTAGGTGCTATACCCAACCTTGATATCTAAGTGCTGTTCCAACCGTGATATCTAGGTGCTATCCCAACCCTTGATATCAAGGTGCTTTCAACACCCTTGATATCTAGGTGCTATCCCAACCCTTGATATCTAGGTGCTATCCCCACCCTGATATCTAGGTGCTATCCCAACCCTTGATTTCTAGGTGCTATCCCCACCCTGATATCTAGGTACTATCCCAACCCTTGACATCTAGGTGCTATCCCAACCCTGATATCTAGGTGCTGTCCCGACCCTTCATATCTAGGAGCTATCCCAACCCTTGATGTCTAGGTGCTTGCCCAACACCCTGATATCTAGGTGCTATCCCAACCCTTGATATCTAGGTGCCATCCCCACCCTTATATCTAGGTGCTATCAACACCCTTGATGTCTAGGTGCTATCCTCACCCTGATATCTAGGTGCTATCCCCACCCTGTTATCTTAGGTGCTATCCCAACCCTGATATCTAGGTGCTATCCCCACCCTGATATCTAGGTGCTATCCCAACCCTTGATATCAAGGTGCTTTCAACACCCTTGATATCTAGGTGCTATCCCAACCCTTGATATCTAGGTGCTATACCCAACCTTGATATCTAAGTGCTGTTCCAACCGTGATATCTAGGTGCTATCCCAACCCTTGATATCAAGGTGCTTTCAACACCCTTGATATCTAGGTGCTATCCCAACCCTTGATATCTAGGTGCTATCCCCACCCTGATATCTAGGTGCTATCCCAACCCTTGATTTCTAGGTGCTATCCCCACCCTGATATCTAGGTACTATCCCAACCCTTGACATCTAGGTGCTATCCCAACCCTGATATCTAGGTGCTGTCCCGACCCTTCATATCTAGGAGCTATCCCAACCCTTGATGTCTAGGTGCTTGCCCAACACCCTGATATCTAGGTGCTATCCCAACCCTTGATATCTAGGTGCCATCCCCACCCTTATATCTAGGTGCTATCAACACCCTTGATGTCTAGGTGCTATCCTCACCCTGATATCTAGGTGCTATCCCCACCCTGTTATCTTAGGTGCTATCCCAACCCTGATATCTAGGTGCTATCCCAACCCTGATATCTAGGTGCTATCCCAACCCTTGATATCTAGGTGCTATCCCAACCCTTGATATCTAAGTGCTATCCCAACCCTTGATATCTAGGTGCTTTCCCCACCCTTGATATCTAGGCAGTCACTAACAATTGGTACTCCTGTGTTCTAGGCTACACAGCTACCGATGTTCATATCAGACTCTAGCTATCGATGCTGCTGTTATCTCGGCAGACTTTACATAATAGGGCCTCCATATCTAGGCAGATTCTAGCTTTCCATACTTCTAATATATAGACAGAATCTTGCCTACCAAGCTCCTGGTATCCAGGCAGACTCCAGCTATTCCAACCCCTGGTATCTAGGCATATTTTACCTATCACAGACCCTCATATCTAGGCATACTCTAGCTATCACAGCCCCTATATCTAGGCATAGTCCAGCCATTCAAGCACCTGATATCTAGGCAGACTCTAGCTATCACAGACCCTCATATCTAGGCATACTCCAGCTATCACAGCCCCTATATCTAGGCAAACTCCAGCTATCACAGCCCCTGATATCTAGGCAGACTCTAGCTATCACAGCCCCTACATCTAGGCATACTCCAGCTATTCCAGCACCTGATATCTAGGCAGACTCCAGCGATCACAGCCCCATATATATTGGCAGACTCCAGCCCCTGATATCCAGGCAGACTCCAGCTATTCCATCCCCTGATATCAAGACAGATTCTAGCTATCACAGCACCTGACATCTAGGCAGATTCTAGCAATCGATGCTGCTGCCAGCATAGCTCTCAGAGTGTTGTAGTCTTCTGTCAGACACTCACCTCCTGTATGACAGCAAGAAGGGACTTCCTGTTTGCGTGCCAGAGGTCAATGAGTGAGGAGGACTGTGGATGGATGCAGCAGCCTGTGTAGACAGTGATGGTGGGGATGTGCTGGCTGTCGTAGATGTAGTCCTAGAGGAATGAAAACACTGAGGTCAGCATGTCAATGTCATGTTATATAGTCATCAACAGAAATCAATACCATACATTATAGAGTACACCCACAGTATCCTTTACAATACATTATAGAGTACACCCACAGTAACCTTTACAATACATTATAGAGTACACCCACAGAAATATCTACAATACATTATATAGTACACCCACAGTAACCTCTACAATACATTATAGAGGACACCCACAGAAACCTCTACAATACATTATAGAGTACACCCACAGAAATCTCTACAATACATTATATAGTACACCCACAGTAGCCTTTACAATACATTATAGAGTACACCCACAGAAACCTCTACAATACATTATACAGTACACCCACAGTAGCCTCTACAATACATTATAGAGTACACCAACAGTAACCTCTACAATACATTATAGAGTACACCCACAGTAACCTCTACAATACATTATAGAGTACACCCACAGAAATCTCTACAATACATTATATAGTACACCCACAGTAACCTCTACAATAAATTATAGAGGACACCCACAGAAACCTCTACAATCCATTATAGAGTACACCCACAGTAGCCTTTACAATACATTATAGAGTACACCCACAGTAACCTCTACAATACATTATAGAGTACACCCACAGTAGCCTTTACAATACATTATAGAGTACACCCACAGTAACCTCTACAATACATTATAGAGTACACCCACAGTAACCTTTACAATACATTATAGAGTACACCCACAGAAATCTCTACAATACATTATATAGTACTCCCACTGAAACCTCTACAATACATTATAGAGTACACCCACAGTAGCCTCTACAATACATTATAGAGTACACAAACAGTAACCTCTACAATACATTATAGAGTACACCCACAGTAGCCTCTACAATACATTATAGAGTACACCCACAGTAACCTCTACAATACATGATAGAGTACACTCACAGTAACCTTTACAATACATTATAGAGTACACCCACAGAAATCTCTACAATACATTATATAGTACACCCACAGAAACCTTAACAATACATTATAGAGTACACCCACAGTAACCTTTACAATACATTATAGAGTACACCCACAGAAACCTCTACAATACATTATAGAGTACACCCACAGTAGCCTCTACAATACATTATAGAGTACACCCACAGTAACCTCTACAATACATTATATAGTACACCCACAGTAACCTCTACAATACATTATAGAGTACACCCACAGAAACCTATACAAGACATTATAGAGTACACCCACAGTAGCCTCTACAATACATTATATAGTACACCCACAGAAACCTCTACAATACATTATATAGTACACCCACAGTAACCTCTACAATACATTATAGAGTACACCCACAGAAACCTCTACAATACATTATACAGTACACCCACAGTAGCCTCTACAATACATTATAGAGTACACCCACAGTTACCTCTACAATACCTTATAGAGTACACCCACAGAAACCTATACAAGACATTATAGAGTACACCCACAGTAACCTTTACAATACATTATAGAGTACACCCACAGTAGCCTCTACAATACATTATAGAGTACACCCACAGTAACCTCTACAATACATTATAGAGTACACCCACAGTAACCTCTACAATTCCTTTTTAGAGTACACCCACAGCAACCTATACAAGACATTATATAGTTCACCCACAGTAACCTTTACAATACATTATAGAGTACACCCACAGTAACCTCTACAATACATTATATAGTACACCCACAGAAACCTCTACAAGACATTATAGAGTACACCCACAGTAACCTTTACAATACGGTGAGGTGAAATGGGGTTTAACGTCGCGTCCAAGATTATTGCACTTATATAGCGACGTGCATGTACGTGTGTTGCTGCTTGTACTAGTCCGGACTGATGCCAATTTATAGTGCTAGCTCACTGAGATACCATGCCGCAGTTTAACATGTATATCCCACTCAGACACAGCATACTGACTCAGAGCCGACCAGTAACCTCTACAATACATTATAGAGTACACATACAGTAACCTTTACAATATGTTACAGAGTACACCCACAGTAACCTTTACAATACTGTATATAGTACACCCACAGTAACCTTTACAAGACATCATATAGTACACCCACAGTAACCTTTACAATATGTTACAAAGTACACATACAGTAACCTTCACAGGTTATAGAATACACCCACCGTTACCTTCACAGGTTATAGAGTACACCCACCGTAACCTTCACAGGTTATATAGAATACACCCACCATAACCTTCACAGGTTGAAGAATACACCAATAGTAACCTTCACAGGTTATAGAATACACCCACTGTAACCTTCACAGGTTATATAGAGTACACCCACCGTTACCTTCACAGGTTATATCGAGTACATCCACAGTAACCTTCACAGGTTAAAGAATACACCCACTGTAACCTTCACAGGTTATAGAATACACCCACAGTAACCTTCACAGGTTAAGAATACACCCACCGTAACCTTCACAGGTTATATAGAGGACACCCACAGTAACCTTCACAGGTTAAAGAATACACCCACAGTAACCTTCACAGGTTATAGAATACACCCACAGTAACCTTCACAGGTTATATCGAGTACATCCACAGTAACCTTCACAGGTTAAAGAATACACCCACCGTAACCTTCACAGGTTATAGAATACACCCACAGTAACCTTCACAGGTTAAAGATTACACCCACCGTAACCTTCACAGGTTATAGAATACACCCACCGTTATCTTCACAGGCTATATAGAGGACACCCATCGTAACCTTCACAGGTTATAGTGTACACCCACAGTAACCTTCAAAGGTTATAGAGTACACCCACCGTAACCTTCACAGGTTATAGTATACACCCACCGTAACCTTCACAGGTTATAGAATACATCCACAGTAACCTTCACAGGTTATATAGAGGACACCCACCGTAACCTTCACAGGTTAAAGAGTACTCCCGCAGTAACCTTCACAGGTTATAGAATACACCCACAGTAACATTAACAGGCTATATCGAGTACATCCACCGTAACCTTCACAGGTTATATAGAGGACACCCACCGTAACCTTCACAGGTTAAAGAATACACCCACCGTAACCTTCACAGGTTATAGAATACACCCACCGTTACCTTCACAGGTTATATCGAGTACATCCACAGTCACCTTCACAGGTTTAAGAATACACCCACTGTAACCTTCACAGGTTATAGAATACACCCACAGTAACCTTCACAGGTTAAAGAATACACCCACCGTAACCTTCACAGGTTATATAGAGGACACCCACAGTAACCTTCACAGGTTAAAGAATACACCCACCGTAACCTTAACAGGTTATAGAATACACCCACAGTAACCTTCACAGGTTATATCGAGTACATCCACAGTAACCTTCACAGGTTAAAAAATACACCAAGAGTAACCTTCACAGGTTATAGAATACACCCACAGTAACCTTCACAGGTTATATCGAGTACATCCACAGTAACCTTCACAGGTTAAAGAATACACCCACCGTAACCTTCACAGGTTATAGAATACACCCACAGTAACCTTCACAGGTTAAAGAATACACCCACCGTAACCTTCACAGGTTATAGAATACACCCACCGTTATCTTCACAGGCTATATAGAGGACACCCATCGTACCCTTCACAGGTTATAGAATACATCCACAGTAACCTTCACAGGTTATATAGAGTACACCCACCGTAACCTTCATAGGTTATATAGAGGACACCCACCGTAACCTTCACAGGTTATAGTATATACCCACAGTAACCTTCAAAGGTTATAGAGTACACCCACCGTAACCTTCACAGGTTATAGTATACACCCACCGTAACCTTCACAGGTTATAGAATACATCCACAGTAACCTTAACAGGTTATATAGAGGACACCCACCGTAACCTTCACAGGTTATAGAGTACTCCCACAGTAACCTTCACAGGTTATAGAATACACCCACAGTAACATTCACAGGCTATATCGAGTACATCCACCGTAACCTTCAAAGGTTATATAGAGGACACCCACCGTAACCTTCACAGGTTATATAGAATACACCCACCGTAACCTTCATAGGTTATAGAGTACACCCACAGTCACCTTCTCAGGTTATAGAGTACACGCACAGTAACCTTCACAGGTTATATAGAGTACACAGACTTTAGTCTTATACAAGTACTGTCAAAGCCAGAAGTTCAGTATGTGTATGTGAGGGTAGGGAGCTCACCATGAAACTCCCCGAGTGGTTGTGTTGACTGAAGGCACTGACCATTCCTCCAGGGTAGTGACCTGCAACATTCAACATGTACCTGGACATTTGGCTACCATATACATAAATGTTGCAAAAAGAGCTGGTTGCAACTGTAAAACCTCACATAAAGGCTATTCCGTAGCTTGATGTAGAATACACCCACAGTAACATTCACAGGCTATATAGAGGAAACCCACAGTAACCTTTACAGGTTATAGAATACACCCACAGTAACCTTCACAGGTTATATAGAGTACACCCAACGTAACCTTCACAGGTTATATTGAGTACACCCACCGTTACATTCACAGGTTATATAGAGTACACCCACAGTAACCTTCACAGGTTATATTGAGTACACCCACCGTTACCTTCACAGGTTATATAGAATACACCCACCGTAACCTTCACAGGTTATATTTAGTACACCCACCGTTACCTTCACAGGTTATATAGAATACACCCACCGTAACCTTCACAGGTTATATCGAGTACATCCACCGTAACCTTCACAGGTTATAGAGTACACCCACAGTAACCTTCACAGGTTATAGAATACACCTACCGTAACCTTCACAGATTATAGCGTACACCCACAGTAACCTTCACAGGTTATATAGAGCACACCCACCGTAACCATAACAGGTTATAGAGTACATCCACAGTCACCTTCACAGGTTATAGAATACACCAAAAGTAACCTTCACAGGTTATAGAATACACCCACCGTAACCTTCACAGATTATAGCGTACACCCACCGTAACCTTCACAGGTTATATAGAGGACTACCACCGTAACCTTCACAGGTTATAGAATACACCCACTGTAACCTTCACAGGTTATATTGAGTACATCCACCGTAACCTTCACAGGTTATAGAGTACATCCACAGTAACCTTCACAGGTTATAGAGTACATCCACAGTAACCTTCACAGGTTATATCGAATACATCCACCATAACCTTCACAGGTTATATTCAATGAAATCATGTGAGTAGCAACAGTAACTCAACAACCTAAGTCAGTGAATGTAAGATTAAACACCCTTTCATCACCTGTGCCGGTAGCTCACAGTGGGTTCAAATACTAACACAATATTTGAGGTTGCAGGTTCGATTCATGACATACAATTCTCCCGTAAAAGAAACTGTGACTTTTAACCAATCAAAAAATCAACATAAGATGCATATTAACAGGCTGTTTATAAAATTCAACTGTAAAACTTAGGTCTTAAATTTCAATTGTAAAACCTTTCAGCATGCCTCACTTGAAAGTAGTACCTCTCACAAGGTAGCAAGATTCCTACAATACTATTGGCAAAAGTGGCAGCAGGTTTACAATTACAGGTAAAACTTAGCTTTGGATGAACTAAAGGCAAATATACTTCTTCAGCTTTCGAAGATATGTGTGCAAACATTCATGAATAGCTTCCTGAAGTAATCAACAGTGCTGTGAATGGCGATATAGAACCTACCCTTGGTGCTGCCACAGCCCGCTGCCCCGGACTGGAGCTGGGGGTGGTTGTTCACGTAGGCCGAGGCAAGTTTCTTCAGTGTGGCCTCATCAGCCTTCACAGTCAGAGCTGTACCAACACAATAGGAATGGTTTTCAAACAAAAAACACAAACAACACAATAGCATTGCATTGAAACATGGTGGACCTACCTGTCCTCCTGTCCCAGCTGACTGAAGAAACATGGTGTACCCACCTATCCCAGCAGACTGAAGAAACATGGTGGACCTACCTGTCCCAGCAGACTGAAGAAACATGGTGTACCCGCCTGTCCCAGCAGACTGAAGAAACATGTTGTACCTACCTGTCCAAGCAGACTGAAGAAACATGGTGTACCCACCTGTCCTCCTGTCGCAGCTGACTGAAGAAACATGGTGGACCTACCTGTCCTCCTGTCCTAGCAGACTGAAGAAACATGGTGTACCTACCTGTCCTCCTGTCCCAGCTGACTGAAGAAACATGGTGGACCTACCTGTCCTCCTGTCCCAGCAGACTGAAGAAACATGGTGGACCTACCTGTCCCAGCTGACTGAAGAAACATGGTGGACCTACCTGTCCTCCTGTCCCAGCAGTTTGAAGAAACATGGTGGACCTACCTGTCCTCCTGTCCCAGCAGTTTGAAGAAACATGGTGGACCTACCTGTCCTCCTGTCCCAGCAGACTGAAGAAACATGGTGCACCTACCTGTCCTCCTGTCCCAGCTGACTGAAGAAACATGGTGGACCTACCTGTCCTCCTGTCCCAGCAGACTGAAGAAACATGGTGCACCTACCTGTCCTCCTGTCCCAGCTGACTGAAGAAACATGGTGGACCTACCTGTCCTCCTGTCCCAGCAGACTGAAGAAACATGGTGTACCCACCTGTCCTCCTGTGGCAGCTGACTGAAGAAACATGGTGGACCTACCTGTCCTCCTGTCCCAGCAGACTGAAGAAATATGGTGGACCTACCTGTCCCAGCTGACTGAAGAAATATGGTGGACCTACCTGTTCTCCTGTGAGGGTATGTGACGACCAGGTCTCCGCTCTGTAGGCTGATGGCTGTACACAGATCTGTGCCAGCCATCCATTGGGTGAGGGATGCCACCTCCGGCTCCAGGATATGCCTCAAGTCCGCCTCAATACCTGCACAAACATTGTTCAGCTGTCAAAATGCCCACCAGTGTAAACACACAACCCAAACCCTCTCATGTTACAACACACAACCAATGTCAACCAGTAACACTAGCTCAGTGTATGTACCAGTGTGTAGACAAACCTACCTGGGAAGGCCATGTCCAGGTCCATGTCTCTGCCATTGTTGTGTCCGTGTTTTGACTCACAGCCTTCCTGGGACAATGCCACGCCATCGGGGTTGAGGGATGGCAGGAGGTACAGACGGGTGCTGTCTACAAGCTGCAACACACAACCAGACCAACTTTACTAAGCTGATATCTCTATACCAGGTTCCTGTATGTGATATTTCAATGATCAAGGGGACACAGAATCAACCCTGTCATCCCATATGCACCTTTAATAGGACTGAAGAAACCAAAAAGCAGGATCCGATGAAACACAGGTGTCCAATCAACTAAAACTGAGTAGGAAGGGTCAGAGGGGAATCAGCAGAGGTCATAAAAAATGTAATAAATGACAGGTCCCTAAAAGCCTGCTCTGACATGCAGTGACTGTACGACTCAAAACAAGTTGAAGAACACTAACAATTGGAAGGGTGTGTGTTGCAATACCCACCAGCCATTGCAGATTAACTATAGTTAACTATATTTAGGATGTTCTTTAGTTTTTCGATTTGTTTGATTGTTGTTTAACGCCGCACTCAGCAATATTCCAGCAATATGATGGCGGTCTGTAAAATAATCGAGTCTGGACCAGACAATCCAGTGATTGACATCATGAGCATCGATCCACGCAATTGGAATCGATGACATGCATCAACCAAGTCAGCAAGCCTGACCATCCCATCCCTTTTACGACAAGCATAGTCGCCTTTTATGGCAAGTATGGGTTGCCGAAGATCTATTCTACCCCGGAATCTTCATGGGTGTTCTTTAACTTCCTCTGAGTCATAAAATATTGCCATCACATAAAAATGTAATCCAACTTTCTTCTCTATCACACATGTACTTACATCAGTTATGTAAGAATCTTTCCCATAATTGCGACAGATGTCATCAGCCAGCAGCAGCAGCAGCTCTCTACCCACTGCCTCATTACCATGGATACTGCCCACAAACAAAACCCCTGGGGTGTTGTTCATCCCTGGCTTGTTGAAGTCGGCCATGAGGAGGTCTCGCTTCAGGCTGCTGGTTCCAATACTGCAACAACAACACAGAGAGACATGTACCACACACACACAAAACGTGTCACTGGCAGCCATGAGGAGGTCTCGCTTCAGGCTGCTGGTTCCAATACTGCAACAACAACACAGAGAGACATCTACCATACACACACAACACGTGTCACTGGCATCCATGAGGCGGTCTCGCTTCAGGCTGCTGGTTCTAATACTGCAACAACAACACAGAGAGACATCTACCATACACACACAACACGTGTCACTGGCAGCCATGAGGAGGTCCCGCTTCAGGCTGCTGGTTCCAATACTGCAACAACAACGCAGAGAGACATGTACCATACACACACAACACGTGTCACTGGCATCCAGCTACATGAGCAGCAGTTGTTCTCACCTGTGTATCTTAACAATGTCCTTGCAGGTATTGGTCAGCCCTTGCAGCATGTCCTTGGTTTGTTGATAATTATGATATTCCAGTGAGTCTGCTTCAGGCGTCAACATCATGTTCACCTCACTTGTCAGGTCACTCTCTACGAGGAACTTCTTGTTCAATGACTCATAGCCTGTGGATCATAACAATTCATCACCTTGATGATATGCATTTGTTAGAAGTTGATGGATGACAAAGTTAACACAATAAACATAACAACTCCCAATGTTATATTTGGAAGCCTTCATTCAGGAGGAAGAAGAATGTGCCATCCTCAGAGGTGGTGAACTCCCTGTATGCATTACCTTGTGTCTCCACTTCAGTGGTGTCAGTGCAAACATTACATTGTGTCTCTGCTTCAGTGGTGCCAGTGCAAACATTACCTTGTGTCTCCACTTCAATGGTGTCAGTGCATGTAAACCTTGTGTCTGCTTCAGTGGTGTCAGTGCAAGCATTACCTAGTATCTCTGCTTCAGTGGTGGCAGTGCATGCATTACCTTGTGTCTCTGTTTCAATGGTGTCAGTGCATGCATTACCTTGTGTCTGTTTCAGTGATGTCAGTGCAAGATGCCCTTTTGTCAGATTCAATGGTTTCAGTGCATGCATTACCTTGTGTCTGCTTCAGTGATGTCAGTGCAAGATGGCCTTTTGTCAGATTCAATGGTTTCAGTGCATGCATTACCTTGTGTCTCCACTTCAATGGTGTCAGTGCATGCATAACCTTGTGTCTCTGCTTCAGTGGTGTCAGTGCAAGCATTACCTAGTATCTCTGCTTCAGTGGTGGCAGTGCATGCATTACCTTGTGTCTCTGCTTCAATGGTGTCAGTGCCTGCATTACCTTGTGTCTCTGCTTCAGTGATGTCAGTGCAAGCATTGCCTTTTGTCAGATTCTATGGTTTCAGTGCATGCATTATACCTTGTGTCTCTGCTTCAATGGTTTCAGTGCATGCATTACCTTGTGTCTCTGCTTCAATGGTGTCAGTGCAAGCATTGCCTTGTGTCTGCTTCAGTGGTGTCAGTGCATGCATTACCTTGTCTTTGCTTCAGTGGTGTCAGTGCATGCATTACCTTGTCTCTGCTACAGTGGTGTCAGTGCAAGCATTACCTTGTGGCTGCATCAATGGTGTCAGTGCAAGCATTACCTTGTGTCTGTTTCAGTGGTGTCAGTGCAAGCATTTCCTTGTGTCTGCTCCAATGGTGTCAGTGCCTGCATTACCTTGTGTCTCTGCTTCAGTGATGTCAGTGCAAGCATTGCCTTTTGTCAGTGCATGCATAACCTTGTGTCTCTGCTTCAGTGGTGTCAGTGCAAGCATTACCTAGTATCTCTGCTTCAGTGGTGGCAGTGCATGCATTACCTTGTGTCTCCACTTCAGTGGTGTCAATGCAAGCATTACCTAGTGGCTCTGCTTCAGTGATGTCAGTGCAAGCATTACCCTTTGTCAGCGTCAGTGGTGTCAGTGCATGCATTACCTTGTGTCTCTGCTTCAGTGGTGTCAGTGCAAGCATTACCTTGTGGCTGCATCAATGGTGTCAGTGCAAGCATTACCTTGTGTCTGTTTCAGTGGTGTCAGTGCAAGCATTACCTTGTGTCTGCTCCCATGGTGTCAGTGCAAGCATTACCTTGTGTCTCTGCTCCAATGGTGTCAGTGCAAGCATTACCTTGTGTCTCTGCTTCAATGGTGTAAGTGCAAACATTACCTTGTGTCTGCTTGAGTGGTGTCAGTGCATGCATTACCTTGTCTGTGCTAAAATGGTGTCAGTGCAAGCATTACCTTGTGTTTCTGCTTCAGTGATGTCAGTGCAAGCATTGCCCTTTGTCAGATTCAATGGTGTCAGTGCATGCATTACCTAGTGTATCTGCTTCAATGGTGTGGAAGCCTTCATTCAGGAGGAAGAAGAATGTACCATCCTCAGAGGTGGTGAACTCCCTGTTATCCATCTTGATGACTGCTTCCTTGATGGGGCGGCTGCTGATGTCAGTCACTTGCCCCTGGACACCTGTGTACAGGCAGCAGTCTTGTGAGGGGAACACTAAACTGCAGTGACTGAGTGAATGAGTTACCACTTTACATCATGACAGTATTGCAGTCAGAACACATTTGTTTACCATTAAAGGCCTGTTGAACAAGAACAGTAAAAGAGTTTAGAGTTAAGCACCACTTTCTATATATTTCCATATAAAATGTCCATTTTTGAAAACTAGTGATATGTTTGTTCCATTGCAATAGTTCTCTGACTTCCCTTTGCTCCCTCTATGTCTTGGCATCAAATGAGATAGATATTTATCAAGGTAAGATCAATGTTATATTTAGATATTTCCAAATGATGTATGGAATATATGAAAACAAAGAAGAAATAGTGCTTATCTTTCTTCATGGAGAATATATTAACAACAGTGAAATCTGGGCTACCACATGGGTTACCCCAGCTATGCCACCTGACTTCTGGTCATGGGGACCCCCAGTACCTGGCTCCCTACATGATGTTGCTGAAGGAGTTTTTTGTGAACATAAGCCATTACATAAAAATGCAATGGCAAACTCAATAAAAACATAACATTATGATCAGACTTGTGTGTCAATGACAGGGGAACAATAATTTTCACAATACAAAAAGAGTTATCAGGAGATGACATATTACCATTCTGGTTTAACTCGGAAATAGAGTTTTGGCCATTGGATACATTCAGTTCAGTGGAGCAAAAAATAATGCTCTTCAGTATTTTCAACACCCTAAATCATCAAAAGGCACCAGTTCACCACTAGACTGATCTTTTAGGAAGTTTCATCTAGAAATATTCAATATATAATCAACAACAACAGTTCCTGTGACACCAATATTTTAGTGTATTTTTCAAACAAGTTTGGTTTTCAATATTGTAGTACATGTATGGAATCAAGTCACAAAACGCAACTGCTACAGAAAAGCATGCATTACATTCAAAAGTTGACTTTTATGCAAGCCCCATGCATTTCACAACCAAAGAATGGGTATTAAAACATGTGCGTTAACAGGATTCCATATGCATTGTTTAGCATCGTACTGACAACAACCACTCAGAAAAAACCCATTATACTATATTATAAATATACAACATTACGAAATGCCACGCCTGTTGCAAACAACTTAACGTCCACAGAAACACCATTTGGTGTTTATGGCAACGTTGACAACAGACGAATGCAGTCAGAGAGACCATCCTCGGAGTGGCAGGCCACGCGTAACCAATAATCTACAAGACAACTGGATTATCTTCACAAACTGTACGTCGTCGCCTCAGATGTGAAGGCATTGTCGCCAGAAGACCCGCCAGATGTCCCATTTTGACAGGAAACCACCGTCAAGCATGTCTACAGTGGTGCAGACAGCATCTACGCTGGACGGCAATGCAGTGGGGACAAGTTCTATTCACTGACGAGTTTTGTTTTCACCTCAGCCACGGCGATGGACGGATTCGAGTGTACCAATGTCGAGGTGAACGTTACGTCAATCATTGTGTCTAGAAGAAGATCGGTTTAGGGGCGGCAGCGTTATGGTATGGGGTGGGATTACAGCAAGACAGGGAACCCGTTTGATAGTGGTAGAGGGAAATCTCAATGAACAGCGCTACCGCCACGAGATCATTGGCCCTGTTGTTCTACCGTTTTTGTGTCATCATTGCCCAAGCATAATCTTTCAACATGACAACGCCTGGCCTCATATTGCCCAACTTGTGCAGGATTCTCTTCAACAAAACAACGTGAATGTCATCCCCTGGCCGGCTCGCTCCCCTGATCTCTATCGAGCACATGTCGGATGAGATGGATCGGCACCTTCGACGTCAACCACGTGTTCCACAGACACTCCAGGAACATGCTCCAGCAGATATGGACAGATATCCCACAGGACTTTGAGCGATGCCTGGTCCATTCCATGAGACGAAGATGTGTTGCTTGCATCGCAACCAGAAGTGGACACACACACTTTTGATTTGTAAATTGCCATTTTGGCATGTTCATGTTTTTTTTATGAAATCACGCATTTTCTGAAGTCAGTATGGCAAATTAAACTATTTGAACACTTACAGGAGTCTTTTTATCTGTTGCAAATCGAATTTCAAGATTTGGTGAAAAACATAACTTTGCATCAAATCTTATTCAAAGTCACAGGAACTTTTGTTGTTCAGTATATTTTAGTTCTGCTCCGGAAACGAGCACTTTCATTGTTTTCAGTCCAAGTTGTCATGATGAAAATAAACAAAAAGTAAACAAATAAAACTTCCAAATCGTCAAAAGGCACCAGTTGACCACTAGATTGATGTGTATAGCAAGTTCCATCCACAAAGAGTCATTAGTTTTGGCATTCTTCTCGGGAAACAAGCAATAGCCTCGTTTACAGTTTACGTCCAAATTGTTGTCATGAAAAAAATACAAATAATATAAAAATTAAAAACCCAAAACATCAAAAGGCATGACCTGTATAGGTTTAGGAGTTCTGCTCCAGAAATGGAAAATGGACAGCTGATGAACAGATATGCTGATCGCTATATCCCTCCTGTTTTGAATGAATCACCATCACACATCAGCGGTAGAAAAAGAAATATAAACTATTAATAAATCAAAATTCCATTCTGATGACTTCTATCTACAAAAGAGGTTTGACTTCACTTCTGACACTACTCAGACCTACCCTGTAGGGTTTTAAGTAGAGTGTTCATCAAGGGGTTGAGATTGGACATCCACAGGCTCGGCAGCATGTCTGGAGGGGGGTATTTACAACAGCTGATGTAGGCACACAACTGGAACAGGACAAGAAACTCACGCTGGTATTGCCACCATCATGTCACTTTGAAACTTACTTGTCAGCTTCCTTACTCAAACATGCATCTCTTCCTAGTTAGTTATGCAGTTATTTGGCAGTAAATATCAACTGAATTCTCTATAAAGCATGGAGAGTTGAAGCTAAGGTTTGAATGAACATGAAAATGAATGAAAATATACTGGTTGCTTTACATGTGGCAACTTCACTGCAGAGACATGTAGAGGAAATCTTTTATCATTAGTTTACTGTGTCAACATTTTTGCTTGTCTGGAAGAAAACATGATAAGTTACATATAAAAGTTTGATATATTTTGAGCAATTGTATAAACTATGTTCAATTGGCAGATATACCTCATTGTCATAAGTTTCAATTCCCTCATAAAACATGAACCATTCACTGGTACCATGCAGTGTTGTCTACAGGCATTCATTTACTAACCATAAAAGTGTGATGTTTATCATACGCCCAGTCCATCAGGGGGGCTGCTTTGCCATCAGGGTTGATGTCAGCCCCATGCTTGACTCCCTCCAGGCCTGACCCACTGCAGGTGCCCGACTCGTACATGGCCGTGTTGGCTGCGGCGTAGGTGTGGGCCAGGGTCTGCAGCACTGGGTCGTCCTCCGTCAACGCCGTGTAGACCCCAGATTCTCCCATCACCTCGGAGTTGCGGGGGATGCTGAAACAGCAAGTGGGTGGTGAGTTGGACAAACAGGTGTACAACAAGGGTAAAGGCACTCAGGACCAATACGACAATTGTTGTCTTATGCCACACCCAGCAATGTTACAGCTGTATGACAGTTGTCTGTAAATAATAGTCTGGACCAGACATTCCAGTGATTAATATTATGAGCCTACTATCCATGTCTTTGGGGTATAATGACACACAATCAACAAAGTCACTGCGCTTGACAAATCAATCAGTTAAATTGCCTCTTTCCACCAGTTTGGTCCTGGAATCCTCATGTGGTATGACAGTATGACAGTATGAGTGTCACAGCATGACGGTAAGATGGTATAAGCGCAATCCTCCAAGTCGGACCAACCAAGCCAGTTGCCCTTTACAGGAAGTAAAAGACCTAGAGATCTATTCTAACCAAGGTTGATATCAAAACAGGGAGCAACACATGAGGTGTCTAATTGTCCCTGTTTTATCATTCACAAATATGTCCTTGACCTATCTCAGTCATGTGTACCTGTGTTTCAAGCAAAGCTGATGTTTGAGTCCAGCAAGCTATGGATGAGGTCAGCAGCCTGTGGGTGAGGTCAGCAAGCTCTGGGTATTTCCAGCAAGCTGTGGGTGACGTCAACTAGCTCTGGGTATTACAGCAAGCTATGGGTGAGGCCAACTAGCTCTGGGTATTTCCAGCAAGCTGTGGGTGAGGTCAACTAGCAATAGATATTTCCAGCAAGCTGTGGGTGAGGTCAGCTAGCTCTGGGTATTTCCAGCAAGCTGTGGGTGAGGCCAACTATCTCTTCATATTTCCAGCAAGCTGTGGGTGAGGTCAACTAGCTCTGGGTATTTCCAGCAAGCTATGGGTTGGGTCAACTAGCTCTGGGTATTTCCAGCAAGCTGTGGGTGAGGTCAACTAGCTCTGGGTATTTCCAGCAAGCTGTGGGTGAGGTCAACTAGCTCTGGGTATTTCCAGCAAGCTATGGGTGAGGTCAACTAGCTCTGGGTATTTCCAGCAATCTAAGGGTGAGGTCAACTAGCTCTGGGTATTACAGCAAGCTACGGGTGAGGTCAACAAGCACTGGGTATTTCCAGCAAGCTATGGGTGAGGCCAGCTAGCTCTGGGTATTTCCAGCAAGCTGTGGATGAGGTCAACAAGCACTGGGTATTTCCAGCTAGCTGCGGGTGAGGCCAGCTAGCTCTGGGTATTTCCAGCAAGCTGTGGGTGAGGTCAACCAGCTCTGAGTATTTCCAGCAAGCTATGGGTGAGGTCAACTAGCTCTGGGTATTTCCAGCAATCTAAGGGTGAGGTCAACTAGCTCTGGGTATTTCCAGCAAGCTATGGGTGAGGGCAACAAGCAATGGGTATTTCCAGCAAGCTATGGGTGAGGCCAGCTAGCTCTGGGTATTTCCAGCTAGCTGCGGGTGAGGCCAGCTAGCTCTGGGTATTTCCAGCAAGCTGTGGGTGAGGTCAACTAGCTCTGGGTATTTCCAGCAAGCTATGGGTGAGGTCATCTAGCTCTGGGTATTTCCAGCAAGCTGTGGGTGAGGTCAACTACCTCTAGGTATTTCCAGCAAGCTATGGGTGGGATCAACTAGCTCTGGATATTTCCAGCAAGCTATGGATGGGGTCAACCAGCTCTGGGTATTTCCAGCAAGCTGTTGGTGAGGCCAGCTAGCTCTGGGTATTTCCAGCAAGCAGTGGGTGAGGCCAACTAGCTCTGGGTATTTCCAGCAAGCTATGGGTGGGGTCAACTAGCTCTGGGTATTTCCAGCAAGCTGTGGGTGAGGTAAACTAGCTCTGGGTATTTCCAGCAAGCTATGGGTGAGGTCAACTAGCTCTTGGTATTTCCAGCAAGCTATGGGTGAGGTCAACTAGCTCTGGGTATTACAGCAAGCTTCGGGTGAGGTCAACTAGCTCTGGGTATTTCCAAAAAGCTATGGTTAATTCAACTAGCTCTGAGTATTACAGCAAGCCATGGGTGAGGTCAACAAGCACTGGGTATTTCCAGCAAGCTATGGGTGAGGCCAGCTAGCTCTGGGTATTTCCAGCAAGCTGTGGGTGAGGTCAACAAGCACTGGGTATTTCCAGCTAGCTGTGGGTGAGGCCAGCTAGCTCTGGGTATTTCCAGCAAGCTGTTGGTGAGGCTAACTAGCTCTGGGTATTTCCAGCAAGCTATGGGTGAGGTCAACTAGCTCTGGGTATTTCCAAAAAGCTATGGGTGAGTTCAACTAGCTCTTGGTATTACAGCAAGCTGTGGGTGAGGTCAACTAGCTCTGGGTATTTCCAGCAAGCTATGGGTGAGGTCAACTACCTCTAGGTATTTCCAGCAAGCTATGGGTGGGATCAACTAGCTCTGGATATTTCCAGCAAGCTATGGATGGGGTCAACCAGCTCTGGGTATTTCCAGCAAGCTGTGGGTGAGGTCAACTAGCTCTGGGTATTTCCAGCAAGCTATGGGTGAGGTCAACTAGCTCTGGGTATTTCCAGCAATCTAAGGGTGAGGTCAACTAGCTCTGGGTATTACAGCAAGCTACGGGTGAGGTCAACAAGCACTGGGTATTTCCAGCAAGCTATGGGTGAGGCCAGCTAGCTCTGGGTATTTCCAGCAAGCTGTGGGTGAGGTCAACAAGCACTGGGTAATTCCAGCTAGCTGCGGGTGAGGTCAGCTAGCTCTGGGTATTTCCAGCAAGCTGTGGGTGAGGTCAACTAGCTCTGGGTATTTCCAGCAGGCTATGGGTGAGGTTATCTAGCTCTGGGTATTTCCAGCAAGCTATGGGTGAGGTCAACTACCTCTAGGTATTTCCAGCAAGCTATGGGTGGGATCAACTAGCTCTGGATATTTCCAGCAAGCTATGGATGGGGTCAACCACCTCTGGATATTTCCAGCAAGCTGTTGGTGATGCCAGCTAGCTCTGGGTATTTCCAGCAAGCTGTGGGTGAGGCCAACTAGCTCTGCGTATTTCCAGCAAGCTATGGGTGAGGTCAACTAGCTCTGGGTATTTCCAGCAAGCTGTGGGTGAGGTAAACTAGCTCTGGGTATTTCCAGCAAGCTGTGGGTGAGGCCAACTAGCTCTGGGTATTTCCAGCAAGCTATGGGTGAGGCAAGCTAGCTCTGGGTATTTCCAGCAAGCTGTGGGTGAGGTCAACAAGCACTGGGTATTTCCAGCTAGCTGCGGGTGAGGTCAGCTAGCTCTGGGTATTTCCAGCAAGCTGTGGGTGAGGTCAACTAGCTCTGGGTATTTCCAGCAAGCTGTTGGTGAGGCCAGCTAGCTCTGGGTATTTCCAGCAAGCTGTGGGTGAGGTAAACTAGCTCTGGGTATTTCCAGCAAGCTGTGGGTGAGGTCAACTAGCTCTGGGTATTTCCAGCAAGCTATGGGTGAGGTCAACTAGCTCTTGGTATTTCCAGCAATCTATGGGTGAGGTCAACTAGCTCTGGGTATTTCCAGCAAGCTATGGGTGAGGTCATCTAGCTCTGGGTATTACAGCAAGCTATGGGTGAGGTCAACTAGCTCTGGGTATTTCCAAAAAGCTATGGGTGAGGCCAACTAGCTCTGGGTATTACAGCAAACTATGGGTGAGGTCAACTAGCTCTGGGTATTTCCATCAAGCTATGGGTGAGGTCAACTAGCTCTGGGTATTACAGGAAGCTATGGGTGAGGTCAACTAGCTCTGGGTATTTCCAGCAAGCTGTGGGTGAGGTCAACTACCTCTGGGTATTTCCAGCAAGCTATGAGTTGGGTCAACTAGCTCTGGGTATTTCCAGAAAGCTATGGGTGAGGTCAACTAGCTCTGGGTATTTCCAGCAAGCTGTGGGTGAGGCCAACTAGCTCTGGGTATTTCGTGCAATCTATGGATGAGGTCAACTAGCTCTGGGTATTTCTAGCAAGCTATGGGTGAGGTCAACTAGCTCTTGGTATTTCCAGCAATCTATGGGTGAGGTCAACTAGCTCTGGGTATTTCCAGCAATCTATGGGTGAGGTCAACTAGCTCTGGGTATTACAGCAAGCTATGGGTGAGGTCAACTAGCTCTGGATATTTCCAAAAAGCTATGGGTGTGGTCAACTAGCTCTGGGTATTACAGCAAACTATGGGTGAGGTCAACTAGCTCTGGGTATTTCCAGCAAGCTGTGGGTGAGGTCAACTAGCTCTGGGTATTTCCAGCAAGCTGTGGGTGAGGTCAACTAGCTCTGGGTATTTCCAGCCAGCTATAGGTGAGGTCAACTAGCTCTGGGTATTTCCAGCAAGCTATGGGTGAGGTCAACTAGCTCCGGATATTTCCAGGAAGCTATGGGTGAGGTCAACTAGCTCTGGGTATTTCCAGCAATCTCTGGGTGAGGTCAACTAGCTCTGGGTATTTCCAGCAAGCTGTTGGTGATGCCAGCTAGCTCTGGGTATTTCCAGCAAGCTGTGGGTGAGGTCAACTAGCTCTGGGTATTACAGCAAGCTGTGGGTGACGTCAACTAGCTCTGGGTATTTCCAGCAAGCTATGGGTGAGGTCAACTACCTCTAGGTATTTCCAGCAAGCTATGGGTGGGATCAACTAGCTCTGGGTATTTCCAGCAAGCTATGGATGGGGTCAACCAGGGCTGGGTATTTTCAGTGAGTGATTGAGTTTGATTTTACGCCGCTTTTAGCAATATTCCAGCAATATCACGGCGGGGGACACCAGAAATGGGCTTCACACATTGTACCCATGTCGGGAATCGAACCCGGGTCCTCGGCGTGGCGAGCGAACGCTTTAACCATCAGGCTAACCGACCGCCCCGGGTATTTCAGGGTGGCTGTTGGTGAGGCCAGCTAGCTCGTGGTATTTCCAGCAAGCTGTGGGTGAGGCCAACTAGCTCTGGGTATTTCCAGCAAGCTATGGGTGAGGTCAACTAGCTCTGAGTATTTCCAGCAAGCTATGGGTGAGGTCAACTACCTCTAGGTATTTCCAGCAAGCTATGGGTTGGGTCAACTAGCTCTGGGTATTTCCAGCAAGCTATGGGTGAGGTCAACTAGCTCTGGGTATTTCCAGCAAGCTGTGGGTGAGGCCAACTAGCTCTGGGTATTTCCAGCAATCTATGGGTGAGGTCAACTAGCTCTGGGTATTTCCAGCAAGCTATGGGTGAGGTCAACTAGCTCTGGGTATTACAGCAAGCTTCGGGTGAGGTCAACTAGCTCTGGGTATTTCCAAAAAGCTATGGTTAATTCAACTAGCTCTGAGTATTACAGCAAGCCATGGGTGAGGTCAACAAGCACTGGGTATTTCCAGCAAGCTATGGGTGAGGCCAGCTAGCTCTGGGTATTTCCAGCAAGCTGTGGGTGAGGTCAACAAGCACTGGGTATTTCCAGCTAGCTGCGGGTGAGGCCAGCTAGCTCTGGGTATTTCCAGCAAGCTGTGGGTGAGGCTAACTAGCTCTGGGTATTTCCAGCAAGCTATGGGTGAGGTCAACTAGCTCTGGGTATTTCCAAAAAGCTATGGGTGAGTTCAACTAGCTCTTGGTATTACAGCAAGCTGTGGGTGAGGTCAACTAGCTCTGGGTATTTCCAGCAAGCTATGGGTGAGGTCAACTACCTCTAGGTATTTCCAGCAAGCTATGGGTGGGATCAACTAGCTCTGGATATTTCCAGCAAGCTATGGATGGGGTCAACCAGCTCTGGGTATTTCCAGCAAGCTGTGGGTGAGGTCAACTAGCTCTGGGTATTTCCAGCAAGCTATGGGTGAGGTCAACTAGCTCTGGGTATTTCCAGCAATCTAAGGGTGAGGTCAACTAGCTCTGGGTATTACAGCAAGCTACGGGTGAGGTCAACAAGCACTGGGTATTTCCAGCAAGCTATGGGTGAGGCCAGCTAGCTCTTGGTATTTCCAGCAAGCTGTGGGTGAGGTCAACAAGCACTGGGTAATTCCAGCTAGCTGCGGGTGAGGTCAGCTAGCTCTGGGTATTTCCAGCAAGCTGTGGGTGAGGTCAACTAGCTCTGGGTATTTCCAGCAGGCTATGGGTGAGGTTATCTAGCTCTGGGTATTTCCAGCAAGCTATGGGTGAGGTCAACTACCTCTAGGTATTTCCAGCAAGCTATGGGTGGGATCAACTAGCTCTGGATATTTCCAGCAAGCTATGGATGGGGTGAACCACCTCTGGGTATTTCCAGCAAGCTGTTGGTGATGCCAGCTAGCTCTGGGTATTTCCAGCAAGCTGTGGGTGAGGCCAACTAGCTCTGCGTATTTCCAGCAAGCTATGGGTGAGGTCAACTAGCTCTGGGTATTTCCAGCAAGCTGTGGGTGAGGTAAACTAGCTCTGGGTATTTCCAGCAAGCTGTGGGTGAGGCCAACTAGCTCTGGGTATTTCCAGCAAGCTATGGGTGAGGCCAGCTAGCTCTGGGTATTTCCAGCAAGCTGTGGGTGAGGTCAACAAGCACTGGGTATTTCCAGCTAGCTGCGGGTGAGGTCAGCTAGCTCTGGGTATTTCCAGCAAGCTGTGGGTGAGGTCAACTAGCTCTGGGTATTTCCAGCAAGCTGTTGGTGAGGCCAGCTAGCTCTGGGTATTTCCAGCAAGCTGTGGGTGAGGTAAACTAGCTCTGGGTATTTCCAGCAAGCTGTGGGTGAGGCCAACTAGCTCTGGGTATTTCCAGCAAGCTATGGGTGAGGTCAACTAGCTCTTGGTATTTCCAGCAATCCATGGGTGAGGTCAACCAGCTCTGGGTATTTCCAGCAAGCTTTGGGTGAGGTCATCTAGCTCTGGGTATTACAGCAAGCTATGGGTGAGGTCAACTAGCTCTGGGTATTTCCAGCAATCTATGGGTGAGGTCAACTAGTTCTGGGTATTTCCAGCGAGCTATGCGTGAGGTCAACTAGCTCTGGGTATTTCCAAAAAGCTATGGGTGAGTTCAACTAGCTCTTGGTATTACAGCAAGCTGTGGGTGAGGTCAACTAGCTCTGGGTATTTCCAGCAAGCTATGGGTGAGGTCAACTACCTCTAGGTATTTCCAGCAAGCTATGGGTGGGATCAACTAGCTCTGGATATTTCCAGCAAGCTATGGATGGGGTCAACCAGCTCTGGGTATTTCCAGCAAGCTGTGGGTGAGGTCAACTAGCTCTGGGTATTTCCAGCAAGCTATGGGTGAGGTCAACTAGCTCTGGGTATTTCCAGCAATCTAAGGGTGAGGTCAACTAGCTCTGGGTATTACAGCAAGCTACGGGTGAGGTCAACAAGCACTGGGTATTTCCAGCAAGCTATGGGTGAGGCCAGCTAGCTGTGGGTATTTCCAGCAAGCTGTGGGTGAGGTCAACGAGCACTGGGTAATTCCAGCTAGCTGCGGGTGAGGTCAGCTAGCTCTGGGTATTTCCAGCAAGCTGTGGGTGAGGTCAACTAGCTCTGGGTATTTCCAGCAAGCTATGGGTGAGGTTATCTAGCTCTGGGTATTTCCAGCAAGCTATGGGTGAGGTCAACTACCTCTAGGTATTTCCAGCAAGCTATGGGTGGGATCAACTAGCTCTGGATATTTCCAGCAAGCTATGGATGGGGTCAACCAGCTCTGGGTATTTCCAGCAAGCTGTTGGTGATGCCAGCTAGCTCTGGGTATTTCCAGCAAGCTATGGGTGAGGTCAACTACCTCTAGGTATTTCCAGCAAGCTATGGGTGGGATCAACTAGCTCTGGATATTTCCAGCAAGCTATGGATGGGGTGAACCACCTCTGGGTATTTCCAGCAAGCTGTTGGTGATGCCAGCTAGCTCTGGGTATTTCCAGCAAGCTGCGGGTGAGGCCAACTAGCTCTGCGTATTTCCAGCAAGCTATGGGTGAGGTCAACTAGCTCTGGGTATTTCCAGCAAGCTGTGGGTGAGGTAAACTAGCTCTGGGTATTTCCAGCAAGCTGTGGGTGAGGCCAACTAGCTCTGGGTATTTCCAGCAAGCTATGGGTGAGGCCAGCTAGCTCTGGGTATTTCCAGCAAGCTGTGGGTGAGGTCAACAAGCACTGGGTATTTCCAGCTAGCTGCGGGTGAGGTCAACTAGCTCTGGGTATTTCCAGCAAGCTGTGGGTGAGGTCAACTAGCTCTGGGTATTTCCAGCAAGCTGTTGGTGAGGCCAGCTAGCTCTGGGTATTTCCAGCAAGCTGTGGGTGAGGTAAACTAGCTCTGGGTATTTCCAGCAAGCTGTGGGTGAGGCCAACTAGCTCTGGGTATTTCCAGCAAGCTATGGGTGAGGTCAACTAGCTCTTGGTATTTCCAGCAATCCATGGGTGAGGTCAACCAGCTCTGGGTATTTCCAGCAAGCTATGGGTGAGGTCATCTAGCTCTGGGTATTACAGCAAGCTATGGGTGAGGTCAACTAGCTCTGGGTATTTCCAAAAAGCTATGGGTGAGGCCAACTAGCTCTGGGTATTACAGCAAACTATGGGTGAGGTCAACTAGCTCTGGGTATTTCCATCAAGCTATGGGTGAGGTCAACTAGCTCTGGGTATTACAGGAAGCTATGGGTGAGGTCAACTAGCTCTGGGTATTTCCAGCAAGCTGTGGGTGAGGTCAACTACCTCTGGGTATTTCCAGCAAGCTATGGGTTGGGTCAACTAGCTCTGGGTATTTCCAGAAAGCTATGGGTGAGGTCAACTAGCTCTGGGTATTTCCAGCAAGCTGTGGGTGAGGCCAACTAGCTCTGGGTATTTCGTGCAATCTATGGATGAGGTCAACTAGCTCTGGGTATTTCCAGCAAGCTATGGGTGAGGTCAACTAGCTCTGGGTATTACAGCAAGCTATGGGTGAGGTCAACTAGCTCTGAGTATTTCCAAAAATCTATGGTTAGGTCAACTAGCTCTGGGTATTACAGCAAGCCATGGGTGAGGTCAACAAGCACTGGGTATTTCTAGCAAGCTGTGGGTGAGGCCAGCTATCTCTGGGTATTTCCAGCAAGCTTTGGATGGGGTCAACTGCCTCTAGGTATTTCCAGCAAGCTATGGGTGGGGTCAACTAACTCTGGATATTTCCAGCAAGCTATGGATGGGGTCAATCAGCTCTGGGTATTTCCAGCAAGCTGTGGGTGAGGTCAACTAGCTCTGGGTATTTCCAGCAAGCTGTGGGTGAGGTCAACTAGCTCTGGGTATTTCCAGCAAGCTATGGGTGAGGTCAACTACCTCTAGGTATTTTCAGCAAGCTATGGGTGGGATCAACTAGCTCTGGATATTTCCAGCAAGCTATGGATGGGGTCAACCAGCTCTGGGTATTTCCAGCAAGCTGTGGGTGAGGTCAACTAGCTCTGGGTATTTCCAGCAAGCTATGGGTGAGGTCAACTAGCTCTGGGTATTTCCAGCAATCTAAGGGTGAGGTCAACTAGCTCTGGGTATTACAGCAAGCTACGGGTGAGGTCAACAAGCACTGGGTATTTCCAGCAAGCTATGGGTGAGGCCAGCTAGCTGTGGGTATTTCCAGCAAGCTGTGGGTGAGGTCAACGAGCACTGGGTAATTCCAGCTAGCTGCGGGTGAGGTCAGCTAGCTCTGGGTATTTCCAGCAAGCTGTGGGTGAGGTCAACTAGCTCTGGGTATTTCCAGCAAGCTATGGGTGAGGTTATCTAGCTCTGGGTATTTCCAGCAAGCTATGGGTGAGGTCAACTACCTCTAGGTATTTCCAGCAAGCTATGGGTGGGATCAACTAGCTCTGGATATTTCCAGCAAGCTATGGATGGGGTGAACCACCTCTGGGTATTTCCAGCAAGCTGTTGGTGATGCCAGCTAGCTCTGGGTATTTCCAGCAAGCTGTGGGTGAGGCCAACTAGCTCTGCGTATTTCCAGCAAGCTATGGGTGAGGTCAACTAGCTCTGGGTATTTCCAGCAAGCTGTGGGTGAGGTAAACTAGCTCTGGGTATTTCCAGCAAGCTGTGGGTGAGGCCAACTAGCTCTGGGTATTTCCAGCAAGCTATGGGTGAGGCCAGCTAGCTCTGGGTATTTCCAGCAAGCTGTGGGTGAGGTCAACAAGCACTGGGTATTTCCAGCTAGCTGCGGGTGAGGTAAACTAGCTCTGGGTATTTCCAGCAAGCTGTGGGTGAGGTCAACTAGCTCTGGGTATTTCCAGCAAGCTGTTGGTGAGGCCAACTAGCTCTGGGTATTTCCAGCAAGCTATGGGTGAGGTCATCTAGCTCTGGGTATTACAGCAAGCTATGGGTGAGGTCAACTAGCTCTGGGTATTTCCAAAAAGCTATGGGTGAGGCCAACTAGCTCTGGGTATTACAGCAAACTATGGGTGAGGTCAACTAGCTCTGGGTATTTCCATCAAGCTATGGGTGAGGTCAACTAGCTCTGGGTATTACAGGAAGCTATGGGTGAGGTCAACTAGCTCTGGGTATTTCCAGCAAGCTGTGGGTGAGGTCAACTACCTCTGGGTATTTCCAGCAAGCTATGGGTTGGGTCAACTAGCTCTGGGTATTTCCAGAAAGCTATGGGTGAGGTCAACTAGCTCTGGGTATTTCCAGCAAGCTGTGGGTGAGGCCAACTAGCTCTGGGTATTTCGTGCAATCTATGGATGAGGTCAACTAGCTCTGGGTATTTCCAGCAAGCTATGGGTGAGGTCAACTAGCTCTGGGTATTACAGCAAGCTATGGGTGAGGTCAACTAGCTCTGAGTATTTCCAAAAATCTATGGTTAGGTCAACTAGCTCTGGGTATTACAGCAAGCCATGGTGAGGTCAACAAGCACTGGGTATTTCTAGCAAGCTGTGGGTGAGGCCAGCTATCTCTGGGTATTTCCAGCAAGCTTTGGATGGGGTCAACTGCCTCTAGGTATTTCCAGCAAGCTATGGGTGGGATCAACTAACTCTGGATATTTCCAGCAAGCTATGGATGGGGTCAACCAGCTCTGGGTATTTCCAGCAAGCTATAGGTGAGGTCAACTAGCTCTGGGTATTTCCAGCAAGCTGTGGGTGAGGTCAACTAGCTCTGGGTATTTCCAGCAAGCTATGGGTGAGGTCAACTAGCTCTGGGTATTTTCAGCAATCTAAGGGTGATGTCAACTAGCTCTGGGTATTACAGCAAGCTACGGGTGAGGTCAACAAGCACTGGGTATTTCCAGCAAGCTGTGGGTGAGGCCAGCTAGCTCTGGGTATTTCCAGCAAGCTGTGGGTGAGGTCAACAAGCACTGGGTATTTCCAGCTAGCTGCGGGTGAGGCCAGCTAGCTCTGGGTATTTCCAGCAAGCTGTGGGTGAGGCCAACTAGCTCTGGGTATTTCCAGCAAGCTATGGGTGAGGTAAACTAGCTCTGGGTATTTCCAGCAAGCTGTGGGTGAGGTAAACTAGCTCTGGGTATTTCCAGCAAGCTGTGGGTGAGGCCAACTAGCTCTGGGTATTTCCAGCAAGCTATGGGTGAGGTCAACTAGCTCTGGGTATTTCCAGCAATCTATGGGTGAGGTCAACCAGCTCTGGGTATTTCCAGCAAGCTATGGGTGAGGTCAACTAGCTCTGGGTATTACAGCAAGCTATGGTTGAGGTCAACTAGCTCTGGGTATTTCCAAAAAGCTATGGGTGAGGTCAACTAGCTCTGGGTATTATAGCAAACTATGGGTGAGGTCAACTAGCTCTGGGTATTTCCATCAAGCTGTGGGTGAGGTCAACTAGCTCTGGGTATTTCCAGCAAGCTACGGGTGAGGTCAAGTAGCTCTGGATATTTCCAGGAAGCTATGGGTGAGGTCAACTAGCTCTGGGTATTTCCAGCAATCTATGGGTGAGGTCAACTAGTTCTGGGTATTTCCAGCGAGCTATGCGTGAGGTCAACTAGCTCTGGGTATTTCCAAAAAGCTATGGGTGAGTTCAACTAGCTCTTGGTATTACAGCAAGCTGTGGGTGAGGTCAACTAGCTCTGGGTATTTCCAAAAAGCTATGGGTGAGGTCAACTACCTCTAGGTATTTCCAGCAAGCTATGGGTGGGATCAACTAGCTCTGGATATTTCCAGCAAGCTATGGATGGGGTCAACCAGCTCTGGGTATTTCCAGCAAGCTGTGGGTGAGGTCAACTAGCTCTGGGTATTTCCAGCAAGCTATGGGTGAGGTCAACTAGCTCTGGGTATTTCCAGCAATCTAAGGGTGAGGTCAACTAGCTCTGGGTATTACAGCAAGCTACGGGTGAGGTCAACAAGCACTGGGTATTTCCAGCAAGCTATGGGTGAGGCCAGCTAGCTGTGGGTATTTCCAGCAAGCTGTGGGTGAGGTCAACGAGCACTGGGTAATTCCAGCTAGCTGCGGGTGAGGTCAGCTAGCTCTGGGTATTTCCAGCAAGCTGTGGGTGAGGTCAACTAGCTCTGGGTATTTCCAGCAAGCTATGGGTGAGGTTATCTAGCTCTGGGTATTTCCAGCAAGCTATGGGTGAGGTCAACTACCTCTAGGTATTTCCAGCAAGCTATGGGTGGGATCAACTAGCAATAGATATTTCCAGCAAGCTATGGATGGGGTGAACCACCTCTGGGTATTTCCAGCAAGCTGTTGGTGATGCCAGCTAGCTCTGGGTATTTCCAGCAAGCTGTGGGTGAGGCCAACTAGCTCTGCGTATTTCCAGCAAGCTATGGGTGAGGTCAACTAGCTCTGGGTATTTCCAGCAAGCTGTGGGTGAGGTAAACTAGCTCTGGGTATTTCCAGCAAGCTGTGGGTGAGGCCAACTAGCTCTGGGTATTTCCAGCAAGCTATGGGTGAGGCCAGCTAGCTCTGGGTATTTCCAGCAAGCTGTGGGTGAGGTCAACAAGCACTGGGTATTTCCAGCTAGCTGCGGGTGAGGTCAGCTAGCTCTGGGTATTTCCAGCAAGCTGTGGGTGAGGTCAACTAGCTCTGGGTATTTCCAGCAAGCTGTTGGTGAGGCCAGCTAGCTCTGGGTATTTCCAGCAAGCTGTGGGTGAGGTAAACTAGCTCTGGGTATTTCCAGCAAGCTGTGGGTGAGGCCAACTAGCTCTGGGTATTTCCAGCAAGCTATGGGTGAGGTCAACTAGCTCTTGGTATTTCCAGCAATCTATGGGTGAGGTCAACCAGCTCTGGGTATTTCCAGCAAGCTATGGGTGAGGTCATCTAGCTCTGGGTATTACAGCAAGCTATGGGTGAGGTCAACTAGCTCTGGGTATTTCCAAAAAGCTATGGATGAGGCCAACTAGCTCTGGGTATTACAGCAAACTATGGGTGAGGTCAACTAGCTCTGGGTATTTCCAGCAATCTAAGGGTGAGGTCAACTAGCTCTGGGTATTTCCAGCAAGCTGTGGGTGAGGTCAACTAGCTCTGGGTATTTTCAGCAAGCTATAGGTGAGGTCAACTAGCTCTGGGTATTTCCAGCAAGCTACGGGTGAGGTCAACTAGCTCTGGATATTTCCAGGAAGCTATGGGTGAGGTCAACCAGCTCTGGGTATTTCCAGCAATCTATGGGTGAGGTCAACTAGCTCTTGGTATTTCCAGCAAGCTATGGGTGAGGTCAACTAGCTCTGGGTATTTCCAAAAAGCTATGAGTGAGTTCAACTAGCTCTTGGTATTACAGCAAGCTGTTGGTGAGGTCAACTAGCTCTGGGTATTTCCAGCAAGCTATGGGTGAGGTCAACTACCTCTAGGTATTTCCAGCAAGCTATGGGTGGGATCAACTAGCTCTGGATATTTCCAGCAAGCTATGGATGGGGTCAACCAGCTCTGGGTATTTCCAGCAAGCTGTTGGTGAGGCCAGCTAGCTCTGGGTATTTCCAGCAAGCTGTTGGTGAGGCCAACTAGCTCTGGGTATTTCCAGCAAGCTGTGGGTGAGGTCAACTAGCTCTGGGTATTTCCAGCAAGCTGTGGGTGAGGTCAACTAGCTCTGGGTATTTCCAGCAAGCTGTGGGTGAGGCCAACTAGCTCTGGGTATTTCCAGCAAGCTATGGGTGAGGTCAACTAGCTCTTGGTATTTCCAAAAAGCTATGGGTGAGGTCAACTAGCTCTGGGTATTACAGCAAGCTATGGGTGAGGTCAACTAGCTCTGGGTATTTCCAGCAAGCTATGGGTGAGGCCAACTAGCTCTGGGTATTTCCAGCAATCCTTGGGTATGTCTAACAAGCTGTAGATGTAGCCATCAATCCTTAGGTATGTCTAACAAGCTGTAGATGTAGTCAGCAATCCTCAGGTATGTCTAACAAGCTGTAGATGAAGCCAGCAATCCTTAGGTACATCTAACAAGCTGTAGATGTAGCCAGCAATACTAAGGTACATCTAACAAGCTGTAGATGTAGCCAGCAATCCTTAGGTATGTCTAACAAGCTGTATATGTAGCCAGCAATCCTTGGGTATGTCTAACAAGCTGTAGATGTAGCCATCAATGCTTAGGTATGTTTAACAAGCTGTAGCTATAGCCAGCAATCCTTAGGTATGTCTAACAAGCTGTAGATGTCGTCAGCAATCCTTAGGTATGTCTAACAAGCTGTAGTGGAGCCAGCAAGCCTAGCAATGACTACCAAGCAGTGGGTATAACCAATACTTACACCATGTACATCCCTCCACCCTCCAGGGCAAGCACAAACTCAAACTGGTGCAAGTCAAACTGACTCTTCAGGGCAGCAACAATTGTGTCCTGAAACAGAGAAGAGGCACAATGATGAGTCCACATACAAATACTCACAACTGGAAGTCTATTACACACCATAATGCTTCCTATCCCCATACTGTTGCTCCATACTTACATTGTTTTTGACGAGATCTGCAAATCTGTGTCCAGTGTAGTGTTCACCTCCACAGTCACCAGGAACAGCCTTGCTAGAGCCCTCTATGTTGATCTGTGGGATGATGTGGATGTGACTGTGTTCGATCAGCTTCACACAGTGGGGGTGTTTCTGGTTGTAGCCTGGCAGAATGGAGGCAACATGGTCAGGGCTCACACAGACAGGCAGCCAGTACTCAACAGGCAATTACGTTCAGTGGAGTAGGCTAATTCTTCATAAACATGTTTTCTACAAGAGCCCACTATGGCTTCCTGGATCATCTACCTACAGAGTGTCATATGGATCTGTCATACTCCCACAATTGATACCCCTACCTTTAACCAAATGTCTGCCGGCCTACCCATTGATGTCCCTACCTTTACCCAGATGTCTGCCGGCCTACCCATTGATGCCCCTACCTTTACCCAAATGTCTGCCTGCCTGCCTACCATTGATGATCCTACCTTTACCCAAATGTCTGCCTGCCTGCCTACCCATTGATGTCCCTACCTTTACCCAGATGTCTGCCGGCCTACCCATTGATGCCCCTACCTTTACCCAAATGTCTGCCTGCCTGCCTACCATTGATGATCCTACCTTTACCCAAATGTCTGCCTGCCTGCCTACCATTGATGTCCCTACCTTTACCCAAATGTCTGCCTGCCTGCCTGTCTACCATTGATGTCCCTACCTTTACCCAAATGTCTGCCTGCCTACCATTGATGTCCCTACCTTTAAAGAGATGTCTGCAGGCCTACCATTGACGTCCCTACCTTTACCAAAATGTCTGCTGGCCTACCATTGATGATCCTACCTTTAAAGAGATGTATGCCCGCCTACCAATGATGTCCCTACCTTTACCAAAATGTCTGCCAGCCTACCATTGATGTCCCTACCTTTAACCAGATGTCTGCCAGCCTACCATTGATGTCCCTACCTTTACCCAAATGTCTGCCAGCCTACCATTGATGTCCCTACCTTTAACCAGATGTCTGCCAGCCTACCATTGATGTCCCTACCTTTACCCAAATGTCTGCCTGCCTACCATTGATGTCCCTACCTTTACCAAAATGTCTGCCTGCCTACCATTGATGATCCTACCTTTAACCAGATGTCTGCCAACCTGCTACTGATGCCCCTAACTTTAATCAGATGTCTGCCAGATTATCACTGATGCCCCTACCTTTAATCAGATGTCTGGCAAGCCTCATCAGGAGCTCTGTGCTGACCGGGTCATCGCCGTTCAACCCGCCTATCAGTAGCACATGGGCTTTGTTCTCTTCATGCTGGTCCGTGTCTGAGGACATGTGAATGGCAGCAACAGACTTCCCCTTGCGGTTCATGTGCAGAGTGTCGGAGGTCACAAATGCCGGGTTCAGGCGGGCGAGCTGGTTGACCTCCTCCTGGATACCATGTGTTGTCAGGTATGACATACTCTCTAAGTTTTCAGGGATGTCAAAGTCAAATGACTGTGACCAACGCTGTCCGTTTCTGAGCTTCAGTGTCAAATTGACAAGTACAGCAGTGCCATCTGTCACCCGAACTGTCACTGACTGGGAGAGGTACCTGAAACATACAGAGCACATCAATGGGGTGTCTCATGGATTCACCAGCTAAAAAGTTCAAGGCATTTGTCCGAAACAGACTTTGCCTTTTCAGACAGCTGTTGCATGTAATGGCATCTCGTAGAATGGTCCAGTGGGTTGAGATTGCCTGATTTGGTGACAACCAAACATAACTTTCGGTTCTCTAAAGAGACCTAGGTTAAATGCTTTTAGGAGACCCAGTAAATGAGAACCTAAACCAAAAAGCTGGTAATCCTTACTTCAAAACTATGCATGCCATCCCTGCTTGTAAAGACAGAGGTATGCTCTCCAAAAACACCCTTGCATAATGGCCTGAATGGAACAGTTTAGAGCCATGGTGGATGCCAGCACCCGGATCTCATGGGGGTTGTTGGACCTCCAACCCTGCTGCATTATAGGTCTGTAGGATTGTGAACCTCATCTAATCCTGGTCCTCCATCGCTAGGATGGAATGGAAGTGTGGTATAGTTGACCAGGCTGGCTGGGTTGCTGATTTTGGGCGATAAACTCCCAGTAGAGACCAAGATGGATGACCTTCTAGAGTATTGTTGCCACTGGACTTACATCACATTAAAAAAAAAGGAGCTTGCTAACTTTGGCTGTAGTAGTTGGCTGTGGTGGTTGTAGTTGAAAGCACTCTGGAGGCTGGGGTTCAGTCTCGATAGTGCATTGGCAAGAACATTCCTGCACATGTCGTTTGACCTGTTTCTACCTTTTTTTTAAGTTCCTCAAATGGTGATGGTTGATTAGAAAAAAAAGAAATTTATTAAGGGTAAGTTCCTCAAATGGTGATGGTTGATTAGAAAAAAAAGAAATTTATTAAGGGTAAATAATTGCATAAAGCTGACTCCAGAAAAACAGTAACATTTGTTAACTTTGTAAAATTACATAATTGTAGATCTATATGTGTGTTGGATATTGGACATACAAACATCTACTTACCGTCTGTATTATCTGTTCTAACTAGGACTAAATGTGTGTTGGATACAGGACATACTGACCCCTGCTTGCTGGCTGTGATGTACCTGTCCTGGCTAGGACTAAATGTGTGTTGGATATAGGAGATACTGACCCAGGCTTGCTGGCTGTGATGTATCTGTCCTGGCTAGGACTAAATGTATGTTGGATATAGGACATACTGACCTCTGCTTGCTGGCTGTGATGTACCTGTCCTGGCTAGGACTAAATGTGTGTTGGATATAGGAGATACTGACCCAGGCTTGCTGGCTGTGATGTATCTGTCCTGGCTAGGACTAAATGTGTGTTGGATACAGGACATACTGACCCCTGCTTGCTGGCTGTGATGTACCTGTCCTGGCTAGGACTAAATGTGTGTTGGATATAGGAGATACTGACCCAGGCTTGCTGGCTGTGATGTATCTGTCCTGGCTAGGACTAAATGTGTGTTGGATACAGGACATACTGACCCCTGCTTGCTGGCTGTGATGTACCTGTCCTGGCTAGGACTAAATGTGTGTTGGATATAGGAGATACTGACCCAGGCTTGCTGGCTGTGATGTACCTGTCATGGCTAGGACTATATGTGTGTTGGATATAGGACATAACGACCCCTGCTTGCTGGCTGTGATGTATCTGTCCTAGCTAGGACTATATGTGTGTTGGATATAGGACATACTGACCCCTGCTTGCTGGCTGTGATGTATCTGTTCTTGCTAGGACTAAATGTGTGTTGGATATAGGACATACTGACCCCTGCTTGCTTGCTGAGATGTACCTGTCCTGGCTAGAACTATATGTGTGTTGGATATAGGAAATACCCCTGTTTGCTGGCTGTGATGTACCTGTCCTGGCTAGGACTAAATGTGTGTTGGATATAGGACATACTGACCCCTGCTTGCTGGCTGTGATGTACCTGTCCTTGCTAGAACTATATGTGTGTTGGATATAGGAAATACCCCTGCTTGCTGGCTGTGATGTACCTGTCCTGGCTAGGACTAAATGTGTGTTGGATATAGGACATACTGATCCCTGCTTGCTGGCTGTGATGTATCTGTCCTGGCTAGGACTATACGTGTGTTGGATATAGGAGATACTGGCCCAGGCTAGCTGGCTGTGATGTACCTGTCCTGGCTAGGACTAAATGTGTGTTGGATAAAGGACATACTGACCCCTGCTTGCTGGCTGTGATGTATTTTTCACAGCTAGGACTATATGTATGTTGGATATAGGACATACTGACCCCTGCTTGCTGGCTGTGATGGTGTACTGCCCGGGTGCCAGTAGTCTCCAGTAGTCTCCGGCCTGGGCGGAGGTGATGGTGTGGTTGATGCCCTCCACCTGGATGGTGGCGTTGGCGACAGGATGCTGGCTGTCCTCCTCCAGGACAAAGCCTCTCACACCTTTGTGAACCTGAACAGCATTAACAGTTGAAGTCAGATGTCACAGGCAAAAGCTCCAAAAACATGAGTTACCAGATTTTCAGAATAAAGCACTGAGACAATTACACTACATACCTATTATCTCCATTCTTATCCATTCAAAGAATGTGAATCCCCTCAACATTAGGTGAATCCCCTCAACATAAGGTGAATCTCCTCAACATAAGGTAATCCCCTCAACATAAAGTAATCCCTTAAACATAAGGTAATCCCCTCAACATAAAGTAATCCCTTAAACATAAGGTAATCCCCTCAACATAAAGTAATCCCATAAACATAAGGTAATCCCCTCAACATAAGGTGATCCCCTCAACATAAGGTGAATCCCCTCAACATAAGGTGAATCCCCTCAACATAAGGTGAATCCCCTCAACATAAGGTAATCCCTTAAACATAAGGTAATCACCTCAACATAAAGTAATCCCCTCAACATAAGGTAATCCCCTCAACATAAGGTAATCCCCTCAACATAAGGTAATCCCCTCATCATAAGGTGAATCCCCTCAACATAAGGCGAATCCCCTCAACATAAGGTAATCCCCTCAACATAAGGTAATCCCCTCAACATAAGGCGAATCCCCTCAACATAAGGTAATCCCCTCAACATAAGGTAATCCCCTCAACATAAGGTGAATCCCCTCAACATAAGGTAATCCCCTCAACATAAAGTAATCCCCTCAACATAAAGTAAACATAAGGTAATCCCTTCAACATAAGGTAATCCCCTCAACATAAGGTGAATCCCCTCAACATAAGTTAATCCCCTCAACATAAAGTAATCCCCTCAACATAAAGTAAACATAAGGTAATCCCCTCAACATAAGGTAATCCCCTCAACATAAGGTGAATCCCCTCAACATAAGGGGAAGCAGATGCCCTGGAACCAGTAGTTTGATGTACCATGACAGTTTAACTTATGTTGGTTATCCTTCACAAAACCAATAAGCAGCTTTATGTGGCCAGGGCCTCATACCCATTCGTATATTAACACTGAGTCAAACATCATGTCAGCAATGAAGTATGCAAATGTAAAAGCAGGGTTAGAATTTAATTTTTTTAGGCACAAGCAAATTTTTGCTTGTGGTTTTAAAAGTTACAAGCAAAATAAAAAAATCAACAAGCAATTATTTTTCTCAACTCAAAACTTCAAAATAAATATCACAAGATTGCATGATCATGATTTATGCTGCATATAAATAATGGCTGATTATGCATGTTATGACATTCAGATAACAAAGTAATTACATTACTCTCCTAAAACATTTATCAAAGAAATTATCTGCATGTTTGTAAAACATCTTTGCTACCACATATTATACACCATTTGAAGGTCCAATCCTATTGTTTATAAATATGAAAGTTATATTTATCACATTATTTAAATAATACATTTACAACTTGATTAAGTTCGTTGTAAATAAAAAAATGTGAGCTTTCATAACGTCTAGATTAATGACCAACGGAAGCGCAAAATAGATAGAATCTATAAGATTTCATAAAAAACAATTGTTTACGCAATTGGAAAAAATATTTTAAAAAGAATTATAAATAAATTTAGTATCTGTCATCACCCCTTTCCCGATAACAGTGGCTATCCGCTCAGTAACATGAAGAAATACCTCCGTTTTCGAATAACACGTTCGTCGAAGACTGCCATATGACACATCGATAGAAAGCTTCTGTAAAATTGGTTTCTAATGACGCTCTCCTTGCCGAAGTCTGCTACAAGGTTTGTGTCTGAGCACGTGACCTAAGTCAGCCAATCAAATTACATCTACTTTATTACTTTGTATAACATATTTAAAGATTTGCTTGAAACGTCTTTACATTGCTCTTTGACATGTTCGATGTGGACCCGTTGTTGAAGAGTGTTGTCGAGATATAATTTTCAAAAACGTTGCGGGAAATAGTGAATAGTTTTTTAATTTATCAATAAAAAATGATAAATTGAAATGGAATACGTATTTCAGACATTGTGAAATTAATAAATGAATGATATGACAGGTAGGTTAATAAAATTATATATTATTTTGACGTGACTACGGCTTGAACGGTCTACCAGCCTACGGGGTGTCGTCTGGGGATTCGAGGATGTTATGTCATCTAAAAAACGAATGACATAGACATACGTCATTTGCATAATATTAATCTCCGTGATATATGTTCATTGGTCAAAAAGAGCTCGGAATAGTCCGCGTTCACCAAAGTTGAATGGAAAGAAAGGCAGTAAAAGCAGGGGTCCGGGAAACCGTCATATGCGCCGGACATGTCCGATTGGGAATCTCAAATGTCCGTTTTAAAATATTGCTTACCGGACATTTTAAAAAGTATTGTCCGGACATTCTTAAATTTTGACCGGACATGATCAACAGTTAGGACTGAGCAGTTTCTGTCTGCAGTTGCAACACAATGAAGATTAACTACACTGACAAGCTTTGTTTGTTTTGATTGCTGAAAATACATCGTACCTACATGATAGTCCAATCGGTCAATCACTGTAATAGGCAATAAACTGAGTTGACGCTGATTAATCGAGGATTAATTACTGAGAACATCTTGTTAATTTGAGTGAAAGGTGTTTACAACTGTACATTAATACCTTGCATCATCGATGTACCTCATTATCCTCACAATGCTACGATACGTAACCTCAGACAAGAAGCGAAAGCATGACGACAGCCAGTCGACCGGATCTGCCAAACCCTCAAAGTCTGGACGATCATTTTGTAAGTCGTGGCTAACGACTTTCACTTGGTTGACATACAATGAGGATTTGCAGATTTTATTGTTTTCAGTAGCTAGTCGTATATTGAATCTTGATTGACCGCCATTTTGCCATCTCGGACGATCGATATCCAATTTTTTTATGGTCAATAATTAAGTACAGATGAAAAAAGTATACAAATAACTATTGCTATCAACGATATTTTAGTGTTTGTGATTAAATTATCTGTCTTGTTTTTAAAAATATCTTTAGTTTAAAAAAAACCTTTTCCCTTGAGGTCACGTGATAACCAAATATGGGATAATAGTCTCGATCCAAATGTTACAACGCGTACACTTGAGCAGACTCATGAATATAACTCATGAATATTAATTAGACCGTTCACTACGTTAACAGATCGTTATTAAAACAGAAACAAACGTATGTTTTCCATGTAAATCTAAAATGATATTATTTGTTATTAATTGTCCGGTGAATTAAACAATTTAAATTGAAACAATTCATAATTCATCATATTATGAATACGTAAACTTGTAATGTGTGTGAAAAGTCGTACTAAAATACGCTATTTGAAGGGGGCGTGGCCTAAATGCAAATGTCCGATTGGGATTTTAAATTTTCCGGACCCCTGAGTAAAAGTTTTTCCCGGGAAACGCGAATGGGGAGGTAACTCTAAACAATCGAGGAAAATCTTTGCGAAATTAAAAGTTATCACAGTGAATTTAGAAATCTAGGTATTTCTCAACAAATTTTGAAACAGAAAAAAGCAAGACACATAATATTGACTTTATTTTGATTTATAGACGCAAAATCATAAATTAAGACGCGTCCCTTAATTTCTAACCCTGATAAGCCAACCCACTTCCTGGACTGCTGGTTGGAAAGTTAGAATGGATGAACCTCAAGAGTTAATGAAAAGTCATGAATAACTCTTGCTATGAGATGGACTTAATGTGAACTGTGAACACTTGAGGCAAAAGACCCAACTGCAGTGTGTTTGTTCTGTGAAGCAGCTACCTGTCCCATGTAGACCAGCAGGGGGAACTTGTTGTTGGCCCAGTACTTGGGCAGCTCAGATCCTATGGGGAACTTGGTACATCCTAACTCAAGCGTGATCTCAAAACAGTTGGTGTGGAGGTAGTTCCAGTCCTGCATCCCACCTGAAACACAACATCCTGGTCACATCCCTCCTAAAACACAACATCCTGGTCACATCCCTCCTGATACACAACATCCTGGTCACATACCACCCGATACACAACATCCTGGTCACATCCCTCCTGATACACAACATCCTGGTCACATCCCATCCTATACGCAACATTCTGGTCACATCCCATATCATACCCAACATCCTGGTCACATCCCTCCTGATACACAACATCCTGGTCACATCCCTCCTAAAACACAACATCCTGGTCACATCCCTCCTGATACACAACATCCTGGTCACATACCACCCGATACACAACATTGTGGTCACATCCCACCCTATACACAACATCCGGTCACATCCCTCCTAAAACACAACATCCTGGTCACATCCCATCCTATACACAACATCCTGGTCACATACCACCCGATACACAACATTGTGGTCACATCCCACCCTATACACAACATCCGGTCACATCCCACATCATACACAACATCCTGGTCACATCCCATCCTATACAGAACATCCTGGTCTCATCCCATCCTATACGCAACATTCTGGTCACATGCCATATCATACCCAACATCCTGGTCACATCCCTCCTGATACACAACATCCTGGTCACATACCACCCGATACACAACATTGTGGTCACAACCCACCCTATACACAACATCCGGTCACATCCCACATCATACACAACATCCTGGTCACATCCCATCCTATACAGAACATCCTGGTCACATCCCACCCTATACACAACATTCTGGTCACATCCCACATCATACACAACATCCTGGTCAAATCCCACCCTATACACAACATCCTGGTCACATCCCATCCTATACCCAACATCCTGGTCACATCCCATCCTATACACAACATCCTGGTCACATCCCACATCATACCTAACATCCTGGTCACATCCTACCCAATACACAACATCCTGGTCACATCCCTCCTGATTCACAACATCCTGGTCACATCCCATCCTATAGAGAACATCCTGGTCACATCCCACCCTATACACAACATTCTGGTCACATCCCACATCATACACAACATCCTGGTCAAATCCCACCCTATACACAACATCCTGGTCACATCCCATCCTATACCCAACATCCTGGTCACATCCCATCCTATACACAACATCCTGGTCACATCCCACATCATACCCAACATCCTGGTCACATCCCACCCAATACACAACATCCTGGTCACATCCCACCTGATTCTTAACATCCTGGTCACATCCCATCCTATACACAACATTCTGGTCACATCCCACCTGATACACAACATCCTGGTCACATACCACCCGATACACAACATCGAGGTCACATCCCACCTGATACATAACATCCTGGTCACATCCCATCCTATACACAACATTCTGGTCACATCCCATATCATACCCAACATCCTGGTCACATCCCTCCTGATACACAACATCCTGGTCACATACCACCCGATACACAACATCGTGGTCACATCCCACCTGATACACAACAACCTGATCCCATCCCATCCTATACACAACATTCTGGTCACATCCCACCTGATACCAAACATCCTGGTCACATCCCACCTGATACATAACATCCTGGTCACATCCCATCCTATACACAACATTCTGGTCACATCCCATCCTATACACAACATCCTGGTCACATCCCATCCTATACACAACATCCTGGTCACATCCCACATCATACCCAACATCCTGGTCACATACAACCCAATACACAACATCCTGGTCACATCCCACCCAATACACAACATCCTGGTCACATCCCACCCGATACACAACATTCTGGTCACATCCCACCCGATACATAACATCCTGGTCACATCCCATCCTATACACAACATTCTGGTCACATCCCACCCGATACATAACATCCTGGTCACATCCCATCCTATACACAACATCCTGGTCACATCCCATCCTATACACAACATCCTGGTCACATCCCATCCTATACACAACATTCTGGTCACATCCCACCCGATACCAAACATCCTGGTCACATCCCATCCTATACACAACATTCTGGTCACATCCCACCCGATACCAAACATCCTGGTCACATCCCATCCTATACACAACATTCTGGTCACATCCCTCCTGATACACAACATCCTGGTCACATCCCATATCATACCAAAGATCCTGGTCACATCCCTCCTGATACACAACATCCTGATCACATCCCACCCGATACACAACATCCTGGTCACATCCCATCCTATACGCAACATTCTGGTCACATCCCATATCATACCCAACACCCTGGTCACATCCCTCCTGATACACAACATCCTGGTCACATACCACCCGATACACAACATTGTGGTCACAACCCACCCTATACACAACATCCGGTCACATCCCACATCATACACAACATCCTGGTCACATCCCATCCTATACAGAACATCCTGGTCACATCCCACCCTATACACAACATTCTGGTCACATCCCACATCATACACAACATCCTGGTCAAATCCCACCCTATACACAACATCCTGGTCACATCCCATCCTATACCCAACATCCTGGTCACATCCCATCCTATACACAACATCCTGGTCACATCCCACATCATACCTAACATCCTGGTCACATCCCACCCAATACACAACATCCTGGTCACATCCCTCCTGATTCACAACATCCTGGTCACATCCCATCCTATAGAGAACATCCTGGTCACATCCCACCCTATACACAACATTCTGGTCACATCCCACATCATACACAACATCCTGGTCAAATCCCACCCTATACACAACATCCTGGTCACATCCCATCCTATACCCAACATCCTGGTCACATCCCATCCTATACACAACATCCTGGTCACATCCCACATCATACCCAACATCCTGGTCACATCCCACCCAATACACAACATCCTGGTCACATCCCTCCTGATTCTTAACATCCTGGTCACATCCCATCCTATACACAACATTCTGGTCACATCCCACCTGATACACAACATCCTGGTCACATACCACCCGATACACAACATCGAGGTCACATCCCACCTGATACATAACATCCTGGTCACATCCCATCCTATACACAACATTCTGGTCACATCCCATATCATACCCAACATCCTGGTCACATCCCTCCTGATACACAACATCCTGGTCACATACCACCCGATACACAACATCGTGGTCACATCCCACCTGATACACAACAACCTGATCCCATCCCATCCTATACACAACATTCTGGTCACATCCCACCTGATACCAAACATCCTGGTCACATCCCACCTGATACATAACATCCTGGTCACATCCCATCCTATACACAACATTCTGGTCACATCCCATCCTATACACAACATCCTGGTCACATCCCATCCTATACACAACATCCTGGTCACATCCCACATCATACCCAACATCCTGGTCACATACAACCCAATACACAACATCCTGGTCACATCCCACCCAATACACAACATCCTGGTCACATCCCACCCGATACACAACATTCTGGTCACATCCCACCCGATACATAACATCCTGGTCACATCCCATCCTATACACAACATTCTGGTCACATCCCACCCGATACATAACATCCTGGTCACATCCCATCCTATACACAACATCCTGGTCACATCCCATCCTATACACAACATCCTGGTCACATCCCATCCTATACACAACATTCTGGTCACATCCCACCCGATACCAAACATCCTGGTCACATCCCATCCTATACACAACATTCTGGTCACATCCCACCCGATACCAAACATCCTGGTCACATCCCATCCTATACACAACATTCTGGTCACATCCCTCCTGATACACAACATCCTGGTCACATCCCATATCATACCAAAGATCCTGGTCACATCCCTCCTGATACACAACATCCTGATCACATCCCACCCGATACACAACATCCTGGTCACATCCCATCCTATACGCAACATTCTGGTCACATCCCATATCATACCCAACATCCTGGTCACATCCCTCCTGATACACAACATCCTGGTCACATACCACCCGATACACAACATTGTGGTCACATCCCACCCTATACACAACATCCTGGTCACATCCCACATCATACCCAACATCCTGGTCACATCCCTCCTGATACACAACATCCGGTCACATCCCTCCTAAAACAGAACATCCTGGTCACATCCCTCCTGATACACAACATCCTGGTCACATCCCTCCTGATACACAACATCCTGGTCACATCCCATCCTATACGCAACATTCTGGTCACATCCCATATCATACCCAACATCCTGGTCACATCCCTCCTGATACACAACATCCTGGTCACATACCACCCGATACACAACATTGTGGTCACATCCCACCCTATAGACAACATCCGGTCACATTCCACATCATACCCAGCATCCTGGTCACATCCCATCCTATACAGAACATCCTGGTCACATCCCACCCTATACACAACATTCTGGTCACATCCCACATCATACACAACATCCTGGTCACATCCCACCCTATACACAACATTCTGGTCACATCCCACATCATACACAACATCCTGGTCACATCCCACATCATACCCAACATCCTGGTCACATCCCTCCTGATACACAACATCCTGGTCACATCCCACCCAATACACAACATCCTGGTCACATCCCTCCTGATTCACAACATTCTGGTCACATCCCACCCGATACACAACATCCTGGTCACATCCCTCCTGATTCACAACATCCTGGTCACATCCCATCCTATACACAACATTCTGGTCACATCCCACCTGATACACAACATCCTGGTCACATACCACCCGATACACAACATCGAGGTCACATCCCACCTGATACATAACATCCTGGTCACATCCCTCCTGAAACACAACATCCTGGTCACCTCCTGATTCACAACATTCTGGTCACATCCCTCCTAAAACACAACATCCTGGTCACATCCCTCCTGATACACAACATCCTGGTCTCATCTCATCCTATACACAACATCCTGGTCACATCCCACCTGATACATAACATCCTGGTCACATCCCATCCTATACACAACATTCTGGTCACATCCCATCCTATACACAACATTCTGGTCACATCCCACATCATACACAACATCCTGGTCAAATCCCACCCTATACACAACATCCTGGTCACATCCCATCCTATACCCAACATCCTGGTCACATCCCATCCTATACACAACATCCTGGTCACATCCCACATCATACCTAACATCCTGGTCACATCCCACCCAATACACAACATCCTGGTCACATCCCTCCTGATTCACAACATCCTGGTCACATCCCATCCTATAGAGAACATCCTGGTCACATCCCACCCTATACACAACATTCTGGTCACATCCCACATCATACACAACATCCTGGTCAAATCCCACCCTATACACAACATCCTGGTCACATCCCATCCTATACCCAACATCCTGGTCACATCCCATCCTATACACAACATCCTGGTCACATCCCACATCATACCCAACATCCTGGTCACATCCCACCCAATACACAACATCCTGGTCACATCCCTCCTGATTCTTAACATCCTGGTCACATCCCATCCTATACACAACATTCTGGTCACATCCCACCCGATACCAAACATCCTGGTCACATCCCATCCTATACACAACATTCTGGTCACATCCCTCCTGATACACAACATCCTGGTCACATCCCATATCATACCAAACATCCTGGTCACATCCCTCCTGATACACAACATCCTGGTCACATCCCTCCTGATACACAACATCCTGGTCACATCCCATCCTATACGCAACATTCTGGTCACATCCCATATCATACCCAACATCCTGGTCACATCCCTCCTGATACACAACATCCTGGTCACATACCACCCGATACACAACATTGTGGTCACATCCCACCCTATACACAACATCCGGTCACATTCCACATCATACCCAGCATCCTGGTCACATCCCATCCTATACAGAACATCCTGGTCACATCCCACCCTATACACAACATTCTGGTCACATCCCACATCATACACAACATCCTGGTCACATCCCACCCTATACACAACATTCTGGTCACATCCCACATCATACACAACATCCTGGTCACATCCCACATCATACCCAACATCCTGGTCACATCCCTCCTGATACACAACATCCTGGTCACATCCCACCCAATACACAACATCCTGGTCACATCCCTCCTGATTCACAACATTCTGGTCACATCCCACCCGATACACAACATCCTGGTCACATCCCTCCTGATTCACAACATCCTGGTCACATCCCATCCTATACACAACATTCTGGTCACATCCCACCTGATACACAACATCCTGGTCACATACCACCTGATACACAACATCGAGGTCACATCCCACCTGATACATAACATCCTGGTCACATCCCTCCTGAAACACAACATCCTGGTCACCTCCTGATTCACAACATTCTGGTCACATCCCTCCTAAAACACAACATCCTGGTCACATCCCTCCTGATACACAACATCCTGGTCTCATCTCATCCTATACACAACATCCTGGTCACATCCCACCTGATACATAACATCCTGGTCACATCCCATCCTATACACAACATTCTGGTCACATCCCATCCTATACACAACATTCTGGTCACATCCCACATCATACACAACATCCTGGTCAAATCCCACCCTATACACAACATCCTGGTCACATCCCATCCTATACCCAACATCCTGGTCACATCCCATCCTATACACAACATCCTGGTCACATCCCACATCATACCTAACATCCTGGTCACATCCCACCCAATACACAACATCCTGGTCACATCCCTCCTGATTCACAACATCCTGGTCACATCCCATCCTATAGAGAACATCCTGGTCACATCCCACCCTATACACAACATTCTGGTCACATCCCACATCATACACAACATCCTGGTCAAATCCCACCCTATACACAACATCCTGGTCACATCCCATCCTATACCCAACATCCTGGTCACATCCCATCCTATACACAACATCCTGGTCACATCCCACATCATACCCAACATCCTGGTCACATCCCACCCAATACACAACATCCTGGTCACATCCCTCCTGATTCTTAACATCCTGGTCACATCCCATCCTATACACAACATTCTGGTCACATCCCACCTGATACACAACATCCTGGTCACATACCACCCGATACACAACATCGAGGTCACATCCCACCTGATACATAACATCCTGGTCACATCCCATCCTATACACAACATTCTGGTCACATCCCATATCATACCCAACATCCTGGTCACATCCCTCCTGATACACAACATCCTGGTCACATACCACCCGATACACAACATCGTGGTCACATCCCACCTGATACACAACAACCTGATCCCATCCCATCCTATACACAACATTCTGGTCACATCCCACCTGATACCAAACATCCTGGTCACATCCCACCTGATACATAACATCCTGGTCACATCCCATCCTATACACAACATTCTGGTCACATCCCATCCTATACACAACATCCTGGTCACATCCCATCCTATACACAACATCCTGGTCACATCCCACATCATACCCAACATCCTGGTCACATACAACCCAATACACAACATCCTGGTCACATCCCACCCAATACACAACATCCTGGTCACATCCCACCCGATACACAACATTCTGGTCACATCCCACCCGATACATAACATCCTGGTCACATCCCATCCTATACACAACATTCTGGTCACATCCCACCCGATACATAACATCCTGGTCACATCCCATCCTATACACAACATCCTGGTCACATCCCATCCTATACACAACATCCTGGTCACATCCCATCCTATACACAACATTCTGGTCACATCCCACCCGATACCAAACATCCTGGTCACATCCCATCCTATACACAACATTCTGGTCACATCCCACCCGATACCAAACATCCTGGTCACATCCCATCCTATACACAACATTCTGGTCACATCCCTCCTGATACACAACATCCTGGTCACATCCCATATCATACCAAAGATCCTGGTCACATCCCTCCTGATACACAACATCCTGATCACATCCCACCCGATACACAACATCCTGGTCACATCCCATCCTATACGCAACATTCTGGTCACATCCCATATCATACCCAACATCCTGGTCACATCCCTCCTGATACACAACATCCTGGTCACATACCACCCGATACACAACATTGTAGTCACATCCCACCCTATACACAACATCCTGGTCACATCCCACATCATACCCAACATCCTGGTCACATCCCTCCTGATACACAACATCCTGGTCACATCCCTCCTAAAACACAACATCCTGGTCACATCCCTCCTGATACACAACATCCTGGTCACATCCCTCCTGATCCACAACATCCTGGTCACATCCCATCCTATACGCAACATTCTGGTCACATCCCATATCATACCCAACATCCTGGTCACATCCCTCCTGATACACAACATCCAGGTCACATACCACCCGATACACAACATTGTGGTCACATCCCACCCTATACACAACATCCGGTCACATTCCACATCATACCCAGCATCCTGGTCACATCCCATCCTATACAGAACATCCTGGTCACATCCCACCCTATACACAACATTCTGGTCACATCCCACATCATACACAACATCCTGGTCACATCCCACCCTATACACAACATTCTGGTCACATCCCACATCATACACAACATCCTGGTCACATCCCACATCATACCCAACATCCTGGTCACATCCCTCCTGATACACAACATCCTGGTCACATCCCACCCAATACACAACATCCTGGTCACATCCCTCCTGATTCACAACATTCTGGTCACATCCCACCCGATACACAACATCCTGGTCACATCCCTCCTGATTCACAACATCCTGGTCACATCCCATCCTATACACAACATTCTGGTCACATCCCACCTGATACACAACATCCTGGTCACATACCACCCGATACACAACATCGAGGTCACATCCCACCTGATACATAACATCCTGGTCACATCCCTCCTGAAACACAACATCCTGGTCACCTCCTGATTCACAACATTCTGGTCACATCCCTCCTAAAACACAACATCCTGGTCACATCCCTCCTGATACACAACATCCTGGTCTCATCTCATCCTATACACAACATCCTGGTCACATCCCACCTGATACATAACATCCTGGTCACATCCCATCCTATACACAACATTCTGGTCACATCCCATCCTATACACAACATCCTGGTCACATCCCACCTGATACACAACATCCTGGTCACATCCCTCCTAAAACACAACATCCTGGTCACATCCCATCCTATACACAACATCCTGGTCTCATCCCATCCTATACACAACATCCTGGTCACATCCCATCCTATACACAACATCCTGGTCACATCCCACCTGATACATAACATCCTGGTCACATCCCATCCTATACACAACATTCTGGTCACATCCCATCCTATACACAACATCCTGGTCACATCCCATCCTATACACAACATTCTGGTCACATCCCACCCAATACATAACATCCTGGTCACATCCCACCCGATACATAACATCCTGGTCACATCCCACCTGATACATAACATCCTGGTCACATCCCATCCTATACACAACATCCTGGTCACATCCAACCCAATACACAACATCCTGGTCACATCCAACCCGATACACAACATTCTGGTCACATCCCACCCGATACACAACATCATGGTCACATCCCACCCGATACACAACATCCTGTCACATCTATCCCGATACACAACATCCTGGTCACATCCCTACCGATACACAACATCCTGTCACATCTTTCCCGATACACAACATCCTGGTCAGATCCCACCCGATACAACACATCCAGTGGAGTATGGACCAGGCAATCCAGCGATTGACATCATGAACATCGATCTACACATTTGAACGATAACATGCATGTACCAAGTCAGCCAATCTGACCAACTGATCCCTTTAGTCGCCTATTAAGACAAGCATAGGATGCTGAAAACCAATTCTAATCTGCAGAGGTCGACTGACACTCAACTATATACTGACCTGATCTCTCACATACAAGTTTATTAAGAATCTTTGAATTTCATTGGTCACATGAGGAAACAATAAATTTCAATGCTGATGTAACTGAAAACTGACCCAAAAAGGTTTGGTCAAATCACGTGACTGACACTGACCTCAAATATTGACCCACCGAATGATCATTATTGATCTGTCATGTCATGACTTATGTGAGTGGCAATGCAAGGTTCGTAGATCTCTCTGAAGATCTTGAGTGAATTGTTATAGTAATAAAAAGCAGAATGCATAAAGTTGAAATAAAGCACTTGGCAAGTTCATTATGTAAAATATAGACCCGCGGACCTGGCTGCTTCGATGGTGTTAATATTGACCTGATCTCTGTCAGACACATAAGTATATTGAGCTGATCTCGGACAGATACATTCACATACCTGCCACACTGTACCATGTAGCGCCGTTGGTGATTCCATCCTTGAAGTACTCGTCACTGATAGAGGGGCATGGGTGTCCAAAGTGCATCTTAGAGTGAGCCTGGCGACAAACAGCAGTCTCAGCAACAAGCTGTGCAGCAAGTACTGCCTTAGACTTAGTTTGATTGAGAAAACTTATTTATAGATAAATATGAATTAGGCAAAATTCTCTTCTGAAGCTGTTTTTGAAAGATTTGAAATAAAACTAGTTACTCACAAAGGAGTAGGCTTCAGCCAGCAGTATGAAGGTTTTATCATCTGGACACCGGCTATACACCGCATGAGCATTTGGGGCGAAATCATCAAAGGGGTAGTTGGCCACAAGCGATCCACCATGGAGGTTGGCGGACAGGACAAAGGGGATGGACTGGACCCAGCTCATTACAGCTCTTGTCTCTGGTTCCTGTTCTGCATTGGTATACAATGTCTTGTACTGGTCAGGGAAGTTCCTGTTCAGATCCATGTTGTGACTGTTAGGTCGGCCTCGAACTCCCTGTACATCACCTGCAGATGGAAGTATTGACAGACAAGCTCATATTACTTGCACAGTACTAAATCCTGTGAAGAATGTGAACAAGTTAAAAAAACAGACTGTTCTTACACTTCAAAGTTGTGTTTTGATAACAGTCAAATAGTCAAAACACATACATGGCAGCAGTAAAGCCCCTACATGATGTCAGTAAAGCCCATACATGATGCCAGAATAGCCCCAACATGATGCCAGAATAGCCCTCACATGATGCCAGTAAAGCCCCTACATGATGCCAGTAAAGCCCCAACATGATGCCAGTAAAGCCCCAACATGATGCCAGTAAAGCCCCTACATGATGCCAGTAAAGCCCCAACATGATGCCAGTAAAGCCCCTACATGATGCCAGTAAAGCCCCAACATGATGCCAGTAAAGCCCCTACATGATGCCAGTAAAGCCCCAACATGATGCCAGTAAAGCCCCTACATGATGCCAGTAAAGCCCCAACATGATGCCAGTAAAGCCCCAACATGATGCCAGTAAAGCCCCCACATGATGCAAGTAAAGCCCCAACATGATGCCAGTAAAGCCCCCACATGATGCTAGTAAAGCCCCAACATGATGGCAGTAAAGCCCCAACATGATGGCAGTAAAGCCCCCACATGATGCCAGTAAAGCCCCTACATGATGCCAGTAAAGCCCCTACATGATGCCAGTAAAGCCCCTACATGATGCCAGTAAAGCCCCAACATGATGCCAGTAAAGCCCCAACATGATGCCAGTAAAGCCCCTACATGATGCCAGTAAAGCCAAAACATGATGCCAGTAAAGCCCCTACATGATGCCAGTAAAGCCCCAACATGATGCCAGTAAAGCCCCTACATGATGCCAGTAAAGCCCCAACATGATGCCAGTAAAGCCCCTACATGATGCCAGTAAAGCCCCAACATGATGCCAGTAAAGCCCCAACATGATGCCAGTAAAGCCCCCACATGATGCAAGTAAAGCCCCAACATGATGCCAGTAAAGCCCCCACATGATGCTAGTAAAGCCCCAACATGATGGCAGTAAAGCCCCAACATGATGGCAGTAAAGCCCCCACATGATGCCAGTAAAGCCCCTACATGATGCCAGTAAAGCCCCTACATGATGCCAGTAAAGCCCCTACATGATGCCAGTAAAGCCCCAACATGATGCCAGTAAAGCCCCAACATGATGCCAGTAAAGCCCCTACATGATGCCAGTAAAGCCCCAACATGATGCCAGTAAAGCCCCTACATGATGCCAGTAAAGCCCCAACATGATGCCAGTAAAGCCCCTACATGATGCCAGTAAAGCCCCAACATGATGCCAGTAAAGCCCCTACATGATGCCAGTAAAGCCCCAACATGATGCCAGTAAAGCCCCAACATGATGCCAGTAAAGCCCCCACATGATGCAAGTAAAGCCCCAACATGATGCCAGTAAAGCCCCCACATGATGCTAGTAAAGCCCCAACATGATGGCAGTAAAGCCCCAACATGATGGCAGTAAAGCCCCCACATGATGCCAGTAAAGCCCCTACATGATGCCAGTAAAGCCCCTACATGATGCCAGTAAAGCCCCTACATGATGCCAGTAAAGCCCCTACATGATGGCAGTAAAGCCCCTACATGATGCCAGTAAAGCCCCAACATGATGCCAGTAAAGCCCCCACATGATGCCAGAATAGCCCCCACATAATGCCAGAATAGCCCCTACATGATGCCAGTAAAGCCCCAACATGATGCCAGTAAAGCCCCCACATGATGCTAGTAAAGCCCCTACATGATGCCAGTAAAGCCCCTACATGATGCCAGTAAAGCCCCAACATGATGCCAGTAAAGCCCCAACATGATGCCAGTAAAGCCCCTACATGATGCCAGTAAAGCCCCAACATGATGCCAGTAAAGCCCCCACATGATGCAAGTAAAGCCCCAACATGATGCCAGTAAAGCCCCCACATGATGCTAGTAAAGCCCCAACATGATGGCAGTAAAGCCCCAACATGATGGCAGTAAAGCCCCCACATGATGCCAGTAAAGCCCCTACATGATGCCAGTAAAGCCCCTACATGATGCCAGTAAAGCCCCTACATGATGCCAGTAAAGCCCCAACATGATGCCAGTAAAGCCCCAACATGATGCCAGTAAAGCCCCTACATGATGCCAGTAAAGCCAAAACATGATGCCAGTAAAGCCCCTACATGATGCCAGTAAAGCCCCAACATGATGCCAGTAAAGCCCCTACATGATGCCAGTAAAGCCCCAACATGATGCCAGTAAAGCCCCTACATGATGCCAGTAAAGCCCCAACATGATGCCAGTAAAGCCCCAACATGATGCCAGTAAAGCCCCCACATGATGCAAGTAAAGCCCCAACATGATGCCAGTAAAGCCCCCACATGATGCTAGTAAAGCCCCAACATGATGGCAGTAAAGCCCCAACATGATGGCAGTAAAGCCCCCACATGATGCCAGTAAAGCCCCTACATGATGCCAGTAAAGCCCCTACATGATGCCAGTAAAGCCCCTACATGATGCCAGTAAAGCCCCAACATGATGCCAGTAAAGCCCCAACATGATGCCAGTAAAGCCCCTACATGATGCCAGTAAAGCCCCAACATGATGCCAGTAAAGCCCCTACATGATGCCAGTAAAGCCCCTACATGATGCCAGTAAAGCCCCTACATGATGCCAGTAAAGCCCCAACATGATGCCAGTAAAGCCCCTACATGATGCCAGTAAAGCCCCAACATGATGCCAGTAAAGCCCCAACATGATGCCAGTAAAGCCCCCACATGATGCAAGTAAAGCCCCCACATGATGCCAGAATAGCCCCCACATAATGCCAGAATAGCCCCTACATGATGCCAGTAAAGCCCCAACATGATGCCAGTAAAGCCCCCACATGATGCTAGTAAAGCCCCTACATGATGCCAGTAAAGCCCCTACATGATGCCAGTAAAGCCCCAACATGATGCCAGTAAAGCCCCAACATGATGCCAGTAAAGCCCCTACATGATGCCAGTAAAGCCCCAACATGATGCCAGTAAAGCCCCTACATGATGCCAGTAAAGCCCCAACATGATGCCAGTAAAGCCCCCACATGATGCAAGTAAAGCCCCCACATGATGCCAGTAAAGCCCCACATGATGCCAGAATAGCCCCAACATGATGCCAGTAAAGCCCCTACATGATGCCAGTAAAGCCCTAACATGATGCCAGAATAGCCCCAACATGATGCCAGTAAAGCCCATACATGATGCCAGTAAAGCCCTAACATGATGCCAGAATAGCCCCAACATGATGCCAGTAAAGCCCTAACATGATGCCAGAATAGCCCCCACATGATGCCAGTAAAGCCCATACATGATGCCAGTAAAGCCCTAACATGATGCCAGAATAGCCCCAACATGATGCCAGTAAAGCCCTAACATGATGCCAGAATAGCCCCCACATGATGCCAGTAAAGCCCATACATGATGCCAGTAAAGCCCCTACATGATGCCAGTAAAGCCCCTACATGATGCCAGTAAAGCCCCAACATGATGCCAGTAAAGCCCCAACATGATGCCAGTAAAGCCCCAACATGATGCCAGTAAAGCCCCCACATGATGCCAGTAAAGCCGCCACATGATGCCAGTAAAGCCCCCACATGATGCCAGAATAGCCCCCACATAATGACAGAATAGCCCCTACATGATGCCAGTAAAGCCCCCACATGATGCCAAAATAGCCCCCACATGATGCCAGTAAAGCCCTAACATGATGCCAAGAATAGCCCCTACATGATGCCAGTAAAGCCAAAACATGATGCCAGTAAAGCCCCAACATGATGCCAGTAAAGCCCCAACATGATGCCAGTAAAGCCCCAACATGATGCCAGTAAAGCCCCAACATGATGCCAGTAAAGCCCCAACATGATGGCAGTAAAGCCCCAACATGATGCAAGTAAAGCCCCTACTTGATGCCAGTAAAGCCCCCACAAGATGGCAGTAAAGCCCCAACATGATGTCAGTAAAGCCCCAACATGATGCCAGTAAAGCCCCTACATGATGCCAGTAAAGCCCCAACATGATGCCAGTAAAGCCCCTACATGATGCCAGTAAAGCCCCTACATGATGCCAGAAAAGCCCCTACATGATGCCAGTAAAGCCCCTACATGATGCCAGTAAAGCCCCTACATGATGCCAGTAAAGCCCCAACATGATGCCAGTAAAGCCCTCACATGATGCCAGTAAAGCCCATACATGATGCCAGAAAAGCCCCAACATGATGCCAGTAAAGCCCCAACATGATGCCAGTAAAGCCCCTACATGATGCCAGTAAAGCCCCTACATGATGCCAGTAAAGCCCCAACATGATGGCAGAAAAGCCCCCATATGATGCCAGTAAAGCCCCTACATGATGCCAGTAAAACCCCTACATGACGACAGTAAAACCCCTACATGACGACAGTAAAATCCCCTACATGATGACAGCAAAGCCTCAATATGACAGTAGTAAAGACACTAAATGACGGCAGTAAAAACCCACATGACAGCAGTAAAACCTCTACATGACGACAGTAAAACCCCTACATGATGCCAGTAAAACCCCTACATGATGGCAGTAACTGCTCTACATGACAACAGTAAAGCCCCCACATGACGGCAGTAAACCCCTACATGACGACAGTCAAGCCCCTACATGACGGCAGTAGCTGTACAACATGGTGGCAGTAACTGCTCTACATGACAGCACTAGCTGTACAACATGACGGCAGTAAAGCCCCTACTTGACGGCAGTAACTGCTCTACATGACGGCAGTAGCTGTACAACATGATGGCAGTAACTGCTCTACATGATGGCAGTAGCTGTACAACATGACGGCAGTAACTGCTCTACATGACAGCTGTAGCTGTACAACATGACGTAAGTAAAGCCCCTACATGACGGCAGTAAAGCCCCTACATTACGACAGTAACTGCTCTACATAACAGCAGTAGCTGTACAACATGACGGCAGTAACTGCTCTACATGACGGCAGTAGCTGTACAACATGACGGCAGTAAAGCCCCTACATGACGGCAGTAGCTGTACAACATGACGGCAGTAACTGCTCTACATGACAGCAGTAGCTGTACAACATGACGGCAGTAACTGCTCTACATGACAGCACAAGCTGTACAACATGATGGCAGTAACTGCTCTACATGATGGCAGTAGCTGTACAACATGACGGCAGTAAAGCCCCTACATGACGGCAGTAGCTGTACAACATGACGGCAGTAACTGCTCTACATGACAGCAGTAGCTGTACAACATGACGGCAGTAACTGCTCTACATGACAGCACAAGCTGTACAACATGACGGCAGTAACTGTTCTACATGATGGCAGTAGCTGTACAACATGACGGCAGTAACTGCTCTACATGACGACAGTAGCTGTACAACATGCGGCTGTAAAGCCCCTACATGACGGCAGTAGCTGTACAACATGACGGCAGTAACTGCTCTACATGACAGCAGTAGCTGTACAACATGACGGCAGTAACTGCTCTACATGACGGCAGTAGCTGTACAACATGACGGCAGTAACTGCTCTACATGACGGAAGTAGCTGTACAACATCTGGTTGGATTGGCTCACCTTCAACAGCTTTCTCATAGCCGTCCGGGTTCATTGTTGGCATGATATGTATCCGGGTCAGGTCAACCATCAAGGTGATGAATTCATTGTTACCATAGTTACTGCACAGTAGTTCCAGTAGCTGCAGTAGCAGTTCCCGACCAACCACCTCGTTACCATGCATGTTACCGATGTACTTGAACTCTGGTTCTCCTGCACAACACAAAGTGTAAAAGGCCTTACAAGAAACAGTTCCTCATGTAAAGCATCAATAAAGTACAGATGGACGTCTTATTCTTTTTAGGTGGCATAATGTCCAAATAAGCTGATATGGCATCCATGCTGTACTTCGTCACTGAAACCTGGGCCAGTTGGAATACAGGTCCTTTTTCATTTTCTATGGCAATCATGCAAGTCAGGAAATAACAACAGCATTATTTTCATATTGAGCACAAGGTGGAAGACTAGTCTTCTAGTTCTGAGGCAGCCTGATTTCACATGTGCACAACATGTAAACCAACTATGCAAGAGTGTTTTAGTCTGTCAGTGACTTCCTGTCTGCTCTGCCTCACCTGGTTCGTGCCTGCCTGGGTTGTCACTGACTTCCATCACCCACAAGTCCCGGTTCTGGGCTGACTTCCCCACTGAATACAGGTGGGTGATGTTTGGATATTTCTCAGCCAGGTTATACAGGAAAGTAGTGAGTGCCTCATAATGGTGGTGGACAAACTCTTGCGGCTCCCTGAAGGTCATCTTCTCCCTGTGCTCGGCGTCATGGAAGCGTCTCACAAAGTCATTCAGTTTGTCTAGGGGATCCTCTGTTGGCGGAGTGGATGCAGGGCTGGTGGGCATGACCCTGAAGTAAATAGTCTCATCAGTTTCAGTCTGGACTGAGTCTTATCAAGGATGGAAACAAGTCCATTATACTAATCAAGTCGATTCAACAATTGTCTGTTCATTCAAAGCAGACAATGAATACATCATAATAATAATTCTTCATTATAATTGCACTGGCCTATATCAACACTTCAAGGCACATTAAAAAAGGTCAAGTTTAACCCAAGATATTCATATGAAAATACAGCAAATCTAGCCTTCAGTTCCACATCAGATGATTAAGAGAAATCAGTGAGGGCAGAGTGGTGTTTCCTGCTGCAGCCAGCAACATGATCCTGTAACTACTCCAGCTGGAACACAACAGTTGTTGTATCAGGGATGATCTATGCTATACAGGTCACAGGCCACACTGTCACACATTGTAAACACACTCGTCAGTCAGCCCTGGTTCAGCATGGTTTGGGGTGGGTGAGGGGAATGATTTGAGAAGGTTGTTCTGATGTGCCACTAGGTGGGGGATGGGTTGAGAAAGTTTTGCTGATGTGCCACTAGGTGGGTAATGGGTTGAGAAGGTTGTCCTGATGTGCCACAAGGTGGGGCATTATTTTAGAAGGTTGTCCTGATGTGCCACTAGATGGGGCATGATTTGATAAGGTTGTCCTGATGTGCCACTAGGTGGGGGATGGGTTGAGAAGGTTATCCTGATGTGCCACTAGTTGGGGGATGGGTTGAGAAGGTTTTGCTGATGTGCCACAAGGTTGGGGATGGGTTGAGAAGGTTGTCCTGATGTGCCACAAGGTGGGGCATGACTTGAGAAGGTTTTGCTGATGTGCGACAAGGTGGGGGATGGGTTGAGAAGGTTTTGCTGATGTGCCACTAGGTGGGGGATGGGTTGAGAAGGTTTTGCTGATGTGCCACTAGGTGGGGGATGGGTTGAGAAGGTTTTGCTGATGTGCGACAAGGTGGGGGATGGGTTGAGAAGGTTTTGCTGATGTGCCACTAGGTGGGGGATGGGTTGAGAAGGTTTTCCTGATGTGCTACTAGGTGGGGCATGACTTGAGAAGGTTTTGCTGATGTGCCACTAGGTGGGGGATGGGTTGAGAAGGTTTTGCTGGGTGCCACTAGTTGGGGGATGGGTTGAGGTTTTGCTGATGCGCCACAAGGTTGGGGATGGGTTGAGACGGTTGTCATGATGTGCCACTAGGTGGGGGATGGGTTGAGAAGGTTGTTCTGATGTGCCACTAGGTGGGGGATGGGTTGAGAAGGTTTTCCTGATGTGCCACTAGGTGGGGCATGACTTGAGAAGGTTTTGCTGATGTGTCACTAGGTTGTGGATGGGTTGAGAAGGTTTTGCTGATGTGCCACTAGTTGGGGGATGGGTTGAGAAGGTTGTCCTGATGTGTCACTAGGTTGTGGATGGGTTGAGAAGGTTGTTCTGATGTGCCACTAGGTGGGGGATGGGTTGAGAAGGTTGTTCTGATGTGCCACTAGGTGGGGGATGGGTTGAGAAGGTTGTCCTGATGTGCCACTAGGTGGGGGATGGGTTGAGAAGGTTGTTCTGATGTGCCACTAGGTGGGGGATGGGTTGAGAAGGTTGTCCTGATGTGCCACTAGGTGGGGGATGGGTTGAGAAGGTTGTTCTGATGTGCCACTGGGTGGGGGATGGGTTGAGAAGGTTGTTCTGATGAGGCACTAGGTGGGGGTCGGGTTGAGAAGGTTTTGCTGATGTGCCACAAGGTGGGGGATGGGTTGAGAAGGTTGTCCTGATGTGCCACTAGGTGGGGCATGACTTGAGAAGGTTTTGCTGATGTGCCACTAGTTGGGGGATGGGTTGAGAAGGTTTTGTTGATGTGCCACAAGGTTGGGGATGGGTTGAGAAGGTTGTTCTGATGTGCCACTAGGTGGGGGATGGGTTGAGAAGGTTGTCCTGATGTGCCACTAGGTGGGGGATGGGTTGAGAAGGTTGTTCTGATGTGCCACTGGGTGGGGGATGGGTTGAGAAGGTTGTTCTGATGAGGCACTAGGTGGGGGTCGGGTTGAGAAGGTTTTGCTGATGTGCCACAAGGTGGGGGATGGGTTGAGAAGGTTGTCCTGATGTGCCACTAGGTGGGGCATGACTTGAGAAGGTTTTGCTGATGTGCCACTAGTTGGGGGATGGGTTGAGAAGGTTTTGTTGATGTGCCACAAGGTTGGGGATGGGTTGAGAAGGTTTTCCTGATGTGCCACTAGGTGGGGCATGACTTGAGAAGGTTTTGCTGATGTGTCACTAGGTTGTGGATCGGTTGAGAAGGTTTTGCTGATGTGCCACTAGTTGGGGGATGGGTTGAGAAGGTTTTGCTGATGTGTCACTAGGTTGTGGATGGGTTGAGAAGGTTGTTCTGATGTGCCACTAGGTGGGGGATGGGTTGAGAAGGTTGTCCTGATGTGCCACTAGGTGGGGGATGGGTTGAGAAGGTTGTCCTGATGTGCCACTAGGTGGGGCATGACTTGAGAAGATTTGCTGATGTGCCACAAGGTGGGGGATGGGTTGAGAAGGTTTTGCTGATGTGCCACTAGGTGGGGGATGGGTTGAGGTTTTGCTGATGTGCCACAAGGTGGGGGATGGGTTGAGAAGGTTTTGCTGATATGCCACTAGGTGGGGGTCGGGTTGAGAAGGTTTTGCTGATATGCCACCAGGTGGGGGATGAGTTGAGAAGGTTTTGCTGATATGCCACTAGGTGGGGGATGGGTTGAGAAGGTTTTGCTGATGTGCCACTAGGTGGGGGATGGGTTGAGAAGGTTGTCCTGATGTGCCACTAGGTGGGGGATGGGTTGAGAAGGTTGTTCTGATGTGCCACTGGGTGGGGGATGGGTTGAGAAGGTTGTTCTGATGAGGCACTAGGTGGGGGTCGGGTTGAGAAGGTTTTGCTGATGTGCCACACGGTGGGGGATGGGTTGAGAAGGTTGTCCTGATGTGCCACTAGGTGGGTCATGACTTGAGAAGGTTTTGCTGATGTGCCACTAGTTGGGGGATGGGTTGAGAAGGTTTTGTTGATGTGCCACAAGGTTGGGGATGGGTTGAGAAGGTTTTCCTGATGTGCCACTAGGTGGGGCATGACTTGAGAAGGTTTTGCTGATGTGTCACTAGGTTGTGGATGGGTTGAGAAGGTTTTGCTGATGTGCCACTAGTTGGGGGATGGGTTGAGAAGGTTTTGCTGATGTGTCACTAGGTTGTGGATGGGTTGAGAAGGTTGTTCTGATGTGCCACTAGGTGGGGGATGGGTTGAGAAGGTTGTCCTGATGTGCCACTAGGTGGGGGATGGGTTGAGAAGGTTGTCCTGATGTGCCACTAGGTGGGGCATGACTTGAGAAGATTTGCTGATGTGCCACAAGGTGGGGGATGGGTTGAGAAGGTTTTGCTGATGTGCCACTAGGTGGGGGATGGGTTGAGGTTTTGCTGATGTGCCACCAGGTGGGGGATGAGTTGAGAAGGTTTTGCTGATATGCCACTAGGTGGGGGATGGGTTGAGAAGGTTTTGCTGATGTGCCACAAGGTGGGGCATGATTTGTGAAGGTTTTGCTGATGTGCCACTAGGTGGGGGATGGGTTGAGAAGGTTTTGCTGATGTGCCACTAGGTGGGGCATGATTTGTGAAGGTTTTGCTGATGTGCCACTAGGTGGGGGATGGGTTGAGAAGGTTTTGCTGATGTGCCACAAGGTGGGGCATGATTTGTGAAGGTATTGCTGATGTGCCACTAGGTGGGGGATGGGCTGAGAAGGTTTTGCTAATGGTCCACAAGGTAGGGGATTGGCTGAGAAGGTTGTCCTGATGGTACTTCTAGGTACTCACTTGTCTTGTGGCTTGCTCAGCAGGAAGTCCTGTATTATTCCGGGTCCTTCAGGGACAGTAACCATCAGCGTCAGCGCCTTGTACCTACACACACACACCATACATTAAACCCAATATCCACGTTTTCAAGGTTTGCTACTTATCATGAGACAGATGGTTAGAATGAAACACCAGACTTACCCATCAGTGGGTGTGTGGACAGACTTCCTCGTCAGTGGGTGTTGGACAGACTTACCTATTAGTGGGTGTGTGGACAGACTTACCTGTCAGTGGGTGTGTGGACAGACTTACCTGTCAGTGGGTGTGTGGACAGACTTACCTGTCAGTGGATGTGTGGGCAGACTTACTTGTCAGTGGATGTGTGGACAGACTTACCTGTCAGTGGGTGTGTGGGCAGACTTACCTGTTAGTGGAATCGGTGGGCAGACTTACCTGTCAGTGGATGTGTGGACAGACTTACCTGTCAGTGGATGTGTGGACAGACTTACCTATCAGTGGATGTGTGGGCAGACTTACCTGTCAGTGGATGTGTGGGCAAACTTACCTGTCAGTGGATGTGTGGGCAGACTTACCTGTCAGTGGATGTGTGGACAGACTTACCTGTCAGTGGATGTGTGGACAGACTTACCTGTCAGTGGATGTGTGGGCAGACCTACCTGTCAGTGGATGTGTGGACAGACTTACCTGTCAGTGGGTGTGTGGGCAGACTTACCTGTTAGTGGAATCGGTGGGCAGACTTACCTGTCAGTGGATGTGTGGACAGACTTACCTGTCAGTGGATGTGTGGGCAGACTTACCTGTCAGTGGATGTGTGGGCAGACTTACCTGTCAGTGGATGTGTGGGCAAACTTACCTGTCAGTGGATGTGTGGACAGACTTACTTGTCAGTGGATGTGTGGACAGACTTACTTGTCAGTGGATGTGTGGGCAGACTTACCTGTTAGTGGATGTGTGGACAGACTTACTTGTCAGTGGATGTGTGGGCAAACTTACCTGTCAGTGGATGTGTGGACAGACTTACTTGTCAGTGGATGTGTGGACAGACTTACTTGTCAGTGGATGTGTGGGCAGACTTACCTGTTAGTGGATGTGTGGGCAGACTTACCTGTCAGTGGATGTGTGGGCAGACTTACCTGTCAGTGGGTTTGTGGACAGACTTACCTGTTAGTGGATGTGTGGGCAAACTTACCTGTTAGTGGATGTGTGGGCAGACTTACCTGTCAGTGGATGTGTGGGCAGACTTACCTGTCAGTGGGTTTGTGGACAGACTTACCTGTCAGTGGATGTGTGGGCAAACTTACCTGTTAGTGGATGTGTGGACAGACTTACCTGTCAATGGATGTGTGGGCAAACTTACCTGTCAGTGGATGTGTGGGCAGACTTACCTGTCAATGGATGTGTGGGCAAACTTACCTGTCAGTGGATGTGTGGACAGACTTACCTGTTAGTGGATGTGTGGGCAGACTTACCTGTCAGTGGATGTGTGGGCAGACTTACCTGTCAGTGGATGTGTGGACAGACTTACCTATTAGTGGGTGTGTGGACAGACTTACCTGTCAGTGGGTGTGTGGACAGACTTACCTGTCAGTGGGTGTGTGGACAGACTTACCTGTCAGTGGATGTGTGGGCAGACCTACCTGTCAGTGGATGTGTGGACAGACTTACCTGTCAGTGGATGTGTGGACAGACTTACTTGTCAGTGGATGTGTGGGCAGACTTACCTGTCAATGGGTGTGTGGGCAGACTTACCTGTCAGTGGATGTGTGGACAGACTTACCTGTCAGTGGATGTGTGGGCAGACTTACCTGTCAGTGGATGTGTGGACAGACTTACCTGTCAGTGGATGTGTGGACAGACTTACCTATCAGTGGGTGTGTGGACAGACACCTGTCAGTGGGTGTGTGGACAGACTTACCTGTCAGTGGATGTGTGGACAGACTTACCTATCAGTGGGTGTGTGGACAGACTTACCTGTCAGTGGATGTGTGGACAGACTTACCTGTCAGTGGATGTGTGGACAGACTTACCTGTCAGTGGATGTGTGGACAGACTTACCTGTCAGTGGATGTGTGGACAGACTTACCTGACAGTGGATGTGTGGACAGACTTACCTGTCAGTGGATGTGTGGACAGACTTACCTGACAGTGGGTGTGTGGACAGACTTACCTATCAGTGGATGTGTGGGCAGACTTACCTGACAGTGGATGTGTGGACAGACTTACCTGTCAGTGGATGTGTGGGCAGACTTACTCGTCAGTGGGTGTGTGGACAGACTTACCTGTCAGTGGATGTGTGGACAGACTTACCTGTCAGTGGGTGTGTGGACAGACTTACTCGTCAGTGGGTGTGTGGACAGACTTACCTGACAGTGGATGTGTGGACAGACTTACCTGTCAGTGGATGTGTGGACAGACTTACCTGTCAGTGGATGTGTGGACAGACTTACCTATCAGTGGATGTGTGGACAGACTTACCTGACAGTGGATGTGTGGACAGACTTACCTATCAGTGGATGTGTGGACAGACTTACCTGTCAGTGGATGTGTGGGCAGACTTACTCGTCAGTGGGTGTGTGGACAGACTTACTCGTCAGTGGGTTTGTGGACAGACTTACCCATCAGCATGCACAGTGACAGTATGGTTGCCAGGAGTCAGCAGTCTCCAGTACGCCCCGGCATCCACCGATGTGATGTTGTGCTTGATGCCCTCTACCATCACCACCGCACCTTTGATGCCGGCACCTGTTTCACTGTCCTTCACAAAGCCATGGATGCCGATGTGGACCTGAAACAGTCATGATTTAGTTACATATTGTCCAACAGATTCCACCTTCATCCAACTGTATGGGTATCATGTATCACTCGACAGTTGATCCAGCATGCTGCATCAACCTAAAACAAATAACATTACATTCAAATTTACTGTTGGAATTACTGTTATAATGCAGAAAAAGACATTGATACAAAACTTAATACTTAAGCATGTTGTAGGAATTTCAAGCTGAGTGGCCTCAAAGCAACTTGAAATGCTATATACAGTCAACAACTATGACGCCCTCAAAGTGTATTGATCATCAGGCCTCCACTTTAAGTTGCTAATAGTCATTTTGATTCTGACAAATGGGACCTGTGTTTCAGAAAAAGAATATATTTAACATTGTTTATAAAGTCATATGCATTTGTTGATGCATACAAAAGGTTCAGTTCTGTCTAATTGTCCTGAGGAATATATCCAAGAGATCGAAGATGCTGATGAGGCCTGGATCCATGTTATTGTGTACTTTCCATCTCCATGTGTATGAACGTAGCAGACGTAGCAGCAACTATTGACAGTCTTTTTATGACCATATGGACGGGCTCGGACGGGGAGGGTGCTCTAGAACTTTGGGTCTGCTCAAAATTTTATCCCGTCCATCCTGTTCTGCAATTGGTCAGATTGACAACGTACTTAAAACGAGAAAGATGTATTACGAAGGGAATTGCCGTACTTCGAACGTACTAGGGACATGTTACGACGTGGTGCAGTCCGACGTAAATTTCAGTACGTGTGCACCCTGACCGGGTCGACTTCTCTTTGGGGGCATGATGTGTACAGCTCAGAGCCCTGAACTTGAATGAAGACTGGCGACAACGCGCTCGGTATCCATAGGAGTCGGGCCAGGACGGGCCAGGACGCTAATACACACGCACTTTGGACAAGATGAGGACGTACTGCGAACGAGTTGGTCGGGTTAAGAATTAGTTAGAACTGGCTTGGACATATTGTGAACGAGGTAGAACGAGGTAGAACGAGGTTGAACTGGTTAAGAATGGGTTAAGAACGGCTATGGACGTGCTCGAACGGCTTCGAAGCGTTATCAGTATGAGGTGAGCGAGCATTTTTACACGATCTGAACTGGATACAAACGGTCTGCAGTCTCGCCAAGAACGAGATAAGAATGAAATAGACGTATTGAGGACTGCTTAGGAACGAGTAGCATCGTATTTTACGCCAAACTACCCGTTCTACCGTGATCACAGCCCATTCTAGTATTTTTTTTAGAACGGGGTAGAACGGGATAGAACTACTTTGGTGTGATGGTAGCATTAGATATGAACAATGGTGTGTACCCCTGTACTGTGCATAATTTAAAATGGTGTGATTAGTCAGAATTTTGAAGACCTAGGGAAGCAGAAAGCAAAAGACAAAAAAAAAACCACGTTGTACCATATATCATAGTATAAGGTGACACCTCTCTACAAGCCTTCAAAATCGATGCTAATTTTCTATACCCCGTCTATAAAGCGAATCAGAATACCCATGTTTGCAATTAATATGTGTTTCTCCTGTGTGCGATCACTTCACATACATAATACTTAATTTCCTTAACAGTACCTAAGATGTAAGTTCCTTCATCAAATATCCTTCCAATGAAATACAGCACCAGTGTTGTATGATAGGTAAAATGTGTTATTCTTGTTGAGGCTGATAAATAGCGGATGAATGGGTAGATGTCAAAACCTTCATTATTTTTTAGCAGTGGTTTAGGACAAATGGGCAAAATATGGATGGCCTAACAGTTGACTTGAGTTGATCCCTGTGCCACATGGGTTTGTGTGACATATGTCACTGCAGCTTGCAATGTGCACCATGAGACTTGTTACTGTGATGTGATTCCAGAACACAAGCTGTGGGATATAAACAATATGAAGCCTGGTGACTTCATAGTCAGACACACATGAATCTGGTACTAGTTGGAGGGACTTAACACATGTACACAGGGTATGTGTTTTGTAGTAAGTTTCAGTGACCAACAAATGAAGGCAGTGGATGCCTGCTCCAGAACACATCAGGCAAAAATATAAATATGAACTGGGAAGGATGTTGACATTTGTTAATAAGTTTACATGCGGTATGCGTTAATACAGTTTCACTGAAGATAATCACAGCATTAAGTACCGTTAAGTACTCAGGTAGTGACCCTGAGACTACACACACCAGGGGGCAGTTGGGCGGGCTGGGAATGTTAGTGTGCAGCTTCAACTGTGTCACAAGTTATCAACATGACCCGTCAGTCAGCCTGACCTCTCTGTGACCTCACATGCCAGGCAGCAGACACTGCTGTATTCCAACTATTTGACAGAGACCTGACTATATAATAGAGTCTGTGCCAGACAAACCAGTGACTGATGTTATGACCAATGTCCAATCCATCCACTTTGTGACGTCTTACAAGAAACAAGGGATGGAGGCAGTTTGACACTGTCTATCATGGCTGTTAGCTGGTCCACTGTGATTATGAATATGACACACTAACATTCAAGTTAAATCTAATGAAAGTAGAATCAGACATACCTATACTACAACAAATTATTAATGACACTCAATTTCAGATGTTTGGGATAATTTTCAATAAATTTCTTGTACTCCTGGGGGGAAAAAAAAGGTAGTCATAGTTAGCAGCTCTCCAGAGTGAGAAAAGGTAGTCATAGTTAGCAGCTCTCCAGAGAGAGAAAAGGTAGTCGTAGTTAGCAGCTCTCCAGAGAGAGAAAAGGTAGTCGTAGTTAGCAGCTCTTCAGAGAGAGAAAAGGTAGTCATAGTTAGCAGCTCTCCAGAGTGAGAAAAGGTAGTCATAGTTAGCAGCTCTCCAGAGAGAGAAAAGGAAGTCATAGTTAGCAGCTCTCCAGAGAGAGAAAAGGTAGTCGTAGTTAGCAGCTCTCCAGAGAGAGAAAAGGTAGTTGTAGTTAGCAGCTCTCCAGAGAGAGAAAAGGTAGTCATAGTTAGCAGCTCTCCAGAGAGAGAAAAGGTAGTCGTAGTTAGCAGCTCTCCAGAGAGAGAAAAGGTAGTTGTAGTTAGCAGCTCTCCAGAGAGAGAAAAGGTAGTCATAGTTAGCAGCTCTCCAGAGAGAGAAAAGGTAGTTGTAGTTAGCAGCTCTTCAGAGAGAGAAAAGGTAGTCATAGTTAGCAGCTCTCCAGAGAGAGAAAAGGTAGTCATAGTTAGCAGCTCTCCAGAGAGAGAAAAGGTAGTCGTAGTTAGCAGCTCTTCAGAGAGAGAAAAGGTAGTCATAGTTAGCAGCTCTCCAGAGAGAGAAAAGGTAGTCGTCGTTAGCAGCTCTCCAGAGAGAGAAAAGGTAGTCATAGTTAGCAGCTCTCCAGAGAGAGAAAAGGTAGTTGTAGTTAGCAGCTCTCCAGAGAGAGAAAAGGTAGTCATAGTTAGCAGTTCTCCAGAGAGAGAAAAGGTAGTCATAGTTAGCAGCTCTCCAGAGTGAGAAAAGGTAGTCATAGTTAGCAGCTCTCCAGAGAGAGAAAAGGTAGTCGTAGTTAGCAGCTCTTCAGAGAGAGAAAAGGTAGTTGTAGTTAGCAGCTCTCCAGAGAGAGAAAAGGTAGTCATAGTTAGCAGCTCTCCAGAGAGAGAAAAGGTAGTTGTAGTTAGCAGCTCTCATCTTATACTTTGATATGTATGAATGATATGAATGATATGGTTCGTCTTTCAAATTGTATTTCAAAATATTCAATGGTAGATATGTTTAGAAACTGCACAACCCTGATAAAAAGCCCATTCATTTTGGTACATAGTCTATATGGGGAAAGCATCCCCTAACCTTCAGGGTTACTCTGTGACATCACACATCTGCATGCATACACAGTGTACTTGATGACAGGTGTGTATGTCGTCCCGCATCTGCTACAGACACAACATAGCCTATTGATGTGAACTAAATACTCATTGCTTTTACAGAGACTACATCAGATGCACCATGTTCAACCTGGTGCACAGAGGGACGCTATCAGTCACTTTATACCTAGCTCTGAAAATCAATCTCACAATGTTGTCATTGAAAGTAGCTGTGAGATACTGCCATGCTCATTAATATTGTGATATATGGAGGATCATGCTAACACTACAACAGGTGTGTAAGATCTATTACACACAAGCATGCTGGATGTGATAATGAGAATGATTCAACAGGCAAATAACACTGCGAGTCGGGGACGATCTATTGGGCTCCATGGAATTATGGACTGTCAACTGTCTGATCAAGGAACACTTAACCATAAATATTGAGTAATGATGCTGAATTACTGTACTCACATAGTCAGGAACTACCTATAACTATCTCAAGCGGCAATCCCTTGTCAAGATACATGTAGTTATACATGTTTTTATAATATTTAGACTTGCCAAGAGGCCTGAGCTTTGTTCCACTCTGTTGAGAATACCTCCGAACTATGTCGTGCTCCGGCAACACTTAACAACACCATCCTCTATATATTTTTCAGGTGCTGCTGAGGTGTTTATTGCGAATGTAAATCTATCATCTCACACCTTCCATTATATTTATGTAAATAATTAACTCATAATAGTTATGGCTTGTTTGATAAAAAGAGTGTTTATGAAAAATATATTGCCACGTGTCCTACTCATTTAGTTATGATTATACAGATCCCTGATATTAATCGACTATAAACATAGATTTGATCTTTTCAGATGGAAGATAATCAAACGAATGCTTCATGACAAATGAAGTGGACATCGCTATGATCACCTGGATCATTCATGCCACCAGCTGCAATATTTTGAATAAAATGTAAATGCAATATTGCAATGAGTCATTAGTATTTCTTTATGTGCAGTACCTGTAAAAGTAATGCAATATAACAAGAACATCCATCATGGCCCCAGTAGCAGCAGATTTCTTGACTAAACAACAAATATAATTATTGCAGATACCTCTTAGAATTGTGTTTGAGAAGTTGGTGTGGTTATTGTCTTGTGTTGTGGGGGTGGGTGGTTGCGTCTCTGGTGGGGGTGGGTGGTTGCGTTTCGTGGGGTGGGTGGTTGTGTCTCATGTGGGTGGCTTTAACCATGGCTACTATCAATGACAAGTAGCCTCTGAAGTTTGAAAAACGTATGAAGAATTGAAATACGAGATAGAAATATGGCGACGTATCATAGGTTTGAAACCAGAGAATCAAGCATTAGCGGTGACGTTGTGGCTGGGTGGAACAGCCAGCGATAAGGCAAAGAAGATAACAGGTGATGAGTTGAACATGTATGGCTGTACTTATGACGAACTTGGATGGTGCTTTTATGACAGAAAAAAAACAAAGAGCGTGTGAAGCTTACTCAAACTTTGAAAATTTCAAGAAATTAGACACTTTGAATATGAATAACTACAATCTAGAATTTGAATATTGGTAACAAGTCACAAAAGTATGAGATGACTTTATCAGACACTGTACTTGCTTTCAAGGACTTAGACAATGCTGAATTATCAGTGAGAGATAGACAACTGGCATTTACAGCTTGTGGTGATTAGACAAGAGGTTTCGAGGAGGTTGAGACAAAACATTTACCAAAGGATTCTCCAATCACTGAGAATTCTATTGGCTGTAATAGCTCACCGTAAATCATTACCTCACTCTAAGGACATTAAAAACAGCTTTTTCACAAGGTGCACAGCTAACAAGAGATATTTGTAACCATCCAAACTAAAGAAGCTAAAGTTGAAGGTTTTCTTTGGAAATTAAAGAAATGGGTGTGTGGCTTGGCTGATGCTTCTCTTTTGGTACAACAAAGTGTTTGAGGTTATGCAGAACAGTGGGGCATCAACACATTGGTAGATCCTGCAGTTTTCTTCTGGCTGTGCAATGGTGATGTTCAAAGAGTTCTAGCAAGTCAAGTAGATGATTTCATATGGGGTAGAACAAAAGTATTTGAAAGAACTGTCATTTCAAATGTACGATCTTCATTAAATGTCTGTCGAGAAGAGGAATCTGCTTTTCGTCATGTGGGCATGAAACTAATCAGTTTAAATGAAACTATCCTTCTACATCAGCATGAGTACATTAAGAACTTACAATTAATCAAACTTGATACATCCAGAATGTCTCAAAAGGATTCTCCTTTGACTGCAGGAGAGCTTGAGAAGTACAGGTCCAAAGTTGGTCAGATTTTATGGGTAGCCAGACAAAGCAGGCCAGATACAGTGTTTCATACATGTGGTTTGGCATCTTCAATGAAAGTGACAACTGTTCAGCATGTCCTTGATACAAAGTGATTAGAAAAATTAACAGTGAAAAAGTTCCTTTGAAATTTCAATATCTTGGTGAAGAAAATTCTCTGAAACTTGTAGTTTTCAGTGATGTTTCCTTGGGGAACTTGCCTGATGGTGGAACACAGGACGTCACATTGTGGAAGCACATTGGCAGGCTAGAGATTGGCCTTGGTAGACGGAATAGACAATGCACTTTTCCTGGCAACTTTATTTTCTCAACTATCTATCAGTCAAATTAACTGTGCATCAAGTACTCATGGTGCTAGTTTGCCAATATTATGCATCGTTGATAATCGTTCATTGTGTGACGCAGTGAAGTCAAAGAAGTTTGTAGCTGATAAAAGATTATAGCTTGAAAGAGCAGTTAAAGAACTTATGGGCATGATGGGTGCAGGAGAAATAAATGAACTTCACTGGGCATCCACAGAACAACAGTGGGCAGACTGTCTAGCCAAGAAGGGTCCATCATCATTCATCACAACTACTTTTGAAGACAATTTATGAGGGCATCTGGAGCTTTAATGAAAGGGCTGACGTTTCATGAGGAAAACATGAGTGCTGTGTTCCAGAGAACTTTATCAACCAATTATGATGACAGTGTTAAGTGACTGTTAGTCATTTGAATATGAACTTTATGAAACAAGTATAATAAGTGTTCAATGACTATTGATCCCTTGAAGATGAACATTTTCTACAAATATATCTCAAAAACAAATAATCTTTTTTGGCAAATTTGTAAATGTTTCAGTGAAAATGCAGTACAGTTTAAAATGTTGCTTGTACATAAAAACAAACAACAATCAACCAAGAAACCTGAAACTAAGAGGGGAGATTGCTAACCGAGTGCATGATCTTTATTCATATGAATTCTGACCCAGGTTTTCAACATAACCAGAAATGTTTGATGTTTTGCCTGGATGTGGAGGCCATTGCTCTGCCACTACTCGACCTTTCCAGGGGTTAGAAACTAACAGTTTTTGTCCACTAGTCCTTATAATGATAATATATAGCAAAACCCTTAAAATGGGCAAATTTCTACTAGTCCTTAGGATACCTTTACCATTGGACAGTTTGGTAAGGACTATAGGACTAGTGCCAATTTCTAATGCTGCTTTCACTACTCTACCATGTCACTACTCCACCATGTCACTACTATACCCTGTCTCTACTCTACGCTGTCACTACTCTACCCTGCCACTACTCCACTATGTCACTACTCTACCCTGTCACTACTCTACCCTGCCACTACTCCACTATGTCACTACTCTACCCTGTCACTACTCCACTATGTCACTACTCCACCATGTCTCTACTTTACCCTGTCACTACTCCACTATGTCACTACTCTACAATGTCACTACTCTACAATGTCACTACTCCACCCTGTCACTACTCTACCCTGTCACCACTCCACCCTGTCTCTACTCTACCCTGTCACTACTCCTCCCTGTCTCTACTCTACCCTGTCACTACACCACCATGTCTCTACTCCACCATGTCACTACTCTACCCTGTCACCACTCCATCCTGTCACTACTCCACCCTGTCACTACTCTACCCTGTCACCACTCCACCCTGTCACTACTCCACCCTGTCTCTACTCTACCCTGTCTCTACTCTACCCTGTCACTACTCCACCATGTCTCTACTCCATCATGTCACTACTCCACCATGTCACTACTCTACCCTGTCACTACTCCACCCTGTCACTACTCCACCCTGTCACTACTCTACCCTGTCTGTACTCCACCCTGTCTCTACTCTACCCTGTCACTACTCCTCCCTGTCTCTACTCTACCCTGTCACTACTCTACCCTGTCACTACTCCACTATGTCACTACTCTACCCTGTCACTACTCCACCATGTCACTACTCTACCCTGTCACCACTCCACCCTGTCACTACTCCACCCTGTCTCTACTCTACCCTGTCACTACTCCACCATGTCACTACTCTACCCTGTCACTACTCCACTATGTCACTAATCCACCATGTCACTACTCCACCATGTCACTACTCTACCCTGTCACTACTCTACAATGTCACTACTCTACCCTGTCACTACTCCACCATGTCACTACTCTACCCTGTCTCTACTCTACCCTGTCACTACTCCACCATGTCACTACTCTACCCTGTCAGTACTCTACCCTGTCACTACTCCACTATGTCACTACTCTACCCTGTCGCTACTCCACCCTGTCTCTACTCTACCCTGTCTCTACTCTAGCCTGTCACTACTCCACCATGTCACTACTCTACCCTGTCACTACTCCACTATGTCACTACTCTACCCTGTCACTACTCTACCCTGTCTCTACTCTAGCCTGTCACTACTCCACCATGTCACTACTCTACCCTGTCAGTACTCTACCCTGTCACTACTCTACCCTGTCTGTACTCCACCATGTCACTACTCTACCCTGTCACTACTCCACTATGTCACTACTCTACCCTGTCACTACTCCACCCTGTCACTACTCCACCATGTCTCTACTCTACCCTGTCACTACTCCACCATGTCACTACTCTACCCTGTCACTACTCCACCATGTCTCTACTCTACCCTGTCACTACTCCACTATGTCACTACTCTACCCTGTCACTACTCCACTATGTCACTACTCCACCATGTCTCTACTTTACCCTGTCACTACTCTACCCTGTCACTACTCTACCCTGTCACTACTCCACCCTGTCACTACTCTACCCTGTCACTACTCCACTATGTCACTACTCCACCATGTCTCTACTTTACCCTGTCACTACTCTACCCTGTCAATACTCCACCATGTCACTACTCCACCATGTCTCTACTCCACCATGTCACTACTCTACCCTGTCACTACTCTACCCTGTCACTACTCCACCATGTCACTAATCTTGATCTTGATCACAACACATCACTGTTTCCAGTAATTTGCATATCTGTGTTATTCTGTGCTTAAATTGACACAAGAGGATTGAGATGAACTGCCATCTGCCTTCGCCTATAGAATTGATATGTTGTTTTACTGTTGTATGTAGACATCTACCATAAGGCTCCAGCTACCATTCAATAAATCATTGTGATCATGTTTCATGCATTCTATTAAATGATTTCATAGGTTGTAAACATGGTTAAAACATCAATATTTACTATCATTAAACCAGTTGAACATTGCGAGCAAAAAACGTAAACTATACATGTGAAATTACTAAAAGGTGACAAGTATGACATAGTCACGGGGTGAACACTAAAACACAACATCAATGAAGACAGCAAGTCTACGGTGACCATTAGGTGACACATGAACAGGATGACATGGTTTGCTTCTTCCTGCTTTTGTTCATCAGCTAGACATCACTGACCACAGGTTTTCATCAACTCTGACAGGATGTGTATCACTGAATCTACAAGGAGAGGCACTAAGCATCACCTGGTGCCTTTGGTCCTGCTATCTGTAGGCTGTAGTTGTCAGCCTACATGGCAAGGAAAGAGAACTGGTTTCATGTCATTATCACTGCTACAATATGAATTCAGGTTTAGGTAGTTACATGGCAAAACAAACAATAGCTTATAAAATGTCTACTTTGACCAATATTAATTGAAAATTGAACAATATTATCTTTACCATTTCCATGTATGCCAACAAAGCCAGTTTGTTGTTGTCCCACTCCATGGGGAGGGAGGAGACTGGGGGGTACTTGCAGCAGGACAACTCCAGTGTGATCTCCAAACAGTTGCTGTGGAGGTAGTTGTAGTCCTGCATGCCACCTGGGAAAGTCACAAACAGAAGGATATCAGTTGGGGCATAAACAGAAGGATATCAGTTGAGGTACAAACAGAAGGATATCAGTTGAGGTACAAACAGAAGGATATCAGTTAAGGTACAAACAGAAGGATGTCAGTTGAGGTACAAACAGAAGGATGTCAGTTGAGGTACAATCAGAAGGATGTCAGTTGAGGTACAAACAGAAGGATGTCAGTTGAGGTACAAACAGAAGGATGTCAGTTGAGGTACAAACAGAAGGATATATCAGTTGAGGTACAAACAGAAGGATGTCAGTTGAGGTACAAACAGAAGGATATATCAGTTGAGGTAGAAACAGAAGGCTGTCAGTTGAGGTACAAACAGAAGGATATATCAGTTGAGGTACAAACAGAAGGATGTCAGTTGAGGTACAAACAGAAGGATGTCAGTTGAGGTACAAACAGAAGGATATCAGTTGAGGTACAAACAGAAGGATATCAGTTGAGGTACAAACAGAATGAAGATGTGCTTTGTGATGCTGATGCATGTCTACCATCTCTACAGTCAAAGACATTTGTTATGAAACAAATAAAGATTTAAAACACACAAAATGTATACTTCAAAATTCATGATGTCACCACTTTTGGCTTTTTGATTTAGCCATTTTGACCCCTGGCTAGTGACCAGTTATCACTGAGGATCATTTATCACTAACCCCTGTTATAACGTGCCGTTTTCGAATCTCCTTTTACTGTTGCTTCGTTATTGCTTACACTCTGTTTGTCATTTCTTCCTCAAAATACAAATCTAAAACCAAAAGTTAACTAATTTTCCCAAGGGCATGACCTGAACATAACGCAAAATCCATAGCACACATATAGAGGATAATATGTTCATGTTCATGTCATACAATGTTTACGACACGAGTGTCCAAATTCTGGTATTACCTGAGTGAGGGATATACCGAAATTTAGGCAAGAGTGTTGTAAACACAGAATGACATGAACACGAATATATATTTATTACCGAAGAAGACGTCTACATACACAGACAAATTTTAGTGTTTAGATATGAGGACAGCAAGTCGCAACAGCAGTGGAACTGCAATTTGTTGAATGACATCAACAATCTTCAGCTATGATGTCATTTCTAATGTGATGTCATTTCAACCTCACATCACAGTAAGAATCGAATGACATCAAAAGTGCCGTCCGGATGACGGAAACAATACACTGTCGTCTCGTGACGTGATAATGACTCTAGGGCACATATGAATTTTATGAACCCTGATATGTTTGCCCTCGTAGGTATTAAATGGTGTTATGAATATGCATGTGAAGACTGAATTTGGGGAATACTGGTTTATGTCAGTCGGCAGACTATAAATTGATAAAGCATTTCTTTTTAATTTTAATAAATAAAATAATTAAGTGCGATACCAAGAGGCAATAAATAATGAAATTTGCATAACTGAAGCGGTACGCATGCTCACATGATATTTATACAATTGTGATAACTGGTACCAGTTAGCATGGTTAGTCAACGAGAAACTTCTACATCCACCGTTTTGATTCCCTCTTATTCTGTTATAACAGAAATCTCATCAAGCCTTACAGAAATAAACACATTTGCTGATAGTTTCACAAAAATCAGAGTTAACGATACAGTCAACTTTATACATGGAATATTTCAGAAATAACACCAAAAAACAATGTTTGACTTGTTTAGTGGCTGTCTTGACTTATGTGTTTGTGGCTCTTTTGACATGTGGGCCATTTGAGGGAAAGACTTCTGCTTGTATCCCCCCTCCAAACGTTATATATGTATGCATTAATGTCTTTTCAATCATATATATTTTTAAGGGAGGATACAGGTTGAAGTGTTACCCCTTTGACAATAACCTGTGAGAATGCTAAGATCCGGGTGAGTGGCTGTGATATCTGCTTACCTGGAACATCATACCACGCAGCTCCATTAGTTATCCCTCTCTCGGCAGCAAAATCGTCACCTGCACAAATATTGCCCTCGTGCATATGCAAATGGTTATCAGCATAGGTGTGAGCTAGGAGCTTGAATACACTGTCATCGGGTGCTTTACTGTATTTCCCTGCTTGCCTGTGAAGTCTGGAGTCATCAAATGGGTAGCTAGCTACAACACTGCCACCATGCAAGTTGGCTGATAAAACAAATGGGTTGGATTCAATCCAGTTGATTAGCGTTCGTGTTTCTGGCTGCATAGTATTTTCTGGTTGACTTTGAAACTGATCTGGAAAATTCCTATTAAGATCTACGCTATTGGCATTTGGTCTTCCCTCGACACCTGCACACTGTCCAACAACGGCGTTCTCGAAGCCATCAGGGTTCATAGTTGGCATGATGAATACATTCGTGCTGTCAACAATATGTGTAACTCTGGCGTCTTTTCCATACTGCTCCAAAAGATACTGTATGAGGTATATCAAAACCTGTCTACTTATCACTTCATTTCCGTGCATATTTCCAACATATTTGAACATTGGTTCTCCTACTTCAGTTTCGTTGATCTTATCAGAGATCTGTACTGCCCAGAGAGTCCGGTTTTGAACACTTTGTCCAACTGCATGAAGTTTAGAAATAGTTGGGTTTTGGTTCACCATATCGTGAAGAAAGTTTGTTAAGTCATCGTAATGGTAGTATTTACTTGTATCAATGTCTCTCTCACTCCGCACATTCGGCAAAGCAGTAACGGAATGAGATACCAACAGCACGAATGAAACAACTGTTGACATCATCACGGGACCCAACTCCCCGTAGTTCCCGATCGCCATGTTGGCCAACAACTGCGACCTTCACCTTGAGCGCCCAGTTCAAAGGGTGAAGGCCGTAACCTCTGAACCCCGGTGTTTGTACAACATAGATGGCAATGCACACTCTAGTCAAGTGATAGCTTGCACGACCACTGGTGACATTGGCAATGTAGACTGACAGGTCAACAGTTTTATATTGCACGATGGGGTGGGAGGTGCTGCTGTTTGTACCTAATGTTATAGGTAAGTTTACCACCCAAAACTATATCCGTAATATAAACCACCGCCAGTATTCAGTGTAACAAATTGGGACTGTTTTGAGTGACTGGCTGGCAACAACCATGCTTATATAATGAAGATAACATTTAGGTTTGTGTTTTATATGGACAACAGATTCACACATGTAAGATGTGTATGTTTTATTTGACGAGATAATGACGAAATAATGACCAAATCAGCCCTTGGGTCGTATCATAACTCTTTGTTCCCCAGACTGGCTGCAGATACCCTGGCTTACCAGTTGATAGCATTACATAATCTCCTCTTGACTTGACAACACCTACAATTACACAGTGAGCAATACCGTAGGTTCACCTGACTCAACAGAAGACAGATACCACCTCATCAATATAAACATTTGAGTATTTAGTTGATGCAAATTGTTATATTATAGTGGTAGATGTGTTTTTTTATAATACATAAGACACATCCTGCTTTTATTATAGACAGACATTGCTTTTATGACCATGCAGTTATGTGTATGCTTTCTGAATAGTTTATTATGAGGTAAGTATGTAAATTGACATTTTCTATGCAATAATCATGATAATTAAAGTACATTCAGTAGTTGGTATAATGAGCAAGGGGAATAGTTCTTTGGATATACAACTTCTCATCTTCCCGAGGCAAGAGAGCTAACTGACTATAAAAGTCCGGTTTCCACCCTTGCCGAACTAGGCTGGTATTATGGGGTTACATTTTATCTGGACTAACCAGTCTATGCATAGTCCAATCAAAATCGCGCAAAGAAATCGAAATCTGGTTCGTAAACTTTCGCACGGATTTTTGTCAAAGCATGTGCACCGCCCATGAGCCCAGGAATTCCATACTAGTTTGGCAAGGGTGGAAACTGGACTTTTATAGTCAGTTAACTCTCTTGCCTCAGGAAGATGACAACTTCTTTGTTAAAATGAACAATTTCTTTATTACAATGAATGCAACATTTCGGTGTAGATACAAACACTGTTATCAAGCACTTAGAACTGTAGCCCTTGTTCTATAATAGTAGAGTAGATCTTCTTTTTCTGTGCAATAATTAATGGAGATCCTATAATATAAGAGTAGATCTAAAGTTATCAAACATTGCCATGCCATAAATTGACATTTTCTATGCATCATTGTTTTATCTTCAGTCAACAGTGTGTCCCAGTCATGTGTATTTACAGGTCCCTATGGTACAGCTAGATCTGCTGATTCCCCCGCCACACAGATAAACAGTGTGTCCCAGTCATGTGTATTTACAGGTCCCTATGGTACAGCTAGATCACTGCTGATTCCCCCGCCACACAGATAAACAGTGTGTCCCAGTCATGTGTATTTACAGGTCCCTATGGTACAGCTAGATCACTGCTGATTCCCCCGCCACACAGATAAACAGTGTGTCCGAGTCATGTGTATTTACAGGTCCCTATGGTACAGCTAGATCACTGCTGATTCCCCCGCCACACAGATAAACAGTGTGTCCCAGTCATGTGTATTTACAGGTCCCTATGGTACAGCTAGATCACTGCTGATTCCCCCGCCACACAGATAAACAGTGTGTCCCAGTCATGTGTATTTACAGGTCCCTATGGTACAGCTAGATCACTGCTGATTCCCCCGCCACACAGATAAACAGTGTGTCCCAGTCATGTGTATTTACAGGTCCCTATGGTACAGCTAGATCACTGCTGATTCCCCCGCCACACAGATAAACAGTGTGTCCCAGTCATGTGTATTTACAGGTCCCTATGGTACAGCTAGATCACTGCTGATTCCCCCGCCACACAGATAAACAGTGTGTCCCAGTCATGTGTATTTACAGGTCCCTATGGTACAGCTAGATCACTGCTGATTCCCCCGCCACACAGATAAACAGTGTGTCCCAGTCATGTGTATTTACAGGTCCCTATGGTACAGCTAGATCACTGCTGATTCCCCCGCCACACAGATAAACAGTGTCTCCCAGTCATGTGTATTTACAGGTCCCTATGGTACAGCTAGATCACTGCTGATTCCCCCGCCACACAGATAAACAGTGTGTCCCAGTCATGTGTATTTACAGGTCCCTATGGTACAGCTAGATCACTGCTGATTCCCCCGCCACACAGATAAACAGTGTGTCCGAGTCATGTGTATTTACAGGTCCCTATGGTACAGCTAGATCACTGCTGATTCCCCCGCCACACAGATAAACAGTGTGTCCCAGTCATGTGTATTTACAGGTCCCTATGGTACAGCTAGATCACTGCTGATTCCCCCGCCACACAGATAAACAGTGTGTCCCAGTCATGTGTATTTACAGGTCCCTATGGTACAGCTAGATCACTGCTGATTCCCCCGCCACACAGATAAACAGTGTGTCCCAGTCATGTGTATTTACAGGTCCCTATGGTACAGCTAGATCACTGCTGATTCCCCCGCCACACAGATAAACAGTGTGTCCCAGTCATGTGTATTTACAGGTCCCTATGGTACAGCTAGATCACTGCTGATTCCCCCGCCACACAGATAAACAGTGTGTCCCAGTCATGTGTATTTACAGGTCCCTATGGTACAGCTAGATCACTGCTGATTCCCCCGCCACACAGATAAACAGTGTGTCCCAGTCATGTGTATTTACAGGTCCCTATGGTACAGCTAGATCACTGCTGATTCCCCCGCCACACAGATAAACAGTGTGTCCGAGTCATGTGTATTTACAGGTCCCTATGGTACAGCTAGATCACTGCTGATTCCCCCGCCACACAGATAAACAGTGTGTCCCAGTCATGTGTATTTACAGGTCCCTATGGTACAGCTAGATCACTGCTGATTCCCCCGCCACACAGATAAACAGTGTGTCCCAGTCATGTGTATTTACAGGTCCCTATGGTACAGCTAGATCACTGCTGATTCCCCCGCCACACAGATAAACAGTGTGTCCCAGTCATGTGTATTTACAGGTCCCTATGGTACAGCTAGATCACTGCTGATTCCCCCGCCACACAGATAAACAGTGTGTCCCAGTCATGTGTATTTACAGGTCCCTATGGTACAGCTAGATCACTGCTGATTCCCCCGCCACACAGATAAACACTGTGTCCCAGTCATGTGTATTTACAGGTCCCTATGGTACAGCTAGATCACTGCTGATTCCCCCGCCACACAGATAAACACTGTGTCCCAGTCATGTGTATTTACAGGTCCCTATGGTACAGCTAGATCACTGCTGATTCCCCCGCCACACAGATAAACAGTGTGTCCCAGTCATGTGTATTTACAGGTCCCTATGGTACAGCTAGATCACTGCTGATTCCCCCGCCACACAGATAAACAGTGTGTCCCAGTCATGTGTATTTACAGGTCCCTATGGTACAGCTAGATCACTGCTAATTCCCCCGCCACACAGATAAACAGTGTGTCCCAGTCATGTGTATTTACAGGTCCCTATGGTACAGCTAGATCACTGCTGATTCCCCCGCCACACAGATAAACACTGTGTCCCAGTCATGTGTATTTACAGGTCCCTATGGTACAGCTAGATCACTGCTGATTCCCCCGCCACACAGATAAACAGTGTGTCCCAGTCATGTGTATTTACAGGTCCCTATGGTACAGCTAGATCACTGCTGATTCCCCCGCCACACAGATAAACAGTGTGTCCCAGTCATGTGTATTTACAGGTCCCTATGGTACAGCTAGATCACTGCTGATTCCCCCGCCACACAGATAAACACTGTGTCCCAGTCATGTGTATTTACAGGTCCCTATGGTACAGCTAGATCACTGCTGATGCCCCCGCCACACAGATAAACAGTGTGTCCCAGTCATGTGTATTTACAGGTCCCTATGGTACAGCTAGATCACTGCTGATTCCCCCGCCACACAGATAAACAGTGTGTCCCAGTCATGTGTATTTACATGTCCCTATGGTACAGCTAGATCACTGCTGATTCCCCCGCCACACAGATAAACAGTGTGTCCCAGTCATGTGTATTTACAGGTCCCTATGGTACAGCTAGATCTGCTGATTCCCCCGCCACACAGATAAACAGTGTGTCCCAGTCATGTGTATTTACAGGTCCCTATGGTACAGCTAGATCACTGCTGATTCCCCCGCCACACAGATAAACAGTGTGTCCCAGTCATGTGTATTTACAGGTCCCTATGGTACAGCTAGATCACTGCTGATTCCCCCGCCACACAGATAAACAGTGTGTCCCAGTCATGTGTATTTACAGGTCCCTATGGTACAGCTAGATCACTGCTGATTCCCCCGCCACACAGATAAACACTGTGTCCCAGTCATGTGTATTTACAGGTCCCTATGGTACAGCTAGATCACTGCTGATTCCCCCGCCACACAGATAAACACTGTGTCCCAGTCATGTGTATTTACAGGTCCCTATGGTACAGCTAGATCACTGCTGATTCCCCCGCCACACAGATAAACAGTGTGTCCCAGTCATGTGTATTTACAGGTCCCTATGGTACAGCTAGATCACTGCTGATTCCCCCGCCACACAGATAAACAGTGTGTCCCAGTCATGTGTATTTACAGGTCCCTATGGTACAGCTAGATCACTGCTAATTCCCCCGCCACACAGATAAACAGTGTGTCCCAGTCATGTGTATTTACAGGTCCCTATGGTACAGCTAGATCACTGCTGATTCCCCCGCCACACAGATAAACACTGTGTCCCAGTCATGTGTATTTACAGGTCCCTATGGTACAGCTAGATCACTGCTGATTCCCCCGCCACACAGATAAACAGTGTGTCCCAGTCATGTGTATTTACAGGTCCCTATGGTACAGCTAGATCACTGCTGATTCCCCCGCCACACAGATAAACAGTGTGTCCCAGTCATGTGTATTTACAGGTCCCTATGGTACAGCTAGATCACTGCTGATTCCCCCGCCACACAGATAAACACTGTGTCCCAGTCATGTGTATTTACAGGTCCCTATGGTACAGCTAGATCACTGCTGATGCCCCCGCCACACAGATAAACAGTGTGTCCCAGTCATGTGTATTTACAGGTCCCTATGGTACAGCTAGATCACTGCTGATTCCCCCGCCACACAGATAAACAGTGTGTCCCAGTCATGTGTATTTACATGTCCCTATGGTACAGCTAGATCACTGCTGATTCCCCCGCCACACAGATAAACAGTGTGTCCCAGTCATGTGTATTTACAGGTCCCTATGGTACAGCTAGATCTGCTGATTCCCCCGCCACACAGATAAACAGTGTGTCCCAGTCATGTGTATTTACAGGTCCCTATGGTACAGCTAGATCACTGCTGATTCCCCCGCCACACAGATAAACAGTGTGTCCCAGTCATGTGTATTTACATGTCCCTATGGTACAGCTAGATCACTGCTGATTCCCCCGCCACACAGATAAACAGTGTGTCCCAGTCATGTGTATTTACAGGTCCCTATGGTACAGCTAGATCTGCTGATTCCCCCGCCACACAGATAAACAGTGTGTCCCAGTCATGTGTATTTACAGGTCCCTATGGTACAGCTAGATCACTGCTGATTCCCCCGCCACACAGATAAACAGTGTGTCCCAGTCATGTGTATTTACAGGTCCCTATGGTACAGCTAGATCACTGCTGATTCCCCCGCCACACAGATAAACAGTGTGTCCCAGTCATGTGTATTTACAGGTCCCTATGGTACAGCTAGATCACTGCTGATTCCCCCGCCACACAGATAAACAGTGTGTCCCAGTCATGTGTATTTACAGGTCCCTATGGTACAGCTAGATCACTGCTGATTCCCCCGCCACACAGATAAACAGTGTGTCCCAGTCATGTGTATTTACAGGTCCCTATGGTACAGCTAGATCACTGCTGATTCCCCCGCCACACAGATAAACAGTGTGTCCCAGTCATGTGTATTTACAGGTCCCTATGGTACAGCTAGGTCACTGCTGATTCCCCCGCCACACAGATAAACAGTGTGTCCCAGTCATGTGTATTTACAGGTCCCTATGGTACAGCTAGATCACTGCTGATTCCCCCGCCACACAGATAAACAGTGTGTCCCAGTCATGTGTATTTACAGGTCCCTATGGTACAGCTAGATCACTGCTGATTCCCCCGCCACACAGATAAACAGTGTGTCCCAGTCACGTGTATTTACAGGTCCCTATGGTACAGCTAGATCACTGCTGATGCCCCCGCCACACAGATAAACAGTGTGTCCCAGTCATGTGTATTTACAGGTCCCTATGGTACAGCTAGATCACTGCTGATGCCCCCGCCACACAGATAAACAGTGTGTCCCAGTCATGTGTATTTACAGGTCCCTATGGTACAGCTAGATCACTGCTGATTCACCCGCCACACAGATAAACAGTGTGTCCCAGTCATGTGTATTTACAGGTCCCTATGGTACAGCTAGATCACTGCTGATGCCCCCGCCACACAGATAAACAGTGTGTCCCAGTCATGTGTATTTACAGGTCCCTATGGTACAGCTAGATCACTGCTGATTCCCCCGCCACACAGATAAACAGTGTGTCCCAGTCATGTGTATTTACAGGTCCCTATGGTACAGCTAGATCACTGCTGATTCCCCCGCCACACAGATAAACAGTGTGTCCCAGTCATGTGTATTTACAGGTCCCTATGGTACAGCTAGATCACTGCTGATGCCCCCGCCACACAGATAAACAGTGTGTCCCAGTCATGTGTATTTACAGGTCCCTATGGTACAGCTAGGTCACTGCTGATTCCCCCGCCACACAGATAAACAGTGTGTCCCAGTCATGTGTATTTACAGGTCCCTATGGTACAGCTAGATCACTGCTGATTCCCCCGCCACACAGATAAACAGTGTGTCCCAGTCATGTGTATTTACAGGTCCCTATGGTACAGCTAGATCACTGCTGATTCCCCCGCCACACAGATAAACAGTGTGTCCCAGTCATGTGTATTTACAGGTCCCTATGGTACAGCTAGATCACTGCTGATTCCCCCGCCACACAGATAAACAGTGTGTCCCAGTCATGTGTATTTACAGGTCCCTATGGTACAGCTAGATCTGCTGATTCCCCCGCCACACAGATAAACAGTGTGTCCCAGTCATGTGTATTTACAGGTCCCTATGGTACAGCTAGATCACTGCTGATTCCCCCGCCACACAGATAAACACTGTGTCCCAGTCATGTGTATTTACAGGTCCCTATGGTACAGCTAGATCTGCTGATTCCCCCGCCACACAGATAAACAGTGTGTCCCAGTCATGTGTATTTACAGGTCCCTATGGTACAGCTAGATCACTGCTGATTCCCCCGCCACACAGATAAACAGTGTGTCCCAGTCATGTGTATTTACAGGTCCCTATGGTACAGCTAGATCACTGCTGATTCCCCCGCCACACAGATAAACAGTGTGTCCCAGTCATGTGTATTTACAGGTCCCTATGGTACAGCTAGATCACTGCTAATTCCCCCGCCACACAGATAAACAGTGTGTCCCAGTCATGTGTATTTACAGGTCCCTATGGTACAGCTAGATCACTGCTGATTCCCCCGCCACACAGATAAACAGTGTGTCCCAGTCATGTGTATTTACAGGTCCCTATGGTACAGCTAGATCACTGCTGATGCCCCCGCCACACAGATAAACAGTGTGTCCCAGTCATGTGTATTTACAGGTCCCTATGGTACAGCTAGATCACTGCTGATTCCCCCGCCACACAGATAAACACTGTGTCCCATTCATGTGTATTTACAGGTCCCTATGGTACAGCTAGATCACTGCTGATTCCCCCGCCACACACACATATCTGATTAGTACCGTTAGAAAATGAAATATTTCTTGTCCTCATATATTTAATCTGTTAATACATGATGCATGGAACAGTAGACATGGTAGATGAACAGCCAATAATATTGGTAAGGTTCATTTTGCATTTATTGATTGATTGAGTCAGTGACTAAATTATGACTTATTATGTGATGTTACTGGTGTTTTTCTGTCCTTTGTGGACAGGATTTTTATGATATTAAGTATTAAATGCTCCAGTAACAATATGGCTGAAATAATACTGACATGACAAAAAAGTTTACTCACTTACTCACTGACATTTCTGTTACCTCTTAGGAATCTTCACCCAAGCATGGCAAATGTAGTGACTATAAAATTGAAACCACCATTGTTGGAGGGATTATTAGTATGATTAGCTGAGTATCCATAGGTGAATGTAGAAGCTTAATTTAACATTTAGTCCCAGAAATAAAGTTATCTTATTTATTATATATATCTGCAAAATATGAAGTGAAATCCAAATGGAGCCCAGATCAATGCTTAATTTCTTGGCTTGGTGATGAGGCAATGTAGACTTGCAAAATCATTCTAGACTTTTAGATTATTCTCTAGGGTTTGGTAGACAGACTGGTAGCAACTGTGTAAAGAAGAAAGGTGAAGGTCATTATGGATTGTGTTTGTTTGTGTTGCAGGCTACATCAGAATAGTGTTGGCCAGTGTTGCGATTGTATTCTTCTACCATCCTGTCCCTTGCACCATCCTTTATGGAATTTCAATACTTTTAGATGGTAAGCAATAGTTTCAGTAATAGTTCTTATTTTATATTGTCATTGATAAGGTTTCAAGAGATGCAATTTTACTCCTGGAAATAGTCATGTGAGTATTAGTGTTAGTAGAACCTGACTGACTGGTGTATTTCAAAAGTGTTTGTGGCATGGGTATGGCTATCTTCACCTATGTGTAGATGGTTCTGTGTACACAGCCATTGTAGCTACACAATGCCCTATAGTTGACCCCTGTGATACAACCTGATACCCATGGGGGGTCTCATGTGTTATCAGGGTAATAGTAGCAGATTTGTCTGACTGTTGATCAATTATTAAGTGATCTGATACTGGTTTATGTTTCAGATTGTGTTTTCTGATCTTCATTTGCATTGAGGCATTTCAGGTTGTGACATCAGTTTTACCTGACAGTGACTTTGTAAATACTTCCCACAGATATTCTGTGTTTGAATCAATCTCAATCAATCAAATTTCATTTGAAGCATAGTCACCAGTTTGAAACTAGTGCCGTAAAGCATGAGAAAGCTGCTTTCTGATTGGATAATGTCATCTTCTGGTCAGTCATTCCACTGGTCTGTCAAAGTTCCCAAAAGGTCGTTCTGACGTGACACGTAATGGGCTGTCCTCAGATCTTTGTCAAGAGGTAGCGAGAACTAACATCAGATTTTAATGAGATTGTGTCAGAATAGATCAATGGGAATACTGCTGATTGTAAGAGGTGACTGATGGATCATACCCCGATGATGTGGACATTGCTCTTAATAGTCATTAGGGATGTGACGATACAGGTGTCACATGATACGTTACAGATCTCAATACAGAAGCCACAATATGATACGTCTCAATACTGCATATACATGTAGTCATTAAACTGAAAATAGTGTCCATAGACTCACTCATAACGGTAAAGGACAACTTACTAATACCCATGGACATGACACTGAGTCAAGTCAACTATTCTGTGTGAGAAAATGATAAAAAACAAACAAGTTTCCGTACTGTATTATGACAGGCAGCCAGGAAAAGCACAGGTCAGTCTTGTTATCAGGCATGTTATCCAGACTGAATTATTTACAGGTGTGACATAGCTAGAATATTTTGTTATAGAACATTCAGCTCCTATTTTTAAAGTTACTAGTTATTTTTTCTGTAGCACTGTATTTCTATGTGTCCTCCAATAGCAGGGTGATACTCTTGAAAGCAATGACATCATCAAGCAGTGATGACATGGTTCCACCAGAAGCGGTCACTTGTGTAGTCAGAATAGTCTCTGAGATTATGAGGAAAAACAGAGACAAAACATTGTGTGCACATTTTAATTTGGACTCAGCTCACATGCATGTGATGTGATGTTGTGACACACTGACACACATGGAAACATAACAGGAAGTGAGACAGCAAGCACAGACTAGCCTGGCTTCAGAGTACATAAGTGTTGTAGGTATACACTACTGGTACACTGGCCATTGATTGACATGACCAGATGTAGTTACTTCTACGACAATGGGGAAGCATCAGCATGTGAAGGTGTGCTGATTCTCTGAACACATTGCTTACTAATTTACTGTCAGTTAGCTCCCCAAACTGTTTCTCTCAGATGTTGGATGAATCAAAAGCCAAGGTCGATTGATGTCACATGACTAATAGTGGCGTAATCCATTGTTGATAATGAGTATCTAAGCCAGAGTCACACTGACTTCTGTTTGTGTCCTTCGTGTAAATGACAACTGCCATACGTTGTTGTTTGATTGCGTATTATCATGGGAAGGATGAATGCTCTCCATCTTAACTATAATAATTGTAATGCTATGTTTCAGGGCATTATCATTTGCATCAACGTTGGCAAGTGATGGCAGACTGCAAATGATATTGCTTCACCCTTATATCATGGGGTTTGACAGTAGTACAGGTCATGTTACCATGGTTATGAAGCTCTATTTCATCTCTTACAATATCACTCGTTTCATCAGGGGGTATTAGTGGCCGTGTCATCTATGGTGCCACCTTGATTATGGACTAGTCACATAGAATGGGGAGGGAGAGAGGAGACAGACAATATAAAGGGCCAGCCCTTTAATTCTGATGTGTGGTTTGCCAGCTCACACCTTCCAACTCACCAGCAGGACGCAATGCCAGATGGAAGTACAAAGAGTGACACAGAAATTGTATCTTTGCCAAACACATTCTGTTTTCCTCGCAGGCATAGATGGGTATGCAGCAAGAAAACTGAACCAGACGTCAGCCTTTGGAGCATGGGTAATAGCAACAAACAGTTCGCCTTGTTTATCCACATGCTTCTCTTCATAGTGAAGATGTCCTCATTAACAAGGTTTTGGATTAATGTTTCATTGGTATAGAGTAACTTCCCTTGGTAGGTTGTCCCCCAAAACAGGGTTTCTGGCCTAATAGGGCCTCATTATACTTAGTATCAGTTTAATGACATTGATTCAGCACAGATGTAATTCTATATAGTAATAATATTATCAACACCATCTTCTTGTGCCTCATGACATAACATGCAGTGTGTCACTCATCATGTGACTTACATAGCTTTGTGGTGTATATCTTGTCTCTTCATTTTCAGTTTGACATTGTGATTGACAACTTCAGCCGAGGCCTGCTGTGGTGCTCGTTGTACAAGGTATGGAGACATACTAAGGTCCAGAATTTATTAACATTTTAAAGGGAGACTATGCTCAAAGATCTGGGGCCCATTTTTGGGCTGAGTCTAGCTGTTGTACTTAGTGACTTGTTCAATGTATGCCTATATGAGCATGTAATTAGAGTTATTATGAACTGCAAGGTAGAATATATGATACAGTTTGAGTTACAGGCAAAGTGTGTTAAGAATTGACCTTCACTTTGTGTGAGTTCATTGGAGTATGAACCTTCATAGAGTGAGGGCCAAACTGTATGAACGTCGGAGCTTGCGACGACGTTCATACAATGTTTGGCCCTCACTCTATGAAGGTTCATACTCCAATGAACTCACACAAAGTGAAGGTCAATTCTTATAATTTTTTTATCACTATTTCTCACCTCAAAAGATGTAGGCCTAGATCTAAACACAATTTTATTTAGTACGTGTGACTTCATGTTTACACTGACAGCCATACAACAACCAGCTATATCGCGGAGTAAAATAGTTCCTCAAAAAGAGAGGTGACATGGGCGTATGGATGCACAACTTGCTCTCCAGAAACATCTTACGCAGCACATTTGTTCAAATCATATCCTCATTAGATGAGAAAGGTCTGTAAAGAACTACCTCAGTAAGTCAGTCACAATGACAGCGCGTCGTAATACATTTACATCAAGTACAAGACGTCAAAATGGCCGACACGTTGAACGTGACGGGAGAGATTTCCGAAGTTGTTGATGAACTTTTGGCGGTTACATGTGTTAGTCATCATTAATCAACTGGCCGATCATTGAAAGGTGAATAAAGATGCGTCAAACAGACACAAAGGTAAATTCATAGATTGCTGGAGACGGTCAATGTCAGCCTAGGCACGGATCGAGTCGATACTACGATAGTTTAGATGTGCATTTCTTCGTTTGTTCATTAGGATGGGCCGTAGCGAGGATATTCGTGAACAATCATGCAGTCACGCTCTCTGACATTTCTCAAAGTATACTGAAATGCTGAGACCAAGAATAAAGGTTCTAAATGATCAGAAAGAACGCTTATGCATGTTTTCGTGGTAGGGAATTTCCAGGGGTTTCCCCAGGAATGTGGAAGTAGTCCGTCAGTGTTTACGTCATTTCAAGAACACGGTCTCGTGAAAAACGTATGAACGTCAAATTGTGTCGTTCATACACTTATGAACGTGAATTTCGCGGTAATGTGACCGACCTCTCGTCCAATTGAAAAGCCGTATATCGTGTAAACTTCAGATCTAAAAATTATTTTTGAATGACTTATATGTCATATTTACTTGGCGACAGAATGATCCTTGATCCCTTCTCTCAGAAATTGGTTCTGAATATTTATTGACCTTGTACAGATTCTGTAGTTGACAAACTGAATGAACGGGAAATCCATCAAGATGGTAGGAATGTTAGAGACCAAAGACACAATAACTGCATCCTGCTGAAATTGTCTCCTGTTACACAAAACAGGGTGATGTTTACACCATGTATGACACCTGCCGGTGTGGAGCCTGTCGCTGTATCTTGGGTGTAGGTCGCTGTACTCGCTTTAGGGAATCCATCACAGCTGTGGTATCTACCTCCCTGCAACTTATTATGTCCTTCAAAACCCCCATACTGCAAAACTCACATTTCAATTGTCAGTTTGCTTAGCTCTCCTCTAGCAGGGCGACCAAAGTCCATACTCATTCCACTGTTTATATCATTGTCTAGGAACCCCAGAGAATCTATCCACACAAAATCTAGGATGTTTCATTTCTTGCCTGTGTTGCTGCTGTCTGTATTCTGCTTTCCTATTGGCACGGCTAACGGTCCGCCATCTTGGTTCCTGTACTGCCATGTTTGATAGTCCATCAGGCTGTAAAGTGTTGTGATGTCACTCTTCAGATGTTCACGCTTAGCTTTGAGGCGTAGACAAGTCATTTCCTCCTCCAAACTTTGTCATTCCCTCAACTCTCCACTTCTTCACTGTATCAGCACACTGTCACTCAAGCCTACAAACTTTCCTGCCAGATTTTGGCCCTTTGATCATTCGATGAGTGGACGACTAACTGGCGATGAAACTTAGCTAGGCTTGTCCATAATTTGGGGCATCTTTGCCCCTGTCCCTTTCCTTTTCTGTTTTACATCTACCCCGGTATACTTTTGGCCATGACTGCTCATTTATGATATTAAAACAAACGGCTTGCAGCCATGCCAGAAGCATGAAAAGCGCCACCAAGTTAGACGATATACTAAAGACAATGGAGGCTACTCTAGTTTAAAACCAATTTTTGTTTACCACTAAAATATTACATGACATGTGTCTGTGCTATTTACAAGTGCATGTGTCCGCATGCTATATGATTGGCAGGTTAAGGAATGTTAAGCATGCAGGACCAGTACACTTATGATGAGTGTTGATGTGTTTCAGTGGGGCTACCTGGTGGTGTTTGTAGAATGGGTGACATTCATGAGCACACACAGCAGGGGCTCCAACTGGAAGATGCCAGAGGAGCATTTCCCTACCCTTGTCCAGCTGGTCATGGCTAATGGTGAGTTCCCCCCTTGTCCAACTGGTCATGGCTAATGGTGAGTTCCCTACCCTTGTCCAACTGGTCATGGCTAATGGTGAGTTCCCCCCTTGTCCAACTGGTCATGGCTAATGGTGAGTTCCCCCCTTGTCCAACTGGTCATGGCTAATGGTGAGTTCCCTACCCTTGTCCAACTGGTCATGGCTAATGGTGAGTTCCCCCCTTGTCCAACTGGTCATGGCTAATGGTGAGTTCCCTACCCTTGTCCAACTGGACATGGCTAATGGTGAGTTCCCCCTTGTCCAACTGGTCATGGCTAATGGTGAGTTCCCTACCCTTGTCCAACTGGTCATGGCTAATGGTGAGTTCCCTACCCTTCTCCAACTGGTCATGGCTAATGGTGAGTTCCCTACCCTTGTCCAACTGGTCATGGCTAATGGTGAGTTCCCCCCTTGTCCAACTGGTCATGGCTAATGGTGAGTTCCCTACCCTTGTCCAACTGGTCATGGCTAATGGTGAGTTCCCCCCTTGTCCAACTGGTCATGGCTAATGGTGAGTTCCCCCCTTGTCCAACTGGTCATGGCTAATGGTGAGCCCAAAGTACACTAGAGAGAAAGTAATATGTTACAAAGTATATTAGAGGGATGGTAATATGTTACAAAGTATATTAGAGGAATGGTAGTATGTTACATAGTATACTGAATCAATTATAGTATGTTACAAAGTATATTAGAGGAATGGTAGTATGTTACATAGTATACTGAATCAATCATTGTATGTTACAAAGTATATTAGAGGGATGGTAGTATGTTACATAGTATACTCAAGGAATCATTGTATGTTACAAAGTATATTAGAGGAATGGTTGTATGTTACATAGTATACTGAATCAATCATAGTATGTTACAAAGTATATTAGAGGAATGGTAGTATGTTACATAGTATACTGAATCAATCATAGTATGTTACAAAGTATATTAGAGGAATGGTAGTATGTTACATAGTATACTGAATCAATCATAGTATGTTACAAAGTATATTAAAGGGATGGTAGTATGTTACATAGTATACTCAAGGAATCATAGTATGTTACAAAGTATATTAAAGGGATGGTAGTATGTTACATAGTATACTGAATCAATCATAGTATGTTACAAAGTATATTAGAGGAATGGTAGTATGTTACATAGTATACTCAAGGAATCATAGTATGTTACAAAGTATATTAGAGGAATGGTAGTATGTTACATAGTATACTGAATCAATCATAGTATGTTACAAAGTATATTAGAGGAATGGTAGTATGTTACATAGTATACTCAAGGAATCATAGTATGTTACAAAGTATATTAGAGGAATGGTAGTATGTTACATAGTATACTGAATCAATCATAGTATGTTACAAAGTATATTAAAGGGATGGTAGTATGTTACATAGTATACTCAAGGAATCATAGTATGTTACAAAGTATATTAGGGGAATGGTTGTATGTTACATAGTATACTGAATCAATCATAGTATGTTACAAAGTATATTAAAGGGATGGTAGTATGTTACATAGTATACTCAAGGAATCATAGTATGTTACAAAGTATATTAGGGGAATGGTTGTATGTTACATAGTATACTGAATCAATCATAGTATGTTACAAAGTATATTAAAGGAATGGTAGTATGTTACATAGTATACTCAAGGAATCATAGTATGTTACAAAGTATATTAGAGGAATGGTAGTATGTTACATAGTATACTGGATCAATCATAGTATGTTACAAAGTATATTAAAGGAATGGTAGTATGTTACATAGTATACTCAAGGAATCATAGTATGTTACAAAGTATATTAGAGGGATGGTAGTATGTTACATAGTATACTGAATCAATCATAGTATGTTACAAAGTATATTAGAGGAATGGTAGTATGTTACATAGTATACTGGATCAATCATAGTATGTTACAAAGTATATTCAAGGGATGGTAGTATGTTACATAGTATACTCAAGGAATCATAGTTTGTTACAAAGTATATTAGGGGAATGGTAGTATGTTACATAGTATACTGAATCAATTATAGTATGTTACAAAGTATATTCAAGGGATGGTAGTATGTTACATAGTATACTCAAGGAATCATAGTATGTTACAAAGTATATTCAAGGGATGGTAGTATGTTACATAGTATACTCAAGGAATCATGGTATGTTACAAAGTATATTAGAGGAATGGTAGTATGTTACATAGTATACTGGATCAATCATAGTATGTTACAAAGTATATTAGAGGAATGGTAGTATGTTAAATAGTATACTGAATCAATCATAGTATGTTACAAAGTATATTAAAGGGATGGTAGTATGTTACATAGTATACTGAATCAATTATAGTATGTTACAAAGTATATTAGAGGAATGGTAGTATGTTACATAGTATACTGGATCAATCATAGTATGTTACAAAGTATATTAGAGGAATGGTAGTATGTTACATAGTATACTCAAGGAATCATAGTATGTTACAAAGTATATTAGAGGAATGGTAGTATGTTACATAGTATACTGAATCAATCATAGTATGTTACAAAGTATATTAAAGGAATGGTAGTATGTTACATAGTATACTGGATCAATCATAGTATGTTACAAAGTATATTAAAGGAATGGTAGTATGTTACATATTATACTGAATCAATCATAGTATGTTACAAAGTATATTAAAGGGATGGTAGTATGTTACATAGTATACTGAATCAATTATAGTATGTTACAAAGTATATTAGAGGAATGGTAGTATGTTACATAGTATACTGGATCAATCATAGTATGTTACAAAGTATATTAGAGGAATGGTAGTATGTTACATAGTATACTCAAGGAATCATAGTATGTTACAAAGTATATTAGAGGAATGGTAGTATGTTACATAGTATACTGAATCAATCATAGTATGTTACAAAGTATATTAAAGGAATGGTAGTATGTTACATAGTATACTGGATCAATCATAGTATGTTACAAAGTATATTAAAGGAATGGTAGTATGTTACATATTATACTGAATCAATCATAGTATGTTACAAAGTATATTAAAGGGATGGTAGTATGTTACATAGTATACTGAATCAATTATAGTATGTTACAAAGTATATTAGAGGAATGGTAGTATGTTACATAGTATACTGGATCAATCATAGTATGTTACAAAGTATATTAGAGGAATGGTAGTATGTTACATAGTATACTCAAGGAATCATAGTATGTTACAAAGTATATTAGAGGAATGGTAGTATGTTACATAGTATACTGAATCAATCATAGTATGTTACAAAGTATATTAGAGGGATGGTAGTATGTTACATAGTATACTGGATCAATCATAGTATGTTACAAAGTATATTAAAGGAATGGTAGTATGTTACATATTATACTGAATCAATCATAGTATGTTACAAAGTATATTAAAGGGATGGTAGTATGTTACATAGTATACTGAATCAATCATAGTATGTTACAAAGTATATTAAAGGGATGGTAGTATGTTACATAGTATACTCAAGGAATCATAGTATGTTACAAAGTATATTAGAGGAATGGTAGTATGTTACATAGTATACTCAAGGAATCATAGTATGTTACAAAGTATATTAGAGGAATGGTAGTATGTTACATAGTATACTGAATCAATCATAGTATGTTACAAAGTATATTAAAGGAATGGTAGTATGTTACATAGTATACTTAATCAATCATAGTATGTTACAAAGTATATTAAAGGGATGGTAGTATGTTACATAGTATACTCAAGGAATCATAGTATGTTACAAAGTATATTAAAGGGATGGTAGTATGTTACATAGTATACTCAAGGAATCATAGTATGTTACAAAGTATATTAAAGGAATGGTAGTATGTTACATAGTATACTGGATCAATCATAGTATGTTACAAAGTATATTAAAGGAATGGTAGTATGTTACATAGTATACTGAATCAATCATAGTATGTTACAAAGTATATTAAAGGGATGGTAGTATGTTACATAGTATACTGAATCAATCATAGTATGTTACAAAGTATATTAAAGGGATGGTAGTATGTTACATAGTATACTCAAGGAATCATTGTATGTTACAAAGTATATTAGAGGAATGGTAGTATGTTACATAGTATACTGAATCAATCATAGTATGTTACAAAGTATATTAAAGGAATGGTAGTATGTTACATAGTATACTGAATCAATCATAGTATGTTACAAAGTATATTAAAGGGATGGTAGTATGTTACATAGTATACTCAAGGAATCATAGTATGTTACAAAGTATATTAAAGGGATGGTAGTATGTTACATAGTATACTCAAGGAATCATAGTATGTTACAAAGTATATTAAAGGGATGGTAGTATGTTACATAGTATACTCAAGGAATCATAGTATGTTACAAAGTATATTAAAGGAATGGTAGTATGTTACATAGTATACTGAATCAATCATAGTATGTTACAAAGTATATTAAAGGGATGGTAGTATGTTACATAGTATACTGAATCAATCATAGTATGTTACAAAGTATATTAAAGGGATGGTAGTATGTTACATAGTATACTGAATCAATCATAGTATGTTACAAAGTATATTAAAGGGATGGTAGTATGTTACATAGTATACTGGATCAATCATAGTATGTTACAAAGTATATTAAAGGAATGGTAGTATGTTACATAGTATACTGAATCAATCATAGTATGTTACAAAGTATATTAGAGGAATGGTAGTATGTTACTTAGTATACTGAATCAATCATAGTATGTTACAAAGTATATTAAAGGGATGGTAGTATGTTACATAGTATACTCAAGGAATCATAGTATGTTACAAAGTATATTAAAGGGATGGTAGTATGTTACATAGTATACTCAAGGAATCATAGTATGTTACAAAGTATATTAAAGGGATGGTAGTATGTTACATAGTATACTGAATCAATCATAGTATGTTACAAAGTATATTAAAGGAATGGTAGTATGTTACATAGTATACTGGATCAATCATAGTATGTTACAAAGTATATTAAAGGGATGGTAGTATGTTACATAGTATACTCAAGGAATCATAGTATGTTACAAAGTATATTAAAGGAATGGTAGTATGTTACATAGTATACTGGATCAATCATAGTATGTTACAAAGTATATTAAAGGGATGGTAGTATGTTACATAGTATACTCAAGGAATCATAGTATGTTACAAAGTATATTAAAGGAATGGTAGTATGTTACATAGTATACTGGATCAATCATAGTATGTTACAAAGTATATTAAAGGGATGGTAGTATGTTACATAGTATACTCAAGGAATCATAGTATGTTACAAAGTATATTAAAGGAATGGTAGTATGTTACATAGTATACTGAATCAATCATAGTATGTTACAAAGTATATTAAAGGAATGGTAGTATGTTACATAGTATACTGGATCAATCATAGTATGTTACAAAGTATATTAAAGGGATGGTAGTATGTTACATAGTATACTCAAGGAATCATAGTATGTTACAAAGTATATTAAAGGAATGGTAGTATGTTACATAGTATACTGGATCAATCATAGTATGTTACAAAGTATATTAGAGGAATGGTAGTATGTTACATAGTATACTCAAGGAATCATAGTATGTTACAAAGTATATTAGAGGAATGGTAGTATGTTACATAGTATACTGGATCAATCATAGTATGTTACAAAGTATATTAAAGGAATGGTAGTATGTTACATAGTATACTCAAGGAATCATAGTATGTTACAAAGTATATTAGAGGAATGGTTGTATCTTACATAGTATACTGAATCAATCATAGTATGTTACAAAGTATATTAAAGGGATGGTAGTATGTTACATAGTATACTCAAGGAATCATAGTATGTTACAAAGTATATTAGGGGAATGGTAGTATGTTACATAGTATACTCAAGGAATCATAGTATGTTACAAAGTATATTAGAGGAATGGTAGTATGTTACATAGTATACTGGATCAATCATAGTATGTTACAAAGTATATTAGAGGAATGGTAGTATGTTACATAGTATACTCAAGGAATCATATTATGTTACAAAGTATATTAAAGGGATGGTAGTATGTTACATAGTATACTGGATCAATCATAGTATGTTACAAAGTATATTAGAGGAATGGTAGTATGTTACATAGTATACTCAAGGAATCATAGTATGTTACAAAGTATATTAAAGGGATGGTAGTATGTTACATAGTATACTCAAGGAATCATAGTATGTTACAAAGTATATTAAAGGGATGGTAGTATGTTACATAGTATACTCAAGGAATCATAGTATGTTACAAAGTATATTAAAGGGATGGTAGTATGTTACATAGTATACTGAATCAATCATAGTATGTTACAAAGTATATTAAAGGAATGGTAGTATGTTACATAGTATACTGAATCAATCATAGTATGTTACAAAGTATATTAAAGGGATGGTAGTATGTTACATAGTATACTGAATCAATCATAGTATGTTACAAAGTATATTAAAGGAATGGTAGTATGTTACATAGTATACTGAATCAATCATAGTATGTTACAAAGTATATTAAAGGGATGGTAGTATGTTACATAGTATACTGGATCAATCATAGTATGTTACAAAGTATATTAAAGGAATGGTAGTATGTTACATAGTATACTGAATCAATCATAGTATGTTACAAAGTATATTAGAGGAATGGTAGTATGTTACTTAGTATACTGAATCAATCATAGTATGTTACAAAGTATATTAAAGGGATGGTAGTATGTTACATAGTATACTCAAGGAATCATAGTATGTTACAAAGTATATTAAAGGGATGGTAGTATGTTACATAGTATACTCAAGGAATCATAGTATGTTACAAAGTATATTAAAGGGATGGTAGTATGTTACATAGTATACTGAATCAATCATAGTATGTTACAAAGTATATTAAAGGAATGGTAGTATGTTACATAGTATACTGGATCAATCATAGTATGTTACAAAGTATATTAAAGGGATGGTAGTATGTTACATAGTATACTCAAGGAATCATAGTATGTTACAAAGTATATTAAAGGGATGGTAGTATGTTACATAGTATACTGAATCAATCATAGTATGTTACAAAGTATATTAAAGGAATGGTAGTATGTTACATAGTATACTGGATCAATCATAGTATGTTACAAAGTATATTAAAGGGATGGTAGTATGTTACATAGTATACTCAAGGAATCATAGTATGTTACAAAGTATATTAAAGGAATGGTAGTATGTTACATAGTATACTGGATCAATCATAGTATGTTACAAAGTATATTAGAGGAATGGTAGTATGTTACATAGTATACTCAAGGAATCATAGTATGTTACAAAGTATATTAGAGGAATGGTAGTATGTTACATAGTATACTGGATCAATCATAGTATGTTACAAAGTATATTAAAGGAATGGTAGTATGTTACATAGTATACTCAAGGAATCATAGTATGTTACAAAGTATATTAGAGGAATGGTTGTATCTTACATAGTATACTGAATCAATCATAGTATGTTACAAAGTATATTAAAGGGATGGTAGTATGTTACATAGTATACTCAAGGAATCATAGTATGTTACAAAGTATATTAGGGGAATGGTAGTATGTTACATAGTATACTCAAGGAATCATAGTATGTTACAAAGTATATTAGAGGAATGGTAGTATGTTACATAGTATACTGGATCAATCATAGTATGTTACAAAGTATATTAGAGGAATGGTAGTATGTTACATTGTATACTCAAGGAATCATAGTATGTTACAAAGTATATTAAAGGGATGGTAGTATGTTACATAGTATACTCAAGGAATCATAGTATGTTACAAAGTATATTAGAGGAATGGTAGTATGTTACATAGTATACTCAAGGAATCATAGTATGTTACAAAGTATATTAAAGGGATGGTAGTATGTTACATAGTATACTGAATCAATCATAGTATGTTACAAAGTATATTAGAGGAATGGTAGTATGTTACATAGTATACTCAAGGAATCATTGTATGTTACAAAGTATATTAGAGGAATGGTAGTATGTTACATAGTATACTCAAGGAATCATTGTATGTTACAAAGTATATTAGAGGAATGGTAGTATGTTACATAGTATACTCAAGGAATCATAGTATGTTACAAAGTATATTAAAGGGATGGTAGTATGTTACATAGTATACTCAAGGAATCATAGTATGTTACAAAGTATATTAAAGGGATGGTAGTATGTTACATAGTATACTGAATCAATCATAGTATGTTACAAAGTATATTAGAGGAATGGTAGTATGTTACATAGTATACTCAAGGAATCATAGTATGTTACAAAGTATATTAAAGGAATGGTAGTATGTTACATAGTATACTGGATCAATCATAGTATGTTACAAAGTATATTAAAGGGATGGTAGTATGTTACATAGTATACTCAAGGAATCATAGTATGTTACAAAGTATATTAAAGGGATGGTAGTATGTTACATAGTATACTGGATCAATCATAGTATGTTACAAAGTATATTAAAGGGATGGTAGTATGTTACATAGTATACTCAAGGAATCATAGTATGTTACAAAGTATATTAAAGGGATGGTAGTATGTTACATAGTATACTCAAGGAATCATGGTATGTTACAAAGTAACTCCTCTTTTGCAGGCTTCAAAAGCCCCCTAGGATGCTATGCAGTAGGGAGCCTGCACATTCTACCCCTGTGGATGTACATGTATGAGATGAGGGTGCTGACTCTCACACTGGGGGCTCCAGACATCTTCATGTACATAGGCATCGCAGTCTTTACCATAGGACGAACTATCTGCTTAAGTGTAGAGGTAGGAAAACAGTGCACTTACAGAAATCATTATGTTCATTGTGAAAATCTCCATTTTTTACCATTGTTTCTTATACAGTGGCACATTTTATCAATCATAAAAATATAAACAGGCACCAGCAATGGTAGAATAGGGTAATTTACATTTATTAAGTAAAGGAGATGTTTTTTCAAGATCTTGCACCTATCATGCATAGTTATTTTAGGGGCATTTTCCTGTTTTAATGAGCCAAGTCATCGCCAGTTGAGCTTATGTTTGGACGTTTTGTCCATCGTCCATTTGTGGATCATTCTTGTTTACATTTTTAACATCTCATCTGAATGTACAAGGCATTTGAAGCTGAAACTTGCCATGGATGAGTTCAGTTGTTATGTTTGTGAAGAATGTTTACAGAATCAGATCTAATTTTAAGCATATCTGCCATGGCAGCCATATTGAAAATGTCATTTTTTTCCAATCCTGCCCTTAACAGCGACTTCAGCTTGTATTCTACAATGAGCATGTATGAGGAATGCACAATAGAATATAAAACTTCAAATTTTCAAACATATTACTGGATGACGTTGAAGGTCAAGGAGTCTCATTGTGAACTAGGCGTAAAAACACCATGTGTACACAAGAACTTGAGTAGGAATGGAAGTTTACAAAACTCAGCTTACTTAATTTTTAAGGGAAGGTCTTGATCACATCATTTTTAGGTGACCTTTATAATGTCATGGTCACTAGAGGTCACACAATCTATCATTTTCTAGTGAATTATGAAAGATTGTATACAAATAACTAGTGGATAGTGCTTCTGCCCAGAGGGTTGGGGGTTGATCCCCTGACCCCATCATATGGAAAAGAATACATTAAAACACAGGATTTGTTGTTACCCTGCCTGGCGCTTGGCATTAAGACTCATGTTCTTATGTCCCCCGCCGTGATATTGCTGGAATATTGCTAAAAGCGGCGTAAAGCCAAAACTCACTCACTCACTCATGTTCTTACATGTGATTGGACGACACTAAGTATCTGGTCACTGAGTGTAAAGTATATGTATCAATGTGCCTGTGTCTATAATCTCTCATTATTTGAATTTGATGAAATTTGATGTACATTATCTCAACAACTGCTCAAGGTATGCTTGGATAGGGTCTTATTTTAAGAAGAATCTCAATGACAAACAATAAAGGTCACCAGAAACCTTATTGTCAAAATATGGAATGTTTGACTTCAATTCATGCTAATACGAAACATTTTGCAATGATTAATAATACATAAGCACTTTCTTGCCATGTGTGATGATCATGTCAATTGCGAACAGAATTATTCAGCGAACATCTACAGTCTGCTACATTTATCATTTGTTTTCATGACTGAGGGTGAAGGTCAAGGTGTTTAGACCAGAAGTGCTTATTACTTTCTTTTTGAGTTGGCTACAGACATGGAACTTTCTGATCTTTATGTTGCACTACAAGTTGGGCATATGTTTTTTCAAAATCCTGAAGTGGCGTCTACATTTCCCAATTACCTTTTTATCCTTGATATCCTGTGGAATCTGTTTATATTTGAGACTGAATATTCTGTGGTGCTGACATATGAATTTATTAAACTGGAAGTGCGTGTTACTTTGTCATTCAGGTAACTACAGCCATGGAACTTTCTGTTTTAATTTGCATTGCATTGGGCATGTGTTTTCCTAAATGTGTATCACTGCATTGTGTGTTGCAGGTGTTCTACGTGTATCACTGCATTGTGTGTTGCAGGTGTTCTACGTGTATCACTGCATTGTGTGTTGCAGGTGTTCCACGTGTATCACTGCATTGTGTGTTGCAGGTGTTCCACGTGTATCACTGCATTGTGTGTTGCAGGTGTTCCACGTGTATCACTACATTGTGTGTTGCAGGTGTTCCACGTGTATCACTGCATTGTGTGTTGCAGGTGTTCCACGTGTATCACTGCATTGTGTGTTGCAGGTGTTCCACGTGTATCACTGCATTGTGTGTTGCAGGTGTTCCACGTGTATCACTGCATTGTGTGTTGCAGGTGTTCCACGTGTATCACTGCATTGTGTGTTGCAGGTGTTCCACGTGTATCACTGCATTGTGTGTTGCAGGTGTTCCACGTGTATCACTGCATTGTGTGTTGCAGGTGTTCCACGTGTATCACTACATTGTGTGTTGCAGGTGTTCCACGTGTATCACTGCATTGTGTGTTGCAGGTGTTCCACGTGTATCACTGCATTGTGTGTTGCAGGTGTTCTACGTGTATCACTACATTGTGTGTTGCAGGTGTTCCACGTGTATCACTACATTGTGTGTTGCAGGTGTTCTACGTGTATCACTACATTGTGTGTTGCAGGTGTTCTACGTGTATCACTACATCAAGCACCTGGTCGACTGCCATGAGAAGTAGCCACAGAGCAGCATTTAGCAACATCAATTTCCATGGCAACAAGAAGAACCTTGTAAGGTTGCAGTGAAATATAAGCAGGGGTCACTAAGTCACCTTTGAAACAAGACAATATTACACATCTGTTTTATAATAAGTTGAGCTTATATCATAACAGGCACACAGCCTTGCTTATTTCACTTTATCACACTGTTGGCATTCCAGATGTGCTATCATGCATAGTATTTATTCCATTTTGAGAAATCTAAATATCAAAAAGGCTTTTTGTGATACATTTTTTCCAATTTATATGAACGTGTTCAGAACCATTTCTTTAATTATGCAGATTCTGAGGGCCAACTAGTCCCTTTATCATACCTTATAGAAGTTTCATGCAACATATAAAAGGTATGTTTGAAATGTGTATTGCACTGAACAAGTTAAGAAAACATACATGGTGCAAACCTCCAGGCACCGTTGAGGGAAGTGAGAACATAATTACTGCATCAGACAGAACTAGTAGCAGTCTGACTCTCAGACTATTTCAACACTATTAATACTCAAGACTATTAGATGTTGATCACTTGGTGGAGTCAAGAAATGTAGCAAGTGTTCAAGACATCTGTTGGAGCATAGTGTAATTTAGTGATGACTAGAGGCTAATTAATATCTGTGATATGATCTCAATAGGTAGAGATTGAAGGTGAGTGTTAATTAATGGACACTACACATCTGCCTTTCTTGTAGTGTTTGTCATGACAACGTTACTTCCATATAACATACATACATTATGTCGATCCTCTTCTCTTAAGTTTTAAAAAGGAGTGGTTTAATGTTGTATGTTTGACATTTGTGGGTGTGATATTTTGGATAAATGAGGAAAACAGGATGTATTGTTTAAAAATGAAATACTAGTATTTATATCATGTGACATTGTTAATATATTTTTTTTAGGTTTACTACATATGCCTTTTTTGGGTGTGAAGTCATTCCCTTTGATAAGAGAATACAGCACCTTTCAGGACATGTGATGACTTTCATGCATGATACATTCTTACACTTGTTGACATATCCCAACAAAGTGTATTTTACAGCTGTCAATTTCAGATTTAAGGATCTGAGAAATGAACTTTTTATGACAAGTTAATTTTAAACTATCTCAAGGACCCACACCTACCTGCTCCCATCCCTATGTTGAGCTGCATACTTGCTCCCATCCCTAAGTAGAGCTGCATACTTTCTCCCATCCCTAAGTTAAGCTGCATACTTTCTCCTATCCCTAAGTTAAGCTGCATACTTTCTCCCATCCCTAAGTAGAGCTGCATACTTGCTCCCATCCCTAAGTAGAGCTGCATACTTTCTCCCATCCCTAAGTTGAGCTGCATACCTGCTCCCATCCCTAAGTAGAGCTGCATACTTTCTCCCATCCCTAAGTTGAGCTGCATACTTTCTCCCATCCCTAAGTTGAGCTGCATACTTTCTCCCATCCCTAAGTTGAGCTGCATACTTTCTCCCATCCCTAAGTTGAGCTGCATACCTGCTCCCATCCCTAAGTAGAGCTGCATACTTTCTCCCATCCCTAAGTTGAGCTGCATACTTTCTCCCATCCCTAAGTTGAGCTGCATACTTTCTCCTATCCCTAAGTTGAGCTGCATACCTGCTCCCATCCCTAAGTAGAGCTGCATACTTTCTCCCATCCCTAAGTTGAGCTGCATACCTGCTCCCATCCCTAAGTAGAGTTGCATACTTTCTCTCATACCTAAGTAGAGCTGCTTTACCGTGCTGCATACTTGCTCCCAACCCTAACTTGAGCTGCATGCTTGCTCCCATCCCTAAGTTGAGCTGCTTTACCGTGCTGCATACTTGCTCCCAACCCTAACTTGAGCTGCATACTTGCTCCCAACCCTAACTTGAGCTGCATGCCTGCTCTCATCCCTAATAAAGTTGTTCACTACAAAGTCAGTGATTACATACGAGAGGGTGCCAACCTCCTATTGGTATGCCGAGTACTGTTACGTGGTATGCTGGATGCCAAGTACTGTTACGTGGTATGCTGGATGCCAAGTATTGTTACGTGGTATGCTGGATGCCAAGTACTGTTACATGGCATGCTGGATGCCAACTACTGTTACATGGCATGCTGGATGCCAACTACTGTTACCTGGCATGCTGGATGCCAACTACTGTTACCTGGCATGCTGGATGCTGAGTACTGTTACCTGGCATGCTGGATGCCGAGTACTGTTACGTGGCATGCTGGATGCCGAGTACTGTTACATAGTATGCTCGGTACCGCAGTGCAGCAGCAGGATCTGTGAAATCTTTATCTGGTATGTGGATCCCTATATTTAAATATATTGTGTCTTTTTTCTTGCAAAGAGTGACATATCAACAAAATATTTATATAAATAATCAAATAAGGGCCAGACAAGTCAGTGGTTGATGATAAGTCTCCAAAGATTCCCTAACAATTGCTATGCAGCAAGTTTCAGTCTATTTTTGCCAGTTGAAAACAACCTTGAATTAAAATGATATACTGTATTACACATTCATTGAACATAATGCTCAATTTCAAAATATTTTATCATGTTTTGTTTCACCTTTCTCCCACCTATTGTGATATGAGATCACTTTTTATATAATTTGTCCATCGACAACGAAACATTGTTCAGAATAACCTGTATACCAAGTGATTAAGGAAAGAGGTGTAAGCAATACTGACTTGTGTACATTGGAAGGATGTGACACAACTACAGGAGCTACATGTGTCCCCAGACCTTGCAGTGTATGTTCGGGGCAATCCCCTTACCACCTGGTGTTCTGACTGGGTGTTTTGCATAATATGAGAGTCAGTTAGATGGAAGGTGGGTAAACAAGCCCTTGGTCATTTGTAATATCTTTTAAAGATTTTTTGTATTTTTATTCCTTGTTATTAAATGTTATTAAATGGGTTTTAGATGATGTTTCTTCCTGCCTTGTATTTCTGTCAACATGATTATCAGTCAAACCACAATCAGAATTTCAGTACACCAATGGAAAGTACTTACACAATTATAATTATATATACTAATGAAATGACCTATAACAGCCATATATGAAAAACTAGTTCAGTAGGAGAGAGTACAACATGCTACAATAATGGTGGAAGCTGTGTCAGTTCTTATAAATATAAATATGGGGAAGGCTACCCATAAAGAGACCACGTGGTCTGTATTGAGTTAGAGTGGATTCATAAATCTACAATGTCATTCCTCTAAAATGAATTATTTTTTTAAATGAATAGCTTTAGGCCTATAACTGACTGTAGAGGGGAGTAGTCGTACGCATTACCCAAGGACCCGCTCCTGGCTTCTGATTGGTCGAGAGGATCACGTGACCTCTGTGACGTCACATCCGGTCACGTGACCTGCGCATGCGCGCGGGGCATGATGGGACTTGCGTGCGCATCCAAGATGGCGACACATCCGTTTCCGGTGGCGCGCGCATCCAAGATGGCGTCGCATCCGTTTCCGGTGGCGTACGCATTCAAGATGGTGGCGCATCCGTGTCCGGTGGCGTACGCCTTCAAGATGGCCGCGCATCCGTTTCCGGGGAGGATGGGGAAAACCCAGAGAAACGGTCGTACAAGGTTAAAAGATCGACATGGTTGTTGTTCTTTTGTTGTTCTAAAAATAGAAATAGAAAAGGTGGTAGTGGTGAAGGGAGGGTGGTGGTGAAGGGAGGAAGGTGGGAGGAGGGAGGAAGGCGGGAGGGGAGTCGGGTTCTTTGTTTTGTTTTGTTTTGGTGGGTGTGTGGCGATGGCATGTGGAGATGATAGTTCACTGAGACGAGCTTATCATACACAGTCGATGACTCTGCCACTTTGTTGCTAGGTTGACGTCATATCGGCGAAGGATTTTGCAACAACATTTCACAAATCATGTCATCGGGTATGGTGATGTGTTTGTAAACTTTGAGGTGCAAGGTCTCGCTCCACAAGGCGATCGATGTATTGTAGCCCACTATGACAGCCGTTCGCCTAAGTTAAAAGTCGATGAGTGGCAATCACCTCAGCGCTACGATCATGGTGTGGAATTCTAAAGGTGTTGGCTGAATTCTAAAGGTGAATCGACAGGCACAGACATGAACGTGATGTAGGTATATGCCTACGTACTGTCATTCGTGTCTCCATGGTGCCACGCGTTTATCCATAGGATGATGCATTGTCACTCGTTTATTTATACCGAGGTGCTGGCACTCGTGTATGTTTACATGTGTACGTCACGCGTGTCTTCATGTACACGTACTGTTATTCGTGTCTCTATGCAAACATGGTGCCACGCGTGACGACAAACACACGTTTATCCATAGGATGATGACGTTGTCACTCGTTCATTTATTCCGAAGTGCTGACACTCGTGTATGTTGACATGCGTACTGTCACGCGTGTCTCCATGCACACGTGATGTACTTCATGTCTTCAAACACACATGGTGTACTACGTCTCTCCATGTAAACGTGATGTACTTCATGTCTTCATGCAAAACGTAGTGTCATGTGTGTCTTCAAAAAGACATTGATCCATAGGATGATGACGTTGTCACTCGTTTATTTATACCGAGGAGTTGGCTCTCGTGTATGTTTACATGCGAACTGTCACGTGTGTCTCCATGCAAACGTCATGTACTTCGTGTTGCCATGCAAACGTGGTGTCACGCGTGACAACAAACGCATGTTTATCCATAGGAAGATGGCGTTGTCATTCGTTCATCCACGCCGAGGAGTTGGCACTCGTGTATGTTTACGTGTCTGTTACCTTTTGTGTCTCCATGCAAACGTCATGTACTACGTGTTTCCATGCAAACGTGGTGCCATGCGTGTCTACAAACAGACGTTTATCCATAAGATTATTAATTATACCGAGGAGTTGGCACTCGTGTATGTTTGCATGTGTACTGTCACACGTGTCTTCAAACAGACGTGGTGTACTTCGTGTCTTCAAACACACATGGTGTACTACGTGTCTCCATGCAAACGTGATGTACTACGTCTCAACGTGGTGCCACGCGTGTCTTCAAACAGACGTTTATCCATAGGATGATGGCGTTGTCATTCATTCATCCACACCGAGGAGTTGGCACTTGTGTATGTTTACGTGTCTGTTACCATTTGTGTCTCCATGCAAACGTGATGTACTACGTCTCTCCGTGTAAGCGTGGTGCCACGCGTGTCTTCAAACAGACGTTTATCCATAGGATGATGACGTTGTCACTCGCTCATCCATGCCGAGGAGTTGGCACTCGTGTATGTTTACATGCGAACTGTCACGTGTGTCTCCATGCAGACGTGATGTACTTCGTGTTGCCATGCAAACGTGGTGTCACGCGTGACAACAAACGCATGTTTATCCATAGGATGATGGCGTTGTCATTCGTTCATCCACGCCGAGGAGTTGGCACTTGTGTATGTTTACGTGTCTGTTACCATTTGTGTCTCCATGCAAACGTCATGTACTACGTCTCTCCGTGTAAACGTGGTGCCACGCGTGTCTTCAAACAGACGTTAATCCATAGGATGATGACGTTGTCACTCGTTCATTTATACCGAAGTGCTGACACTCGTGTATGTTGACATGCGTACTGTCACGCGTGTCTCCATGCACACGTGATGTACTTCATGTCTTCAAACACACATGGTGTACTACGTCTCTCCATGTAAACGTGATGTACTTCATGTCTTCATGCAAAACGTAGTGTCATGTGTGTCTTCAAAAAGACATTGATCCATAGGATGATGACGTTGTCATTCGTTTATTTATACCGAGGAGTTGGCTCTCGTGTAGGTCTATACATAGTACTGGCACGTGTGTCTCCATGCAAACGTGATACCACTCGTGTACACAACCATACATACAGACATACAAACATACGTAGAGGCGTGGTGTCACTCGTAGGCGTGTACCTCCAAGAGGACTGGGGAGGGTGTGGATTCTTTTGGATTGTTGTTTGTACTGGCAAAGCAAAGGATGAAAGCGTTCTTTTGGGAGAGATGGGTGGCCCTGAAAAGGGCCGTTGGAAACAAACTGGAAACAAGCTGGACGAGGCTTGTCTCTGTTTTACATTACTTTCCTTGATCTCGATACTAGATAATAATACGGACCACCCCAACAGTCGGGGACGTCAACTCCGCGTTGTATAGCTTGTTGTAAAGCTGCAATAGCCTCAGACTTGTTCTTAAACCAGTGCGGACTCTGCGATAGGATCGTCTCCGATTCACCAGGTGGGTAGGTCACTATTGTCCACGAATAGACTTTACTCATCAACGGACATTGTTGACTGTTGGTCTGACACTTCAGACAGCTGCATCCAGACGACATGGTTGAACTCTCAATCAGTGCTTGGACTGTGACGGTGTGCGTGGCTTCGCTCTTTTTTAATTTTTTATAGGTTAGGCACTGAAACCCTGCTTCCTGATTGGTCGAAAACGCAGCACGCCGATGGTTCCGTTCCGGCGCCTGGTCTGACATTCGGTTTTTCCAAACCGGACACAGACCCTTGTGATGGGTGTACAGGCAGTCTTATATGGGTGTACAGGCAGCCTTACATGAGTGTACAGGCAGCCTTACATGAGTGTACAGTCAGCCTTACATGAGTGTACAGTCAGCCTTACATGAGTGTACAGGCAGCCTTACATGAGTGTAGAGGCAGCCTTACATGAGTGTACAGTCAGCCTTACATGAGTGCACAGTCAGCCTGACAGGGATGTAAGTCAGTCTTATATGGGTGTACAGTCAGCCTTACAGGGTTGTACAGTCAGTCTTATATAGGCGTACATGGTTCACGTGGCATCTATACCAGTGATGTATGTTAAACGGAATCTGGTGGTGGTCCCTGTGGCATCTGCTAATGATGTACGTTACTAACAGACTCTGGTGGTGGTTCATGTGACATCTACTAATGGTGTATGTTACTAGCAGACTCTGATGGTGGTCCATCAGGCATCTACTACTGATGTACCTCAAGTAAGTACAACACGTGTTCAAGTACAGCAGCACGTACAACTAAGTAAAAACGTTCTTAGTTGTACGTGCTGCTGTACTTGAACACGTGTTGTACTTACTTGAGCACAGACATGACAGACAGCGTTTACATCATAACTCAGCCTCTACCCTCAGTAGTAGATGCCTGATGCACCACCACCACCAGAGCCTGTCAGCAACCAACATCATTAGTAGATGCCTCATGACACACCATCAGAGTCTGTTTGTAACGTACATCTTTAGTAGATGTCACATGAACCACCACCAGCGTCTGTAAGTAACGTACATCAGTAGTAGATGTCACATGAACCACCACCATAGTCTGTAAGTAACGTACATCAGTAGTAGATGCCTGATGGACCACCATCAGAGTCTGCTAGTAACATACACCATTAGTAGATGTCACATGAACCACCACCAGAGTCTGTTAGTAACGTGCATCATTAGTATAGATGCCACGTGAACCACCACCAGAGTCTGTTAGTTACGTACATCATTAGTATAGATGCCACGTGAACCACCACCAGAGTCTCTAAGTAATGTACATCATTAGTAGATGCCACATGAACCACCACCAGAGTCTGTTAGTAACATACATCAGTAGTATAGATGCTACGTGAACCATCACCAGAGTCTCTAAGTAATGTACATCATTAGTAGATGTCACATGAACCACCACCATAGTCTGTTAGTAAGGTACATCAGTAGTAGATGCCTGATGGACCACCATCAGAGTCTGCTAGTAACATACACCATTAGTAGATGTCACATGAACCACCACCAGAGTCTGTCAGCAACCTACATCATTAGTAGATGTCACAGGCACCACCACCAGAGTCTGTTAGTAACGTACATCATTAGCAGATGCCACAGGGACCACCACCAGATTCCGTTTAACATACATCGCTGGTATAGATGCCACGTGAACCATGTACGCCTATATAAGACTGACTGTACAACCCTGTAAGGCTGACTGTACACCCATATAAGACTGACTTACATCCCTGTAAGGCTGACTGTACACCCCTTTAGAGTGTCTGTACACCCATATAAGACTCACTGTACATCCCTGTCAGGCTGACTGTGCACTCATGTAAGGCTGACTGTGCACTCATGTAAGGCTGACTGTACACTCATGTAAGGCTGACTGTACACTCATGTAAGGCTGACTGTGCACTCATGTAAGGCTGCCTGTACACTCATGTAAGGCTGACTGTACACTCATGTAAGGCTGCCTGTACACCCATATAAGACTGCCTGTACACCCATCACAAGGGTCTGTGTCCGGTTTGGAAAAACCGAATGTCAGACCAGGCGCCGGAACGGAACCATCGGCGTGCTGCGTTTTCGACCAATCAGGAAGCAGGGTTTCAGTGCCTAACCTATAAAAAAATTAAAAAAGAGCAAAGCCACGCACACCGTCACAGTCCAAGCACTGAATGAGAGATCAACCATGTCGTCTGGATGCAGCTGTCTGAAGTGTCAGACCAACAGTCAACAATGTCCGTTGATGAGTAAAGTCTATTCGTGGACAATAGTGACCTACCCACCAGGTGAATCGGAGACGATCCTATCGCAGAGTCCGCACTGGTTTAAGAACAAGTCTGAGGCTATTGCAGCTTTACAACAAGCTATACAACGCGGAGTTGACGTCCCCGACTGTTGGGGTGGTCCGTATTATTATCTAGTATCGAGATCAAGGAAAGTAATGTAAAACAGAGACAAGCCTCGTCCAGCTTGTTTCCAGTTTGTTTCCAACGGCCCTTTTCAGGGCCACCCATCTCTCCCAAAAGAACGCTTTCATCCTTTGCTTTGCCAGTACAAACAACAATCCAAAAGAATCCACACCCTCCCCAGTCCTCTTGGAGGTACACGCCTACGAGTGACACCACGCCTCTACGTATGTTTGTATGTCTGTATGTATGGTTGTGTACACGAGTGGTATCACGTTTGCATGGAGACACACGTGCCAGTACGTATGTAGACCTACACGAGAGCCAACTCCTCGGTATAAATAAACGAATGACAACGTCATCATCCTATGGATCAATGTCTTTTTGAAGACACACATGACACTACGTTTTGCATGAAGACATGAAGTACATCACGTTTACATGGAGAGACGTAGTACACCATGTGTGTTTGAAGACATGAAGTACATCACGTGTGCATGGAGACACGCGTGACAGTACGCATGTCAACATACACGAGTGTCAGCACTTCGGTATAAATGAACGAGTGACAACGTCATCATCCTATGGATTAACGTCTGTTTGAAGACACGCGTGGCACCACGTTTACACGGAGAGACGTAGTACATGACGTTTGCATGGAGACACAAATGGTAACAGACACGTAAACATACACAAGTGCCAACTCCTCGGCGTGGATGAACGAATGACAACGCCATCATCCTATGGATAAACATGCGTTTGTTGTCACGCGTGACACCACGTTTGCATGGCAACACGAAGTACATCACGTCTGCATGGAGACACACGTGACAGTTCGCATGTAAACATACACGAGTGCCAACTCCTCGGCATGGATGAGCGAGTGACAACGTCATCATCCTATGGATAAACGTCTGTTTGAAGACACGCGTGGCACCACGCTTACACGGAGAGACGTAGTACATCACGTTTGCATGGAGACACGTAGTACACCATGTGTGTTTGAAGACACGAAGTACACCACGTCTGTTTGAAGACACGTGTGACAGTACACATGCAAACATACACGAGTGCCAACTCCTCGGTATAATTAATAATCTTATGGATAAACGTCTGTTTGTAGACACGCATGGCACCACGTTTGCATGGAAACACGTAGTACATGACGTTTGCATGGAGACACAAAAGGTAACAGACACGTAAACATACACGAGTGCCAACTCCTCGGCGTGGATGAACGAATGACAACGCCATCTTCCTATGGATAAACATGCGTTTGTTGTCACGCGTGACACCACGTTTGCATGGCAACACGAAGTACATGACGTTTGCATGGAGACACACGTGCCAGTACGTATGTAGACCTACACGAGAGCCAACTCCTCGGTATAAATAAACGAGTGACAACGTCATCATCCTATGGATCAATGTCTTTTTGAAGACACACATGACACTACGTTTTGCATGAAGACATGAAGTACATCACGTTTACATGGAGAGACGTAGTACACCATGTGTGTTTGAAGACATGAAGTACATCACGTGTGCATGGAGACACGCGTGACAGTACGCATGTCAACATACACGAGTGTCAGCACTTCGGAATAAATGAACGAGTGACAACGTCATCATCCTATGGATAAACGTGTGTTTGTCGTCACGCGTGGCACCATGTTTGCATAGAGACACGAATTAGAGTACGTGTACATGAAGACACGCGTGACGTACACATGTAAACAGTAATTAAAAGGTCAAGGTTCAACAAAATTGACGGAAAAGGTTTATTGCTTGATTTTGGTGCCTTGGCACCTAAACATTAAAATAAAAAAAAGTTTACCAAAATAGGACATGGGGAACCATCCGAAAATAGGTCAAATCCAAGATGGCCGCCAACAAAAGTAATAATAGTCATAAACGTGGAACCAATAACAATAAAAACATTTATGATGAGTCTATCTATATTAGCTTGCCAGGATAAATGCAAAGAAATGTATATTTAACAATTTTGAAAGGAAAATTCACATAGAAATTTTAAATAATGCTTCAAAATGACGAAAAAGTACATAAATTTGTTAATATCAGTAATTCTTGCAGAACATGAACCGATTTATTATAATGTTGACGTTTTACATATAAAATCATACCGTTTATTGTCTTCACTTAAATAATCAAATTAGAAACAAATATAATTGAAAAAGCTTCTTCAAAATGGCGGCCGAGCATACAATGTTTTAAAGATAGACCTCAAGAACATATAGGTATGTATAAGCTATTTTTCTTTTATAGCTAAAATGAAAACTTGTATAATATATAGTTGATTGGCTCTAGAGAGGAATAACTGATGAAAATATGAACAAATATAAATATAAAATTTGAAACAGAGCCTTAAAATTAACATCAACATTTGTTTCAAGGAAAATCAAGGGAGATAACCCAAACTCCGGGAAGCAGTTATTTTTCTCAAATGGTATTAGCTTCTCAGAAACTTTATTAAAAGTTTATTCAGAAGATATAATCAAGACATTTAGCACAAAAATCATTTGCTATAATCGGAAAAGCAACATTTGTATCTGTACACATGTCAACCATATTTCTATCAACTGTTACTATTCGCAGGTAACTATTCTCAACTGAAGGTGTCCTATGTAGATCACAGATGGCGACTTGTTTGCTATGTATGGAACCAGTTAACCTGGACAAACCCCAGGATTATGTGAAGTTGACAGCAAAATGCTGCTGTAGCATTAATAACGCAAACAGACTGCACAAATTAGATGCACCAGACATCATATACAACTGTAGCCTGTTGGTACATAGACAGTGTCGAAGTATGCATATAAATCCAAAGGCAATCAAAGTAGCTGAAAACTCTTCGATCATATGTTTAAGCCTTAAATTTTAAAACTCACTGTTTTCTATGTTGTACTTGTATTGACCAGGATGTTGCATACACACATCCATATAGAAGTGTACTTCAGCAGTGCGATGGCTCTTGAGTTACTCAACATATGTCTGCAACATACTGTGTCAACAGGCAAGATGATTGGGCCAAGATAGTACAGTCAGGTATCGTGCCCATATACGATCTACCAGCTGAAGAAGCTATCCATCACCATGCTTATGATAAGAATTTTCGGAGAAGGACAAGTATACCTGCAGCTTATATTGAACATGAGGAGGCTCCACCAAAGAAACGGAGACTTGGTCGACTGAAGTGTATGTCCTAGATGACAGCATTTGAGATTGCCATTTATTACTTGGAAGAGAATGATGATGAAACGATTCCTTTGGACAATATGCATCACATTATGAAGTCAGTGAGTGCACTGAGTGATGATCAACTACACCCTACATCTCAGCTGAAAAGGGAATTCATGAATCACTATGGGAACAAGGTATTCATAACTACAATCAGGCAACAACCTAACATTGCATCTCTTACAGCATATGAAAATGTTGCAAAGGTGGACAAATCCGACATGGACAGTTTGATTAAAGTTGGGGGAGGATACGTTCATACGCAGGTAGAGACCATGTCGAAACATGTTGATGTGTATCTCGACAATGAGCAGATGACATTGATTGACACCAATCTTGATTACCTCCCACATGCATTACGCATCCTCCTTCAAGCATCATCAAGAGCTGAAACAGTAAACCCCATACTGCGTCATTGGGTCAGGCAATAATGCATTCGACATGTCCCCATCATTTCTGCCTCCTCGACAAGTTTGACAAAGTATCACACTATAACACAAATATGGTCATTGTAATTTAGTGGATATGATAAGCCAACGCGGTTTCAACTCCTCGTAAATTTAGAAAATTCTCGGTGACCACTCATGGTGTTCACCTAATCAGAGACATTGCAGATACATTCGTGCAATACCAGGCTGGTTATATAGATCATGCCAGCAAAAGGTTTGATGGCACTGGCTCAATCCATGCCATGGGCAAGATGGTGAAACGGAGGGTACCAAGAGTTAAGGTGGACTTGGATGATGTTAAACAAATCAACAGTGTCAAACTATTCTCACAAAGAAATCCAAAGGCAATTGGTGACTTCTGTCTTGATGAAAAGAATAGCAAACTAGATATTTTGTGGAGTGCGCCACTTCTTTGTGTGTTGACCACTGTGTTCCGGTTGCATGCAGTTGCTCCATTCTGACATTCCATACCCCAGGAAGAGTTTTGAGATATTCTTGTCGATTATCAACGTGACACCAAGTGACAAATCCTGTGTCAGATCAACGCTGGAGTATATTTCCAAACATGCCAGATGACATGGAATCACACCGGTTATTACAATCGACCAGCAGCTTTGGTGAATTGCATACATGATCATCGAATCACGGCCAGCTGAGAGCCCCTTGCATCAAATAGCCCTGGTCTTGGGGGGATTCCATACTTAGATGAGTTTTGTGGGTACAGTTGGGAATCTGATGGCTGGATCTGGGTTAAAGGAGATCATCACTCAAGTATATTCAGAGGGTAGTACAGGTCAGATGTTGTCCGGCAAATCAGTGTCACAAGCTGTGCGGGCTCATTTCTTGAGGAACCACTTCTGCAATGCTCTTATTGTGTTTGATGGTTATTGTGGTGTTTTTCGACCAAGGATGAGACCCATCAGAGAAGAACTGGAAGTGAGATTGGAGTGGATGTGGATTTCACAGCAGACATGATTCTGAAAATGAAGAAAAAGCCCTTTTGGCAAATGAAAGAAACAAACAGAAATTCATCAGTCTGTTGGGGTCAAAAATCGAAAAAGGTGGGTTTTCAGATTAAACACTCATCCGGAGATGCTGACTATGACATTGCAATGTCGGCCTGGACATTGGCTCAAACACAGCCTGTGGTAGTGGTAGGGAATGACACAGACCTTCTCATCCTGTTGCAATATCACTTCAGACCCGATACCACGAGGCCATCTTTCTTCAGACAAGTACAAAGATCATTGAAATCTTCATCCTACAGATGATCCTTGATCCTAATCTCAGCCATTCTTTGCTCTTTGTACATGCATTGTCAGGGACCGACACAACATCGAGGCCATATGGCATAGGGGTGGTCTCAGGAATATTCAAAGGTTTTCATGGTGACAGGTGAAAACCATGCAGAAATCGAGCAGGCTGGTAATCAGGCACTTGCAATCCCCTACGGCTGTATGCCTGGCTTGGATTTGAATTCTGAACGTGTGACAAAATTCACTGAGAAGGTATGTATCAAACTCAAATTACCTACCCCTTCGACACCTTCCACCGACATCAGATGCTGCCAGATTGCCCAGCCAACGAGTCTGACTCCAAGTGCAGACCTGGCTAGGCAACAATATGGATGCGACAGAATGGGGCTGGACGCTTCACAAGAGCAACAAGGGCACTATATTGAAACCAATCACAAGGCACCAAGCTGTCACTCCTAAATTTCTGTTGAAAATAATCAGATACAATTGCACTGGAAAGTGTGATGAAAACACATGCTCATGCAGAATTTTTTTGTCTAAAATGTACCTCAGCATGTGGACAACGCAAAGGGATGACATGTTCAAATGAACCAAGTCATGACGTTTCTGACATTACTGAATAATCGTCTCTTCATGTCCAGTATATGAGTGTAAATATATAGACTGTCTTGAACTTTAGACATTTAAATTGATAGTAAGTTTGACTTGTAAACTGTAGTATTGCAGGGTTATTCCCTCTTTATAAGCCCGTGTTAAGTATTTTGTAGTCCGATATGGAACAATTGCATTTTTTTCACATTTCGGGCAGCCGTAATTTATTTCTGTATAAGATTTCACTTCAAAATTGTTAAATATATATTCCCCTGTCTTGATCCTATGAAGTTGATTATAAATAGAGTCATCATCCATGTTTAGATTTTGATTGATTCTTTTTTTTTTACTTTTTCGATTTTCGTTAGTATTGATGGCGGCCATCTTGGATTTGACCTATTTTGGGTGTTTCCCCAAATCAAATTTTGGTAAACTATTTTTTTTTTTAAAGTAGACCTATCAAGGCAGTGAAATGTGTTAAAAAACCCTTTCCGTCAATTTTGTTGAACCTTCATGAAAAATAAACCTTTAATTACCGGACTAATACACGAGTGCCAGCACCTCGGTATAAATAAACGTGTGACAATGCATCATCCTATGGATAAACGTGTGTTTGTAGTCACGCGTGGCACCATGGAGACACGAATGACAGTACGTAGGCATATACCTACATCACGTTCATGTCTTTGCCTGTCGATTCACCTTTAGAATTCAGCCAACACCTTTAGAATTCCACACCATGATCGTAGCGCTGAGGTGATTGCCACTCATCGACTTTTAACTTAGACGAACGGCTGTCATAGTGGGCTACAATACATCGATCGCCTTGTGGAACGAGACCTTGCACCTCAAAGTTTACAAACACATCACCATACCCGATGACATGATTTGTGAAATGTTGTTGCAAAATCCTTCGCCGATATGACGTCAACCTAGCAACAAAGTGGCAGAGTCATCGACTGTGTATGATAAGCTCGTCTCAGTGAACTATCATCTCCACATGCCATCGCCACACACCCACCAAAACAAAACAAAACAAAGAACCCGACTCCCCTCCCGCCTTCCTCCCTTCACCACCACCCTCCCTTCACCACTACCACCTTTTCTATTTCTATTTTTAGAACAACAAAAGAACAACAACCATGTCGATCTTTTTCACCTTGTACGACCGTTTCTCTAGGTTTTCCCCATCCTCCCCGGAAACGGATGCGCCGCCATCTTGAAGGCGTACGCCACCGGACACGGATGCGCCACCATCTTGAATGCGTACGCCACCGGAAACGGATGCGACGCCATCTTGGATGCGCGCGCCACCGGAAACGGATGTGTCGCCATCTTGGATGCGCACGCAAGTCCCATCATGCCCCGCGCGCATGCGCAGGTCACGTGACCGGATGTGACGTCACAGAGGTCACGTGATCCTCTCGACCAATCAGAAGCCAGGAGCGGTCCTGGGGTAATGCGTACGACTACTGAGGGGGGTGTACTCCCTTACCACTTTTTTTCATGGAGGTAGTACCTGGACATGCTTTAAAAAGTAATCTGTTTATTGAATTTTCGCGTCATCTTCTTTCATGGAATGTCGTTACATTTACTAAAAGCCCAACCTTACACTGAAGTTAATTTAAAATGAGTCGTTTGGAAAACACTAATTTAAGACCGAAAACAGCGTTGCTTAGCGATAATGTATGAAAACGTACGGGCGTGGCAGTCATGTTTGAAAGGTGATCGTGGACGGTTTGTTCAGAGAGTTACCTCTAGCAGACACATTTTAAATGGCTTATGGGGAAAACGGATTATGCTTGCCTGTTAAGTTTGGGTATCAGCAGTTTACCTAATTAGCTATAAATATATGTTTGGTGAGTGTCCGGCTACTACCGCTGTCTGGGTACTGCCTCCCCCGCTCTCGTGCCTTTAAAAAGAATGGTGTGATTAGAATTTGAGAAATCTGGTGAGGAAACGTGTGCTGACATTATGTGCGTTTTCTTTTTACCATAAAACAATAATTATGAGTTACCGTATGCTCATTTACGTAACCATTTTGTATAACCTTGCTAAATCGAAGAAAGTATAACACTGCTCTGACAGCGCGGGCATGCATACTATGCATGGAGTATAATCAACTCCATTATTCTCGCAGCTGCGCCATGGACTGTACAACTTGACTCCCCCGATAACATGTGTATTCGAATTTTGCTAATTACACAATTCATAAACTGATGCATGTAATATGAGTATGCAATTAAAAGGACAAACATTTTATCATGTTTTATCAAGCTCACGTTAATAACCTGGACTACCACCCAGGCTCCCATTATCCATCGTCAGTCTGGAATACCACCCAAACTCTCTTAACTTCATCAATATTGTAATCGCTGATGCAAGCAGAGATACTTATTTAATTTTTCCTTTTAAGTATACATGACTTTACCGTTTGGGAGAACAAACTTTTTTATCACAAAATTGTACCATTGACAAAACCACAGGTATTAAAATTGTGTTATATTAAATGTTTGTTGAAGAGGAGCTACTTATATGACAAGGATGACGAATACAAAATACATCTTTTAATTTAAAGGGACCAGTTCGTCTGAATACGCACGTGATATTAAGTTGAACGTATATTATTTACAAAAAGCATAATTGTCATTATTTTGGACAATAATTGAGTTGTCAGACATTCCCTACAAACACAAAAATATTGCCTTTGGGTTGCATTGCCGTCAACATGTATATGTTAAGTCCCATGAACCTCCACCGGAAGGTTGGTCAGAGCATGTTTTGGGCAGTAAGAAACATCGCAATCGCTGCTACGTTGTGAGAAATGATGAAGGTGCCCGATGAAGCGAATGTGAAATATCGCTTTCCCTGCGTGTTCTGCGGCGTCTGTGCTCACTTCGCGGTGCATAAAAGTGGTACCTTTATGATACCTCCAAACAATTTCTATTTAGCCTTTAATGGTCAGATTGCATAATTATTACAGTCCATACGTAACGTAAGTCTTGTTTTACTCATATAGCATTTTTTACATCGCTTTAATTTTGCTGATTCCTCCCAAACGGTGATCGACCATGTGGTCCCTTTACTGGTGGTCTTCCCCATAATTTCAACGACTGTTTATTTATTCATTATCACCAAAGAAACAATACAAAATCATTACATCGTTCTGTGCGATGATGCAACTCAAGCTGTGCCCATTCTATTATCAGCCGACGAGGAAATAGTAGCCGTTCAGTTTTGTTATTAATTAGGTGGAAGAGGAAGATAGCTTCTTTGTTCATGAGAACATTTCAAACTATAGTTCAGTCAAGACCAATTGAATTTAACATTTAAATAGAGGTTATCACGCTTCTGTGTGTTTGGGGATGGTAAATATCCTGTGTTAGGAATAAGCATTAAATACATATTTATTCCTAATACAGGACATTTACCATCCCCAAACACACACAAGCGTGATAACCTCTATCATATAATGCCATTCTTCAATTCTGAACTTGAAAATCGCTTTCCTTTTCTCACAAACATTACCGAAACATTGCAAGTTTTCCTGGAATGTGCGCATTAATATATATTACGTCACTGGGTAAGTGATATGTCAGTCGGACAATGTCAGTAGCCAATATAGTTCCAACTGAAACATGTTTCTTATACAGTGGCGAACCAACATATACGCAAAACAACAATTGCCTACACGAATTGGTTTTTTTAATTGTTTTTGTTTATAATTAATTAAACTGAAAGTTGCTATATTTTAGGAATGAAAAAAACGTGTGTTTTTCTCTTCAACGAACACAAAATTATGAAGAAAAGAAATTCGGACTGCATGCTACTCAACGTGATGTGCCATAAGACATCAATGGTCGTTACAGGTGGTTGTGCCCAGAGAAATGGAAACGATACTTTTTTTTTAACTTGCAGGATTTTCTTTTCGAGGTACATGAACTACTGAAAGGTTTGATACATTCAACATTAACGGTTATTGCAAGTCATATTTGTCCAGTAGATCTACTTATATTCTATTCGCCGGTGCGCACCAGCACGGCTGTTAGCGACACACTGTTGAATGGGGTCGACAGTAGCATTCGAGAGCATTCAGAAAACCAATAATTCCATATTAAACGGGAAGACTGTTTTGCCTAGATGCCAAATTAGACTGTTTCAATCACACACTTGCTCTTCTCACTCCAGCAAAGACTTGATGCGAAAATTTTGACTTCATGAAGTCATATGGCCTCTATACTATATGCACCAAGAAGATCTAACCTTTCATGCGCAAATAATTTTATTTTGGATGTAAGTGCTATTGGCCATACTCAAATAAGCTAAAATTGTCTTTAGAAATCGCGATGAACTTGACCGTTCGAAAACGTAGGATATTTTAAAACCTATACTAGGAAGCTTATACAACCTTATACGGGTATGCTTAGAAATACTAAATAGGGTACGAATTTTTTTTTATTTGTAGGGGTACGAATTTTCCAGGGATACGAAATTTCTAGAAGTATCAATTCATTTGGGGTACGAACTTACCGCAACCTTATAAATGCGCTGTCAAATATTTATATAGTCACTTCATACAAATAGTCACAACACTAACAAAAGCACTAACCAAAGGTATGATGTCTTTCACCAATGTATGATCAAGTTGAGGATATTATGGCAAACTCCCACACTCCAGTGGGAACACAATCGCAGAACCTGAACACCTGATGCATCGTCTCTCACGACGATCATAGGTTACTCACGACCTTGTCTAACCACAGCTATGAAACTGAAATTCAAACAGACAAAGAATATAATTTAGCTAGGGTAAGAGTATTCGTTGTCATGACAGTCATCACTCTTGTTTGTGAACATAACGTTCTGTCAGTCCCGAGGTCAACTCCATGCATTGCTGTGGCCGCTTATCGCAGTGGGGAGCTGTGACTGGTGGCAGCAAAGAGCTCCGCGAACAGGCATCGCCGTGAGGAGTTTGTGCAAGTACAGGAACTTGTCTCAGACACTTGTGGGACAAAATTCTTCATTTTGACGGAAGTATGTGCATTGTAGATGTGTGGTAGTCTACAATGAATGAAAGACAATACTGCCCGACCTGGGAAATAGGGAGACGTTCCCAGAGGTAAGCAGCAGCAACATGGTCTTGAGAAGTCGAAACGGCGCCTGGTCGACACAACACACACAGCACACACACAATTTAGGGAACAGTTCAAAAGTTGGATGTGGGATTAAAACGTTTTTGACACCATAACGCGGTATGTGATAATGTCTCCCAGACTAAGCTTATTCACGGGAGTGGTACCGGTAGTTTGTTCTTGAATATCAGCACAAACCATATATAAATCTGGTACATTACACCTGAAAATAACGTATTTAGATCTATGTCAGTCACATCAGGGTCAGCCAAAACATCTCCCAAATGTTCGAAAGCAATCTCACAGGATCGATTCCATCCCTTGAAAGTTGGAATATTTTCTTCAACTTGTGACATCATAAGTCTCTGTCAGGTTTGACCTACATTACCTGTGTATTGTAGTCCCAGGTGATTCCACTGTCATCATCATATGTCTGTCTTGACCCGTGAAGATCCGTGTGGAGAAATGGTCTTCAGCAACCCATGCTTGCTGTAAGAGGAGCCATTGGTCAGGCTGCTGACTTTGTTGATGCATGCCATCTTACCTCAATTGCATAGATCGATACTCATGATGTCAATCACAGGATTGTCTGGTCCAGACTCAATTATATACCAACCACCACCATTTAGGAGGAAGATTGCCGAGTGCAGCATTAAACAAACAAGCAAACAAAAAACATCATACATCTGTATCTTGTCGCCCTACATTACCTGTGTGTTGTTGGTGATTCTACCTGTGTCATTGTAAGTCTCAGTCTGGTTGCCTTACATTACCTGTGTGTTGTAGGTGATTCTACCTGTGTCATCGTAAGTCTCAGTCTGGTTGCCTTACATTACCTGTGTGTTGTAGGTGATTCTACCTGTGTCATCCTAAGTCTCAGTCTGGTTGCCCTACATTACCTGTGTGTTGTAGGTGATTCTACCTGTGTCATCCTAAGTCTCAGTCTGGTTGCCCTACATTACCTGCGTGTTGTAGGTGATTCTACCTGTGTCATTGTAAGTCTCAGTCTGGTTGCCCTACATTACCTGTGTGTTGTTGGTGATTCTACCTGTGTCATCGTAAGTCTCAGTCTGGTTACCTTACATTACCTGTGTGTTGTTGGTGATTCTACCTGTGTCATCCTAAGTCTCAGTCTGGTTGCCCTACATTACCTGTGTGTTGTAGGTGATTCTACCTGTGTCATCATAAGCCTCAGTCTGGTTGCCCTACATTACCTGCATGTTGTAGGTGATTCTACTTCAGTCTGGTTGCCCTACATTACCTGTGTGTTGTTGGTGATTCTACCTGTGTCATCAGTCTCAGTCTGGTTGCCCTACATTACCTGTGTGTTGTAGGTGATCTTACCTGTGTCATCATAAGTCTCAGTCTGGTTGCCCTACATTACCTGTGTGTTGTTGGTGATTCTACCTGTGTCATCATAAGTCTCAGTCTGGTTGCCCTACATTACCTGTGTGTTGTAGGTGATTCTACCTGTGTCATCATAAGTCTCAGTCTGGTTGCCCTACATTACCTGTGTGTTGTAGGTGATTCCACCTGTGTCATCATAAGTCTCAGTCTGGTTGCCCTACATTACCTGTGTGCTGTTGGTGATTCTACCTGTGTCATCATAAGTCTCAGTCTGGTTGCCCTATGTACCTGTGTGCTGTTGGTGATTCTACCTGTGTCATCATAAGCAGCGTTAGAAATTGGCACTAGTCCTGTAGTCCTTACCAAACTTCCCCAAAGTAAAGGTATCCTAAGGACATGTAGAAATTGACCCATTTTAAGGGTTTTGCTATATGTTATCATAATAAGGATGAGTGGACAAAAACTGTTAGTTTCTAACCCTGGTAAGTCTCAGTCTGGTTGCCTTACATTACCTGCGTGTTGTAGGTGATTCTACCTGTGTCATCATAAGTCTCAGTCTGGTTGCCCTACATTACCTGTGTGTTGTTGGTGATTCTACCTGTGTCATCCTAAGTCTCAGTCTGGTTGCCCTACATTACCTGTGTGTTGTTGGTGATTCTACTTGTGTCATCATAAGTCTCAGTCTGGTTGCCTTACATTACCTGTGTGTTGTAGGTGATTCTACCTGTGTCATCCTAAGTCTCAGTCTGGTTGCCCTACATTACCTGTGTGTTGCAGGTGATTCTACCTGTGTCATAATAAGTCTCAGTCTGGTTGCCCTACATTACCTGTGTGTTGTAGGTGATTCTACCTGTGTCATCATAAGTCTCAGTCTGGTTGCCCTACATTACCTGTGTGTTGTAGGTGATTCTACCTGTGTCATCATAAGTCTCAGTCTGGTTGCCTTACATTACCTGTGTGTTGTTGGTGATTCTACCTGTGTCATATGTCTCAGTCTGGTTGCCCTACATTACCTGTGTGTTGCAGGTGATTCTACCTGTGCCATAATAAGTCTCAGTCTGGTTGCCCTACATTACCTGTGTGTTGTAGGTGATTCTACCTGTGTCATCATAAGTCTCAGTCTGGTTGCCCTACATTACCTGTGTGTTGTAGGTGAATCTACCTGTGTCATTGTAAGTCTCAGTCTGGTTGCCCTACATTACCTGTGTGTTGGTGATTCTACCTGTGTCATCATCAGTCTCAGTCTGGTTGCCCTACATTACCTGTGTGTTGTTGGTGATTCTACCTGTGTCATATGTCTCAGTCTGGTTGCCCTACATTACCTGTGTGTTGCAGGTGATTCTACCTGTGCCATAATAAGTCTCAGTCTGGTTGCCCTACATTACCTGTGTGTTGTAGGTGATTCTACCTGTGTCATCATAAGTCTCAGTCTGGTTGCCCTACATTACCTGTGTGTTGTAGGTGAATCTACCTGTGTCATTGTAAGTCTCAGTCTGGTTGCCCTACATTACCTGTGTGTTGGTGATTCTACCTGTGTCATCATCAGTCTCAGTCTGGTTGCCGTACATTACGTGTGTGTTGTAGGTGAATCTACCTGTGTCATTGTAAGTCTCAGTCTGGTTGCCTTACATTACCTTTGTGTTGTTGGTGATTCCACCTGTGTCATTGTAAGTCTCAGTCTGGTTGCCTTACATTACCTGTGTGTTGTAGGTGATTCTACCTGTGTCATCATAAGTCTCAGTCTGGTTGCCTTACATTACCTGTGTGTTGTAGGTGATTCTACCTGTGTCATCCTAAGTCTCAGTCTGGTTGCCTTACATTACCTGTGTGTTGTAGGTGATTCTACCTGTGTCATTGTAAGTCTCAGTCTGGTTGCCTTACATTACCTGTGTGTTGTAGGTGATTCTACCTGTGTCATCATAAGTCTCAGTCTGGTTGCCTTACATTACCTGTGTGTTGTTGGTGATTCTACCTGTGTCATCCTAAGTCTCAGTCTGGTTGCCTTACATTACCTGTGTGTTGTAGGTGATTCTACTTGTGTCATATATCTCAGTCTGGTTGCCCTACATTACCTGTGTGTTGCAGGTGATTCTACCTGTGTCATCCTAAGTCTCAGTCTGGTTGACTTACATTACCTGTGTGTTGTTGGTGATTCCACCTGTGTGTTGTAGGTGATTCTACCTGTGTCATCATAAGTCTCAGTCTGGTTGACTTACATTACCTGTGTGTTGTAGGTGATTCTACCTGTGTCATCATAAGTCTCAGTCTGGTTGCCTTACATTACCTGTGTGTTGTAGGTGATTCTACCTGTGTCATCCTAAGTCTCAGTCTGGTTGACTTACATTACCTGTGTGTTGTAGGTGATTCTACCTGTGTCATCATAAGTCTCAGTCTGGTTGCCTTACATTACCTGTGTGTTGTTGGTGATTCTACCTGTGTCATCATAAGTCTCAGTCTGGTTGCCCTATGTACCTGTGTGTTGTTGGTGATTCTACCTGTGTCATCCTAAGTCTCAGTCTGGTTGCCTTACATTACCTGTGTGTTGTAGGTGATTCTACTTGTGTCATATGTCTCAGTCTGGTTGCCCTACATTACCTGTGTGTTGCAGGTGATTCTACCTGTGTCATCCTAAGTCTCAGTCTGGTTGCCTTACATTACCTGTGTGTTGTTGGTGATTCTACCTGTGTCATCATAAGTCTCAGTCTGGTTGCCCTACATTACCTGTGTGTTGTTGGTGATTCTACCTGTGTCATAATAAGTCTCAGTCTGGTTGCCTTACATTACCTGTGTGTTGTTGGTGATTCTACCTGTGTCATCATTAGTCTCAGTCTGGTTGCCCTACATTACCTGTGTGTTGTTGGTGATTCTACCTGTGTCATCATAAGTCTCAATCTGGTTGCCTTACATTACCTGTGTGTTGTAGGTGATTCTACCTGTGTCATCGTAAGTCTCAGTCTGGTTGCCCTACATTACCTGTGTGTTGTTGGTGATTCTACCTGTGTCATCATAAGTCTCAGTCTGGTTGCCCTACATTACCTGTGTGTTGTTGGTGATTCTACCTGTGTCATCCTAAGTCTCAGTCTGGTTGCCCTACATTACCTGTGTGTTGTTGGTGATTCTACCTGTGTCATCCTAAGTCTCAGTCTGGTTGCCTTACATTGCCTGTGTGTTGTTGGTGATTCTACCTGTGTCATCCTAAGTCTCAGTCTGGTTGCCCTACATTACCTGTGTGTTGTTGGTGATTCTACCTGTGTCATCGTAAGTCTCAGTCTGGTTGCCTTACATTACCTGTGTGCTGTTGGTGATTCTACCTGTGTCATCATAAGTCTCAGTCTGGTTGCCCTACATTACCTGCGTGTTGTAGGTGATTCTACCTGTGTCATCATAAGTCTCAGTCTGGTTGCCTTACATTACCTGTGTGTTGTTGGTGATTCCACCTGTGTCATCATAAGTCTCAGTCTGGTTGCCTTACATTACCTGTGTGTTGTTGGTGATTCCACCTGTGTCATCATAAGTCTCAGTCTGGTTGCCCTACATTACCTGTGTGTTGTTGGTGATTCTACCTGTGTCATAATAAGTCTCAGTCTGGTTGCCCTACATTACCTGCGTGTTGTAGGTGATTCTACCTGTGTCATCATAAGTCTCAGTCAGGTTGCCCTACATTACCTGTGTGTTGTAGGTGATTCTACCTGTGTCATCGTAAGTCTCAGTCTGGTTGCCTTACATTACCTGCGTGTTGTAGGTGATTCTACCTGTGTCATCGTAAGTCTCAGTCTGGTTGCCCTACATTACCTGTGTGTTGTTGGTGATTCTACCTGTGTCATCATAAGTCTCAGTCTGGTTGCCTTACATTACCTGTGTGTTGTAGGTGATTCTACCTGTGTCATCCTAAGTCTCAGTCTGGTTGCCTTACATTACCTGCGTGTTGTTGGTGATTCTACCTGTGTCATCGTAAGTCTCAGTCTGGTTGCCTTACATTACCTGTGTGTTGTAGGTGATTCTACCTGTGTCATCGTAAGTCTCAGTCTGGTTGCCTTACATTACCTGTGTGTTGTAGGTGATTCTACCTGTGTCATTGTAAGTCTCAGTCTGGTTGCCTTACATTACCTGTGTGTTGTAGGTGATTCTACCTGTGTCATCGTAAGTCTCAGTCTGGTTGCCTTACATTACCTGCGTGTTGTAGGTGATTCTACCTGTGTCATCGTAAGTCTCAGTCTGGTTGCCTTACATTACCTGTGTGTTGTAGGTGATTCTACCTGTGTCATCATAAGTCTCAGTCTGGTTGCCCTACATTACCTGCATGTTGTAGGTGATGCTGCTGATGTGGAGTAGAAGCTGTTGCCTGGCTGCGGTCATCATTTTACTGAGCCAGGCACTACCCTGTTTCACAGGTATGTCAGACATTCTCAAGGCATGCACATTTAAAGAAATTAGGAAATGTAGCAGTAGTGAATGTCTGGGAAAATCCAACGAACACACACTTAGGGTGTGAGATCAAAGACTCCCTGAAACACATAATTGCATAATAAATAACGTGCTTTGAAAATAAGTAACAAGCAAGAGGAATCACTGTTTTTCTTTCTGGAGTGAATTATTGTAACAGGTCTATGACATTTATTCCTTAGGGAAAGATGAACCATAGTTCCATGTTTCGAGGTGTGTATTCTCTTTCCTACCCATATGTCTCCAGGTACCATCATCAACCGCCTTTGAAATTTCTAGCTTCTGTCACCCAGAACAAATGTAACCCAAGTAAACAAGCAGCCTTTTCACGTCACATTAGATTGTGTCAAATAACTCGCTTTTACCATTCAAATTTAGTAAATTTCTATCACTTACACTAATACAAAAAGACAACATGCAAAACTTAAAAGTCAAAATTTTTTAAGTCAACATCAGCGAGTGCGAGAATGTCAGTTGAAGAGGGTCAGTAACCCAATATTAAAGTTTTCGAACATGAACATGATGCCAGACATGCATACCATCACTGGATGATAGATGGATATGGGATATTTAACAAGTTGTAGTTATTTATTCAGAATCAGAATCCAGCATTATGCAAGGTCTCATTCCACATCAGCACTTGGATGATAGACTGAAAGAACAGACAAAAGGAAAGCCAAAAACATGTTGCTGCATATAATTAATAAACTTTAACAAATGCAAGTCAACAATATTAGAAGTCAACATTGGTGAGTGCGAGAATGTCAGCTCAAGTGGGTCATACATGTTGACAGAACATTACAGCAGCTCAGTAAGACAATTTTAAAGTTTTCGAACATGAACATGATGCCAGACATGCATACCATCACTGGATGATAGATGGATATGGGATATTTAACAAGTTGTAGTTATTTATTCAGAATCAGAATCCAGCATTATGCATCGTTTTATTCCATATCAGTACTTGGATGATAGACTGAAAGAACGGACGAATGAAAAGTGGAACTGGCAACCAATGAAAAGCTGCGTTATTTATAGTAAGCAGGGTAGAGTGTATTAAATGTTCTATAATTCCAAAGAACATTACAGAACATGTAATACCCTCTACCCCGCTGCCAATTATGGGTAAGAATATATAATCATCAATGCTACACACACATATATAGAACAGTCTTATCATTGGTAATAGTTACTACATTCAATAATGCAAGCTCCTTCGCAGCCTGACACCTTCATAACACTCTCGGTAACATCGATGCTGTCAGTGTGGAAGCAGCCCTTACAAGAATCTTGAAATTGCCCTCTAACATATTGTACACTGGCCGATGGCCTACAAACAAGAATATGCTTGATTATCATGTTTATATTTTTGTTTATGTCTTCGGGAATGCCATCATAGTGAATTTTGAAAAGGTTTACTACTGACCAGATTTCCCAGATGAAATAACCTTTTTGTTTGTTTAATCACATTGGTTTGATATTGCAGACAAACAGAAAATCACCCAACTTCCCCCTTACATTCTAAATATACCAATTACATGATAGTTGAAATGAAATTCATATCTACAAAGAAAATAATGTAGCTGGGGTAAGATTATCACTTGGTGTAAGCATGATGGTCATTCCGTTGCGAGTTCTCAAAGCATGGTTGTAGCCACCTATCACAGTGGGGAGCATTGACTGGTGGCAGCGATAGAGAGCTCCGCAAACAAGCTACGCTGTGAGGAGCTTGAAGATAATGTGAGTGTATGAATACAATGTTTCACTGTCATGTGTAAATAGGCAGGATTATAGCAGCCACAGCATAATCAAATTGAGTTTAACAGAATAATACAACTTCAAAGACTTTAAAAGTTGACACATTAATTTAATACCATACAACAGCCTACCTTTAGGATTGAGCACCATAAGGTTTCCAAATACGTCACAATTTGTGAAATTTTGTTGCAAGATACACCGGCAAACAATGCCCAGTGATGTCAGTCTAGCAACAGGGCTGCTGGGGTCATCTGGTGTGTATAAGCTCCTCTCAGTGATCTATCATCTCTACATGCAATGTCATTGAATAAGCCCCACAAAGTTAATAGTTTTCAATATTTGTTAGTGAAACTAGTTCCAACAGCACATATAAACATACACTTTGGTATTAAATGCTGTGTAGTACCAGCTTCTTGTTAGTAAACAGTCGTATCTTCAGTGGGCATGTATAGTATAGCCTCTATAGTAATGAACATACTACACAATACATAAAGGAAATGTCATGTGTCGAGTGAAATATCATGTTTCTCTCATCGAGTGACGGGGAAAGGTGATATTGGCCACAAGTGAAAATATCTCCTCATCCCCCCTGTCACAAGATAAGAGAAACATGATATTTCACTCGACACGTGGAATATTTTATTTATTATATACTTTTTGTGTAGTTGTCTACCAGAAAATTAATTTTTTTAATTACAAATGTAAAACCTTGAAACGTAAATTCTCACTACCTAACACACATCGACGGTTGACCACCCCTTGTATTTGCGATTAAAAAGTAGTTACGTGTTTGCAAAATCTTAAAAAAATATAAACAAAAGTATCAAAATATATTTGGGGTCACGAAAATTCTTCATCATACATTTAGATATGATTATATACAGAATCAACTTTAACAAAAGATATTCTTGAAAACTAGGAGACCGCTGTTGGAAGCAAAAGAATACATGCTGGTCAAGGAACAAACCTGGCGCTTTGCAAAACGAACAGTCTCGATTGACGAGTTAAATGAGAAATTTAAAGTTTATTAGGAAACTTTTTCAAGAGAATAACAAACTGCAAGAAGTGATATTAACTCCATAAAAGACTATCTGTCATTACTTTTCCTTGTCAATGTGGACTTAAGTAAAAAGAATGCCAACAGTTTGTGGACGGGCTAGTCTTATGTCTTATGACAAAGGTAGACAATTTAAGGGGAGGTAACTCCTGTTTGACAATAGTTCCATGGAAGTGTTATGTTCACAGCAGTGAAATATCAAGTGTTCTGTTCACATCAGTGAAAGGTCAAGTGTTATGTTCACAGCAGTGAAATGTCAAGTGTTATGTTCACAGCAGTGAAATATCAAGTGTTATGTTCTGTGCAATTAAAATATCACTTTTCTCAACTTCTGGAAACTCAGTCTTTCACACTGAAGTATATGACTGCGGTATTGACTATATGAAAGATTAAGACATTACACTTACCCATTCTGTATTATAAACATATGCAATACTTTGAGACAGAATGATGTGTAATATTACCTGTGAATATACATGAAGTTGTACACAAATATAAACAATATCAACACTGTATACAAGGCGTAATCCCCAGCTGCCACACTTATGGCAACGCCATATCCATCAACCTGAATGAATGATACTTAGACTATGTACACTATTTGACATTTAACAAATTGAACACAGAAATACACACATTCTGTTGATGATGATTTGCATTATTACATCTGAATCCATACAATACAAACACTATTTTGAAAAGCTTTTCAAATGGAAAACGAGGTAAAAATTTACTCACACATTTCATTCATTCATTCAAGTTATATAAGAATATATTTTAGTGATAGCTTGTTGTTGTTCAGCTTACTTTATGAAGACTTAAAGAAAAATACATAACCTAAATTATATTATATTACCTACATATAGTTTACTTAATAAAACACTTTCAACATACTGTATTTTATTTTAATACAACGCAATTAATTTAAGATTATGGACATATAACTCACCTGATTTGAGATGGCAACTTTACACAGGCCGATCTGTGCAGGTCTGTCATGTGCTGAGAATGTATGCAGGGTATCAAAGCATGCATGTTAACAACAGGTCAACTCAGGTGTCAGCTTGGCCAATCAGCCTACAGCTTCTGGACATGGGGCAATTAGGAGGTCACACAGGCAGTTTGTACACTGTGTTAGAGCTGACTGATAAATCTAAATGAAACAAACATCTAATCATGCTGATGCTTGGTTTAATATTTTAAGCTGAAATGAATTACTGTATTCGCTGTGGTAAGAAACCGTCTTAAATAAGTACCCAATCATTATAAGCGCCCCCTACTATTAAGACAGAACACTGACATGACAGTCCATATTTTCTATCATTGAAAAAGTTTTAATTTGATCGACATTAGAGCTGAGTTTGTTTGCTAGATCACAATCTCTGAAAACCAATTTAACTTGTTATGTATGGTTGTAATTAGTGTCCCTCTTTGTGAATTTTCTAAGAGCCTGTGGCACATATTCAGCAAGTATGGTAGTGGTTTGCTTGCCCTAGGTGAATGAATGTCGCTTAAAGTTACCATTCTACCATGTGTATTTGGAAAACACTCAATTCTCATTAGTCAATCAGAGGTTTCTAATCACAATGACCAACTGACAACTCTGATTCAAAGATTTCATTTGACAGCCACGATTTCTATGGGTGTCAGTGTCTGAAATTCAGGAAGTAAGTCCAGGGATCCTTGTCATTGGCGTCATGTTACAAACTGAAGGTTGAGGATGACGTAGTATTATCAGGGTTTTACCTTGTCTTACAAAAGTGGGGGTGCAGGGCACCACCAGTAATAAATTTTATGGGTCCTTGCAGGCAATATGAACGTCCTGTAAAGTAATGAAATGGTGTGGTGTACTATACCTTTAGATAATTACTGTAGAGCCTGGAATGAATTAGTGATCATGTTGACAGTGGTTTTGATTGATGGGTAAAATAACAGACGCCCATAACTGCTCTTGACCCGTGAAGATCCGGGGTAGAATAGGTCTTCAGCAACCCATGCTTGCCGTAAGGCGACTATGCTGGTTATAAGAGGTGACTCACAGCATCAGGTAGTCAAGCCCGCTGACTTGGTTGATGCATGTCATCAATCCCAATTGCGTGGATCGATGCTCATGATGTCCATCACTGGATTGTCTGGTCCAGACTGGATTATTTACAGACCGCAGTCATATAGCTGGAATTTTGCTGAGTGCGGCGTAAAACAAACAAACAAACAAACATAATTGCTCTTGATGCACTGTCGGTACAATGAATGTTGTTGTGGGTCCCTTGGGACGCTGTATCATTCTTTTCTGCTTCCATGCTCTTCATTTGTGCATACTTGATGCACATTTGTGCATTGCGTAAAACCCTGTATCATATGCGTAGTTGTCATGTTTAGCTAAACAAGATCGGCTAAGTATATTGTTGCTTTGAACATTTTGTGGAACGTTTTTAGTTTGACAGCTGTTTGACAATAAATAGCCTGTTTCTTGGTATATTTTTGAAGGTCTTGTGTTTATGACAGCCCCACAAATGAATTTATTATAAAAGAAGTTCTTGACCTTTATACCAATTTAATCCCATTGTCACACAATGTTATGGTGACTTGAGCCCCAAGTTGTGTGCATTAGACGGTCCCAAATTATAGTTTTCACCCTTGTCATTTCAAGCTGTCTTTTCCTTCCTCAGTATGGGCTCCACTCCATGTAGAAACATATGTTAGCCGTGTATGTGACATCAGTATGGACTAAAAGCAAAACTTGGAAGATCAATTTTGATCCAAGTATAATACATGTAGAAAGGATCTGTTTTCTGGAAAAGAAATGCCTCAAACATGCCAGACTTCATGAAACAGGTATGTCCCATAGGCACCTTGGACAGCCAAATGACCAGAGGCAAACCCATATTATTATTTATTAATATTATATTTCTACGTTAAGAGTTTAGATAATAGTGAGGAGTTATTATTTAACATCACACTGGCAATATTTCAGCCATATCATGATGAGGGAATGTATACATTTAATAATATATTGATATAAACTATTTAAAAACCTGCCGACAATGGACAGTAAAACAACTAGAGTATCAAAGATTTTGTATGTAAAACTAGCATGTAACCATAAAATATGACTATTCATAACAATACATAATAAAAATGGGCTATTGATCACAAGCAACTAAAGGTCACCATACTGGGGACCATGGGGACCTACGGTACATCAGCTACCTACACGGTTCCCAAGCTGGATTGACACCATCCCTTTAGTCACTGGTTCTTTTTGACAAACAAATATTCTGAGATTAAGACACTGGTGTACATAAGTATACTTTGAATGATGTGGGCTTACATACCCAGAGAGGGGAATGTTTTGATGTAAATACTGTATCACAAGCCAGTGATCACTGTTCACAAACTGCCCAGCATTCACAACTGTCTGTTTTTATTATTTATAAGTCACTCACATTTTGTTAGATCTAACTAGTGTGAGTTTCTGAATGTGTGTTTGCAGAACTAACGGGATCGGGTGGTCAGGCTCGGGTGGTCAGGCTCGGTGTCTTGGTTGATGCATGTCATCATATCCCAATTGCGTGGATCGATGCTCATGATATCAATCACTGGATTGTCTGGTCCAGGTTCGATATTTTACAGATAGCCATATAGCTGGAATATTGCTGAGTGCGGCATTAAACAAGAAACCAAACCAAACCTTTGCAGAATTTCCAGACAGTATGGTTGCCCAGGTTTTTAATAAGCATGCAAAATAGGGCTTGTACTTACATACCCAACTGTATATAGAAATACCAACTTTTCAGATAAGATTAACTCAAGAATAATTGAATCTGTACTCAAATAATTGACCTTGTCTTTCTGTAATATTTACAATATGTACTAAGCAACAGATGTAATGGACAGTGGACAGATTGATGGAAGGTACGAGTGAGTAACATGGTTGAAGATGGCAGCAGCAAAGAATCTAGGTCTTTCCATCATGTCCATAATCTGAAATATTATTCTGCTTCTCCTTTGTTGAAAGCTTCAAGGGTACATTTTTAAGGACACTGTCTTTCCTGCTTAATTTTGCATCTTAGACAAATCTTAAACATGTTAAATAGAACATTTTGTGTGGCAGTCAAATGTCCCTGGTCAGGCAAGTATTTTAACACCCCAACTTCTTGAAACATCTCATGCTATTTATCCTCAGTGAAAAAAAAACCAATTTGACCACTTATTAAAGACCTCTATACAGTATAATGCTGTGGTATTCATAAGATACACAAAGACCTTGTTAGAGTAAAACATTGTTGAAATTTCAGATTGCCCCTTTTATTGCCGAGAGTGCCTAGATGATCAGTGTCTGTCATGTCTACGATTCTCCTGGGGTCATGACAAACGCGGGCATCTAGACTGCCACTCCACCTGCTGGCTTGAGTGTTCCGCGACCTGTGACCCGGAAACCGGGGAGTGCCTGCCCACCTACAACCAGGACAACACCAGAGTCAACTATATCAAGTGTCATCACAATGGAACATGTATTGGTCAGTTACATAGCTACATATTTTCTACCTAAGTGAACCAGAAAAATGGAAATATGTCACCAAAAATATAGTCAAGTACTTTGAATGAATGTATGATATATTGTGCCTCGCTGAATATTTGTGATGTCACTAAAGGTGAAAATGGCACACAGCCTCCACAGTCTTCTCTATACAAACACCCCCTCTGTACCAGGTCTTCTCTACACAAACACCCCCTCTGTACAAAGTCTTCTCTACACAAACACCCCCTCTGTACCAGGTCTTCTCTACACAAACACCCCCTCTGTACCAAGTCTTCTCTACACAAACATCCCCTCTGTACCAAGTCTTCTCTTACACAAACACCCCCTCTGTACCAAGTCTTCTCTACACAAACACCCCCTCTGTTCCAAGTCTTCTCTTACACAAACACCCCCTCTGTACCAAGTCTTCTCTACACAAACACCCCCTCTGTACCAAGTCTTCTCTACACAAACAGCCCCTCTGTTCCAAGTCTTCTCTACACAAACATCCCCACTGTACCAAGTCTTCTCTTACACAAACACCCCCTCTGTACCAAGTCTTCTCTACACAAACACCCCCTCTGTACCAAGTCTTCTCTACACAAACACCCCCTCTGTTCCAAGTCTTCTCTTACGCAAACACCCCCTCTGTACCAAGTCTTCTCTTACACAAACACCCCCTCTGTACCAAGTCTTCTCTACACAAACACCCCCTCTGTTCCAAGTCTTCTCTTACACAAACACCCCCTCTGTACCAAGTCTTCTCTACACAAACACCCCCTCTGTACCAAGTCTTCTCTACACAAACACTCCCTCTGTTCCAAATCTACTCTACACAAACATCCCCTCTGTACCAAGTCTTCTCTACACAAACACTCCCTCTGTTCCAAGTCTACTCTACACAAACATCCCCTCTGTACCAAGTCTTCTTTACACAAACACCCTCTCTGTACCAAGTCTTCTCTACACAAACAGCCCCTCTGTACCAGGTCTTCTCTACACAAACACCCCCACTGTTCCAAGTCTTCTCTACACAAACATCCCCTCTGTTCCAAGTCTTCTCTTACACAAACACCCCCTCTGTACCAAGTCTTCTCTACACAAACACCCCCTCTGTACCATGTCTTCTCTTACACAAACACCCCCTCTGTACCAAGTCTTCTCTACACAAACAGCCCCTCTGTTCCAAGTCTTCTCTACACAAACATCCCCTCTGTACCAAGTCTTCTCTACACAAACACTCCCTCTGTTCCAAGTCTACTCTACACAAACATCCCCTCTGTACCAAGTCTTCTTTACACAAACACCCCCTCTGTACCAAGTCTTCTCTACACAAACAGCCCCTCTGTACCAGGTCTTCTCTACACAAACACCCCCTCTGTTCCAAGTCTTCTCTACACAAACATCCCCTCTGTTCCAAGTCTTCTCTTACACAAACACCCCCTCTGTTCCAAGTCTTCTCTACACAAACACCCCCTCTGTTCCAAGTCTTCTCTACACAAACATCCCCTCTGTTCCAAGTCTTCTCTTACACAAACACCCCCTCTGTACCAAGTCTTCTCTACACAAACACCCCCTCTGTACCATGTCTTCTCTTACACAAACACGCCCTCTGTACCAGGTCTTCTCTACACAGACACCCCCTCTGTACCAAGTCTTCTCTACACAAACACCCCCTCTGTACCAAGTCTTCTCTACACAAACACCCCCTCTGTACCAAGTCTTCTCTATACAAACACCCCCTCTGTACCAAGTCTTCTCTACACAAACACCCCCTCTGTTCCAAGTCTTCTCTACACAAACATCCCCTCTGTTCCAAGTCTTCTCTTACACAAACACCCCCTCTGTACCAAGTCTTCTCTACACAAACATCCCCTCTGTACCATGTCTTCTCTTACACAAACAGCCCCTCTGTACCAGGTCTTCTCTACACAAACACCCCCTCTGTACCAAGTCTTCTCTACACAAACACCCCCTCTGTTCCAAGTCTTCTCTTACACAAACACCCCCTCTGTACCAAGTCTTCTCTACACAAACACCCCCTCTGTACCATGTCTTCTCTTACACAAACACCCCCTCTGTTCCAAGTCTTCTCTACACAAACACCCCCTCTGTTCCAAGTCTTCTCTACACAAACATCCCCTCTGTACCAAGTCTTCTCTACACAAACACCCACTCTGTTCCAAGTCTTCTCTACACAAACACCCCCTCTGTTCCAAGTCTTCTCTACACAAACACCCCCTCTGTTCCAAGTCTTCTCTACACAAACATCCCCTCTGTACCAAGTCTTCTCTACACAAACATCCCCTCTGTTCCAAGTCTTCTCTACACAAACACCCCCTCTGTTCCAAGTCTTCTCTACACAAACAGCCCCTCTGTTCCAAGTCTTCTCTACACAAACAGCCCCTCTGTACCAAGTCTTCTCTACACAAACATCCCCTCTGTTCCAAGTCTTCTCTACACAAACACCCCCTCTGTTCCAAGTCTTCTCTACACAAACAGCCCCTCTGTTCCAAGTCTTCTCTACACAAACACCCCCTCTGTTCCAAGTCTTCTCTACACAAACACCCCCTCTGTTCCAAGTCTTCTCTACACAAACAGCCCCTCTGTACCAAGTCTTCTCTACACAAACATCCCCTCTGTACAAAGTCTTCTCTACAAAAACAGCCCCTCTGTTCCAAGTCTTCTCTTCACATAACCCTTTCTTTTCCATGTCTTCTCTGCAGATAATCCTTGCTTTTCCAAATCTTCTCTACACATAACCCTTTCTGTTTAAGGTTTTCTCCACATACACACCCTTTCTGTTTCAAATATATCTTCTCCGCACAAATCACCTCATCTTAATAACATTGGTTGCTCTGCTCTGTTTGGCCAAAAGTTAAAATATTTCATGTTTTTCTTGTAAATATTAAAACACTCATTGAAACATTTTGCTTTTCCCTCACTTCCTTACAGATATTTTATCTGAAGTAATGTATATTTTCACCTACATACATGAATGTATATTATCGCCTAGATACATGAATGTATATACAAAGAAAAATGTTAAGTACACACCTATTTCTGAACCATGACAAATGGCAAAAATCATGGCATGGGATGACTGACCACAGGAGCTTGGCGATACAAATGTCATCAGATAGAACAAACATTTAACAACAAGTAAATTGGTGAGTTGTGATTGAAATTTACTGACATAAACATCATGGTAACACAGGTACTTTGTGGTGTTTGATGATCGCCTTCGTGTCCTGGTGACACAATGTCATGGAATAAAACCGAGCTTAAGAAAGCAATTTTAACGTTTGGATATACTGCTTTTAGAGATACTCAAGGGTAGCATGCTGCACGGGCATACCGAGCTTTTCGTCACGCATGACTGATTACATCATCTCAAGAAAACAATTCTTCCCGTAATTATATCTTTCATGACTGTTACAAATATTGAGACCAAATAATAATGAAATATATTAGGGTGTGCTTTACCTTTTTCTTTGCATATATATATTATGTACATATATGAATATGCACATTGACCCCTGTTATGGAACAAATAGCAAATCTGAAGTATGAGTTCCTCTTCTGCAGAGTGTCCCCGCCAGTGTAGGTGTCGCGATGGACAGTGTGCGTCCTGCAGACGCGGGCACTATGGCCCCAAGACAATGTGTGTCCATCAGTGCAGTACAGGATGTGTGGACAGCCGGTGTGATGGGGATACTGGCCACTGCACATATGGGTGTGAGCCTCTCTTGTACGGTGATCAGTGTGACCTGTCCTGTACTGGAGACTGCAGCAGGTGCGACAGACAGACAGGATTGTGCCCAACAACAACTACTGCTACTACTAAATGTATGTGACACATACAAGTCAGTCTGCCCCTTCAGCCACTAGTCCCAAACACAGTCTAGTGAAATGTATTGAAATCAATGGGGCTGAGCTGGAAGTCGCTACAGGGGGTGTAACAATAAGACAGCGTCATCACTGGATCAGGTCCAGCATCCAGTACTCTGATCACTGATAACAAGCTACTATAGGATAACACATAAAGCTGTCAGAACTAGATCAGTGCTCATTGTAGGATTTTTGTTAAAAAGTTTTTGTATTTTATTAACTGTCATGAAATTGGCAGGCAGTTTTGCCCATGTGACAGTAAGACTTGACTGAATTACTCTCTTTGTGTAGGTTAGTCAAACAACCTGGCAGGAAACAAAGAGAGCTTAATAATATGGAAGTTGGGTGTAAGATTTCTCTTCTTTACATTGCAAGGTACCATAAGTACTAGGTAACTCGGGTACACGGGTCGGATGAGTCCTGAGTAAGACCCGGGTACCCACAGTACTACCAGGACCCGTGGTTAGTCACGTGATATATAGTTTAATGACAAAATATCACTATAACTCCATGTTTACACTGCTAGTCACAAATGTTAGCATTTCTTTTTAACTATCCATGCATTACATCTGATTTCACATGTTTCAATACAGATAAAACTTCCGTCAACTTCTGTGTGTGCATGGCCAGATCATTTTATAGTGTACTAAAACACATTTTTTTCAGGGCTACGGTGAAACTATTCTCAATTGGACATTTTGTACCGGTATCCCATGAGACCTACAGCGGGTACCCGTGTACGGGTTTGGGTACCTGGGTAGTAAATCTGCACTGTCCCAGCCCTAATAAGTACCATGCCCAACTCCACCATCCTGGTATGCTAGAGACCTTTATATGGACAATGAATAAGTTACGAATTCACTAGAAGCTAAAGCTACTGGTATTTTGAAAGAATTTAAAAAAGCAAACATTTACATGTACACCTTATTGTTTTTAGCCTCTAACCCCACACTTTGAGATTCTGGGTTAGAATTTGTCCCCAGCAAGAGGCGCCTATGGTCAGGCTTTGTGGCTTTGTTGATAGTGTGTCATTGTACTCAAAGATGACAGGGTTTAATGCTCATACTGTCAATCACTGTTTTATCTGGTCCAGATTTTTTTTAGAGCATTAAACAATTAAACGAAGAAGCATTGATATTTTCTGCATACTTGTCTTGTCTAGTCTGTATATTTTGCCTGACAGTTGGGATTGTCATTGTAGGGCCAGAGAAGGATGCATCAGAAGATGAAGGGAGAAGTCTACCTGAAAAACTTGCCATTGGTGCTGGAATTGTTGTGTCCCTTTTTGTTGTGGTGTGTGTGTTCAAGTGGTGCCAGAGACAGAATACACCCAGTGAATACAGTGATGACGATAGCAATGACCTCGAGATGCTGCCAGCGGCACAAACCCATCTGTCACCCTCACAGAATAGTGGTCCTATTACACCAGAAAACAATTCCAGGAATTATGTTTTGGATGCGGATACCCCTTTGTTTGACACTGGCAGGGAGGAGGAAGTGGGGGGAGAAAATGAGTCGATGCCTCAACCCTCAGCCTCTCCCCCACTGGAATTCAGTGAACCAGCACAGCCACCATACAGTGAACCAGCACAGCCTTCATACCGGGAACCAGCACAGTCACCATACCGGGAACCAGCACAGCCTTCATACCGGGAACCAGCACAGCCACCATACCGGGAACCAGCACAGCCTTCATACCGGGAACCAGCACAGTCACCATACCGGGAACCAGCACAGTCACCATACCGGGAACCAGCACAGTCACCATACCGGGAACCAGCACAGCCACCATACCGGGAACCAGCACAGTCATCATACCAGGAACCCGCACAGCCACCATACCGGGAACCAGCACAGCCTTCATACCGGGAACCAGCAGAGTCACCATACCGGGAACCAGCACAGCCACCATACCGGGAACCAGCACAGTCACCATACCGGGAACCAGCACAGTCACCATACCGGGAACCAGCACAGTCAACATACCGGGAACCAGCACAGTCACCATACCGGGAACCAGCACAATCACCATACCGGGAACCAGCACAGCCACCATACCAGGAACCCGCACAGTCACCATACCAGGAACCCGCACAGCCACCATACCAGGAACCAGCACAGCCTTCATACCGGGAACCAGCACAGCCTTCATACCGGGAACCAGCACAGTCACCATACCGGGAACCATCACATTCACCATACCGGGAACCAGCACAGTCACCATACCGGGAACCAGCACAGCCGGCATACCAGGAACCAGCACAGCCTTCATACCGGGAACCAGCACAGCACTCATACCGGGAACCAGCACAGCCACCCTATCGAGAACCAGCACAGCACTCATACTGGGAACCAGCAGAGTCACCATACCGGGAACCAGCACAGTCACCATACCGGAAACCAGCACAGTCACCATACCGAGTACCTGCACAGCCACCATACCGGGAACCAGCACAGTCACCATACCGGGAACCAGCACAGTCACCATACCGGGAACCAGCACAGTCAACATACCGGGAACCAGCACAGTCACCATACCGGGAACCAGCAGAGTCGCCTTCTCAACCTGTACCCTCAGCCTCCTGGGAGGCTCCTCCACCGTCCAGACCTTATGAAGCCCCCCCAGCATACAGCTCTCTCTTCCCTGACCAGTCTTCCAAGCACTAGCACATCCCAGTCCACTCCGTAACACACGGTGATATAACTGAAATACTATTCAAGGCAGCATCTCCCTCGCTCACTCTCTTCCTTGGACTTCAGCAGAAGTACCTTGCACTTCAGTAGAAGAAGTAAGCAAGGCATGTGTTAAACTTAAAGAGCCTTATAATTATGTAACTGTACTGATCAAATTTATATGATTGGAGCAAAATTTTATCAAAAGAATCATTTCAAAAATGGAAGTGACATTAATCTGACATCCCTGATTTTGGCTCAAGATGCATTTCCTACATTAGTAAAGATATCATAACAGGGGGAAATCTCTTTCCTATGTTTGTTTTTACCAGAACCTGTTTAATTTTGGACAGATATTATACTTTTATTTCTTCTTGTTTCGGTGTCATGTGGGTATATTTGTAATGTTGTGTGTAGTCTTGATGATGTTACGGGGTACATAGGGGCGGCCCATGATGTGCACCCCACTGAGGATCTGGGTAGAATGAGTCCCAGGCACCCATTGTCATTTCAATGATTTGTGAGAGGAAATTAAATTGGGAACCTGTGGGGACATGGGTTAGAATCAGCCCCTGGCAACCTAATGGATTTGGTGGGGTGGTCAGACTCGGTGACTTGGCTGATGGCATGTCAGCATACCGTGACTGCATGGATCATTGCTCATAATATTAAGCATTAGGTTGTGAGTATTGCCGTGTGTGATGTTAAACAGAAAATACACACACATGCTTTTTAACCATTATTTAAGGAACGTTTTACTCACCTTAATATTTTTTAAGGCTTTATCATTGATAGGGTATAGGTAATGGTTCATTCAACATGTTCATGTGTGGTGTTTTGTTAATGGCTCTTTTGTGATTGTGAAGAAACTGTTACCCTTGCTTTTATCACAAATGACCAGCATTTATACTAGCAGAAATATTCTGAGCCCATAACATTCCACTGAAATAGATTTTGACAGTTAACGGATTTAAAAAAAATAAAAATTCACACTCATGAAGTCCTTTCACATTCACAATAAGTGGATGTATTTATTTCTTTGCTGCTTTTGATAAATAACAGGCATTAAAGAACAAACTGAAACAGCATCATGTGCATATAGTAATGACTGGAATGTCCTTTCCTTATATCATGTATATGTAACTGTATTTTATTGCTTTCTTACGTCTTTGGTAATGCAGCCTTGTGTCACAGTGTGTAGAGTTGATGATCTTACTTACATCTCCCAGCCTCTTGGACAGAAAAAGACAACGCCCTAGCTTTTCGTATGAAGAAACTTTTTTAAGAAAAACAACTAATCCAGTAGTTTTTGTTTATGAATACATTTTGTATATAAAATGCCAAGTGCTTTCAACTAATTATTAATAACACAGGTAGTTTTTATATGGTGCAATATATTTTCTTGATGCCATTAGTTGTGTATTCAAGCACAGCTGGTCTCATTAGATCATGTTCTCAGTAGATATATCCATAATATCTGCACATTGTACAATATTGTGCTGTCATACAGCAGGTTACTTACAATGGGTTGTGGTCGAATGGTTGCTTACGTACAATGGGTTGTGGTCGAATGGTTGCTTACATACAATGGGTTGTGGTCGAATGGTTGCTTGGTGTTATTGAATAGTTCTCATGAGACACAATCTAGGGAGTGGTATTTTACATGTTACTCACATCAAATTATGTTTGTATAGCAGCCGAACCAAAAATGAATCATTGTGTTGAAAACCTAATGACGCACTGAATGAAACCGGGGTAGAGTAAATGGTTGTCATTGCTTTGTATTGGCTGGCTTCAACATGAGAGAACAGCACTACTGGAATCCTTTTTGGTGTTGAAAAAAACAAATGTTTTCAGTGCAGTCCATGATGTCTGTTGCAGCATTATGCAGGATTTACTTGACACAAATTCCAGAGAGCTTGATCTGGCTGATGTGATCTATGGATTCCAGGAAAACTGTCCTCTCCAAACTCTGAAGGGGCTATTTATGGAACCGATATTCTGGTCATAGTTACCCATGAAGCCTATAGGGATAAAGTCAACAGGAAGGGATGGTACTCATTGATTTTAAAAGGCATTTGTGATCATAATTATGACTTCAAGGACATACACAAAGACAGGTGTTCTCCAATTCAGAAATATTCAACATGCCTGAAAAATATCACAGAAATACAGTTTGCCAACAATGAATTGTCCAAGACCATTGTTATTTTAGAAGAAGGTTCCCAGACCTTCCTGTCACTGAAATGCACAATCTTGGGAACAAGCATTGTTCAATTATAGACTCTGCAGTGGGCCTATGACCACTGACAATTTTGGTGAAATGTCTGTCTGTATCTCATTGGTGAACCATGAAAGAACACACGTTCTTTGTTATGTTTTCTATGTATTTGTTATCGCATGACAAGTTTATATGTGTTTTCATTTATATATATGTATATATATGTATGTGTATATATATATATATATATGGTTTTACAATGGTGTGTACACATGTACATGATTTTGGGGTATGAGTGAGTGAGTGAGTGAGTTGGGTTTAACACAGCTTTTAACAGTATTCCAGTTCACAAGCACAGGTATGGAGCTGACAAACCTAGAAATATAATCGAACCGAACCTGGATTCGAACCCACAATCATAGGTTTCTGGCGTGCCCAAAGGACACAACTCTGCACAGCGAATTGAGGCGCCTCAGACGATTAGGTCACCCATGCCCCATATTGGGGAACTATACACTATTTGAGAAAAGTAGCGCAGAATGACTCTGGTATCTAGACACCATCACACCCATGCCCCCTGTTTCCAGTATGTTATTGTTTTGGGGCCGGTTGGGTAGCCTAGTGGTTAAGGCGTTCGCTCTTCACGCTGAAGTTGCAGGTTTGATTCCCCACATCTATACAATGTGTGAAGCCCGTTTCTGGTTTCCATGGTGATATTGCTAAAAGCGCAGTAAAACACAACTCACTCATTCCTATGGTGGTACAGTCATGAAAGACTAGCTACATTTGTGTAACAATGGAGTTATCATGATATAACATTTATTTCTAAGTTTTCATATTATAATAAGATACACAGCAAGTGAATTTATAAGTTATCATGGTTTAACATTTATACCAGATTTCGTATAATTTTAGAACAGCAAGATATTAGGTATCAGGAAAAAATCAGATACAAAATATTAGTAGTTTCCAAAGGTAATGGGAACCCATCTCCCAGACATTCTATTCAATGAGACAAAAGTTATGTCTACATAGTTTAATAGATTTAAAGCTTTTAAATACTAGCCTGAGGTAACAAGATCCCATCTCCCAGACATACTACTCTATAAGACAAAAGTTATGTCTACATAGTTTTATAGATTGCCTTGAACTATTTTATTTAAGTAAAGTGAGTGAGTATGGTTTTACGCCGCTTTAAGCAATATTCCAGCATTATCACGGCGGGGTACACCAGAAATGGGCTTCACACATTGTACCCATGTCGGGAATCGAACTAGGGTCTTCGGCGTGACGAGCTAACGCTTTAACCACTAGGCTACCCGACCGCCCCTGTTAAAGTAAATATGTCATTACCTATATTAGAATAACATTCAGTAATTACTTCAATTTAGACTTTAGATTAGCCCCATACAAGCTTGTCTATTGTGATACCATAATCTCTTTCCAAGCACCCGGGGGCACGGGTGGCCCAGTCGCCTAAGGCGCCGCAATTCGCTGTGCAGAGTTGCGTCCCTTGGACACGCCAGAAACCTATGATTGTGGGTTCGAATTTGCCCCGATTATGTTTCTAGGTTTGTCAGCACCATACCCGTAATCGTGCGTTTCACCGAAGTGGTAAACGTCTGAGACCTGCATCACTTCGGGCTTTCCTCCCACATTAAGCTGACACGCTGTGGTATAACTGGAATACTGTTAAAAGCTGTGTAAAACCCAACTCACTCACACACTTTCCAAGCACCCATGAAATAAATCGACAAGATTAGTCCAACAGGATTAACAGGATTAAGTTTTCCCCTATGTCTAACCATTCATTTACTATAGGGCACACCCAATTATGTATCAACCAATCATATTCCTTTTTATTGTTCTAATCTTTGTTAAATAGATACAGAAGCAAGATGTTAGGCAGGGTTTTGACGCTCATACCAAGCAGACCTCTCTCCCACAGCCCAGAGGGTGTACCGACTCTGCAGCATCCACAGCTATAGTTAAGATATTCTTTATTGTTCATGTTTCTTGTAAATAAAATTGTAATATGTCTCCTGTGACTCTGGCTCTTTGCTGACTAATTCCCCAAGAAATCCAGCACTCCATTTGGAAGGTTTTGTACTTCAGAACAGAACCATAATAGAATAAACAAACCCAGTGGACAGTTAGCTTTAACATGTATGCAACTGTGTTATGATGGATGTTCTTCAATGTTGAGTATTCACAACCTTGTTATACTTTCCTATTTCAACAAAGTTGGCATATGTTATGACGTGAATTGACTGTTGGTAACCTTTGGTTAATGTATTACATTACAGAGGACTATAACACCCCCAACCCCACCACCCCAATCCCAAACCCCAAACCCCAATACCTTGGTTACATCTGAAAAACACCAGAATTACTGCATGGGCTTCCTTGTCTCTCCAATTACTTGAGTCTCCCCTGTTTCCTAGTTGACTCCTGGCAACAAGATCCTCCACGAAGAATAAAATGGTATACACAAGATGGTCCTGAGAAAAGATATTTCGCCAGAAAATCTACCAGTGCCAAGACCGGATACCTTTATGACAAGATATCATATCAATTCAGTGCAAACAACATGATAATTATCAAGCCAACATAATGCCGTCTCTGGCGTCCCTAAAGGGCAGAGAAAATAATTTGGCTGACAGTGCAAAATTACCGAGCCAGGACAGCCGGAACCGTTAGAGGCGATGATGAGGACCCAAATACAATCGCACGCAAAAACACTGATGCAGATTAGCATGACCTTGGCTATATTAAGCCTCCGCAGCCAAACGCCTCGACTCAGGGAATCCGAACAGACATAGACTGTGCCAAGTTCTACAGGAATCCACGAACCTGGGACACCCATCACGAAGAGTCCAGAAGAAATAACTTGGAGGAAGAGGATTCCTTTGATTTGTTACTGACAAAACCCAAAGAGGATACCCACGGCAATCAATCGGAAAATGAAGATCGTGAGTCTGCCAATCACCAGATGATCAATGAATTAAGATGTTTTCGGTGACGGCAAAAACGGCTGGCAATGTGTGTGATGATCTTGCCAAAACTGTTAAAGAGGGGCTACCCATACAATCCAACATGTCTAAGATAAAGGATGTTGTGGGTCACGATAAGATGCCTAAAAGCTGGGGGTTTGACATGTAAACGGACGATAAACTAGGATACAAACATACTAAAGAGCGGGAGGCGACAATGCTTGCCGTAAGAGGCGACTAACGGGATCGGGTGATCAGGCTCGCTGATGCATGTCATCGTATCTAAATTGCTTGGATCGATGCTCATGACACAAACAGCAATAAATGGCATTAACAAAACTTAACTTTTGGGCTGGTTATTTATCATAGAGGGAGGCTGGTTATGAGTTTTGTCTTAGAACTGATTTATATTTTGCCCCAACCTTACCCCACTTTGTTAGGACTTCCAAACTACAGGTTAACTTGTTTTAACTTTGGTTCCTTTTTTCTTACGTTAGACCGTATGATTTCTAAAATACAGCTTACATTGACCAACTCGTTACTCAATGGGGAAGACGAGCAGCACTGTTCACAGAATGTTTATGAAACAGTACAGCTGCTGGACACCGTGAAGGTTTACAGTGCATCATGAAAAGTCAGTGTTGTGTCCACCAAGAGTGATGATATATTTGGGAAAACATAACGGTTACTCTTACTAGGGAAAAGGCTGAGACAGAGTGTAAAGCTTTCCTCAGGAGATGTCCGTTGTCCTTTCGTGAGTTCGCAACTTTGATTGGAAATCTTCATGCTAGGGGATGTGGCATGAAAAATGCAACCGTATTTTTAAACAACTAGAAATATATTGAAATAATAACTGCTTGCAAGAGGCGAAACTTTGATGTTACAACTAAAGTCAATGTAAAAGTGATTTTTTTCTGGTGGATAAACAATACCAGGACTAATTACCATTTAACCATTGAAAATAGTAAACAGCTTCTGTTTGTTCAATCTGGGGTTCACATTAGGGGTGGGGTCGGGAGTAGTGTGTGGATGGACCAACACTGGTGGACTGTGGTGCAAGACAAACACATCAACCAGTTTGAAATAAATGCAGCTTACCTTACATCACAATATCAATGCAGTGCTCACCGTAATACATTAGACTTGAACTTAATTTGATTGCCTGTAGGAATATAGATATCACAGATAATAGTGTAAAAGGAAGATTTGGGGATTTGCTGAAACAATCCCGACCTGCTTAACATCAAAGGGATTCACGGATTCTCAGATCCAAGTGTGTGTTGTGACATTAATAGTGTCTTATTTTGATCAGCATGCGTCCAGAGACCACTCATCATTTAGTTTTTAAAAGGCGCCCCAAAACGGGTAAAAAAAGGACTATTTGCAGATGGATCAGAAATGTGTTAATAAGGGCAAACATAAACATGTCAATCATCACTCCACATGGTGTTAGATCAGCTGCTTGTGACAAAGTGCATTTGCAGACTATTTTGAGATCTGCAGGGTGGAGCAGTGACTGCATTTAGACACTGTTTAAACAACAAGCCAGTGTCAAGGCAAGGACAGTTCCGTCAAACAACTAAGTAATATTATGCTCAACAACAAAAATTCCTGTGACAACAATATTTTAGTGTATTTTTCGAACAAGTAAAGTTTGGTTTTCAATATTGTAGTACATGTATGGAATCAAGTCACAAAAACGCAACTGCTACAGAAAAGCATGCATTCCATGCAAAAGTTTACTTTTATGCAAGCCCCATGCATTTCACTACCAAAGAATGGGTATAAAAACGTGCGTTAACGGGATTCCATATGCATTGTTTAGCATCGTACTGACAACAACCACTCAGAAAAACAACAAAATTACGCAATTATACAACAGTACGAAATGCCACGCCTGTCCGAAAATGAGCGTCTGCGAGCCATTGGTATGCTTGAAGCAGGATCGAGTCAACGTGATGTTGCAAAACAATTTAACGTCCACAGAAACACCATTTGGTTTTTATGGCAACGTTGACAACAGACGAATGCAGTCAGAGAGACCATCCTCGGAGTGGCAGGCCACGCGTAACCAATAATCGACGAGACAACTGGATTCGAACAACACACCTACGAAATCGATTCCAGCCAGCAACAGTGACTGCAAGAAGCATCCCTGGCCTTCGACTAATATCTTCTCAAACCGTACGTCGTCGCCTCAGATGTGCAGGCATTGTCGTCAGAAGACCCGCTAGACGTCCCATTTTGACAGGAAACCACCGTCAAGCATGTCTACAGTGGTGCAGATAGCGTCTACGCTGGACGGCCATGCAGTGGGGACAAGTTCTATTCACTGACGAGTTTCGTTTTCACCTCAGCCACAGCGATGGACGGATTCGAGTGTACCGATGTCGAGGTGAACGTTACGTCAATCATCGTGTCATGAAAGAAGATCGGTTCGGGGGCGTCAGCGTTATGGTATGGGGTGGGATTACAGCAAGACAGAGGACCCGTTTGATAGTAGTAGAGGGAAATCTCAATGAACAGCACTACCGCGACGAGATCATCGGCCCTGTTGTTCTACCGTTTTTGCGTCGTCATGGCCCAAGCATTACCTTTCAACATGACAACGCCCGGTCTCATATTGCTCGACTTGTTCAGGATTCTCTTCAATAAAACAATGTGAATGTCATCCCCTGGGCGGCTCGCTCCCCTGATCTCTCACCAATCGATGAGATGGATCGGCGCCTTCGACGTCAACCACGTGTTCCACAGGCACTCCAGAAACATGCTCCAGCAGATATGGACAGATATTCCACATGACTTTGTGCGACGCCTGGTCCATTCCTTAAGACGAAGATGTGTTGCTTGCATCGCAACCAGAGGTGCTTAGTAGATCAGTGTACAGTCGTTCTCATGCATGGTTGTGTGACCCTTCACTGCCTTTGAGAAAATATGTTTCTCAATGTAAAGTTCCAATTCCCAAGTAAGGCATAGGGAGGTGGAAGTTGTAAAGTAAACGAGACTTACCTGTAAGTTGCAGTTTGGTTTAAGTTACACTGATCTAGGTAGTACTGAGGGATCTCATCCCCACTCTCTCCCTTGGGTATCTTCAAGAACCATATTTCCAAGTTAAATACTGACACCAATGCGCACGCGACATCTCGGGTGATCCCTTAGTACTTCATAAGTCAGTGTCATTTAAATCAAACTTCAACGTACAGGCAGTCTTGTTTAATTTATAATATGTATTGTATGCTACACGCAGTCAAAAACTTATGTACTGCGACAATCGGTGATAACAACGAAGATAATGTGAGCAAAGGTGAATAGGATGTGGCTACAGTAAAGCAACGTACACAGATACTTCATCATGAATGTTACTTTCTGAGCACCGACGGAGACTGCTGCATATAATGTAAGTAAAGTGTCTGACAGCAACTTTACATTTAACTGTTGATGTCTGTATCAATGTGCATATTTTATCATGTTATTAACTTAGTATACCAAGTCTAGTGGTACACTGGGGTCTTGTGATGATTTGGGATGTTGAAACATACTGAACAGCATCACCTTTTCCTTCACTGAACTGAACTGATCCAATAGCAGTGAACCAAAGTCTCATGATGACTCTTGTTCAATATTACACTTTGATACCACCCACATGACCTAATGTATGGATTACGTATTTCCCAGATCACCTTTTACTGCTTGAGGGAATCAAAGCTTAGTGTCCATTATTGAGCGCACTTGGGCGCCAGTATTGTGACTGCGCGCTGCACAGTTGGTTTATGCTTTGCTGTCCTGTATATATGCTGATGTGATCTCTATGCATCAGGTGTTGTGATTTTTTTTATAGTCATTGTCTATTGGAATTTTATGGTGCACTAATTGTTTATATAAGTTCAATCATGTACTGCTAAACATCAGTATCGCCAGCTTTATGTCTTTATTCAGCAAAATTGTACTGGCTTCCAAAAATATGAACCTAATCTATTGTAATTACGTCGTGCATTGGGAAGTGTACAATGTATAATGTATACAATGTAGATGTATCATTTGACTACCTGCCACCCCAACATACTTGACTATGAAACCGTGTTGAACATACCAAGCAGGGTGGTCACCCTTGACAACCATCTGGAAAACGTCGCTATGTTGCAGTCGACTAGGGGCTGATGAGAGATAAAGACAGACTCATCAATGGTCATATGTGAATACCCATATATGATGTATGACTATGAATGTGGTTTTAACAATATATTCTTTTCTTCACGATGGCTTGGTCTACAGGCGGAATGTCTATTTGAAGACTTCTCCAATACAATATATAACATAATATTATATAATATATCACGACACACCGTGGCTGATAAAAAGTTCAACATCAAATATATGTAAGTGCACAAAAATGGCTACTATCCTTCAAAGGCTTTTTAAGTGATTTGCCAGTATTACAACGGGTGAGGGGAATCAGCAGAGGTACCACTGCACACGACCACACCCACACAGCAACACAAGACCCGAGTGAATAAACTTTCAGTTTATAAGACAGCCACAGAATCAATTTATAATGAATTATTAGAGAAGATTTACAATCAGTTATAGACGTACATATATGTGAAGAACATTAGATGAATATTGTATGGAATCATTACACAAGATATATACATGTACAACATTAGTCACGCTACATAATCCAAGGTACACAACGTAATACAACAGTTTACATCTGATTGAATACATACTGAGTCAAATTAAAAACTTCACATTTTTAAAAGTAATCCCATATATGATATACAACGGACAAATGTATCAGAGAAGGTAATTTTTAATCATTAATGTCCAAAGAATTAACGGTGGTAACCATAATTTGTTCCAAGCATCTACGGTATTCGGTAATAACATCAACAGTTTAAATCATAAGTCCCAAACACGAGAATCTGATGGCACACAAGTTCAGTAGCATGTATGGCCACCATGTGCGTTGACAACTTCCACACAACGCCTCCGCATGGACCTTGTGATGCTTGTGAACACATGATTGGGAAGACGACGCCATTGTTGCTGCAAAATGGTGCCAAGATCTTGCAAAGTCTGTGGTTGGTTCTGGAGAGTGCGCAGACGTGTTCGATGGGATTGAGGTCGGGAGACCTTGACGACAAGTCCATGACGTTGACTCCCGCATTCTGAAGGAAATTCCTTGTCAAAATTGCTGTGTGGGGTCTGGCATTGTCGTGTTGGAAGATCAAACCGGGTCCATGTGCTGCCATACAAGGCAGAAGTTCTGGTGCAAGTACCTGGTCGCGGTAAGCAGCAGCGTTGAGGTTGCCACGGATGACAAGAAGCCTGGAACGTGCATTGCCACAGAAAGCACCCCACACCATGACACTTCCGCCTCGAAATCTGTCAACTTCCTGTACACAACGCTGGGCGTAACGTTCATGACGGCGCCTCCGCACCCTCGCCCTACCATCAGCAAATCGAAGATTAAATCGGGATTCATCACTGAAGACGACTTGATTCCAATTCCTCTGAGTCCATCGTAAGTGTCGCTGTGCCCACAATTGACGTTGACGTTTGTGTAACTGAGTCAGAATCAGCCCGCAGTATGGCCGTCGTGCTTGAAGGTGAGCAGTTCTCAGACGGTTTCGAACAGTTTGCGCACTCAGTCTACCCCTAAACAGTTCATTTCTGGTTGATGTAGCCGTCAAAAATCGGTTACGGAGGTGACGTAAGACAATCTGACGATCCTCTGCATGTGACGTCACACGTGGTCGACCTGGCCGAGGGCGATCAGCGGTGGTACCCGTTTGCTGTAGACGCGTCTGTAAATCATAAACAGTCCGTCGACTACAACCCATCGTCCTTGCGACTTCAGCTACGGACGTTCCCGTCTGCAACATGCCGATGGCACGTTCACGTTGTACATTTGAAAGGCGTGGCTTGACAAATGGCCGTAAAGACTTTTGTTTTCTTGTGTTTTTCTTTTTTTGTTAATGACTGCTAACAAGTATGGCTGAAAACACGTGCGGTGTTATGGCCACGTGACCAGTTGCACGTGAAAAACCACTTTTGCCACTATAGTGCTGTGCATATGATTTTGATCGATTCACCTGCACAAAAACGGGTGTTATCTGAAAGACAATACGTGGCCATTACTGTTTAAATACACAATAAGGGCCCACAATGATAACTGGTCAAAATGTTAAAATTTTAGGATTGTAAAGTTTTTAATTTGGTTCAGTATAGTATACCCGACACACTCTAGCTAATACATTACCCGAGCGGGCATTCACACAAGATACATTCAGTTCAGCCACAATGCATATTCCAAACGGTAAAAAGCGTAATGCAGTAAACAGAATTGACAATAATCTATACACAGAAGTAGTGCATAGAAATATCTAAGATATACACTCAAGTGTGACATTTTCAGTTCCCGATTATACTTGCAGGTTTTGCCATGGGTAATAGTATATAAACTGATGGCCAAAAGAAACGTTACCAACGATATTTCTAGGATAAGATATGACCAACACAATTTGAAGCAGCAATAACAATTGTATTGTAGAAATTCATCATTCAGAAAAGTAAAATGCGAATTTACTAATTCAACAACAAAGTCCTTGACCTCCAACAGGGACATTTGTTGACAAGGGGTCATTCGTCCAGTATTCGATCAACAACATTGGTTACAACTTTAAGGTGACGACGGCCCAGACCGTTCAATACGGGATATAACCTCCATGAGCGACAATGCATCTTCGAATGCGGCGTCGAACTGAGTAGACAAGCGTCCTCACATCGACTACAGGTATCCGATTCCATTCCTAACGGAGGGCAACGATCAACGCTTGTCTCGTGAAGGGAGGATGTTGACGTTTCCGAAGACAACGCCCCAGCTGGTCCCAGAGATGTTCTATGGGTGACAGATCGGGTGATCGAGCTGGCCACGACAGGACGGTCACGTTGTTGGCGTTGAGGAAGTCTCTAGTAATACAGGCTTTATGGGGTGTGGCGTTATCTTGTTGGGACACCGTCCGTTGTTGACGCTGGATGAAAGGAAGAACCACTAGCCGTAAGATATTGCCAATGGAGCGTTGTGCTGTCAGATTGCCTTCGATGATGACAAGTTCCGTCTTCTCGTTCCCGCAAATGCCGCCCCAGACCATCACACTTCCGCCCCCGTAAGGTTCCACCTCCTGGACACAACAGGGAGCCGTACGTTCAACACGTCGTCGATAAACTCGCGTCCGCCCATCAGGTTTGAAGAGTTGGAACCTGCTCTCGTCACTAGCCAGCACACGCCGCCATTCCTTTTGTTCCCATCGCTGAGTTTGCCTGCACCACGTCAATCTGGCACGTCGATGTTGACGGGTCAAGGTCATGCCCTTGAAAGGGCGATAAGCCCGGAGACCATAATGTCGTAGTCGTCTGGTCACTATTTGTCTGCTGACCGGATGCCCTAAGCTGTTGGCAGCTGTTGACGTCACTGTAAGAAATCTGTTCCTCAGATGAAGTACCCGTAAAAAGCGGTCATCCCGCGGGGTCGTGACCTTTGGTCTGCCAGTCCGTGGTCTGTCTGCGGTTCTGCCAGTCTGTCGGAGACGTGCGACCAGTCTGGTAATGGTCATTTTGGAGCAGTTCATGTTAATGGCAACCGCTCTCTGTGTCGCTCCCATCTGCAGCATACCTATGGCTCTCTCCCTCTGGACAGCGGTCAGTCTTGGCATGATGGTTGATGTTAATCACCGCAACCAATGATAGGGAACAGAGACGTGCGTAATTTATACCCGGAAATTGCACGATAATTTGGGAAAGAATGTTTTTAAAAAATGCTGAAAAACACCAATATCTCGCAAAATCCGCAAAGCACGTGCAAAGATCGACAGAGAACATGAAGGCTGTATTCGTGAGATGTGTTCTTTACTGTTTTTGAACAGGTTGGCATCTTTGTTTCAAACTGGCAAGTCAGTTAATGTTGGTAACGTTTCTTTTGGCCCTCAGTTTAGTTTAGAATTAACATTGTACAAGATCGTAGCGTTTCTTACCTGAGTGAATAAACAGTCAGTTTATTAGACAGGCACAGAATGATTTGTGACTGTCTGTCGTCCGTATTTATACCTATTCAAGCAACTACAGATAATCTCATTGACTGATTAAAACTGACGCTAAAGCTGTTATTGTGAATTTTAGTTCTAGACTGAACTATGTAATTTAATTTGACCGAGGCATTGATGATAAAGGTGTTTATGAGTGAAGTTTAGTAAGAATAATAGTTTACCAGTTGCTAGCATGCAACGAATATATAGGTGGTACGAGTGATTTGATAAGTGTGGATGATAAGGATATTAACGTCTTATATGTGTTTGCCTAACTCTGTCAGACCTGCACCATGAGAGATGCGGATCCAGACCGATAGGCGTTATCGGGTTGACCCTTGTCAGTCTAAAGACAATGGAACGAGGTCGTTAGTTGTAATATTCCCTTATGTCACAATTTCCAATTCTGAATATGTAGTATCTAATCGTAATAAAATATTTGTCAAACTTTGTTCATTTTCCCCATGTTAATAGTAGGGTAAAATATGCATGAACAGATTCTATCAGTCTAATATCTGCCTCAGAAGAACACGGTTTGAAGATCATAACCTTTTATACAAAAGGAACAATTAACAATTGATCTTATGTACCTATGTTTTACTTTGCAATAAATAATAATGATTTATCTTTGTAGTTCTGACCACAACTACAATTAGGATCATAAACAATTAAACGATCAAACGTATGTTCATTTAGGTCGCTACAATTGAGTCATTTTACAGTGTATGATAGTTTTTTTTGTAGTACCATAACATTGAAATAAAGAATTACATTGCTGATAATATGTTTTTCGTAGTTCTTGTCCAGTTGTTTTAATGATTCAGTACATGTTAAAGTGTCATCCAACATATTCCAGTCATGGACTGATGATGGGAAACTCAAATCCACTCAAGCACAGTCAGTCCACACTGCCCAATTACTTCAACCTATAAGTTCAGCCGTTCCGTGAAAAGGTGTTCACTTTTTTAACATAAACTTGTCACAGTTGTAGGTTATGACATTCCTAATATTTTAAGATATGGGGGCACCTAAAAAATCCAATATGGCTGCCATAGCGGAAGGAAGTTCTAGTATATCTTGTATGAACATGACCCACAGCCTAACTATATTATGTAAAATGAACATTTTGGAATGTATTTACTCAGAACTGCATCTGTAAAGTACATAAATATATCATGATAGACTATTTATCTTGTTTAAGGTAATCTGAAGGGAAATAAATATGCTTTGATTCTTCTTCCGCATATCTTTACGACGTGCCTCATTAAGGCCAATATACCATACCACTTATGTATGCTCATAAGGTCCATTTATTGAAATATGCTGTACATGGCTAATGTGTTGGTTGGCTAGTGATAATTAAATGTGATGACGGAAAGTGGTGCACCAATCAACTGTACCATTTACACCTTTGCACTGAACCCCTTCTCAGAAGCTCTTGGCATGACTGATGTTTGTGATGGTGTAGTCCATAACGGCTCATAGCCATGTGCCACTGGTCATAACGATACCCACTCAGTTGGAGTGAAAAGGTCTGTTTCGGCCTCCCGACTTTTTCCCCAACAGTAGCCAGCTTGAATAAATTAATGTACCTTTCTAAGTGGATAATTCTTTGCGTGCCTCATCCACTCATGTACAGGTACTGGCTCATTAATACATTAAGACCACAGAACACTCATTGACTTCCATCGTGTTCTTCGCATCCTGTTCGGTTGGTACATCATCAATGTGTGTGTGGTCACAGTAGATAACACGAGCATCCTCTCACCTACACAGTTTCTGCAACGGCTTCGCGGACTGTCAGAAACATTTCAAATAATCTGTCTGGACATCGCTGAAGGCCGAAAACGGAACATTGAACTTTGAATTATGTGACTTTGAAATAAGTTCTGTAAATGTACGATGTACATGTCTTTGTAATAAAACATTGCGTATCCAATATAATGCCATAAATGTAACTTTTTTTCTGGTCACCTCGGCGTACCAGCGGGCAGATTGTTCTGAACTGATATTTAATATACAAGTAGCTTTCAGGTTAGGATTTCTTTGGAGGTATTTAATCTTGACGTATAAGTAAACTTTATACAAAGCCAAGTTAAAGGTTTGGATAAGTAATTGATAAGGATACGGCTCTGCTTATCGCCATCACAGTATGCAGAACGTATAAGTGGAGTTTTTTCTATCCTGGGGAGTATACATTATGTTAAGGAATAGGACTTAAGCTTTCAAAACTATTGTATGAGTTGAAGGCAATCGAAGATAAAACCCCGTTGAGCGATGATACCTGTTGTTACCCTGTCCGGCACTCCGCATTAAGGGGATAAAGCAAGGGCTGGTCGGATCGGAGTATAATGTGTCTGAGTGGGTTTCATGTTAAACTGCGGCATGGTATCTCAGTGGGCTAGCACTATAAAAGTGCATTAGTTGGGACTAGATAAGTGCACATGCACACGCACGCACGCACGCACGCACGCACGCACGCACGCACACACACACACACACACACACACACACAAACACACACACTCGATACTCTATGGACTTTCCTCTGACTTGAAACCCCGATTCTGTTTCTAGGTTTGTCAGCACCATACCCCTGTTCGTTGGTTTCACCAAAGTTATAAACGTTGGAGACATACTTTACTTCGGTCTTTCCTCCCCCGTGAAGCTGACACGCCGGGATTTAACAGGAATAATGTTCAAAGTGGCGTTAAACCTAACTTACTTCCCCACTCAGTCTAACAGGAAAATGATACTGTGATATAAAGTGGCCTTAAACCAAACTCGCCCGAATCACTATGAGTGGATCATTAGCAGCAAGTATCCCTCGTATTCATCAGTGTATTAATCACACAATCAGGTAGGATCGATCTGAAAAAGAATATGATGATTGTTTATGAAATCTTGTGTGTGTTCAGTGTGAACCCTGTGAACTATTATCATTGCTATATTGCAGTGTTATTTGATTTTCCATCGATGTACTCAGTGTGTTCAATGTGTGACTCGAAAGAAGAATACACTCGGGTATGATCGACCTGAGAGAAAATATGATAATTGCTTATCAAGTGTTATTAATGACAAAATGTTCTCTGTCTTCTTAAGTGTCGTTTTGGTCCCTGGGAACCATGGCTGACTGTGCTAAATTGTAGTGTTGTGTGAGTTTCCATTGTTGTACTATGTCCGTATCTAAATTATGACAGCAAGGCTTTTTGTAGCAGAATGACCAAGAATTGCTTTTATTAACATTAGGTACTACTATACATACTTCAGGGGAAACATGAAATCTCATTAAAATCAGATCTGTTAATCCGACACGATTGAGTCTGTGTCCATACCTGAAGACATGCCCTGGGTGTTCTCATCAGCAAATCAGCGTCGAGGCTTTATAATTCTCGTGACGTGTGAGTAAAGCATTCAGACAAGCATGAGTTCTGTATCTCACTCACTCACTCACTCACTCACCCACCCACCAACCCACCAACCCACCCACCAACCCACCCACCCAAGCACCCACTCACTCACTCACCTACTCACTCACTCACCCACCCACCCACCCACTCACTCACTCACTCTCAGCACAATGCACGTCCGCATGTCCATGGCCAGCATGTTCAATTAATGTGAGTCACTACGTAAACCACTACGTGGCCTCTGACGACAGGAAGTGACGGTGAACCCATACCAATGGCCATACTTCGACGACACGGTGACTTCACACTTATAACTTGCACATTTATAACTCACACATTAATAATTTCTGTCTGTCGAGTAGGGTTACCTATATATTTGTATCAAATAGTTAGGTTATAAGCAGATTTCCCGTCCTTGTTTAGAATATGTGGGTTAACGCCTGTGGCCACCAGAACTTCCATCAGCCTTGTCCTCCCACGCGGTGCGTTGAGAGCAGAATGATGCAGCACCGTGTTTCCGTCTTTATCCTGGGCCTGTAGATCTACCCCATGCTTAACCAACACTTTCACAATCTCAGTGTAGACATTTACCACTACCAAATGGAGAGTTGTTCTGCCCTGGTCATCTCGTGCATTAGGATCAGATCCTTTCTCCAGCAGCAGCTCGATAATACTTGGAGAACACCGACAACGAACTGCGCAGTGAAGTGGTGTCTCACCATGGCACCCTTTAACGTGCACACAAGCCCCCTTATCTAACAACAACTTTGTGAGATGTGAATTCACTAAGGTCTTCAGACTGAGATGTAGTGCTGTGTCACCTGCATTGTCAGCATTGTTTATATCAACGCTTTTGTCTAAGACAAGTTGGACAAGTTTAATTACATCTTGGTTTTGTCGTTTAATTGATTGTCCTAACGACTTCTCAAGCATCATTTCATGCCTCTGTTTAGGACTGAATTTTCTAAATGTCACTATCTGTGCTGCTTCATGTAAAGGTGTTCTGCCCAGGCTATTACTTATATGAACATCGGCCCCATGTTCAATAAGAGCAGCCACCATCACACTGTTTGTCAGGGCAGTACTGCAGATCGCAAAATGTAGTGCAGTATTTCCGTGATGATTTCCAACGATCATTGTTTGTGCGTTAACATCCAATTGTTTCAAGGTTAGCAAATACTGAAAACTGGCAATGCTCCCATGCAGGCATGATTCATGCAAAAGATTCATTCCTGATTTGTCACTAACGTCCCATCTAAGCCCATTAGTTACAAGATATCCTACAACTTCGATGTCATCTGTGTGGACTGCATTAAACAAGGGAGATCTGCCTTCATCGTCGCAAGTCAGTGAAACATTTCTTACACTGAGCAGATACTTAAGTTTCTCTACAGCATCGTCCCTGGACTCCGCAGCTTCATGTACGACTGTCTGACCAGTGAATGTTTTTACATCTATCTCGCCAGCACTCTCACATAAAAACATGAATGTTTCAAAATCCGCATTCCTTGCTGCCTCGTGTAGAACTGTCCTCCCATTGCAGTCTTGTACGTCCAGTCTTGCCCCAAGTCTTGATAAATGCTTAACTAAAGGCAGATCTGAAAACAAGGTGGCATAAAACATGGGTGTTCTACCAACTTCGTCTGGAGTTTCTAGGCTCATTGCCTTACCAAGCAGTAGATCTAAGAGAGCTTTCGGTTTATTTCCAGTTGAATTCATCAGAAATCTTCTCGTCGTCAATGAAGGGAAGGACCTTAATGACCCATCATGCCATATATGAGCAGGACTAACAAGCTCAATTGGATCAGAAACTTCAATTTGACCCTTTACTGTTTGCATGAAACATCTTATGCATTCCGTGCTACCTGTTAAGGTTGCACACTGTAAAGGTGTAACTCCATCTTTGTTCATATGATTGCTGTCAGCACCAGCCTGCAGCAAGACTCCAACACAGTCAGCATCTCCACGTAAAGCTGCTAAGTGAAGAGGACTGTTTTTATTCTCATCTTCCATGTTGACACCAAACATGCTATCATTTTGTTTTTGATTTCCTTGCAACTGTTCCTCACTATGAGCAGCCTTACGAAAGGCTTCTAATAAGAGTGTTGTTTTATCTCCACTCTGATATTGCGATTTTGCAGCATTAAGTAAAATGGTCTTTTTGAAACGTATTTCTTTCTTCAGGAGAATATTCAAGTTGTCAGTTATTCCATTTAAAGCAGCATTCTCCATTACTTCCTCTATATCCGGTGTTATCATTGATGCTTCTGCATGATTTAACAAACATTCAAGTGCTAACGAAGTATCATGGGCGGAAGCTGATAGTAGTAGGTTCTGGTAAGGAAACGTTGTCTGTATGCTCAATAGTATTGTCATGAGTTCAAGCACTGGTATGGCACTGCTTGAGACAGGGGACATATGTCTACACCCCCTGTCACACTGAAACAACAACTGTTCAAGGCACCGAAAATATATTTTACCGCAGTTTTGCAATCCTGACATGTTCTTGACAAGAAACTCCACAGCCCTGATGTTCCCATGTCGAACAGCCAATGAAAGGTGTTTTTCTGGGTTGGATGGACACTCATGTTCAGCCTCAAAGTGACGGCATATGTCATTGGTTATACGTTGGTCAGCATCACGAATGCAACATATTATCGTCATGCAATCAAGTGAAATAGTCCCCTTTTGCCCAAGCAGGAAGTCAATTGTAACGCGGTCTTGCATGTACAGAGCACAATTCAGCGCTTCTTCGTGTACCTTCTGATTATCGATGCTATGTAGGACAAGTTTCACCAGTACTGAAAGCTTTTGCATTATAAAGAAAGAGACTGCATATTTATATGTGAATATGACTTCTTCGTTAAGAAAGTTTGAGCCGAAGAAAGTCAATGGGTCTGAAAACATGTTAAATATGTTCATATCAGCCACGATCAACGTCACATTCTGTGGAGTGGCAGCATGGTTGGATATTTGAAATATGGTGTCCTCATCCCATGTATCAGATAAATATTCAAGAAATCGAGGATGGCGAAGAGCTGCATGAGATAAGATTGAATGACAGCCATCGGATAGTATTATATCTGTAATTCTAGAAACCAAACAGTTGTAATCGTCCTCTTCTATGCACAAACAAATGTTACTGCAATCCTTATTTAGTGATACAAACTCGAGAAGTGTTTGTATTGGACAATATTGGAGAAACAGTTCTTTGTTATCTTCAGCTGCATTAAGGAGGACAGCTTCAAATATAGACTGATGACTGAATGTATACCTTTGATTTGTGTTGGACAGATACGTTCCAGAGAGAGAGTCGGCCTTTCCTTGTATTTTCTGACACGAAGGATTAGAGGTGAAGCAGGTGCAAGCATCTCTTATATGTTCTCGTAACTGATTGAATTCTACTGTGGGATTGGAAAGGAGTTTTCTGTCAAGACTATTGTTCATCATGATAATTATCAGCAGAACATAATATCCTAGATGATCAGTCTCTTTAAGGACTTTCACTTCCTCTGCAATGAACTCATACGGTCTCTTGAAAAACTCAATACCTTTAACATGGGTATGCCTGATTGTATGGAAGAAGGCACAACACTGAGGGAATCCAAGGGCTGTATATTGACCAACTTTTTTCTGTATGTCTTCTTGCTCAGCACCAGTTGCCCTGGTATACTTCCTGACCAATTTTACCTTTTCATAATTTCTCAAGGAATACGGCCCTTCATCCAGGTCTATTACGCTTGTATTCTGCATGATTTTGTATTTTCTTAAAGACGGAACTTGATGTGCCCCAATGCCACTCCTTGACACTAATACAAGGAGGACATGACCTGACTCAACAGAGGGGCACATCATGTCAAACTGCCTTGACCATTCATCAACTCTTGCACTGACTAAATTGCAAGATCCAAATATATCATCAATCATGATTATGTACCTTTCCTTGCCGACTTTCTTCTGCGGAATATAGTTCCAATGTTTGGCAGAGGTAAGGATCATTGGTATCCTGTTTGTCTTGTTTGACATTGCTGCTAGTATCGATATTCCTGTTCTAGTTTTTCCAGAACCGGACTTTCCTGTGATGTAGATGGACCCTGACTGCTCCAGTATCCGCATTGCTGCCCTTTCAGCATATGTTGAAACATGGTATGCCGGGTCGAAAGCGTTGATGTACTGTCTTGTAGACTCTGCAATAAACACCAGCATAGTGGGGGTTACGAGAAGAGTGTGTAGATCACTATCATGGAGTTGGCCTTTCTGTTGCAACTGTGTCTTCTTTGCTTAAGTGGAACTAGATTGTACTAAAAGGCGGGGAAAGGAGGAATTGACACGCGTGTAACACCATGCAGACTTGCATTGCCTTGCCGTACCAGCATCTGTACAATTTGGCGTTAACCAAAACTCACTCTATGTACACACAATATATATGTTCATTTTAGCTCAGATATACAGCTAATGATAAACATCTACCGTTAGAGAGACTGGTACATGATTGTAGTCCACTGTAACACTTACCTATGATTTGGCGTAATATACCTCCCGGGGAACCTTCAAATAAAACAAAGACATTACTGAACACGTTACACTTTTAAATACTTTTAGAATTAATTTATTCAATATATTGAGTTATGTTGGTTTTACAAAATGTGGATTAACTTTCTTTAAAGTTGTTAACAAGATATTAAATCAGGTAGACACTGCAGAATTAAAAAAGAATACAGAATCTGTCAACTGTGTAGTTTCAATAACATAGAAGATCATTATTCCTTTTTACTTGTTTGTCCATTTTATGTTGACATTAGAAACCAATTCATTAATAATTCAATAATTTTCAAAGATCCTCACTTGTATAAATCTAACTTACTAATGAAGACTAAACAGACTGTCACAATGAAGAGTTTGTCAGTGTTCATTTTGCATGCCATGAATCTTAGAAAGCATGCACACAACGACTTTGTGTAAGTTAACAATTACTATGGCTATTGCTGTATATTAAATTGTATAAATGTACCCTCAACTACTTTGTATACACGTACTGTAGACCTGTGACCTTCTCAGTATTTAGAAATCAAGATTGATTGATAAAGTTTGTACTATAAGAGTTTGATACACTCTGCAGGTCTATCAATGGTACAGAGCAAAATCGTGCAAGTTGGACACGTTCATGAACTTTCTACATGGCTGTAAATTTCCCTGGCCGTTTACTGCCTGATGCAGATGTTATTGCATGCGAATATAAGCTCGGATCGTGATGCTACATGATGTTGCTGAATAGACATTCTGTGGCTGAGAACCTGCACCTGATGTTTGTCATTTGGGTCACGTGTTGCAGGCCTATATCCAGACAGTGCACTCCAAACAATTCACTGCATACATCAGTGCCACTGAGCTGCATGTACCTCGAGATGTGCACAGCCGCCGGCCCTTGGTCTCTCGGTTGAGTGCAAAGTATGTTTTAGTCATAGACTGAGTACTTGGCTGGGCTCAGAGACAGATGGAGGACTCGTGACAATACTTAATCGGGATAAAAGTAGTTTAGAGAAAAAGACTGCGCGACAGCACCACAAAATGTAGAGTCTCCTTAAGTTTTAAGTTTATGAAGATATAGGTGTAAAAATCGTTGTCCAAATGGCAGACAACAATGCGAAACCAATGACATCATTCAGCGCAGTAATACCAGTCAAGTCCCATCAGCAGCCCATCAGGAAACAGTAGCCTGTTTGTCGGCGTGTCGGTTTAGGGAAAAATAAACGCAAAGAAAATTGCTTTGTTAGCCGACCAAACGCCACGGAATCACTTGCAATGTATTTCTAGACAGGTAGAATATGTAATGTCAATAGGACTTTATATGTTAGGTATGTAGATTATATGAAAATGAAAGAAAGGGGTACGACAAAGTATACATGTATGTACATGCAAGCTCACATTGACTATATTGGCTATATGAAATCATAATTTAGCATTATACAGTATGAGATGAAGGTGAGCTTCGGCTACTCTCAGCTGCCATCCACTTGGGATGTCGTCCACATTGGATAAGAAATACCATCGTATGAGGCGCCTAATAAAGTATGCAAGATAACCTATAAATATGCAAATGTATGCATGTCGTCAAGATCAGCGAGACTAATGTAAAGGAACAGAATGACATCATTCAATTAATGAACCTTTAGGAAATTAACGCGTCATAACAGCAAATACACATTCTAGACACGCCCACACGTTATTTATTATTGATTTAATAGGAAACAATGTTGTGCCATGTCATAGCACATCTACATTAAATATGCTTCGTCACGTTCTTCCCGGGGCGGTCGGGTAGCCTGGTGGTTTAAGCGTTCGTTCGTCACTCCGAAGACCCGGGTTCGATTCCGGACATGGGTACAATGTGTGAAGCCTATTTCTGGTGTCCCCCGCCGTGATATTGCTGGAATATTGCTGAAAGCGGCGTAAAACCATACTCACCCACTCACCCCGTTATTCCCAGTACAGTCCTCAAACACAAAATCATCCATTTGACCGTTATTGTACATTATTGTCTTTGCTACTCTGCCTTTAACGCCAATATGTTTCGACTGATAGTCGAGACTGGTTATAATTATTCTCTGGCCTTGGCGTTATATATTTACAGTGCAACACAACAGTTACTGTTTAGTTGTATCTTCAATTCCAACCTTTCGGTTTGTGGTAAGCGATATTCAAATCAAGTTACTATCATTAATTGCTTGATATAAGTTACACACGTGCCTTCAGTGACCATGTCAAGCTTTGTGGCTTCTCGTGGAATCAATTCAAAGCCTTGAATTTGGGTCGAACCTCATTGACTATTGGTAATACAACATGAGCTGGCCGATGTTAAGTGCTATTCAACATGATTCAAAATATGAGGCAAATGTAACGAATCGTTGGTTTACTTGTAGTCCAAAAAGCATACCAATCGCTCTACACACATTGCTCATAGCCACGCCCATGTATCTGGTTCCTTTCATATGTGAACAACAATATTTCATTAATTATATGCAAGTGTTACAGCTACAAAGTACCTTAAGGTACAACGAGTTTTTAAAATGGGCTGGATATTGCACCCAGCGAGGTCCCACTCACCCGGCGAGGTCCCTGTTTTTGACTTGGCGGTCATGTTGACATCTGATCCATGGCAGCCCTCTTGTTAACGTTTTTGCCAGGCCGGCAGCCCTTGTGTTAACGTTGTTGCCAGGCCGGCAGCCCTTGTGTTAACGTTGTTGCCAGGCCGGCATCCCTTGTGTTAATGTTGTTTCCAGGCCGGCATCCTTTGTGTTAACGTTGTTTCCAGGCCGGCAGCCCTTGTGTTAACGTTGTTTCCAAGGCCGACAGCCCTCTTGTTAACGTTTAACGTTGTTTCCAGGCCGGCAGCCCTTGTGTTAACGTTGTTGCCAGGCCGGCATCCCTTGTGTTAATGTTGTTGCCAGGCCGGCATCCCTTGTGTTAATGTTGTTGCCAGGCCGGCATCCCTTGTGTTAATGTTGTTTCCAGAACGTTATAGCTGTGCTGATACTTGGAGAACATGTGTATGAATACCAAGCACAACATACACCTGCTTATTCTTTGTCTAATTATGAATGACATGCTCAGGATGAAATGTCATTGTTATGTTGTAAAAGGCTGACACAGTTTGACAACAGCCATGTCTTGAGATATTCGGTATACTAAATTAACTATGTTCACTGCTGGAACGTATGTCTACATTACCGTGCGTAGAAAACAACAGCCACATATTGAGCGAAATGTCCCAGCCTAACTCCCATCACAGCAAACGCTATGACGTCCTCACGGGGCTGGCTGTTCTGTCTGATGTGCGTGGTGACAGGCGGTGTTCAACTGTACAGAAATAGCTCCACTCTAGACAGCAGATGTGTGGTTCACCTTGACATGGGTGTTGACTTACAGCTTCCCTATTCTTATCTAGGCCAGGAGCGTGATGAGTAGGTAACATGGCTAGGTCGATAGTTGAGAGAAGCGTTCGTTGTTTTATTCTTAGTTATGTAAAACATTTGCAGTTCATGAAATAAATAAATAGGTTTGCTGTCGTTTTAAATCAACACTATGAAATCGTGAAATACGACAGTATGAGGAAAAATATGGCGGGAAGTGTCAAGAGGTTATCAGTAACACGTACGAAGATTAGGCCACACTTATATCACTTGCTTCACGGATCCGCCAACTGTAAATTTTGTTGAAATTGATTTTTTTTTTATCCCATAGGACCCACTGAAGTTGACAAAAATATCAATTGAGTGAATGAATATTGTTTTACGCAATCAGCAATTTTGAGGCTATTCGCGGAGAGAAATGTCTTAAGTTTTCCGTGTTAACAAACAAAATATAGGTGATATTTTGAATAACATATATTAAACATGGTAGTAAAGATACAGTTTGTTGTTCCTGAAATTGATAGGATGCATACATGCACAACAATATTCGCGCTTGATTCGTCAGGTTTGCATTGCGTAAAGCTAACGCTGTGTTGCGGGCCTCCAAGCCGACCTGTAGCGGAGCAGAAACTATAAATGAAATTCCCACATTCCGAGGGGTATTTTCCTGTACAACAATCCATCAAGCCAGTGAAAAGTGTGGCCTTACATAATGCGGGGACAAGTTTGGTTCCACCCCCAAACTCACGAACACAGCTTTAAGGTCAAGGCGGGGTCCTCCGTGTCCCCGTATAAGGTGGTGATGAATCAACGGGGTCAGTGTGCATATGAGAACACGACAGACAGTCAGACAGACAGACAGACAGATTTATTTGTATAAGGCCATTTGACCCATTGTACAAAATACATTTACATTATATTTATCTAAGAGTTACCTAATTGATACTTTTGTGTGTGTGTGTGTGTGTGTGTGTGTGTGTGTGTGTGTTGAGAACACGTACATTAGAAATTTTGCAAAATTTATCATTGCATCGTTGTTGGATAGTTGACAGGAGTGTTTTTAAACAAAAATAATTATGGTTAACTGTCTTTGGGATGTACATTTCCCGCCGACTTGCATAAAGAGGACAACTGTATATAACATGAAGTTCATCCCCAATTACATGACAGTATTTACATAAGACGGCATCCTCCTCAATATTAGCAACACCCCTACGTATAAGATGAATACCAAGAGTATTCTGTCCACATCTAAATTTGGTTATTGGCCTTTTATATTCACAATGCTTAATATTTGATAAATATTTTTCACAAACGATATAAGATTTATGCAGTTTATAGAATGAGAGGGTCTTGCTGCCGAGAGATACATGCCAATCTTGAAACGAACAATTTTTAATTCTTTCGCTGAACATATGTACAAATAATTCTGCATTGCCAACGTCTTGTGCAGCCCATACATCCCAAAACCATAATGACTTAGCAAAGGTCTGATATGCGATGCCCAGTTAGGACGTTTTCTATCAGCAATGGATATAACATTTTATAACACTGGTATGGGTATCTGTTTGGACTCATTTGCAAAATCTGAAACCAATATTTAATGCATTTTACATAATAAATAGTATGAAGTGGATACCTACCACATTCACCATAGGCTACTGCATTTGCAGTTCTGCAGCCCGTGTGAAGTAAGAATTTACAAAATTTGCGGTGAACAATTTCAATCGTATTCCATTTTTGGTATCCCCAAATCTCAGCACCATACATTAATATCGGAACAATTTATTTTGTATCAAGTATAAAGAATGCTTCCGTAACCGACATGTCATAACGTCTTATTAACGACTTAACTGACCAAAGTGCTTTGCTTGCTTGCTCACATAAAGTTTTACAGGCCTTAGTCCAAATTAATTTGGGAGTGAAAACAAGTCCCAAATATGTATAGGCATTAACCGTATTCATACGTTCACCGTTATAATACCATTTCTCATTTATTGACAAGGGTCCTTCCATTTTAAACACAATAATTTTACTCTTTTCAGTATTAATATCCATACCCCATTTATCAGAGATTAAATATAATTCATCAAGACGTTTTTTTGTATTTTTAATACACTGTCTGCAACAAGTACTAATTCGTCGGCAAACAACAGGACAATTATATTTAACCTTTCCTCCGAGATATAAACACCATCCTGGAATTTATTTTCCAAACATATAACTAGTTCGTTGATAAACAAAGAAACAGTACTGGACTAAGAGTACAACCTTGTCTTACCCCACATCAACTATCAAAATACTCAGTTGTTTTCTTGCCAAAATCGTATGTAACAGTTGCTTTAACATGATTATACATACTCTGGATAATACATAAAAACTTGCCATGAATACCATTTTGCAATAAAATATACATTAACTTACTCCTATCAACCATATCAAATGCTTTTCGAAAATCAATAAAAGCGCAATATACTTTTCCTTTTTTGCGAGTGATATACTTTTGTATAATAGCTTGCAAAATGAAAATGTTATCAATAGTTGAATGATCTTTCTGAAACCCCCCTTGATATTTACCAATTATGCCTTGGTAGTCTAGGAAACATTGTAGTCTTTTATTCAGAACATAAGAAAACATTTTACCAGTTATATTGAGAAGTGATATACCAGGAAAGTTATTAGGATCACTTTTACTCCCTTTTTTATGCAGTGGCATTATTATTCCCGTTGACCATAATTTTGGGTAATGTCCACTGGTCAACATTGCATTAAACAAAATGACAAGCTATGAATTTTGTTTACATAAAGATTTAAATTTGTTTCTAATGTTTTTGTATAAGTTATAGTTTTCCGAAGAAGACACCTTTCTGAATGTATTCAAGAGTTTATACTTTTCTCTCTTCAAGTGTTCACACTCTTCATCAAACCATTCTGGTTGTTTCTTAAAGCCTATATATTTGGACCTCTTTACTTTCATATTCCTCCCACAGTATTATATTATGTACTGTAACTTCTCTGCGGCTTTATCAACATCAATTTCCACACAGGTTATAAATTCATTTAACATTTCTTGCACTAATTCACTTTCCTGCTGTCCTCACCTAGGCTGTAATCCTGATCCAGAGTGTCTATTACATTAAACAATGATGAGAAAGAAGCAAATATGGGAAGATGGTCTGATTCAGTGCGACTTATAACTTTAAAGTCCTCTACATACTTGTAAATGGATGCTGACACACAAATGTAATCTGGTGAGCTAACACCTGTTGCTCCAACATAGGTATACTCCCCTTCAAACGTCTAAGAAATCTTTTCCATACTTGTTTAACGACTTGGTCTTTGTTCTTTCGCCCTGCAGGGCTGTCATACTGATCGTACACAATATCATCCATTGGTAGATGATCAACTGCATCAAAATCAATATAATCTAATTCGGTTCCAGTTCTACTATCAAAATCACAACACAAAATGTAGTCACTTTCCGGGATTTCGCCCATGAGCACTGCAAGAAAATTTTCGAAAACTTCAATGCCCTCATTATAGCCCAGTGTTTCAGGTTTCAAGTACACACATCCCAATATTAGCCTTCTACCAGTAATGGATACAGCATTGGATACAACGAAAACACAGTCAACCCAAGTTTATCACTAATATATACCGCGACACCTCCTCCACTGTATCGACCTGCCTTCTTCTCTTCAGGTCGAACCGACTGAAATGAAATGAAATCAGGACAAACAAACTTGAAGTCATCTAAACATTTTGCCCACGTTTCGGTTAAACAGATGATATTCTGCTTACACACAAAGTCAAGGAAGTAATCATTGTTTATCTTAGAGTATAAACAGTTCACATTCCAACACAACACAGAAGTGGGTTGCTCTGCTTGAGAAGTGCACGTGCATTTCGTGTTGACGTCATCTGGTGAAGTTATTTCTGGGTCAGGGCCTTCTCGTTATAAGGCTTCGTAACGTGTGTCAGATGAGAGATCACTTGGCGGTGACTTCCCATAATCTCTTTCCTTCGTTACGTTCATAAGGTCTTCTGTCTGATCATCGAAATAGAACATTTCACCATTGATAAATAATTAGTCATTCTTCAAAAATGCACTTTGACCTTTTTCTCTAGCATTTATCATGAACCCGACAAGTTTCTTTCTTCTTTCCCTGGTTTTGAACGAAAAGTCCTCTGACACACGATACGTGGTAGTTCCCTTTAACTGCTCTTTGGCTTTGAAGTATACAGATGCTTTATCGTCCCTTGACACAAACCGTACAATTATAGGCGGGTTCGATCCTTGTTCACGTTTAGCACCCAGTCTATGAACCGTATCAAAATGAATTGTCATAATTGCTCATGTCAAGCTTTTCTTTCAAAAGATTTCTCACTTTTTCCTTGGTTTCATACGGTTCTTCCTTCCCGCCCATTTCAATGCCGAAGAAAAGTAGATTATGTTTTCTTGAGTAATTCTCGCTTCTATCTAATTTGTCTTCTAAGGTCGCAATCTTAATAGATTGTTTGGACACAACAGACATAAGTTCACAGTTTTCTTTCTGAATATCGTCTAAATGTGTACTCACTCGTGCGTTATTTTCTTCAACTGTGAGTTTCAGGGCTGTCAGTGTTTCACTCATTGTCCTCATAGTCGTTGTCAATGTTACCATGTGGTTGGATAGTCCTTCAATGGCGTCCTTTAATGAGGCTGTGGCGAGATCCTGATCTTCTTTCTCGCGACTCTGTTCTGTATTTCTTGCCGACCTTGGTCCTGGGTTTAACTCAATATCACCAGACATAAGGAGAAACCATGAGCGAGGGCAACTATTGTTGCCAAGCTGACCATCCGCTGTAAAGCGGACACTAAGCCATCTGCTGTAAAGCCGAATGGATAAATTGGTTCCTGCTGTAAAGCGGGCAACCCTATCCTATATAATTTATAATATGGGATGTATCCCAAGACGCCAAATGTAACTTGTAATGCAGTCCACCAGCACTCGCCCATCCGCAACATTTTATTCACGACAACATCATTATATTCAAAGATAATGCTCCAGTAAAGTTCCACCAAATTGACAACTGCAAAGCTTGAATAATTTGTAATTAAGGATAACAGGGTGGGTGGGTGCAACAAACTATAGATGAATGCGCGATTAAACTATGTGTTGTACGGCTGAAAGCTGGAGAGCAAGTGCTGCGTGAGCTGATGTCACGCTACAACAGTGATATAACGCTATAAACAAACGCTCCTATACCGGACGTGTCAAGAGCGGATCTAGGCCAGAGACGATGGCACCATGCAAATCAGCACGTAGCCGCACGGAATGAAGGTATTTAGCTGTAATAATATTAGCAACGGTGCCAAGCCTGACATAAAGGCATTTAGTTCTATTCACTAAATGCTATTAAAACTTGGTATTCGTCCTCTATATCAATTAACATAGACGCTGCTCCAGCTGTAATTTGGGTTGAACCCATCTCCCCTTTTCAGTCATGAACGTATGTGAACTGAGCCTAAAACGTGTAAGAGCTACTCGGTATTTTACAACATCAATACTATTGAGATACATTTCAAAACATAAGGAATCCTTCATTGATATATATATATATATATATATATATATATATATATATATGTGTGTGTGTGTGTGTGTGTGTGTGTGTGTGTGTGTGTGTGTGTGTGTGTGTGTGTCAGGAAACAAGTACAGTCTAATGACTGAAAATTTCAGTGATTATGTCTAATAACTGATTCACTCGGTGGTTATGTCTAATTACTGAAATCTTCAGTAATTAGACATAATCACTGAAATGATCCAAACAGTACTTGTTTACTGAAAGCATATTCCTGCCTTGTTTTTATAATGTGTGCTAGTTTTGAAATTAGATTAGCTATCAAAGTAAATACAACCTCCTGTGACGCGAATGGTATGACATGAATGGTATGACAAATAGCAGTCAGATAGACACTCAGAATGGGCTTGACAAGGGTCCCCTTGTTGGACCGTCGCTTCCTCTTCCGCTGGCACTCCGTACACATGGATTTGAAGAGGGAGATTGAATCAATGGTGAAGTTGGCATACTTTTTATTTATTTCATGAATCATCTTATCTCTTCCGCCATGACCAGTTGCCAGGTGAGCGCGCTTGATAGTGTCGTACGTATCTTCGATGGTCACGAAATACAGTGGATCTTCCTCTGATGACTGGCGTCGTTTGATCAACTTGTCAACGTCACCTCACTTCAGTACTTCATACTTCTTCAGGAGGTAGTAGTGGTGTGGTGTCTTCTTAGTGGTACTGGGGGCTTCTAGCAAGTTGTTAATAGATTCGAAGTAAAGCTCCTTCGGGATGAGGACACGCCTGTTTTCCTCATACATCTTGTACAGTGCATCTCTGAAGGTATCGTAAGGCTCCATGAGTCAAAGTGTGAGGTATCTGGTCAAGGTGAACTATTTATATGTGTTTGCCTGGTTGGCTTAGGACAGGATTATGAAGCCTTCTCACAAGTTATTATAAAAAGGCAGGAATATGCTTTCAGTAAACAAGTATAATATCCCTTGGTTCATTTCAGTGATTATGTCTAATTACTGAAGATTTCAGTAATTAGACATAACCACAGAGTGAATCAGTTATTAGACATAATCACTGAAATTTCCAGTTATTAGACTTAATCACTGATTATACTTGTTTCCTGTAACACACACACACACACACACACACATATATATATATATATATATATATATATATATATATATATATATATATATATATATATATATATATCGTAGTTGACGTAGGGATAAAAACATAACGTAATGTGTTGTCAAAGTAATACTTTCATGATAACAGTAAGATATTTGAAACCTTGAGTCTTATATTGTGAGCCTAGACTCGACAAGGCTCGCAGATGTGAGATGTCATCAGCGCTAAAAATGAATATGCAGAAAAACCTAACCAACTTCAAAAGACTAAACCGGGATGACATAAAAAATAATTCATGTGAAGTAAGTTTGAAGATATTTGAACGAATCGTATTTTGTGTGCCAGAGACCATTAAAGGTGGACGCACGAATACACATAATTTTCGTAGGTAACATAATTAAATGGGCACAACTCTTAACAGCGAATTACAGTGGCTTAGACCTATGAGTGTAATACATTGTATACCAATGTTAGGTTCCAGAATGTATTGTTTTTTAGACATGTTTTTATCACGTTTATTGCCATTTTTAATGCAATACATGTGAAACTAAATGTATCTAGCAGTCTACCCTTTTTAATGCAATACATGTGAAACTAAATGTATCTAGCAGTCTGCCTTTTTTAATGTAATACATGTGAAACTAAATGTATCTAGCAGTCTCCCTTTTTTAATGCAATACATGTGAAACTAAATTTATCTAGCAGTCTGCCTATTTTAATGTAATACATGTGAAACTAAATGTATCTAGCAGTCTGCCTTTTATAATGTAATACATGTGAAACTAAATGTATCTAGCAGTCTGCCTATTTTAATGCAATACAAGTGAAACTAAATGTATCTAGCAGTCTGCCTATTTTAATGCAATACATGTGAAACTAAATGTATCTAGCAGTCTACCCTTTTTAATACAATACATGTGAAACTAAATGTATCTAGCAGTCTGCCTATTTTAATGTAATACATGTGAAACTAAATGTATCTAGCAGTCTGCCTTTTATAATGTAATACATGTGAAACTAAATGTATCTAGCAGTCTGCCTATTTTAATGCAATACATGTGAAACTAAATGTATCTTGCCGTCTGCCTATTTTAATGCAATACACGTGAAACTAAATGTATCTAGCAGTCTGCCTTTTTTAATGCAATACATGTGAAACTAAATGTATCTAGCAGTCTACCCTTTTTAATATAATACATGTGAAACTAAATGTATCTAGCAGTCTGCCTATTTTAATGTAATACATGTGAAACTAAATGTATCTAGCAGTCTACCCTTTTTAATACAATACATGTGAAACTAAATGTATCTAGCAGTCTGCCTATTTTAATGTAATACATGTGAAACTAAATGTATCTAGCAGTCTGCCTTTTATAATGTAATACATGTGAAACTAAATGTATCTAGCAGTCTGCCTATTTTAATGCAATACATGTGAAACTAAATGTATCTTGCCGTCTGCCTATTTTAATGCAATACACGTGAAACTAAATGTATCTAGCAGTCTGCCTTTTTTAATGCAATACATGTGAAACTAAATGTATCTAGCAGTCTGCCTTTTTTAATGCAATACACGTGAAACTAAATGTATCTAGCAGTCTGCCTATTTTAATGCAATACATGTGAAACTAAATGTATCTGGCAGTCTGCCTTTTTTAATGCAATACAAGTGAAACTAAATGTATCTAGCAGTCTGCCTTTTATAATGTAATACGTGTGAAACTAAATGTATCTAGCAGTCTGCCTATTTTAATGCAATACATGTGAAACTAAATGTATCTAGCAGTCTGCCTTTTATAATGTAATACGTGTGAAACTAAATGTATCTAGCAGTCTGCCTATTTTAATGCAATACATGTGAAACTAAATGTATCTAGCAGTCTGCCTTTTTAATATAATACATGTGAAACTAAATGTATCTAGCAGTCTGCCTTTTATAATGTAATACATGTGAAACTAAATGTATCTAGCAGTCTGCCTATTTTAATGCAATACATGTGAAACTAAATGTATCTAGCAGTCTGCCTTTTATAATGTAATACATGTGAAACAAAATGTATCTAGCAGTCTGCCTTTTTTAATGTAATACATGTGGAACTAAATGTATCTAGCAGTCTGCCTTTTTTAATGCAATACATGTGAAACTAAATGTATCTAGCAGTCTGCCTATTTTAATGTGGTACATGTGAAACTAAATGTATCTAGCAGTCTGCCTTCTTTAATGTGATACATGTGAAACTAAATGTATCTAGCAGTCTGGTGTTCTTACTGCATGGGCGACCGCGAGCAGAATGTACCCCTCGGCGGAAACGTCCAATGCGGTTTTGTATAATGAGCCAAATCTCCGCTCACCAGTATTTTGTGTGTTGGAGAGGAAACCTCCGCCTAACTTGTTAATGGTATGTATAATTGTTTAACCGATGTTGACAATGTTGTTATTCATTTATTTACTTGTACTTCTAAATGTCATATCAATCATCTGAGTCACGATCAGTGTCTGTAGAGCAACTATTTGTCAACCTGTTATTGTCTATATGCATTTTACTAAATACTTGTACTTTCAATATTGTCATTATTTTTAAAACGCTTTTGTAGACAAAAGCTCCACGACGGTGAGGGGTATTGTTATAGGTCAAACCATTTCAATACATTTCTTTAAAACTTCATTTATCTACACTTCCTATTTGTGTCAATATGTTTCCAAAGTGATCCGTGACGATTCCGGGGTAGAATAGGTCTACAGCAACCCATGCTTGCCGTAAAAGGCGACTATGCTTGTCGTAAAAGGCGACTTACGGGATCGGGTAGTCAGGCTCGCTGACTTGGTTGATGCAGGTCATTGATCCCAATTGCGTGGATCGATGCTTATGATGTCAATCACTGGATTGTCTGGTCCAGACTGGATTATTTACAGACCCCCGTCATATAGCTGGAATATTGCTGAGTGCGGCGTTAAACAACAAACAAACAAACAAACCAACAAAACCAAAGTGCACCGAAAATCTACCCCATTTGTTTACAGTAAACTTTGAATGAGGAGGGGGATTTAGAGATTTTACGTGCGCTTTCCGACATTATGCGTATTTCGTACACGGGCCCACCAGGCTTCTGATCGCGCTTTTGGATATAGGTATGTTTAGGCTTATTTCAGGTAGCTCGAGGGCCGTTTGGGCTGCTTTGTCGGCGTGTTCGTTTCTAAACACTCCGACGTGGTCACGGATCCAAACGAACTCTAATTGTTTTCCCAGGGTATTCAATTGTTGTATGCTTTTTAGTATATGTTTCATTAGTTGAGGTCGGTTTGGGTTTTTTTGGTTCTTAATTGCTTGGAGCCCGTTAGAATAGCGAGTCCGTTAGAATAAGGATTGTATCGTGTTGTTTGATGAGTTGGTTGTGTAGCCACGCCCATCAGCTCTGCCGTGAAAGACTGATTGTTTGTAGGGGAGTGTATGATTTTGATTGCCTAATAGGTTGTGATATGTGGATGCCGAAGCCTGTGCGTTTTGGGCTCAGGTAAGAGGACCCGTCTGTGTATATTCGGCACCAATGTGGCCATTATTCACGTATGTAAGCTAGGTTAGTAGTTTTGACGGTGTTTGCTTTTGTTGTTTTGTTTTGTTTAGAGGAGTGTGATGTGTATATAATTTAGGAGTAAAGATGTTACTGGGTTTGGGTGTTTTGCTTAATTTTATTTTGGTTGTGCTGAGTTATGTATCTTGCTCTGCGTTGAAATATAGTGGGTGTTGGCGAGCGAGCGCGTGAAGTTTTGGGCTTATGTTGGTATTTATGATTTGCTGGATTAGGGAGTGGGGTGGACGCCCAGAAGTTCATGGTTAGTTGTTTACGGCGAAGGCCCCGGGGCATTCCGCCTGTTGGGGCTTGTAAAGCTGTAAGTGGTGTGCCATGCTGTGTACGCGTGATTGTTTTTGGTGCTTGGTATGGAATGGAGTTAAATTTATTATTTAATGTGTTGTTTAGACTATTACAGATTACGCAATCGTAGTCTATTTTCGACCTATTTAGTGATGTGTAGATGGTTAATAGGGTCTGCTTGGAGCCTCACAAACGACTATAAAGACACTACGTCGATGATAAAGAATCGCCGCCCGACTGCCTGCCTATGTGTAGGTGACACAGCGGGTCTCCGCACCGGGATCACGTACTGGCCACTGGGTCCCGGTGTGCGTTCTGTCACGTTATTATCAGCCTGTGCCGTTTCCACTTTTTTCAACCCGACTTGGTTGATGCATGTCATAGATCCCAATTGCGTGGATCGATGCTCATGATGTCAATCACTGAATTGTCTGTTCCAGACTCAAATATTTACAGAATACCGTCATATAGCTTGGATATTGCTGAATACAGCGTTAAACAACAAACAAACTTACAAACAACCCTTCATCAATAAACATGGCTGCTGTCGTGTAACTTCACCCCTGAGGATTGTCTTCCGTCTCCAACCTGAGCTACCATCCGAGGGCAAACCTGCGCTTCTGGGAAACACACACGTTTATCTCCCTTGCCGACAGACGCGCAGTACTGGAAAAAGGAAGTATTTTTATTCGCGTGTGTTGGACATATTTCACCCTAACATTCCGTTACATGAATAGCAACAACGGTTGGAGTTAAGATTTCTGTGGAATTTTAAATTTTCTGTAAAATTGATCCATTGCTATTTGAAGAATCAAACAGTTGAAGTATGTTGATGATTAAAGAATATTTTCATCATTTTCTGTTGTAGGAATATATCTGACCTTATGTTTTGTTTGGTTTTGTTGTTGTTTAACGACGCACATATATTCAAGCGATATAACGGCGGTCTATAAGTAATTGAGGCTGGACCAGACAATCTACTAACATTTTCAGGACCAATTCATGCAATTGGGATACGATAACATGCATCAACCAAGTCAGCGAGCCCGACAACCCGATTCCGTTAATCGCCTCTTACGACAGGCATGGGTTGCTCGGGACTTTTGTTTTCACCCTTGTCCCGCACAGGATGACAAATCGTTCCCTGGTAATAATGTATGTTTTGGAAAAAAAGTATGTTGTTGGTTCATAAAAATGTGTATGGGTCCTGCAGAACAAATACTCTTGAAGTGCTGATTGACTGAACACGGGATCTAAATATACGTGACTGAAGTTAAGGCAAGATCCCAAAATGTCCAAGAACATTCAATGTAAGAACATAAGAGCATAGCTTCGGTTCCTGAAATATTTCAGTAACCTGTCACAACAGAGTGGTTACATTTCAGTAACCTTCAAAACAGGGTGGTTACATTTCAGTAACTGTCACAACAGGACGGTTACATTTCAGTAACCTGTCACAACAGGGTGGTTACATTTCAGTAACCTGTCACAAAAGAATGGTTACATTTCAGTAACCTGTCACAACAGGGTGGTTACATTTCAGTAACCTGTCGCAACAGGGTGGTTACATTATAGTAACCTGTCAAAAGAGGATGGTTACATTTCAGTAACCGTTACAACAGAGTGGTTTCATTTCAGTAACCTGCCAAAACAGAATGTTAACATTTCTATAACCTGTAACTACAGGGTGGTTACATTTCAGTAACCGTCACAACAGTGTGGTTAGATTTCAGTAACCTGTAACAACAGAGTGGTTACATTTAAGTAACCTCTCTCATAAGAGTGGTTACGTTTCTGTAACCTGTCACAACAGGGTGGTTACATTTCAGTAACTTGTCACAACAGGGTGGTTACATTTCAGTAACCTCTCTCATAAGAGTGGTTACGTTTCTGTAACCTGTCACAACAGGATGGTTACATTTCAGTAACCTGTCACAACAGAGTGGTTACACTTCAGTATCCTGTCACAACAGGATGGGTACATTTCAGTAACCTGTCACAACAGAGTGGTTACACTTCAGTATCCTGTCACAACAGGATGGTTACATTTCAGTAACCTGTCACAACAGAGTGGTTACATTTCAGTAACCTGTCACAACAGGGTGGTTACATTTCAGTAACCTGTCACAACAGGGTGGTTACATTTCAGTAACCTGTCACAACAGAGTGGTTACATTTCAGTAACCTGTCACAACAGGGTGGTTACATTTCAGTAACCTGTCACAACAGGATGGTTACATTTCAGTAACTTGTCACAACAGAGGGGTTACATTTCAGTAACCTGTCACAATAGGGTGATTACATTTCAGTAACCGTCACAACCGGGTGGTTACATTTCAGTAACCTGTCACAACAGAGTGGTTACATGTCAGTAACCTGTCACAACAGGATGGTTACATTTCAGTAACCTGTCACAACAGGATGGTTAGATATCAGTAACCTGTCACAGGGGAAGGTAACATTTCAGTAACCTGTCACAACAGGGTGGTTACATTTCAGTAACCTGTCACAATAGGGTGGTTACATTTCAGTAACCTGTCACAACAGGGTGGTTACATTTCAGTAACCGTCACAACCGGGTGGTTACATTTCTGTAACCTGTCACAACAGAGTGGTTACATTTCATTTCAGAAACCTGTCACAACAGGGTAGTAACATTTCAGTAACCGTCACAGCAGAGTGATTACATTTCAGTAACCTCTCTCATCAGAGTGGTTACGTTTCTGTAATCTGTCAGAACAGGATGGTTACATTTCAGTAACCGTCACAACAGGATGGTTACATTTTAGTAGCCTGTCACAACAGAGTGGTTACATTTCAGTAACCTGTCGCAACAGAGTGGTTACATTTCAGTAACCTGTCACAACAGGATGGTTACATTTCAGTAACCTGTCACAACAGAGTGGTTACATTTCAGTAACCTGTCGCAACAGAGTGGTTACACTTCAGTAACCTGTCACAACAGGGTGGCTACATTTCAGTAACCGTCACAATAGGATGGTTACATTTCAGTAACCTGTCACAACAAAGTGGTTACATTTCAGTAACCTGTCACAACAGGATGGTTTCATTTCTGTAACCTGTCACAATAGGATGGTTAGATATCAGTAACCTGTCACAGGGGATGGTTACATTTCTGTTACCCTTCACAATAGGATGGTTAGATATCAGTAACCTGTCACAACAGGATGGTTACATTTCTGTAACCTGTCACAGGGGATGGTTAGATATCAGTAACCTGTCACAATAGGATGGTTAGATATCAGTAACTTGTCACAATAGGATGGTTAGATATCAGTAACCTGTCACAGGGGATGGTTAGATATCAGTAACCTGTCACAGGGGATGGGTACATTTCTGTAACCTGTCACAGGGGATGGTTAGATATCAGTAACCTTTCACAGGGGATGGTTAGATATCAGTAACCTGTCACAGGGGATGGTTAAATTTCTGTAACCTGTCACAGGGGATGGTTAGATATCAGTAACCTGTCACAATAGGATGGTTAAATATCAGCAACCTGTCACAGGGGATGGTTAGATATCAGTAACTTGTCACAAGGGGTGGGTACATTTCAGTAACCTGTCACAGGGGATGGTTAGATATCAGTCACCTGTCACAGGGGATGGTTACATTTCTGTAACCTGTCACAGGGGATGGTTACATTTCTGTAACCTGTCACAGGGGATGGTTAGATATCAGTAACCTGTCACAATAGGACGGTTAGATATCAGTAACCTGTCACAATAGGATGGTTAGATATCAGTAACCTGTCACAACAGGATGGTTACATTTCAGTAACCTGTCACAATAGGATGGTTAGATATCAGTAACCTGTCACAATAGGATGGTTAGATATCAGTAACCTGTCACAACAGGATGGTTACATTTCAGTAACCTGTCACAATAGGATGGTTAGATATCAGTAACCTGTCACAATAGGATGGTTACATTTCAGTAACCTGTCACAACAGGATGGTTACATTTCAGTAACCTGTCACAATAGGATGGTTAGATATCAGTAACCTGTCACAGGGGATGGTTACATTTCTGTAACCTGTCACAGGGGATGGTTAGATATCAGTAACCTGTCACAACAGGATGGTTACATTTCTGTAACCCTTCACAATAGGATGGTTAGATATCAGTAACCTGTCACAACAGGATGGTTACATTTCTGTAACCTGTCACAGGGGATGGTTAGATATCAGTAACCTGTCACAATAGGATGGTTAGATATCAGTAACTTGTCACAATAGGATGGTTAGATATCAGTAACCTGTCACAATAGGATGGTTAGATATCAGTAACCTGTCACAGGGGATGGGTACATTTCTGTAACCTGTCACAGGGGGTGGTTAGATATCAGTAACCTGTCACAACAGGATGGTTACATTTCTGTAACCTGTCACAGGGGATGGTTAGATATCAGTAACCTGTCACAGGGGATGGTTAGATATCAGTAACCTGTCACAGGGGATGGTTAAATTTCTGTAACCTGTCAAAGGGGATGGTTAGATATCAGTAACCTGTCACAATAGGATGGTTAAGTATCAGCAACCTGTCACAGGGGATGGTTAGATATCAGTAACTTGTCACAAGGGGTGGGTACATTTCAGTAACCTGTCACAGGGGATGGTTAGATATCAGTCACCTGTCACAGGGGATGGTTACATTTCTGTAACCTGTCACAGGGGATGGTTACATTTCTGTAACCTGTCACAGGGGATGGTTAGATATCAGTAACCTGTCACAATAGGACGGTTAGATATCAGTAACCTGTCACAATAGGATGGTTAGATATCAGTAACCTGTCACAACAGGATGGTTACATTTCAGTAACCTGTCACAATAGGATGGTTAGATATCAGTAACCTGTCACAATAGGATGGTTAGATATCAGTAACCTGTCACAACAGGATGGTTACATTTCAGTAACCTGTCACAATAGGATGGTTACATTTCAGTAACCTGTCACAATAGGATGGTTAGATATCAGTAACCTGTCACAGGGGATGGTTACATTTCAGTAACCTGTCACAGGGGATGGTTAGATATCAGTAACCTGTCACAAGGGGTGGGTACATTTCAGTAACCTGTCACAGGGGATGGTTAGATATCAGTCACCTGTCACAGGGGATGGTTACATTTCTGTAACCTGTCACAGGGGATGGTTACATTTCTGTAACCTGTCACAGGGGATGGTTAGATATCAGTCACCTGTCACAGGGGATGGTTACATTTCTGTAACCTGTCACAGGGGATGGTTATATATCAGTAACCTGTCACAGGGCATGGTTAGATATCAGTAACCTGTCACAGGGGATGGTTACATATCAGTAACAAGTCACATCAGAGTGGTCACATTTCAATAGTGGTATTGTTCTTTGAGAACACTATGACTTTATCTTCTTCTAACCCGCAGTTGGTGATGTGAGTTTGATATGTCCTTACATTGCCCCCCTAACCTAGCTATCAGTGATGCTCGTAGATCTTCTCAGGTCATTCTTGAAATGCTTTGTTTACGGTGTATGGTATAAAGACACACTTAGATTTCAAATCCGAAATATTTTTTATTGCATGATGTATAACATAGCGAAAATGACACTATTTGTACAAAACACTCCAAGATAATTAGTTAAAATGCAACACGTGTCCTGGAACTATTAAAATGGCAAATACTCAGCTTCAACTAACACGTGAAAATTCATAGGTATAAGAAAACGACCCATGTTTAACTAACTCTATTGTATATTCTGAGCTTTTACACTATTGTGCAGCTACTACGCAACAGGACGTTTCAAACTCTTGCATTTGCTTCTGAAGGATAATAAATAATAAAAAAGCAGATTAATCAGTCTGCAAATACTGAGACAACCTCACCCGTGTGTCTTCATATCAGATATATCAACCTGAGTCGATAGGAGTTTTAAACTTTTATCATCGAGTGTTGATATATATTTGAAGGTGAAGGTGAGATTCTATTTACCATGCAACCTCATTCTTACAACTTTTTAGAGTAAACTTTTTAAACAGTAATAAGCAGTGTCATGATTGTACAGGTACAGCTAACCAGCTTCAGCGGTAGAGTGATGTCATGGTAATCAATGACGTCACAATGGTCTTAAACGTAGTGTGATGCAATAAGGATATGTTGCTTGATCTCAAATAAGCAATATCCCCCGTAGAAGCCAGTTTGGGATGAGTGTTGTATATTGTATCGTAATACTAGCTACAAATGTTCTATTTGAATACAAAAACTTACTTATAACCATGTAATGTTTTGTCAGCATCTGACATACTAAACTCTCACACTTCGATACGAAGTTTGAAAGTGTACAACGAGCTAACGGTTCTCTTGCAATTTTGGTCCATATGGCACTGTCGTCATGACTACCTGGCGCTGTCCACGTGTACTGTCATCTAGCTGGTGCAGCCCCAGCCGCCACAGTCGTTGGTAGTCGGGGAGGTCCGCTTCTTGGTGCACGTGCAACCCACGTGATGAGTCTTCAAGATTGGCTTGTACTTGTAGAATCCATCTTGGCAACCTATCTCCTGCAGGACCCGGATGTTGGTGGACACTCGGGAACACTCGTTGACGTCGTTGCCGACACATGCCGGGCACTTGCAGACAGCCTGTGGGATGACAGATGGGAAGTGGCCGGCAGGGAGCTCCGTTATGTTGTACCACCAGGGGCAGATGGAGCGGGAGAAGACTGGGGCGCTGGGGTCATCACTCACAGAAGATGGACACGACCTGTTTGCTACCTGGCTGTCTGACACCTGGTGGTAGTTCAGCTCTGTGGGCAGGTGGGAAATGTTCCCGGCCGGCTCAGACATTTGAAGATACAAGGAAGCATTGAGGTGCTGGTTGAGGCTCTCAAAAAGGAGGCTGAGGTTGGCTGGAGGTTGGCAGTTCTCGACTTGTCTTCTTTCTCTAGCGTTGACGTTCATCTGTGGCAGGCACCAAGCAGCGACTGCAGCACACAGGAACACGGGTAGGCGCAGAAGGAACATCGTTACCGTTTGGATATAAAATCACAGAACTGTGGATTTCTAGGCAATTGTGAACAAACAAACAACACTTGCCTCGTCTAATACAACACTGACTACCATACCACTTATATACATCCATTTTGGGGCTTTTCGAAAGAATATTTCGTGACAGAGAGGAAGGACAAAGCGGTATTCCATGGATTGTCCAATGGGGTTAACTCTACCTGTAGTGTTTTCCATTATAGCGAAATGTTCCTGTTACTGTGATCTATCATTTTTACACCAAATATAAAAATAGGAATAGAACGTTAGTTGTTATTAATATTAATGATGGTTTACTTGAGCTACTTGCTAGCTGGACAACTCATTGACGTATTGTTTACCTTCCGCCTTTGGACTTTAGTCATGAATAGAAATCCTGTTTGGAAATAGAGCCTTTTCATATTACGCACGCCACCATTGCGTGTAAGCACCATACAAGTTTTTGATTTTAGAAAGGAAGTATCGTCGCGTGGAGCCACATGTATCAGAGTCTAATCACCTGTATAATCTCTGACAAGAACAATGGGAACGCCATCGGCGTTTTATTGACCGGAACGCATTAAATTGTTGAAGTATTTAATATGAATGAAGTATCACCCAGTTGGTCTCTTTGTGTCATCTGCATTTATATTTTGTTAGGGATCATGATTTACTGATGTTTCAATGGCTAACAACCAAAAGTATAAAGAATTTTACAATCCTTCTAGCTTTATAAAATCTTCAAAAGAATTATCAAGTTTTTTCGAGACACGGCATGAATTTATCAAACGAAAGGTTTATGGACAAGTAAACAAGTATTAAAAATTATAATTTGCTGCAGTTATTTTGTCTGAAGTATGCAAATCAAACCACTTACTTGCAAAAGTAAGAGACAATTATTGCACAATTTCAAGACAGCCTGAACCGTCAACATGTTGTTAGATAACTGAATAGATCACTAGTTATGTTATGTTGTAAACCACAGAATGATTTTGGATTTTATTGTGCATACATGGAGATCCTTGTGGAATCAGTGAGTGAGTGAGTTACTAACGTCACATCGGCAATATTACAGCCATATCGTGACGATAATGGATTCACCATTAAGGACATGTCAAACTTGAATTATATTATTTGTTTGTTTGTTTGTTGTTTAACACAGCACTCAACAATATTCCAGCTGTATGACGGCGGTCTTCAAATAATCGAGTCTGGACCTAAAAATCTGAATACTATGAAGACAGAAAGATTGATGTTTAATAATGAATCCTTCATATTATATTATATGTGTACCAGAATCTTGTTCTTAAAGATGTTTTATTGATGTTTTACGCCGCTGTAATTGTCTAAATATATCCCATCGGCCTGAAGATATCCAGTGGTTGACAACATGGTGAACGTTCCACCCCCGCCGTCGGGGTAGGAGGACATACAGCCAGCTAGTTCCTAGAGTCTGAACACCTGAGTCACGTCATAGTCGGCTCTTACCACAAGCATGGGGCCTATTGTGACCAGACCATTTTGTTTATTCAAGCTTAGATAATAACAAAATAACTATTGGAATGGTACTCTATTAGTGATGATGTCGTTGTATGTGATGATGTCGCTGTATATATGAATTTCTACAAGTTATGGACTAAATGCAATATTTCAGTAATCTTTTGTTTTCCCTGTACAGATAACCATCTTTGTTACAGACTATGCTCTTACGCTCGATAAACCTTACTTTTTCCTTCTTCACGTTACAAGTGTTCATCTATTATTTGCTCTTCTGAATTTTAGAGTGAAACACATCTGCCACGCATCTTAGCAGAAGCATTAAACAATATTTGCTAATGATCATTGTTATGTCAAGTTTCAGTTCAAAGTTTCAAAAGGGACATATTTCCAAATTGTTGGTATGTCAGAGTGTGGTGACGTTACACCGTGGACACGCACCACGCCTGACGAATACTGTTGGCTTTGTGTATTCATACTTCCTTCCACATCACAGATTAGTATTAAGAGGCCAGTTTTAATACCGTAGGTCGACATTATCAAACATGATTAGAAAGGAAGTGTGGGCGTTGTGACTAGCAACGTATTGTGTCGACTATCCGGGCGCGTGACGAACGTTCCTTGGTGGTGTTACACGTCAGAACAATGCGTAACTGTACACTCTCCGAATGAGATGTTGGGTAGTGCATGGTGGCTATATGCTATTATAGTATATCTATATACTTCTATGTGTGGTCTGGGTATTACGTACTACATAAAAAAAATTATGCTTTAAAAAAAATCTGTGGTGCAGAAATATTATTGTTGCAATGTTTTTTTCTTTAGAAAAATTATTCAGGCGCGAAGTTTTGATAAAAAAATATCTGATTTTTCTGCTGCAGCTGAAAAATATCTAATCTCCAGACAACGTCCTAAGTAGTAAGCCTGTAATCCTTAGTTGTGAGAACAGTGTTGTGCTGCCTGTAACATGGGTTGTGAGAACAGTATTGTGATGCCTGTAACCCTTAGTTGTGAGAACAGTGTTGTGCTTCTTGTAACCCATGGTTGTGAGAACAGTGTTGTGCTGCTTGTAACATGGGTTGTGAGAACAGTATCGTGCTGCCTGTAACCCTTAGTTGTGAGAACAGTGTTGTGCTTCTTGTAACATGGGTTGTGAAAACAGTGTTGTGCTGCTTGTAACATGGGTTGTGAGAACAGTATCGTGCTGCCTGTAACCCTTAGTTGTGAGAACAGTGTTGTGCTTCTTGTAACCCATGGTTGTGAGAACAGTGTTGTGCTGCTTGTAACATGGGTTGTGAGAACAGTATCGTGCTGCCTGTAACCCTTAGTTGTGAGAACAGTGTTGTGCTTCTTGTAACATGGGTTGTGAAAACAGTGTTGTGCTGCTTGTAACATGGGTTGTGAGAACAGTATCGTGCTGCCTGTAACCCTTAGTTGTTAGAACAGTGTTGTGCTTCTTGTCACCCTGGGTTGTGAGAACAGTGTTGTGCTGCTTGTAACATTTGGTTGTGAGAATAGTGTTGTCCTACTTGTAACCCTGGGATGTAAGAACAGTGTTGTGCTTCTTGTAACCCTTGGTTATGGAGAATAGTGTTGTGCTGCCTGTAACTCTTGGTTGTGAGAATAGTGTTGTGCTGCTTGTAACCTGGGATGTGAGGACAGTGCTGTGCTACGTGTTACTCTGGGATTTGAGAACTGTGTTGTGCTGCCTGTAACCCTGTTTGTGGGAACAGTTTTGTGCTGCTTGTAACCCTGGGTTTTATCAGTGATGCTTGCCAATCATTGAGCAACACGCATCCAAAATAAAATGGCATTGCAAGGCCGTAGTTAACCTTTTTTGACAGGGGGGAGCAAATATGATTAGGCATTTCTTATTCAAGTTAACTTTCACAAGGAAAACTGTTTTGTATAAAAAATCCAGGCGGGCTACGGCTCTGCATTGAAATATTGTCTGGATTCGGCGCTGAACGACATTTATTTCAGTTGTGTCGGATATTGTGGGAGAAATGTGTAGGGTTTACAACAATGATGAAACCCACGAGCACGGACATAATGCTGACTGATCTAGGATCATAATCAGTGCGAATCTTGAACCCACGATTAGACGACCGGGTCACTGTATCCGTGTCTTAGGCTTTGGAGAGTAACCTACCACTGAAACATCGTTTCTCGTAATTTTGTAAGTTTGGGTTGGGATATTATTTCTATGTTTTGCCATATTGATAAAAAACATTCCACTTTCATAATGTTACTCATCCTCTGTGCCCTGGCATATATATCGTAACACATCGAAACTCCACGCAGTTGCATGCAAGAAAGACTTAATTAATCATGATATAATGGCAAACACCATTTATGGGATGTCAGAATAAGGGTAGTGGCGTGACAATTTATTCGCTCTTATCCGTAAAGTGACGGTTGGTGGCATGGCCCACTCAGCAATATTCCAGCTCGATCCATTACGACTCCTCTTACGACCATCATAGGTTGACGGAGGCCTATAATGCTAACATGAAATATTTCTCGTCGCTGTATTCCGAACAGATAGGTATTCAGGATGATCTTAGTGAGGTGGAGGACATAGTGACATATGTGCAAGAAATAACACTTGACATATTAGATTCTCCAATCACCAGATCCGAACTTTATGATAGTATCAGAGCCCTGAAAAGTAATAAAACAGCTGATCTTGACGACATTCTTAGTGAATATCTAAAATATTCGTCCGCTGTTATAATACCTTATTTAGAAATCATATTTAACAGCATTCATCAAAACGGTGTTTTTCCCGAATGTTGGGCAACTGGGGTAATTATCCCACTACATAAGAAAGGGGACGCCTCTGTTCCTGATAACTATAGAGCTATAAGCCCCCTGAGTATCCTCAGTAAAGTTTTTACATCTATTTTAAACAGAAGACTGGTGTATTGGGATGCAACACTTGACAAAATATCTGAATGTCAGTCGGGGTTTCGAAAGGGTTATTCAACTATTGATAACTGTTTTGTGTTAAATTCTGTCATTCAGCGTTATCTTTCACGTAAAGGTGGTAAATTTTATGTAGCATTTATTGATTTGTCTAAAGCATTCGACTCCATTCAGCGTCATCTTCTATGGAAGCTATTGTACAAACATGGTTTGAGTTCTAAAATGGGTAAAAAGTTACAATCCATCTACAGTAATGTAAAAGCTTGTGTTCGTTCAAACAACAGAGTATCTGGTACGTTTGATTGCTTCATGGGTATTTTGATTCAGTTCTTTATAAATGAATTGGTTACAGAAATGGAACAAAATTGTCGTTTTGGTGTTCAGTTACATCCGGTATGTATTCATATTTTTCTACTTCTATTTGAGGATGATCTTATTGTGTTTGGCAATACTGTCAACAAATTACAAATGAAGTTAAATATCTTGCATGATTACTGTTGTAAATGGGAAATGTGAATTTATCGAAAACAAAAATAGTTGTTTTTAAAATTGGGGGAGGTTTATCACGTTATGAAAAATGGTATTATGACGGAAATGATGTTGAAGTAGTTACTGGATACAGTTATCTTGGTTTGTAGTCTAGCAATAGATTACTGTGGTCGAAAGCTTTAAGTAACATGCAATTCAGGCAAGAAAGGTGTTCATGATCCTTTTAAGTATTATACATTCCTTACAACCATACTCGCATCACTTTTACTTCAAATTATTTGATGCAAAGATAACACCAATACTTTTATACGCGGCCGAAATTTGGGGGTTCAATGGCATAGAACCACCAGAAAAAGTTCAATTGTATGCCTGTAAGCGTCTTTAAATGTAAAGTTATCAACTTCAAATTATGGGTTGTTAGGCGAGTGTGGTATCCGGTCGCTCGCTGTCTTGAAATGTGTCAAATATTGGCTGTCTCTTTTAAATATGCAGGCATCCCGCTTACCTAAAAAATGTTACAATATGTTGCGCTTGTACGATGAACAAGGCCACGTAAATTGGGTAACGAAACTTAAAACTGTTATTTTTAGATTAGGATTTGGTGATGTCTGGTTCTTTCAAGCATGTGGTAATAAAACCGTATTTTTAAATATGTTACATCAACGGTTAAAAGAAAACTTTTCTCAGGTTTGGCATAGTGATTTATCTGAAAGCCACAAAATGGCTTATTATGCACAGTTTGAAACATCCATTTTATGTGAGAACTATTTGAGTAGTATTACAGTAAATACATTCAGAACAACATTGACTCGTTTTCGGCTTAGTTCTCACAATTTAGAAATTGAACGTGGACGACATTATAATATTTTTCGTGAATTTAGAAAATGTAAAGTTTGTAAACCATATCGAAAATGGATATCACTTTTTGTTAATTTGTCCAGCTTATAGCCATCTTAGGCAAAGTTACATAAAATCTAAATTTTACATCTTTCCAAATATTCTGAAGTACACTGCTGTCGTCGCAAGACCCTATTATCAATATGAATACAGCAAAGTACTTGTTTTATGCCAATGCTGTAAGATCACAAATACTCCAACATGTATAATGTGCAATTATGTTAAAACTGCTTTTGTTAAAAAACAAAGAAATGTTTATTATATCTTATACTGTTTGCACCTTAATTGTATTTCGTCTGTACAAAAAGGCCCGTGGCCTACTAGCTCTGAAAATAAAGTAAAGTAAACATGAAATCCCCATGAGAAGAATGGCGTTATTAGGGTAGCTATGTTCCGTCATCTCAGCAAGTGTCTATAACACCTTTTGAACGCCAAGATGGGGGAATTATCGCAGAAACAGGAACAGTGGTTTTGAGTGGAGTTAATATATGAGAGAATTCTGGGAAATGTCTAAATGTCTTCGAAATGCCCCGAGTTTCTGAAACGATCTTCCGTCTTCTTTTAATTTCAAATAATCAGCTTTGAGAAAGATTCGATTGTGGTAGACATCCATCTAGATATATTTTAACAACGCACGTTTTTTATCGTCATTGCTGTTTTTCACCTGGACAAAAGTCTCACCTTCATCAATGGATGCTAACGTGTTTTAGTTTAAAGCCGAACGCCTAGTTTGTACAAATAACAAGGGTTTAGTCAAGTCAAATTAAGGGTTTCTGAGGGTTAATAATCATTGTTATTATTATGTTGTTGGTAGGGGCGGGGTTGAGATGGGTCAATTACAGAAACTAGATTGTTTAGATACGTTCAGGTCACTCTCAGGCTCATTGTTTACAGTTTGTACAAACTTAAACAAATATATATTAGAACAATGATGGAAAGGAAATCTAACCCTACTACTATCATCCTGTAAATATCTCGTGACAAAAATGAGGATGAAAAACATCAGGGTGTTATCTCCTGGCTCTTATACCTGTATTTTATATGGTCAAGTTTATACCTCTATATTACACGAAGTTTATACCGATATTGTACATATCATCCAGGTTTTACCGGTATGTAACATCATGTTATTCCTGTACTGTGTATAGTATCATGTTTATATCGTATATAACACCACGTTTATACCTGTATAAAACATCAAGTTTGTACGTGTATTGTATATAACATTATGTTTATACATTATAAACTTCAAGTTTATACCTATATTGTACATAACATCAAGTTTATACATTTATATAGCACCTCATTTCCAAAGTTGACGCATCAGTGACCAAAATGCCAAAATGCTACAGAGTGGGTTGTTATTGGTTGAAATAAATAAACAAACAACATCTTTGTCTCATTCCATTCAATGAGGTAGATCAAATATAGAATCTCTTCGAGCGATGTACGTTTTAAAATTGTTCTGATTTAATAATTGTCACGACAACTTTAAGCTTCAACCCACAGATGCCCACGTCACAAAGTCATGTCAGGCCCACTGTAGTTCAAGATCTAGGCGTTACTGGGAAATGCAAGGCAATAAAACTACACGGTAGTTTTGGCATGTTTCTCTTAAACATGTATTAATTACAATACATTCGTGCCGAACTGCCTTCCGTGTTTAATGTAGCTGCTTATGTGGGTAACCCTTATATCAGCCAATCGGTTTGTCGATTCACCTACATTACCGAGGATGAAAGTACTTTTCTCTTACACAGCTGGACTCTCAGTTTCATCAATAACCCCCCTAATAAACTCTTTCTTAACTTATCATCTCTGACCAAGTAACTCAAGCCTGGAATTTTATATCGTCAATGCATCAATTTCCCTCTTGTGGTCTAATAAGCAGAGTCAAGGAGGGATATAGGTGCGACACAGAACTGAGTAACTTGAACAACGCTATGTCCAAGTTTGGCGACACCGCCAAGCCAACTTAACATATACAGTTACTGAATTTAGAATATTTGGAATAAAGTGATATATGGAGGCCCGAAAGAAAACAAGGATCTGCGGAGGTTACGTGCATGCAGAACCCTACACGGATGTATATTGTCAACAGACATGAAACACAACTTGCGCAGCTCTGGCCGACATGTGACATCTTGTCACACTCTTATGACTTCATCTGTTATATACCGATCGTCTCCCAGACAGGATATATAATACAATATACAATACATTAAAGGTTTTAAAAGTCTAGAAATCGTAAATAAGTTTATGATTTTCATTGATATGTTATTGAAAAATGTGTCAAATATGATACCAACAAACAGAAATACATTCATAACTGATAAAATAAATCAACTGGGTGCTGCTAATGCATGCTATAACTTCAATAAAATTCAGTAAATACATTGAACAGAATAACTTAAAGAAACACCATTAGTATTGACATGAACTAGACATTTTGGATTACAGTAAATGAAAACTCACACTAATAGGGATACTCTAATGCTTAAACAGGAAGCGCTATACACTGGTCACTGCAGGTAGAGGATCACTGGTATATCTCGCTACCGCTTTTGCTTCCTGCCTGAACGCTTTGTCACAAAATATTCTTTTGAAAAGCCCCAAAATGGATGTATATAAGTGGTATGGTAGTCAGTGTTGTATTAGACGAGGCAAGTGTTGTTTGTTTGTTCACAATTGCCTAGAAATCCACAGTTCTGTGATTTTATATCCAAACGGTAACGATGTTCCTTCTGCGCCTACCCGTGCTCCTGTGTGCTGCAGTCGCTGCTTGGTGCCTGCCACAGATGAACGTCAACGCTAGAGAAAGAAGACAAGTCGAGAACTGCCAACCTCCAGCCAACCTCAGCCTCCTTTTTGAGAGCCTCAACCAGCACCTCAATGCTTCCTTGTATCTTCAAATGTCTGAGCTGGCCGGGAACATTTCCCACCTGCCCACAGAGCTGAACTACCACCAGGTGTCAGACAGCCAGGTAGCAAACAGGTCGTGTCCATCTTCTGTGAGTGATGACCCCAGCGCCCCAGTCTTCTCCCGCTCCATCTGCCCCTGGTGGTACAACATAACGGAGCTCCCTGCCGGTCACTTCCCATCTGTCATCCCACAGGCTGTCTGCAAGTGCCCGGCATGTGTCGGCAACGACGTCAACGAGTGTTCCCGAGTGTCCACCAACATCCGGGTCCTGCAGGAGATAGGGTGCCAAGATGGATTCTACAAGTACAAGCCAATCTTGAAGACTCATCACGTGGGTTGCACGTGCACCAAGAAGCGAACCTCCCCGACTACCAACGACTGTGGCGGCTGGGGCTGCACCAGCTAGATGACAGTACACGTGGACAGCGCCAGGTAGTCATGACGACAGTGCCATATGGACCAAAATTGCAAGAGAACCGTTAGCTCGTTGTACACTTTCAAACTTCGTATCGAAGTGTGAGAGTTTAGTATGTCAGATGCTGACAAAACATTATATGTCTATATTGTGTATTTTTTTTAAAAGATTGTTTTGAATTCAAATGTAACCCGTTTAACACGTTCCAATCATGAGATGTTCAGCAAATCATTCAATGAATCATTCTCATTTAATGAGAAACCATAGTTTAACAATCCTCATGTGTATGGATATCGTAGCATTATATTTCTGTACACTGTCAGATTGATTGTTTGATGTTCAATAATATTTTGTGGCTATCAATGTCAAGCAAATGCCCCAAGTTTGTAATGTCCTACTAACACGGTGTGGTTGAGGCATGCGCCAGGTGATCACGACAGGTAATCCCAAAGTTTGTAATGTCCTACTAACACGGTGTGGTTGAGGCATGCGCCAGGTGATCACGACAGGTAATCCCAAAGTTTGTAATGTCCTACCAACGCGGTGTGGTTGAGGCATGCGCCAGGTGATCAGGACAGGTAATCCCAAACAGGCATTTTTGTACATTTGCAAAACAAGTTTTAGTTTATGAATCTTTTTATTCTAAATACATTAATAAGCGACCATAATGACGTGGTCCTTCAGAATTTTCATCAGTTTGAATGAGAAGCAATAGAAGTAAAGTAAAGCATTGTTTATTTATTTAGATCTAGTGGTATTTCAGCAATTATTTGTTCTCTCAATGTGTTATTTCATATGGTCAAAATGTAGAAGTCATTTCTCACGATGGCAGATTGACTTAGAACTCGGAGAGGTTTTTATTACTGTTGTATACCTATAGTAACTTCTTACCCTTAATTCCTTCGTCTGAACGCTTCCTAGTCATGACGACATATGTGTAATCAAAAATGTACCTTTCAGTTCTGTGAAATATAAAAACATACAAGGTTAATATGTATCTATGACAACAATCTCATGAGAAATGCATTGTTTTTTATCAAGCATATAATAAAACTTTGATTTGCTGTCCAGATGTGTTGAAACTTTACTATAGGCTACCATGGTAAGATATACACAGTCCACATGTGTTATGTTACCGTAAGCCACCATGGTAGGATATACAGTCAACATGTGTTATGTTACCATAAGCCGGCGTGGTAGGATATACAGTCCACATGTGTTATGTTACCATAAACCACCACGGTAGGATATACAGTCCACATGTGTTATGCTACCATAAACCGCCATGGTAAGATATACAGTCAACATGTGTTATGCTACCATAAACCACCATGGAAAGATATACAGTCCACATGTGTTAATTACCATAAACCACCATGGTAGGATATACAGTCCATATGTGTTATGTTACCATAAGCCGCCATGGTAAGATATACAGTCCACATGTGTTATACTACCATCAATCTCATTTAAATCAGATCTTAGTTTTCGCTACCGCTAAACAAAGATCTGAGGACATCCCATTACGGGTCACGTCAGAACGACCCCTCGCGAACTTTGGCCGATCAATGAAATGACAGACAAGAAATCGACATCAGCCAATCAGAAGGCAGCTTTCTCGAGCTTTACGACACTAGTTTCAAACTGGCGACTACGCTTCGAAACATATTTTGACGTATTCTCTGTTAAAAAATTTAATACTGATAAAAAGAACATTCTGGAATGGCTTACAGTTTGCCTAGATTGAATTGATATAATCATAAAACCCGTAACTGTCGTTCGGAATACCCTCTGTTGAATATATGGAGGTTGCATGATCAGAAAACACATTCCGTCTGTACTTTCATGATCTGGTAAGCGACGCTCTGATTGGTTGGATGAAAGGTCGTTCTGACGTGACCCGTAATGGGATGTCCTCAGATCTTTGTTCAGCGATAGCGATAACTAAGATCTGATTTTAATAAGATTGTACTAACATAAACCGCCATGGTAGGATATATACAGTCTACAAGTGTTATGTTGCCATAAGCCGGCGTGGTAGGATATACAGTCCACGTGTATAACACTACCATAAACCACCATGGTAAGATATACAGTCCACATGTGTTATGTGACCATAGACCGCCTTGGTAGGATATACAGTCCACATGTATTATACTGCCATAAACCACCATGGTAAGATATACAGTCCACATGTGTTATATTATCATAGACCGCCATGGTAGGATATATAGTCCACATGTGTTATGTTACCATTAGCTGGCATGGTAATACAGTCCACATGTATTATATTACCATAGACCGCCATGGTAGGATATATAGTCCACATGTGTAATCTTACCATAAGCCGCCATGGTAAGATATACAGTCCACATGTGTTATGTTACCATACACCGGCATGGTAAGATATATAATCCACATGTGTTATGTTACTATACACTGCTATGGTAAGATATATATAATCCACATGTGTTATGTTACCATACACCGGCATGGTAAGATATATAATCCACATTTGTTATGTTACCATGAGCCGGCATAGTTAGTAGACAGTCAACATGTGTTATGTTACCATAAGTCGCCATGGTAAGATATACAGTCAACGTGTGTTATGTTACCATAGACTGCCATGGCAGTATATACAGTCAACGTGTGTTAAGTTACCATTACCCGACATGGTAAGATATACAGTCCACATGTGTTAATTTATCATAAGCCGCCATGGTAAGATATACAGTCAACATGTGTTATGTTACCATAACCTGTCATGGTAGGATATACAGTTCACTAGTGATATCGTTACCATACACCGGCATGGTAAGATAAACAGTCCATATGTGTTATCATAAGCCGCTATTGTAAGATATACAGTCCACATGTGTTATGTTACCATAGACCGCCATGGTAGGATATGTAGTCCACATGTGTTATGTTACCATTAGCTGGCATGGTAATACAGTCCACATGTATTATGTTACCATAGATCGCCATGGTAGGATATATAGTCCACATGTGTTATGTTACCAAAAGCCGGCATGGTATGATATACAGTCAACATGTGTTATGTTACCATAAGCCGGCATGGTATGATATACAGTCATCATGTGTTATGTTACCATAAGCCGGCATGGTATGATATACAGTCAACATGTGTTATGTTACCATAGGCCGCCATGATAAAATATACAGTCAACATGTGTTATGTTACCATAAGCCAGCATGGTAAGATATACAGTCATCATGTGTTATGTTACCATAAACCACCTTGGTAAGATATACAGTCGACATGTGTTATGGTACCATAAGCCGGCATGGTATGATATACAGTCAACCTGTGTTATGTTACCATAGGCTGCCATGATAAAATATACAGTCAACATGTGTTATGTTACCATAAGCCGGCATGGTAAGATATACAGTCATCATGTGTTATGTTACCATAAACCACCTTGGTAAGATATACAGTCGACATGTGTTATGGTACAATAAGCCGGCATGGTATGATATACAGTCAACATGTGTTATGTTACCATAAGCTGGCATGGTAGGATATACAGTCATCATGTGTTATGTTACCATAAACCACCATGGTAAGATATACAGTCGACATGTGTTATGTTACCATAAGCCGGCATGGTATGATATACAGTCAATATGTGTTATGTTACCATAAGCCGGCATGGTAATATATACAGTCCACATGTGTTATGTTACCATAATCCGGCATGGTATGATATACAGTCAACATGCGTTTTGGTATCATAAACCACCTTGGTAAGATATACAGTCAACATGTGTTATGTTACCATAAGCCGGCATGGTAGGATATACAGTCAACATGTGTTATGGTATCATAAACCACCATGGTAAGATATACAGTCAACATGTGTTATGTTACCATAGGCCGGCATGGTATGATATACAGTCAACATGTGTTATGTTACCATAAGCCGGCATGGTAAGATATACAGTCAACATGTGTTATGTTACCATCAGCCGGCATGGTAAGATATACAGTCAACATGTGTTATGTTACCATAAGCCGGCATGGTAAGATATACAGTCCACATGTGTTATGTTACCATAATCCGGCAGGGTATGATATACAGTCAACATGTGTTATGTTACCATAGGCCGGCATGGTATGATATACAGTCAACATGTGTTATGTTACCATAAAACCGTCATGGTATGATATCAAGTCAGCATGTGTTATGTTAACATTAGCCGGCATGGTAGGATATACAGTCAACATGTATTATGTTACCATAAACCACCATGGTAAAATATACAGTCAACGTGTGTTATGTTATCATAAGCCGGCATGGTATGATATACAGTCAACATGTGTTATGTTACCATAAGCCGGTATGGTATGATATACAGTCAACATGTGTTATGTTACCATAAGCTTGCATTGTAAGATATACAGTCAACATGTGTTATGTTACCATAGGCCGCCATGGTAAAATATACAGTCAACATGTGTTATGTTACCATAAGCCGGCATGGTAAGATATACAGTCAACATGTGTTATGTTACCATAAGCCGGTATGGTATGATATACAGTCAACATGCGTTACGGTATCATAAACCACCATGGTAAGAGATACAGTCAACATGTGTTATGTTACCATAACCCGGCATGGTATGATATGCAGTCAACATGTGTTATGTTACCATCGGCCGACATGGTATGATATACAGTCAACATGTGATATGTTACCATAAAACCGTCATGGTATCATATCAAGTCACTATGTGTTATGTTACCATTAGCCGGCATGGTAGGATATACAGTCAACATGTGTTATGTTACCATAAACCACCATGGTAAAATATACAGTCAACGTGTGTTATGTTTCCATAAGCCGGCATGGTATGATATACAGTCAACATGTGTTATGTTACCATAAGCCGGTATGGTATGATATACAGTCAACATGTGTTATGTTACCATAAGCCGGCATGGTAATATATACAGTCAACATGTGGTATGTTACCATAGGCCGCCATGGTTAAATATACAGTCAACATGTGTTATGTTACCATAAGCCGGCATGGTAAGATATACAGTCAACATGTGTTATGTTACCATAAGCCGGTATGGTATGATATACAGTCAACATGCGTTATGGTATCATAAACCACCATGGTAAGATATACAGTCAACATGTGTTATGTTACCATAACCCGGCATGGTATGATATACAGTCAACATGTGTTATGTTACGATAGGCCGGCATGGTATGATATACAGTCAACATGTGTTACATGTATGTTACCATAAAACCGTCATGGTATGATATCAAGTCAGCATGTGTTATGTTACCATTAGCCGGCATGGTAGGACATACAGTCAACATGTGTTATGTTACCTGACCATCATGGTAAAATATACAGTCAACGTGTGTTATGTTACCATTAGCCGGCATGGTATGATATACAGTCAACATGTGTTATGTTACCATAAGCCGGTATGGTATGATATACAGTCAACATGTGTTATGTTACCATAAGCCGGCATGGTAAGATATACAGTCAACATGTGTTATGTTACCATAAGCCGCCATGGTAAAATATACAGTCAACATGTGTTATGTTACGAGAAGCCGGCATGGTAAGATAAACAGTCAACATGTGTTATGTTACCATAAGCCGGTATTGTGTGATATACAGTCAACATGTGTTATGTTACCATAAGCCGGTATGGTATGATATACAGTCAACATGTGTTATATGTTACCATAAGCTGGCATTGTAAGATATACAGTCAACATGTGTTATGTTACCATAGGCCGCCATGGTAAAATATACAGTCAACATGTGTTATGTTACCATAAGCTGGCATGGTAAGATATACAGTCAACATGTGTTATGTTACCATAAGCCAGTATGGTATGATATACAGTCAACATGCGTTACGGTATCATAAACCACCATGGTAAGATATACAGTCAACATGTGTTATGTTACCATAAGCCGGCATGGTATGAAATGCAGTCAACATGTGTTATGTTACCATAGGCCGGCATGGTATGATATACAGTCAACATGTGTTATGTTACCATAAAACCGTCATGGTATCATATCAAGTCAGCATGTGTTATGTTACCATTAGCCGGCATGGTAGGATATACAGTCAACATGTGTTATGTTACCATAAACCACCATGGTAAAATATACAGTCAACGTGTGTTATGTTACCATAAGCCGGCATGGTATGATATACAGTCAACATGTGTTATGTTACCATAAGCCGGTATGGTATGATATACAGTCAACATGTGTTATGTTACCATAAGCCGGCATGGTAATATATACAGTCAACATGTGTTATGTTACCATAAGCCGGCATGGTAAGATATACAGTCAACATGTGTTATGTTACCATAAGCCGGTATGGTATGATATACAGTCAACATGCGTTACGGTATCATAAACCACCATGGTAAGATATACAGTCAACATGTGTTATGTTACCATAACCCGGCATGGTATGATATGCAGTCAACATGTGTTATGTTACCATAGGCCGGCATGGTATGATATACAGTCAAAATGTGTGATGTTACCATAAAACCGTGATGGTATCATATCAAGTCAGCATGTGTTATGTTACCATTAGCCGGCATGGTAGGATATATAGTCAACATGTGTTATGTTACCATAAACCACCATGGTAAAATATACAGTCAAGATGTGTTATGTTACCATAAGCCGGCATGGTATGATATACAGTCAACATGTATTATGTTACCATAAGCCGGTATGGTATGATATACAGTCAACATGTGTTATGTAACCATAAGCCGGCATGGTAATATATACAGTCAACATGTGGTATGTTACCATAGGCCGCCATGGTAAAATATACAGTCAATATGTGTTATGTTACCATAAGCCGGCATGGTAAGATATACAGTCAACATGTGTTATGTTACCATAAGCCGGTATGGTATGATATACAGTCAACATGCGTTATGGTATCATAAACCACCATGGTAAGATATACAGTCAACATGTGTTATGTTACCATAACCCGGCATGGTATGATATACAGTCAACATGTGTTATGTTACGATAGGCCGGCATGGTATGATATACAGTCAACATGTGTTATGTTACCATAAAACCGTCATGGTATGATATCAAGTCAGCATGTGTTATGTTACCATTAGCCGGCATGGTAGGACATACAGTCAACATGTGTTATGTTACCATAAACCATCATGGTAAAATATATATACAGTCAACGTGTGTTATGTTACCATAAGCCGGCATGGTATGATAAACACTCAACATGTGTTATGTTACCATAAGCCGGTATGGTATGATATACAGTCAACATGTGTTATGTTACCATAAGCCGGCATGGTAAGATATACAGTCAATATGTGTTATGTTACCATAGGCCGCCATGGTAAAATATACAGTCAACATGTGTTATGTTACGAGAAGCCGGCATGGTAAGATATACAGTCAACATGTGTTATGTTACCATAAGCCGGTATTGTGTGATATACAGTCAACATGTGTTATGTTGCTATAAGCCGGCATGGTAAGATATACAGTCAACATATGTTATGTTACCATAAGCTGGCATTGTAAGATATACAGTCAACATGTGTTATGTTACCATAGGCCGGCATGGTAAAATATACAGTCAACATGTGCTATGTTGCCATAAGCCGGCATGGTAAGATATACAGTCAACATGTGTTATATTACCATAGGCCGCCATGGTAAAATATACAGTCAACATGTGTTATGTTACCATAAGCCGGCATGGTAATATATACAGTCAACATGTGGTATGTTACCATAGGCCGCCATGGTAAAATATACAGTCAACATGTGTTATGTTACCATAAGCCGGCATGGTAAGATATATAGTCAACATGTGTTATGTTACCATAAGCCGGTATGGTATGATATACAGTCAATATGCGTTATGGTATCTTAAACCACCATGGTAAGATATACAGTCGACATGTGTTATGTTACCATAACCCGGCATGGTAGGACATACAGTCAACATGTGTTATGTTACCATAAACCATCATGGTAAAATATACAGTCAACGTGTGTTTTGTTACCATAAGCCGGCATGGTATGATATACAGTCAACATGTGGTATGTTACCATAAGCCGGCATGGTATGATATACAGTCAACATGTGTTATGTTACCATAAGCCGGCATGGTAAGATATACAGTCAACATGTGTTTTGTTACCATAGGCCGCCTTGGTAAAATATACAGTCAACATGTGTTATGTTACGATAAGCCGGCATGGTAAGATATACAGTTAACATGTGTTATGTTACCATAAGCCGGTATTGTGTGATATACAGTCAACATGTGTTATGTTACGATAAGCCGGCATGGTAAGATATACAGTCAACATGTGTTATATTAACATAGGCCGCCATGGTAAAATATACAGTCAACATGTGTTATGTTACCATAAGCCGCCATTGCAAGATATACAGTCAAAATGTGTTATGTTACCATAGGCCGCCATGGTAAAATAAACAGTCACAATGTGTTATGTTACCATAAGCCGCCATGGTAAAATATACAGTCAACATGTGTTATGTTACCATAAGCCGCCATGGTAAGATATACAGTCAACATTTGTAATGTTACCATAAGCCGACATGGTAAGATATACAGTCAACATGTGTTATGTTACCATAAGCCGGCATGGTAAAATATACAGTCAACATGTGTTATGTTACCATAAGCCGCCATTGCAAGATATACAGTCAAAATGTGTTATGTTACCATAGGCCGCCATGGTAAAATAAACAGTCAACATGTGTTATGTAACCATAAGCCGCCATGGTAAGATATACAGTCAACATTTGTTATGTTACCATAGGCCACCATGGTAAAATATACAGTCAACATGTGTTATGTTACCATAAGCCGGCATGGTCTTCGGATTTGATAAGTTTTGTCGAAAACTTAAAGCAAATGGCATTTGATCTTTACTGAGAAAACAATATGGCATATGCTGAAGTTCCTCATCTCTGTGAACTTTGGGGAAAGTCGCGTTGTCTCCCTTACAAAAAACAAGCAAAAGGTGTCAAAATAAACAAAAGCGCGACAACGCCCCATTTCGACCATTTGTCGCATTGTCAGTTGTATTGTCGCATTTTTGTTACTTTTGACACTTGCCTGTTTTTGAGAGAGCGACTACGCGACAATGTCCCTTTTAGGATTCCTTTGATAGGACAATGAGGCAAGAAGTAGGCATCCCCATGTGCACCAATTCTGCTCCCCTCATTGCTGATCTGTTTCTTAATGCGTACGAGTCAAAATTTCTTCTCGGATTGGCATTATCAAAACAAGGAAATTTGGCTAAGAAGTTTAACTTGAGCGTTAGGTATAGTAATGATCTGATATGATTCAATAACAACAAATAGTAACTTCACTTCCACTGATTTATCCACCTGAGCTGGGAATAAACCTCCTCCTCAACATGCATGGCCTTAGTCAATCTTTATATAACATTTATAGTTAAATCATTCTTAAAGATGAACAACTGACTTGCCTTTGCACGTGTTTGTGACAGATGCCAGCGGTGGGACAGGATACGATCACCTGTAAGCATTCATAAACACATGCTCGCAATATAGTCGGAAACGTACAGTTGTCTCTGCTTTTTATGGTTATGGAAAGGGTTTTGTTGTTTTTATTTACGTTTACACATCGTCTGTCCTACACTACACCAACCAGCTAAAGCACATGTGCCAACCCACAAGTGTCCACGAGAGCGAAGAAATATTAATGCCCACTACAATCTGATACTAGTTTGGCTGGGGTAATTTTTGTGAATACTTGGTAATCCGACGTAACACAGTAAGATGTTTAAAGTCTCTACAGAAAACATCCTACGTCAACTTGCCTTGTGGCCACAATATGTATTATGGTTTATTTAACCAACACAAATACAGCTGTCACACTGAGGAGAAACAAACTACCCCCATGACCCTGGATGAGCTGTGTGTGTCGCCAAAGCTGATGTTGTGAATATGTGTTAATTATGTACGCTAATCGAATTCTTGCCTAAAAAAACACTGTAGCAAGGTGTTTTTTTATTTTTTAAACATGAGGCTCATAGTTTTAACAAAAGTAACATCTGGTTTTGTAGCTGTAGCTCAGTAGTAGCCGTGGTTGCGTAAACATATTGACCTGACCATGACATACCTATCTGTAGGAGTCAATATCCAACTGCACGACCTTCACGGCCTTGATATCTGTCTGTGATAACTATGTAGGACGACATAACTAGCAAGCTGTGTGATAGGGATGTCAGCTGTTGGGATGGGGGCGCTACAAATACTACTTCTAACTTACGTACTGCTCGTCAATTTCACCCACAGTGAGTCCAAGAAAAATGTCGTCCTTATATTTGGTGAGTACGTGTTGATGTGTAGATGCAGCTGGTGCAGGCAGGCAGGGGTGGACCTGTGTAGATGCAGCTGGTGCAGGCAGGCAGGGGTGGACCTGTGTAGATGCAGCTGGTGCAGGCAGGCAGGGGTGGACCTGTGTAGATGCAGCTGGTGCAGGCAGGCAGGGGTGGACCTGTGTAGATGCAGCTGGTGCAGGCAGGCAGGGGTGGACCTGGGAGGTAAACGTGATGCGTGTACTCGACACATGGTCACAAACATGCCAGTGCATTATGTTGCATGAATGATTGTTTGTATTTAGGTTTCAATACTTTGCGAGCTACGGGGAACTAGGGGCTTCTCACAGTAATCCTAGAGGTAGGGATTAAACAGTTGCGAGTGGGTCACACAATAACCTACGAGCTTCGAGCTACGAGCAACGCACACACATACGTTACATAAGACTTAATTTTAGTGTATAGCGATTGTTATTAGACAGGTCATAAGAAATACTTCTTAGGGACTCGAAAACACAGTTCGCGGGGATAATATAGTTAATCTGTTGTGGTAAGAAACCGACCTTTCGCTTTTTCCATCCATCATAGCCAACCAATAATCTATTTATGTTGTAAAACTAGAGGCAAAATTATATATTCCAGGAGCTTCTGGAACAAGTATATTTGCATATACGTTCAGAGCTAAACCGTTTTAGCATGACGATGTGTTTCTCAAGTGGAAAAGAGTTCAACGACGATTGAATTCACTGTATGACCTAGGGGCAAGTCATTTATTATAGTCATTTATGTCACAGGGAAACAGGAGAGGGTTACCAAAACAATATGACAGTGTCTAGGGAAGAGTTACAAAAAACACTGCAAATATTTGGAGAGGGTCATGAAGAAATGGACATTTTCTACTAAAATAAAGTGCTTACGCATTTTGTCTGTTCAGGAAGGGTGATGAAAAAATGTAAAATGACATGGGGAGGGTCATCCGAAAATATGACAAGCATTACGGGAGGGTCATTATTTTCAGCACATTAATGTATCATAAACCTCTCACTCACCCACCCCTATAAATGACCGGTCCCCTAGGTGACGATGCCGGCTTCCAGATGGGCGCCTACAACAACACGGCCTGCAAGACGCCAAACTTCGACAAGCTGGCCGCCAGGAGTATCGTCTTCAAACATGGCTACACCTCCGTCAGCAGCTGCTCGCCCAGCAGGTAAGAAGGAGAGGGAGATGAACAACAGGTCGATATACACTATAGTCCGTTTGCTGCAAAATCGCACCGATGAAATGCAATATAGATATAAATCTGAAAACAACAATTCGTCTTAAATGGTATTAAAGTTGTTTATGTGTCTAAACCAACTCGTCACTATAATTCCAGACATTGTCATGAAGTAGAGTAAAATATAGTTCTAGCCTGTTCTCTCTCAGAGTATGACATGAATGCTCAGTCTTGCACCATGTTTACACAAACACATGGTATATCCGAGCATTCTGTCGTCAGATCCGTGCTCCTGACAGGGTTGCCCCAACATCAGAACGGCATGTACGGCCTTCAGCACGAGCCCCACCACTTCAGCTCCTTGGACGCTGTCCAGAGTTTACCGGTCATACTGGACACAGCTGGAATACGCACGGGTAATTAGACAAGAAGTTCACTTGCTACTGTTCTTGTGTATCAATGGGTACGTACATATCAAGGGCGTGTTGTGACTATGTAAATGTATGCCTACATTTAAGGTATCATTGGCAAGAAGCACGTGGCGCCGGACACAGTGTACAAGTTTGACTATGCCCAGACGGAGGAGAATAATGACATGAACCAGGTGGGGAGGAACATCACCTACATGAGGAACTACGTCAGACAGTTCCTCCAGCAGAAGGATGACAGGTGAGATGTTGGTGGTGAGGTTGTTCTGATGATGATGATGATGATTTAACTTGTAGGTGAAATAGTGTTGGTCATGCTGATAAAGAGAATACATTAACACGACTAAGCATCTCTCTCTCTTCATTACTGGCTTTTCTCAAATACGTGATTTCAAAAGACGCGAGGGTGAAATACTATTTATCATCCCAAATATGTATTTCCAACTTTTTTCAGTTTGTAAAGAGTAAGCACAAGTGTCTTCGTGGCCATGAGTGTAAAACGTTATAGCTAACCAGCTTCAGTGGCAATCTCGGCTGTTTCCGTCAAGCCTGACATCACTGGTTATGCCAATGCCCTCTGTTGACAGACTGCTTCAGTGGCAGAGAGAGTAGTGATCTCATTTGATTGTGACGTCTTGGTAACCAATGACGTTACTGTGATCTGCAAATCGTTGTAGTGCATTTCTATTGCAGCGACATCTCCAAGGAAATATTGATTGGTCTCACCCAAGCGATATAGCCTGTGGAACCACAGTTTGGATGATAATATTTGTTTTGCCATCCTCGTCACGCTTCTAGTTATATACACTCTTCAAAAAAAGAAACGCATAGTTTAAAAAAAGGATGTTTATTAAGCGGATGTAAAAGTATCTACACATGATATGCGTGAACACAATCAAATGAAATTAAACACAGTGATCGACAAAAGCATTGTCATTGTTAGCATAACGTCAGTTCAGTCATTGCACATGTGTAGCCACAAGGGGGCGTCATGGTCAGTACCTGGTCACACCACATCTTGCAGCCGTCACTGCTCGACACCTCTTTGGCACAGATTGCACAAGTCGTCGGATTTTTTCGTGGGGACTTCTTTGCCATTTCTCCTGTAAGGCGTTGGCTAGTTGTGCCAGTGTGTGGGGGCGCTGGTAACGTTGACGGACGCGTCGATCAAGTTCGTCCCACAAAAGTTCATTCGGGTTGAGATCAGGCGATTTAGACGGCCATGGAAGGACATTGATGTTCTCATTAACAAGGAAATAAACTGTTGCACGTGCTGTGTGGGGCCGAGCGTTGTCATGTTGGAACAGCTCCCTCTGGCGGTCCAAAGTTGGGAGGAGGTGAGGACGCAGAATTTGGTCTATGTATCGGTTTGTTGTTTTTCGATCTCCGTTCACGTCAGACAATTCGTAATGAACTTATGAATTTTGTACGGTTTTTTATAGTCAGTGTCTCTACTCTTGTTTCCAACACTTTGCACGTGCATTGTGCTGAAAACGTGTTCTGAAAGCAATTTCCGTGCATCCTTTGCAATTTTGCGATTCCGAAGGTGATGCAACCGGATGTACCGATCCTGAGCAGGAGTGGTCACTCTTGGTCTTCCTCTTCTGGGATGATCTTGAGTCGAATTAGTGCGGGTATATCGATCCCCTAGTCGAGATATGGTGCTTTGGTGAGTGTCGAAGTGTCTTGCAACGGCAGACTGGGACTCCCCTGCTTCCAAACGTCCAATGGCGATATTTCGGTCAGCTGCAGTTAATCTTCGCATTTTTCGATCTCCGTTATGAATTTTGTACGGTCTTTTATAGTCAGTGTCTCTTCTCTTGTTTCCAACATTTTGCACGTGCATTGTGCTGAAAACGTGTTCTGAAAGCAATTTCCGTGCATCCTTTGCAATTTTGCTAATAAACGTTTACAAAAAAACATTCTGAGATGTGTATGCGCACAATGCACAACAAACATGACATGATTAACGTAAATCAAACATAGGAATTGTCTTTATGACGATTGCTGGGAAAAAAATCTAATTGGAATGCTCAAAACACCTATGCGTTTCTTTTTTTGAAGAGTGTAGATATTAAAGTGTTTGTGTTTTCTGAAAAAGGCCATTTTTCCTGTATCTGGCTTTTCACGACCCTCACCGATGTAACAACATTCCCCTGTACGGGCAGTTCTGTGAGAAATTCGGGAACAGGCAGCCTGGCATGGGGGTCATCCCTGACTGGACACCGTCTTACTACAAGCCGGAAGATGTGGAGGTTCCTTACTTTCTGCCGGACACGCTCACCACCAGGCAGGACCTGGCGAATATGTACACTACGTACAGCAGGATGGACCAAGGTATACATAGATAGATGTACAGTTACTGCTACTGTACTCCACGTACAGTGTAAGGTATATATAGATAGATGTACAGTTACTGCTACTGTACTCCACGTACAGTGTAAGGTATACATAGATAGATGTACAGTTACTGCTACTGTACTCCACGTACAGTGTAAGGTATACATAGATAGATGTACAGTTACTGCTACTGTACTCCACGTACAGTGTAAGGTATACATAGATAGATGTACAGTTACTGCTACTGTACTCCACGTACAGTGTAAGGTATACATAGATAGATGTACAGTTACTGCTACTGTACTCCACGTACAGTGTAAGGTATATATAGATAGATGTACAGTTACTGCTACTGTACTCCACGTACAGTGTAAGGTATATATAGATAGATGTACAGTTACTGCTACTGTACTCCACGTACAGTGTAAGGTATATATAGATAGATGTACAGTTACTGCTACTGTACTCCACGTACAGTGTAAGGTATATATAGATAGATGTACAGTTACTGCTACTGTACTCCACGTACAGTGTAAGGTATACATAGATAGATGTACAGTTACTGCTACTGTACTCCACGTACAGTGTAAGGTATATATAGATAGATGTACAGTTACTGCTACTGTACTCCACGTACAGTGTAAGGTATATATAGATAGATGTACAGTTACTGCTACTGTACTCCACGTACAGTGTAAGGTATATATAGATAGATGGCCTGTAATAGTTTATGTACACACCATACAGGACGGACCACGATATATATATACTGAACCGCAAAAGAAACGTCACCATGGATATGTATTATATATATATGAGAAACCTTAGCTGTACAAACACTGTAAACATACTTTGAGACATATTAAAAAGATGAAACTTGTCAAAACTGATCATCAAGGTTGAAATTAAAGTGTCAAATGTTCTTAAAGTTAAACACAACACTAGTCTCTGAGAAAATTGCATCACAAGTCAGTATCTCGTGTGTCCGCCATGTGCATTGATGACTGCCGTGCAACGTCGATACTGAGGGCAGGCCACTGCATGGTTCTGATGCCATTCTGCTGGAGGAAGTCTCTTGCTGCTCTCGCAGTGTGGGCACAGGCGTTATCATGCTGAAACTCGTGGTTGCGGCGACGTGCCAAATGAGGTATGGCGTGTGGTCTCAATGTACCGAGCTGCTGTTACACCATTGCCTCTCCCTGGACCGATGTTCTGGTAGACCACAGGGCCGATTCTCTATGCAAAACCAAGTCCACCCCACATCATGATGCTCGGACCACCCAACTGGTCTCTCTCAACAACACAAGCATCCGAATAATGTTCCCCACGACGTCGCCAGACTCTCTCTCTCTGCCATCTGCTGTTGAGATAAGGTAACGACTCTTGTCTGAGAGGAGGACTCTTCTCTTCTGCTGGTGGCGCCAATGCTGGTGCTGTGTTGCCCACTGAAGACGGTCCAGGCGATGACGTGGTGTCAGAATGACAGTGGAGGTTTGCTCGTCAATCTGTCTAGCAGTTTCCGTAACAGTAACAAAGCATCTTGAAGATGCTGTCCCACAATCGGGTGGTGACCCTTGGTCTTCCACTGCGTGGCCGGTCATCTGTAGTGTTGGTGGTCTAGTATCGTTACTGGAGCCTGTATACGGTCCTTACGTGGTCTTGAAATGCATTGGCTACTTGCTGAGCGGTTTGTCCAGCTTTCAATCGTCCAGAGGCTTGGCGTCACTGATTTCTTCTCTGTGGTAGCAATTCAATAACGAATGAATGTTATCCGAACTGGGTGGATTTTATAGGGCAAGAAATGGGGGAACGCATGTGCATTTCAATTTACACGGAACTCACGTTCATCGGGTTACCATGGCCGTAGCCATGATGCGTTTGGGCGATCGGTTTTATTGTCATCTGCTTTGTTTTTTTAATCATCAAATTTCATTTTTCCGGACAAGGTAATGTTAAATTTTAGAAACTTTGACAAAAATTACCCAGATATTTAAATGACAACTTTTCATACAATGTTACTTACTACGTTTCTTTTGCGGTGCAGTATATATGTATATATATTAAAAAGATGGAATGTAATAGTTTATGTACACCACGTATAGGACGGACCAGGATATATATAGATAGATGGACTGTAAAAATTTATGTACACCACGAAAAGGACGGACCACATTTTATATAGATAGATGGACCGTAATAGATTATGTACACTACGTATAGGACGGACCACAATTTATATAGATAGATGGACCGTAATAGTTTATGTACACTACGTGTAGGACGGACCACAATATATATAGATAGATGGACTGTAATACTAGTAGTTTATGTACAATACCTATAGGAAGGACCACAATTTATATAGATAGATGGACTGTAATAGTTTATGTACAATACGTATAGGAAGGACCACAATTTATATAGATAGATGGACTGTAATAGTTTATGTACACTACGTGTAGGACGGACCACAATATATATAGATAGATGGACTGTAATACTAGTAGTTTATGTACAATACCTATAGGAAGGACCACAATTTATATAGATAGATCGACTGTAATAGTTTATGTACAATACGTATAGGAAGGACCACAATTTATATAGATAGATGGACTGTAATAGTTTATGTACACTACGTGTAGGACGGACCACAATATATATAGATAGATGGACTGTAATAGTTTATGTACACTACGCATAGGACGGACCACAATTTATATAGATAGATCGACTGTAATAGTTTATGTACAATACCTATAGGAAGGACCACAATTTATATAGATAGATGGACTGTAATAGTTTATGTACAATACCTATAGGACGGACCACAATTTATATAGATAGATGGACAGTAATGGTTTATGTACAATACCTATAGGACGGACCACAATTTATATAGCTAGATGGACTGTAATACTAGTAGTTTATGTACAATACCTATAGGACGGACCACAATTTATATAGATAGATGGACAGTAATGGTTTATGTACGCCACGTACAGCAGGATAAACCAACGTATATATACATAGATGTAGTTGTACAGCTGGATGGACCCAGGTATAATCATAGACAGACAGACAGACAGACAGACAGACAGACAGACGGACGGACGGACGGACGGACGGACGGACGGACGAACGGACAGACGGACAGATAGATAGTAACAGTTTATGTACCCCACGAACAAGAGGATTGACCACGGCATCTACAGGAGGAGGTAGAGTAATAATGTACGTGCACCATGTACGCGCGGATAGACCAAGGTGTATACAGATACCTGTACAGTAATAGTTTATGTACACTGCGTACAGCAGGATAGACCAATGTATACAGATAGAAGACAGGGAATAATGATAATATCTAAAATGTCCAGGGATAACATAATCACTGAAATATTCCCTGTACTCATATTATAAGATTAGTAAAACCCTTTAACATACTCCAGGTAATACAATACATTCGTTTTATATCAGGTATTGGGTTGTTTTTGGGCGAGTTGGAAGCCGCAGGTCACATGAACGACACTCTCATCCTCTACACGGCAGACAACGGTATTCCCTTCCCTGGCGCCAAGACCAACCTGTATGACCCGGGGCAGGGGGAGCCTATGATGATCTCATCGCCTCTACACAAGGAGTCTTGGGGCACAGTAAGCTTGATGATCACACCTGGGGATTGGGTGGGGTGGTCTGCGATGCTTTCCCCGACTCTACACAGGGAGGAGTCTTGGGGCACAGTAAGCTTGATGATCACACCTGGTGATTGGGTTGGAAGGTCTGCGATGCTTTCCCCGACTCTACACAGGGAGGAGTCTTGGGGCACAGTAAGCTTGATGATCACACCTGGTGATTGGGTGGGGTGGTCTGCGATGCTTTCTTCGACTCTTCACAGGGAGGAGTTTTGGGGCACAGCAAGCTTGATGATCACACCTGGTGATTGGGTGGGGTGGTCTGCAATGCTTTCCTCGACTCTACACAGGGAGGAGTCTTGGGGCACAGTTAGCTTGATGATCACACCTGGGGATTGGGTTGGGTGGTCTGCGATGCTTTCCCCGACTCTACACAGGGAGGAGTCTTGGGGCACAGAAAGCTTGATGATCACACCTGGTGATTGGGTGGGGTGGTCTGCGATGCTTTCCTCGACTCTACACAGGGAGGAGTCTTGGGGCACAGTAAGCTTGATGATCACACCTGGGGAATTGGGTGGGGTGGTCTGCGATGCTTTCCCCGACTCTACACATGGAGGAGTCTAAGGGCACAGTAAGCTTGATGATCACACCTGGTGATTGGGTTGGGTGGTCTGCGATGCTTTCCTCGACTCTACACAGGGAGGAGTCTTGGGGCACAGTAAGCTTGATGATCACACCTGGGGATTGGGTGGGGTGGTCTGCGATGCTTTCCTCGACTCTACACATGGAGGAGTCTTGGGGCACAGTAAGCTTGATGATCACACCTGCGGATTGGGTGGGGTGGTCTGCGATGCGTCCCTCGACTCTACACAGGGAGGAGTCTTGGGGCACAGTAAGCTTGAAAATCAAACCTGGGTCAAGAATAGAATCCTCAAGCAGAATGCACAATATGGAAAGGTGTCCACTATATAATTCTGTGATTTATATGAATGTTTGCTTGAAGGTATCTGACGCCCTCGGTAGCACTATGGACTTTACGCCAACGATACTCGACTGGTTTGGCGTGAACTACCCTCAGTACAACATGCTGGGCAGGAAGGTGCAGCTGACCGGCAAGTCCCTCCTCCCAGTGACTGTCAACCCCGACACCACGGCGGAAGACTTCACCTACGTCTTCTCTAGTCATGACCTGCACGAAGTCACCATGTACTACCCCATGAGAGTTCTCCGGACCACGACGTGGAAGCTCATCCACAATTTAAACTTTGAAGCTCCGTATCCGATCGCCGTCGATTGCTACCAGTCGCCTTCCTACCTTGAGATCATCAACAAGACCATGGCTGGACAGAAGACAGGTTGGTTCAGAGATCTAGAGCACTACTACTACAGAGACCAATGGGAACTGTTCCACCTTGACAGTGACCCTATGGAACTGATCAACTTGGCGTACACATCTGAGTACAGGGATGTGTTCACCAACATGCAGAATACGTTACTCAACTGGCAGAACGTCACAAATGATCCCTGGATCTGTTCCCCGACAGGTGTGTTGGAGAAGGGGAAGTGTATGACGTTGTTTAATGGCGCCAAACAGTTCGGGAGGGAGAGGAGGTCCAGTGAGTTTCTTGGAGCAGGAAGTTTGTAGCATGTCACGAAAGCTGTACTGTCATCTTGAAAATTATGAACGTTATGACATTATCAACTTAATAGGATATATTTCAATAAAAATAGATGTGGACATGACATGGATTGCTCAGTTTTACATAAATGAAGATATATAACCTTCGTGACGGAAATGCAACCTCATCTGAAATGAATGAATAATGTGGAGACCGCTTCAGACAGTCGGCGAGGTCGGACATGTTGTTAGTCAATCAATCAATCAATCTTTATTGTATGAAAGGCCATTGGCCCATATACACATACAGATAAACAATATCATTGACAGCTGTACAGTGCATTATATAATTATTGGATAACTAATATGATGCTTGACATGTAATAGAGGTATTGTAATAATAGTGGCAATAACCACAGTGGCAGCAGTAGTAGTATAAAATACAAAAGGAATACAAAAGGAATACAAAAGGAATGGAATGGAAATATGAAATTTTACGTCGCAAAGGCAAAGTCCTAGCGCGACGTTCAATACAAAAGGATCTATCAGTAATATACTCATCATGTCAAGACAATTTGACAATTTAAATGTATATGCATTTCTAGTAGAAACAAACAGACAAAAATGAAATGTAGATACTCCTGATCTAGATGCGAAAGTTTCAAAACAACTAATTGTCAGTCACTCTCGCCTGTTAGAATTTGTCAAAAAACAAAAAACGGAAACCTCAAGACATGACTCAAAGTGAAACGAGACTGCCTCCGTGGTCTAGTGGTAGAGCGTCCGCCCGGAGAGCGGAAGGTCCGGAGTTCGCGTCATACCAAAAGACGTTAAAAGATGGTAAGCAAATGAGTTATGTATATAACGTTGGTATAAAGGAAATTGTTGAGCAGCTGAGAAATCAAAAGGTAATACAACGTCTATTTTGTTGACATTTGACATGCCTCATCTTCCTGAACGCGTCAAAATGTATTTTTAATCATTCCGTGTTCGTCCGTTGTTCCACCAGCTGTGAATGTCATCATTTTGCATAAGCTGCAGTATGTGCAAGGTGCAATGAGGACCATAAAGTTGACTATTGTAAGGCCGATGGTGTCTCAAATGTCGTAACTGTGGGGGTAATCACAATGCTGCTCACCGACAATGTGAGAACTATAAGGAGGCAGTATCTATATGTGAGAGATGAGTTGAAAAAAGGTATCTATGCCGAAGCCACTCGCATTGTTCAGGTCACTCACTCCGCTTCTTAAGCACCTACTTTAACAGGCAACAGTGTTGTCACTCCTCCACCTGCTAATGCTCCGTTTGAGATACAGTCTACACGTTCACCCAGATCACCTACGGTTCCATCTGCTGTTCCGTCTGCTGGTCCACCCGTTGTTCCTGGTTGTTCTTGTACCTGTCAAGTCCCAGTCAACTCCCCTAGTTGCAAAAGCTGCTGGTTCACTAGTCCAGACTCCTATCCTAGGCACTTCCCCTCAAATATGCATGACCTTTTTGTTCGAGTTCATTGCTGGTTGCTTCAGAGCAACTAGTAAACAAGATCAAATTGATCGAATTGTGTCAGCTGCTAAAACTCATCGCCTGATTGATGTCTTAAAGGAGATAATTGAACAGTTTACATGTTAAAAAGAAGTAATGGCTAAAACTCTTTTTTTCCTTCCCACTTTGCTCAGAGTCTCGGAGCTCATGTCGAAAATCTTAAACAATTTATTTCAAATAATGTAAGGTGTCTAGGAGATATTCCAGTGGCCAAAGAGTAATTTTGATAACAAGGAATACGCCAAATGAGCAATCCAAATCTTGCAAATACTCACAGAGGAGGCTGTGCATTATTTGTAAAATCTGACTTCTCATTCAAAGAGCAAAACCGTTGTTTTTACTTTGAGGAAACTAAATCAATAACAGTGATTAATGTGTTACAACACCGGAAAGATGGGGGTTTTCTCATTTGGACCTTTCGATGACATCCTCCTCATTACCATCTTAATGTAACTTGGATATGTTCGAAGACGATGCGTTCGGTAGTGATCACTTTCCAGTATTCACTGAAATTCAAATCAGTCCACTTAGATCTTCTTGTGTACATTTTCCACGATGGAAATTTTAAAATGCAAACTGGTCCGGTTTGTCTTCACTTTGCGAGTAAAATATTACTTCTGAACTAATAAACGAAGATGTTCGTTTTTACCTGACATTTCTGATGGACTGTAGCTCTGATTTAAACACCCCTTACTCATACGATGAACTTAAAGATGCCTCATCACCCCTTTCTCATACGATGAACTTAAAGGTGCCATATCAAAAACAAACAATTTGTGTCATGAGATGTTTAAGCACATGCCTGATTCTGCTCTATTAATTATCCGAGATCTTCTCAATATTAGTTGGAGTTGGGGGACTATTTCTTAAGCCTGGACACACGCTGCTGTCCCAGTACCTAAACATGGGAAGGATCCAGCAATGCCTGTTTCATAAAGACGAATTTCCTTAACGTTCGGTTTATGCAAAATCAAGGAAAGATTAGTCACAAAGAGATTTAATTTTCTTCAGAAGTATAGGCTTCTGTCAAGAATACACTCAGGCTTTAGAAAGAGACGTTCATGTACGGCTCCATACAGAAGCATAAACATCTCTATGCAATCAAGAGTGCATGTTGTGCCTCTTCCTTGATGGTATGGTATGATCTGGAGACAAGGACTTCTTTTCAAATTACAATAGCTGGGGATTAAAGGCAACATATTCAGATGGATTCACTCGTTTCTTTCTGAAAGATCTAGTCAAGTTCACGTTGGACAGGACGTTTCTGCTATGTATTTTATTGAAAATGGTACCCCACAAGGTAGTGTTATAAGGCCTGTACGTTTCAATATTATGATAAATGGCTTTTTCACAGCCTTTCCATCAAATATAGATGCAGGACATTTTGCTGACGATAGATCATTTTTGAGACTCTGTGGAAATTTCATTTCAGAAATGCTTAGACATCATTACTGTGTGGTGTTCTACGTGGGGTTTAGGGTTTCTCAAATTCAAAACTGTTGCAATGATGATGACGAGACGTAAAATTCCTCCAAATATACAGCTAAGTCTTGGTGACCACAAAAGAGAAATTGTTCGTGAGTTTAAATTCCATGATGTTTATTTGGACCAGATACTATCACGGGGTTCGCTCATATTGCAATTCGGATTTCTGCATCTCAAGTGTGTTCAGGCTGAATGACCATCTCTCAGTATCAGCTGCTGAACTTATAGCAGTATCTCCCAGCTCTGAGGTGGGTTAATGAAAATGATCATGAGAAGGTTCTATGACTCCAAGGCGCCTGCTAAAGCAATTGAATCTGGTATCAATGTTTCGCACAGTGACAGTGTTTATGAAATGTTAAAGTTGGATACATAGAGGTTATTGCGCGAGTGTGTTTGGGGATGGTAAATATCCTGCATTAGGAATAAACATTGTATTTAGCGAGCCTTTGCGAGCTAAATACATAGTGTTTATTCCTAATACAGGATATTTACCATCCCCAAACACACAAGCGTGATAACCTCTTTATCATATAATGCCATTCTTTAATTCTGTGCTTCAAAATCGCTTTCCCTCTCTCACAAACATTTCCGAAACATTGCGAGTTTTCCTGGAATGCGCGCATTAATATTTAGTCCGTCACAGGTTAAGTGATGTGTCAGTCGGACAGTGACAGTAGCCAATATAGTTCAAACTAAAAGCTGTTTCTTATACAGTGGCGAAGCAACTTATACGCAAAACAACAGTTGTTTTTAATTGCCTTTCGCGGCAATCCATCGGTCTGTCCGCTAGAGTAACTGCCCTTTGTCAAAGGGAAGCTACTCTAACCCTAGTCTATGAGACGTCACGGCCACGGTCAGACGTTGTTGACAGTCGGTCTGTTCTGTCATTACGTTAAGAAGTGTAGTCAGATGTACACACAGCGACAAAACGAAACAAGGTAACAATTCAAACATATTTCGGCCCAATCCAACTATTTTAATATGTGGAGAAGGTTTTAAGCCGCAGAGGTCTACAGGCAAAGATATGGCTACTGATCCTGCTTGGCTAGGCCTCGTGCCCTCGCAAAATTGTTTCAAAATTTATATCTCCAAAGTTGCCAAAACTTATAAAATGCCTTAGCTACGTCACAGTTAGACAGTATATTAGACTGTTCTTTTGATAATGATAGCAATTATCCCTGTAGTTTATCCAGATTCCCGATGGTTAATTCTGACTCGATCGCCGAATGACGAGGGCGACGCCATGTTTGTTTATAAACAGTGAAAGTAGTCCTACTTGACCTTTGATATTTGCATCTCTATCCGCATATGACCCCAACGGATATCGTTTTTATCCGTTGGCTTTATCCTGCCGAGAAACCTACCCATTATATGATAAAGTGTTATACTCAAAGTATGTTACGTGTGATATTAGACCCGTGAAGATCTGGGGAGGAGTAGGCCTTCAGCAACCCATGCGTGCCGTAAAAGGCGAGTGCAGCATTAAACAACAAACAAACAGACGTGTGGCATTGTGTGGATTCCAGCTCATGTTGGTATACACGAAAATGAGACAGCAGACCAACTTGCGAAATCTGGCTTGCAAAATCGTGAGGTAACGATATCAGAATTCAGACCCTAACCAAAAGATTTCGACTTTCTTAAACAAAATTATTCGCAAGTTAGCAACAGTTGTGGGGTGCAGGGACAACTGGCCGACTATATGTCATTCTGTAAAACAAATAGGACAATTCGTCAACGAAAGAAACGTGAGGAAGACATAATTACAAGACTTCGCCCTGGACACTGTTGGTTAAATGCTCATTGATGACGAGGTCTCCCCTGTATGTAAACACTGTGACGAAATACTCCCGAGACAGTGAAGCCTTACTCAATTGAATGCCCAGGCCACAATCATACCAGTATATATTTTAGAAGTGCTGTACTTGAGAGAGACGACTTCTCTTATTACACTTTTGGGTCCCAACACATTTATAGTGCAACTCAGCGGGCAATATTAGACTTCGTGACTGCATCAGGAATATTTGATACATTGTAGAAATTAAATGTATACATACATTGTGTATTGACTTTTAAAACATTTTATCCGTTTTCTTTTTTTCTCTGATCTGGGTTTTTTATGGAATGATTTTTTTAAATGAAATAGTGATTACTTGCTTTCTTAATATATAAATCAAGTCACGAAGCAGATTAGTTTATCATTCACCTTCCATTACTGTTGTTTGTTCTTGTTTAAAGATATTTGATCTGTTGGGCGCAAATTGGTCCAAGTCGCCCTTCAACCCAAATACCGCACCATACCAATGAATCAAGTATTCTTCATGAAACTGCAAGCGTATTTTACGTTGTCACACCTGTCAATAGACTCTGATTCTCTGAATATAGACAATTTCTTAAAAGTGCTTCAAGATACAAAGTATTTAACGGTCGTATAATTTTTAACAATTAAAAACATCAACAGGAGTATAAGTTATCTTTGAATACGCAAGCAGTATCATTGTTGGCAAAAGGAGCGTGTCACAAAGCCCTTTTGAGATGCGGATGTATAATCTTCAGCCAACAAATACTGGCTCGGCAGCAATGATATGATGAAAGGTCGTAAGGTGTTACATATAATACCTCACTCAGTTGAGAAACCATGTTGTTTTATGCCGCACTAACAATGTTCCAACTTGAGGAACACCTCTATATGCTCTGTGGTTATATATTGTGTTATGTCTACCAACGCGACCACTTCAAGCAACACATGCATATTCTCCACGGTGCTATATTATTTTATGTCTACCAACGCGACCACTTCGGACCCGAGAAGATCCGGATCAGAATAGGTTTTCGGGAACCCATGCTTGCCGTAAAAGGCGACCATGCTTGTCGTAACAGGCGACTAACGGGATCGGGTGGTCAGGCTCGCTGACTTGGTTGATGCATGTCACCGATTCCAATTGCGTGGACCGATGCTCATGATATCAATCATTGGAATGTCTGGTCCAGACTCGATTATTTGCAGACCGCCGTCATTTAGCTCGAATAAACCAACCAACTAACCGCGACCACTTTGAGCAACACATGCATATTCTCCGCGGTGCTATATTGTGTTAATATATGTCGACCGCCGCGACCGCTTCGATGAACACCTGCATATTCTCCGTGGTTCTGTAATGTATTACATCCACCGCACAAACCGCATACGTATACATATCTACGTAATAAAACGCAACGTAGAACCGCAGAGCAAATGCTTCTGTTTCTCGAAGCAGTCGTGGCCGCAGACAACGCAACACAGAACTAAACATCAAGGGACAACGTTCGGTTCAATGTTGTGCTGCCTTCCGCCGCGACTCCTTCGATAAACACAAGCATATGCTCTGTGGTTTTATTTCGTGTTTTATTTCTACCACCAAATAGTCACCTTTTCAAGTTGTCAGACGCTATGCGAAGATAGATAAATGCATAAAAATAATTGTATTCTATAGTTATATGACAGGGGTTATATTGTTTGTACAGGCTATGTCGCATCGTTAGCAGGCTATTAAAGACGTTTTTTCCCAAATTTTACCTGTTTTACATACCAATATAATTACATTAATCATTATTGTGTTCAATATTCATAGTCCCTTCTGTTAGCAAACCCCCAAGAAAATAGGACAGAATGATATCATCATCAACGTTCCAGAGCATAGAACATGTCGTTATATCTCGTAAATCAATATTAGGCCCAACAAGATGGTCAACAAGATGTGGTTGAGTCTTTTTGCACTACATAAAGACATGCTTGATTATGTCACAGGCAAACGGTACCACATAAACATTCCTTAGATTATATAGTACTAAGACATTATAAATACTCTAAATCATTGAAGAGATCGTTTTTCAGTCGTTACTAGCCATAACCTGTGTACCTTGGTTGATCACATTAGAGACAATCGTTTTAGGTTTTCTCTTGAATGAAGCTCAATTCTTTCTCTAACACTCCCCGCCCATGCATGTCTGTTGGGAAATAGAGAAGGTGTAGTATAGGTATTTATATCATTAATTAGTTCGTACTTATTTACAGGGCGGTGGGATAGCTCAGTTACGCTGAAGGCCCGGGTTCTATTCCCGACATTGGTACAATGTGTGAAGCCCATTCCTGGTATCCCCCGCCGTGATATTGCCGGAATATTGCTAAAAGCGGCGTAAAACCATATTCACTCACTAACTTATTTACAAGTGATCAAAATGTGGTTTACAGGTGACATTTTACATTTTTCATCTCTTGCTTTAATTTGATCGAGTTGATACTGAACACGTCTGTGCTGTAGTAGTGTTTTAAATGCAAAGTGTATGTCACTATTACATCTTCATCCAAGGTATACGAGAGTCCGTTGATCCATGTACGCCTGAAGAGAAATTAAACCAAGACAATGTCTGGTAACTGTCTGCTTCTAGATAATCCGTGAATCTTTTTACAGAAATAAAATAAGGTAATTTCAAACATTTTGTATGCCTTAGATGACAGGTTGCATCATACATTACAGGAATATAACATATATGCTATTATCAACCCGTCCCATATACGAACAGCTGAGATAGATTTTAGACCACAAAAATATGGACCATGATTACAATTTTAATTGACTAAAAAATGAGGTTTTTACATATTAAATGGGTTCGTTCTTTCGTTTTCTTTGATGTGCTTAAAGCAATTCAGCATAGGTCACATTTTCCTTTTCAGAATGTACTTGTTTACAAATATAAACATGTTGACAAACAGTAGAAATGCACTTTTACAAGAGTTGCACTTTAAGTACCACCACAACAACGTAGTATCGTCTGCTGTATTGCCCCTTGGAACACATGCCTTGAGTCATCAATAGAATACAAGAAGTCACTGATACACAGAGAAAACAGCCATACTTTTCCTTTAATAACAAAATTATGCAATTTGAAAAAAGACCATTGAGCCAAACTCAAGCGTTCTCGTTGTCGAGGAAAGCGCAGTGAACTGGAGACTGTCTTTCTTTATAATAAGCTATGCTTTCAAGTAAACATGGCAGTTCTGCTCCAGCACCCCGCACTTTCCGCTTTTTAGACGTTTTATAGTTGTCAATTACTCATAACGTGTGAATGCATTGTAGTTATGTGTTGTGTTATGTCAACTGTAGTAGCTGCCTTGGGGAATACCTACATATTCACCGTGGTTCTAAATTGTGTTATGTCTACCACCGCGACCACTTCGAGGAACACCTGCATGTTCTCCCTCGATCTATATTGTGTTCTGTTTACCAACGCGACCACTTTGAGGAATACCTGCATATTCGCTGTAGTTCTATATTGTGTTCTGTCTACCGCCGCAAAACTTCGAGGAACACCTACATATTCATCCGTTGTTCTATATTGTGTTCTGTCTACCACCGAGACCACTTCGAGGAACACCTACATATTCACCGTGAATCTATATTGTGTTATGTCTACCGCAGCGACCACTTCGAGGAACACCTGCATATTCTCCCTTGATCTATATTGTGTTCTGTCAACCACCGCGACCACTTCGAGGAATACCTGAATATTCTCCGTCGTTCTATATTGTGTTCTGTCTACCACTGTGACTGCTTCGGGGAAAACCTGTATGTTCTTTGTGGTTCTATATTGTATCATGTCTACCACCGCGACCACTTTCAGGAACACGTGTATATTCTCTGTGGTTCTATATTGTCTTCTGTCTACCATAGCGACCACTTCGAGGAACACATGTTTATTCTCTGTGGTTCTATATTGTGTTCTGTCTACCAACGCAACCACTTCGGCATAAACCTGCATATTCACCGTGGTTGTATATTGCGTTCTGTCTACCAACGCAACCACTTCGGGATAAACCTGCATATTCACCGTCATTCTATATTGTGTTATGTCTACCACCGCGCCCGAGTCGGGGAAAACATGCATATTTTCTGTGCTTCTATACTGTGTTCTGTCTACCACCGCGACCAAGTCGGGGAAAACATGCATATTCACCGTGGTTCTTAATTGTGTTATGTCTACCGCCGTGAGCACTTCGAGGAACACCTGTATATTCTCCCTCGATCTATATTGTGTTCTGTCTACCAACGCGACCACTACCAGGAACACTTGTATATTCTCTGTGGTTCTATAATGTGTTCTGTCTTCCACTGCAACCACTTCAAGGAATACCTGCATATTCACTGTGGTTCTATATTGTGCTATGTCTACCGCCGTGACCACTTTGAAGAACACCTACATATTCTCCATCATTCAATAATGTGTTCTGTCTACCACCACAACCGCGTCGAGGAACACTTGCATATTGACCATGGTTCTATATTGTGTTCTGTCTACCACCGCGACCACCTCGAGGAAGACTTGTATATTCTCTGTGGTTTTATATTGTGTTCTGTCTTCCACTGCAACCACTTCAAGGAATACCTGCATATTCACTGTGGTTCTATATTGTGTTATGTCTACCGCCATGACCACTTTAAAGAACACCTACATATTCTCCATCGTTCAATATTGTGTTCTGTCTACCACTGCGACCACTTCGAGGAATACCTGCATATTCACTGTGGTTCTATACTGTGTTCTGTCAACCACCCGACCACTTCGAGGAACACCTACATATTCTCCATCGTTCTATATTGTGTTCTGTCAACCACTGCTACCACTGCGAGGAATACCCGCATATTCACTGTGGTTCTATATTGTGTCATGTCTACCACTGCGACCACTTTGAGGAACACTTGTATATTCTCTGTGGTTCTATATCGTGTTCTGTCTACCACCGCGACCACTTTGAGGAACACTTGTATATTCTCTGTGGTTCTATATTGTGTTCTGTCTACCACTGCGACCACTTCGAGGAACACTTGTTTATTCTCTATGGTTCTATATTGTGTTCTGTCTACCAACAAAACCACTTCGGGATAAACCTGCATATTCACCATGGTTGTATATTGCGTTCTGTCTACCACTGCGAACACTTCGAGGAACACTTGTTTATTCTCTGTGGTTCTATATTGTGTTATGTCTACCACTGCGACCACTTCGAGGAACACTTGTATATTCTCTGTGGTTCTATATTGTGTTCTGTCTACCAACGCAACCACTTCGGGATAAACCTGCATATTCACCATGGTTGTATATTGCGTTCTGTCTACCACCGCAACCACTTTGAGGAATACCTGCATATTCTCCGTCGTTCTATGTTGTGTAATGTCTACCACTGCGACCACTTCGAGGAACACTTGTTTATTCTCTGTGGTTCTATATTGTGTTCTGTCTACCACCGCGACCACTTCGAGGAACACCTGCATATTAACTGTGGTTCTATGTTGTGTTCTGTCTACCACCGCGACCACTTCGAGGAACACTTGTTTATTCTCTGTGGTTCTATATTGTGTTCTGTCTACCACCGCGACCACTTCGAGGAACACTTGTTTATTCTCTGTGGTTCTATATTGTGTTCTGTCTACCACCGCGACCGCTGCGAGGGATACTTGCATATTTTCCGTACACATGTCCCAAGGCGTCACACATCAGGCTATATGATGGATTTTGACTTGTTTTGTCATTATGTGTATTCTCTATTGACTGGGGTGACTTGTGCATCGTCGAACATAGTTTCATTGTTGCAATTATGCTATTTCGTTTTCGCTGAAATATTTATATAACTGTGTTATTTGCACATAGTTCTTTTTCATGCTTCTCCAATCACAAGTATTTTCCTAACAAAGGAGTCAAACAAATATTTCATTATGGCATCATTTGAAGATTTCTGAGTCATGCTTTGTGTTGTGATAAAATTTATCTCAAATACTAAATACCCTGATGACTATGATCATCTCGTTTGTTAACATGATTAAACATCAGGTGCTCTCCATACGAGTTTCCCAATCACCGCCATGTCCTCTCTTCATTTACATTTAGATAAATTAATCACAACGTGTTCGATAGTGTCACATGGTCACATTGTCTTATCTGTTAACGACTTGTGTCGGTACATTACCTGGACTGTTACCCAACAATATTACCCGGTCTGGGTATGACCTCAACCCGATACATTTAACCAAAATTGGCTTTTATCATGCTAATTTTAGCGACAACATTTGAAGATACGTCATGCCTCACTGTCCACTGAGCTCGGAGAACATGTCCCCTAGAAGTGATATGCCAGCGCGCAACACTGACGTGAAAAACATCACGCACACGTTTATAGTGAAATAAAACATTTATCACAACCATTGCAATCGTGCGTGCATAGACATTGGAACAATATTTAAAACATATTGCACAAAAAGGGTGAGCAGTGAAACAAGGAACAATCTGTATCTTGTGAGCTGATGCATGTTTGTACACGTGGTTTAAAAGTCGGAAGTAAATAACGTTCTTTCCTTTGAAATATATGCGTGTATCCATCTCCTTATGGCAATCACAACGTTCAATAAACTTTCACTCAACACAATGGAAAAACACATGTGGTCAGTCGTTCTGTATTCATGGCAGGCACCAGAGGGAAGTGTTTCCGAGAGGAGGGGGGCGACGGGGTGGAAAGAACAAGCAACAGTCCCGCAGTTCACATCGGATCTCACGAGCACTCAAATGGGTAAACAGCGGATCTATTATGTTCAACTTGAAACTTTTAAAAGTGAGTGGACGAACATCCACTATCATCGGCAGTATTTCCAGCTGTAGTCACACTTGATCCGTTTGCAACGTTGCTCTTCACCTCACCTTCCGTCTGGTGTGCACCCTCGTAACTCTCAACTCGCATCACTTCAAATGTATCCCCGTGTCTACGCATGTAGGCACATCTCCGATGGCGCTGTTTCCTTGCAGGTAGGCAAGAGTAGTAGGCACTGAAGTTTGTGGCAATGATTGCAATGGGCATGGAGAGCGTCACAAGCCCTGACAGGGCACATATGATACCAACTACATAGCCTGGGATGGACTCCGGGTAATAATCGCCGTACCCTACAGTCGTCATGGTGATTATGGCCCACCACAGAGCAACCGGGATGTTTTCAAACGTGTTTGTTTCTGCTAACACCTCAGCAAAATAGGCCAGTGTTCCAAATATGTTGATGGCAATAATCAACACAGTGAACAACATGAAGATTTCTTTGATGCTTGCCTTGTAAGTGAGAAACAGTACCTTCATGCTGTCAAACCTGCGTGCTATGTGGAATATACGTAATATTCGCAGAGAGAGTAAACTCCGGAGGACAATGACGATGATAGTGACCTCCTGTGATTGGTTGTTTTTCAATACAATCTCGTCAAGAAAGAATGAGCCCCACATTATGAAGACAAGTGCAAGGTCGACCAGGTTCATGAAGGAGCGGAAGAAGGTCTTCTTGCTTGGTGAGACCACGAACCGGAGGGGCAGCTCGAGGGTGAAGAATACGATACACGACACGTCCAGGTAGAACAGAATGACGTGGGAGTCACTCTCTAAGAGGGTACGAAAACTCTGGTAGGGGCCGGTTGTGTTGGTGCTGTTGGTGTTTGGCCTCTCTACCCGCAGTTCCCGGACTGAAGACAGGGTGAACACTACTATGGCCAGCAGGACGAAGATGAGATAGATGAGGTTCCATACCTGAAACACAAGACTACACAATGATGTATGTGCATATTGGCAGGGAAATACACTATTGCTAGCGGTTGTCAATCTTATATAAACAGCTCATATTAGAAATCTGTTTGATGGCTGTTCTGAATAGCACTTCCGCTATCGTTTCACTGTTTTTTCTGGTCCATCACTTGTTCGTCTGGTTTGTTTTACAGACCACCGGCGCATATCAGGAGTACTGCTGTGCGGCGCCAGGCAACAAACAAAGACTTACTATTTAATGCAAATTGTTCAAGTGGTGGGTGCTACCGGTGGGGCAGGACATGCTTCCCTTTACGCGAACACCTGTGTCATCACCTATACTCTGTGATCCTTTCATGTAATTGTCAGCGCTACACCCAGTGGAATCTGTTCGGGAGATAAGCGAGACTGGTTATTCTCTCGTGTTGCCGTTTTATTTACAGTGACATTCATTCAGGGAGACCTTTACACTGTAAATGTGTAAAAAAGAGACAATATGACTTTCCATAAGGGATCCGCTAGGCCAGACAGAAATATCAACTTGTACTGTTAAGGACACGTTGTAGTAACTCGAACACCGTTGTGTCGAAGTTAAAGGGACCTACGGAAATACTTCAAGGTATCCAAGTTTCGTGACAACCGAAAATGATAAATTAGCTAGGAAGGAATAACAGAAGCCATGCTTTTACTTCGAGACAACATTAAGTTCAACACACCAAAGTTCGACAAAACGGCTTTTGACTGTTTGTGCATGAAAATGTTACCAGACATTTTCAAATGGATGGTATCTGGTATCGTTTCTGCTGTACTTTTGCAATTTATGGACGTCAGGGGAAATGTATCTTTCTGGTGCCAAGCAATTTATGAATTAAGAACTTCCAGAAACTTTCGCAAATGAGTGTATTTGTAAGCATTTAGCTTTACTTATACATTTAGTGTAGTAATAAATCCAAAATATGCGTCTGCTTAAATGAACAATGAACACATATGATAAAGGTTTTCTCATTTCTGAGTGTATGCAGATCGTGTAGCCCCAGGATGGCCTCCACTCTACCCTGTCCTTTGATTGAGGAGGACGTGCGAAGAATATATGAATACCCACATAATAAGATTAAGAAGGAGAAGAAGAAGAGTAAGAGGAAGAGTAAGAATGAGTTTATATGGCGCCTAAATCCATCTCTAGGTGTTCAGTGGAGCTGTCCACATAAATAAACACATGTGGAACAGATGAGACGTGTCTTAAACTGGGATGGAGAAGATGATGTCCTTCTTTATACTTATTTGGTGTGTTAAATCAAATATTTAACATATTCTAGTTAATCAGTACGGGGGTCATTCAAGTATAGAATATGAGCAATATTTGACTTGAGTATAAAGCGTGAACACTATATTACCAGTCTTGTGGAGTATAAGCTAGTAAAAGAGTTTGAATTGTTATTATTATTTTGTATTGTATGTACACCCTGAGAGGAGGAGCACCTCACTTGGTCTATTCATGATGAGTATTGAACCTTCATAGACTATATGAAAGGCGCACGCCTTATCCATGGGGCTACCATACCGTTATTATTTACCACTAGAAACCCACATGTCTATTAGCACATGGATGGGGTATTGGTTTCAATCACTTGGTAGTATAATCTAGTACAGATGTTACAAGCGTACAAGCATGTGAAGTCTTTTCTTGAGCACGTTTACTGTCGTTAAACCTCCGTTACACAGCCAGCGTGTATGATATCCGACTTGTGTTACATGTGTGTGTGTGTGACGTGTATATAGGTATCTATTTTAGTTCCTTATCCTCTGTAAACTCCACCTTATTGTAATACCTCACCACGGTCGGGTAGGCTTAACCTATTTATTACAAGGCAGGACTCTATAGACCAGTGGCATGTACGTACCACAAAGCCACCTCAACGCTCCAATACAATACTGATTTATGGGACGAATGGCTTGATTTTACATGGCCACGTTGTTTAACATGAGGAGACAGATTAGACATATGTAGCCCACTCATGAACATTACCCACCGTTGAAATCATAGACTTAACATTTAGGCTCTGAAATGAACATATTTTACAGAAAAAAACAGCAGTTAAATTATCTTCTATAATAAAATCCTTCATTTTCAGAAACTGCAGTATTCTAGACTTGCTGTATGACAGACTATTGAAATCACAAAGCTGTGTCTATAATCGATTGAAGTCTTTAATTGACCTACATACCATCACGATTCTACAAAGTAGATTGCTAATCATTAGCCACAACCTCAGCGGAACTAACGACTTTCATTGTACAGATTTTACTGACTGTGGCTGAATGCTATATATTCTGTTAAATCTCACACTTAAGCTAAAACCGATTGACTACTTTCAACTCTGTGTGAGGACCACGTCCGTCCCTGCATGTTAGATTAGGGAGAGTTGTTACTGGGAATCCCCTCTGCGACATGTGGTCAAATACCTACTGTGTTTATGATACGTCGTGCCAGGTCGCCTTGACATATATGATCACTTTACACTGACAGCACACGCCCATACAGACAGAGGAATGAGAGAGTGCGGTCATGCACTATTTCATTACGTAAAAGCTGTATAATAAGTTATGCATAACTTGCCGCGATATGAACACGTTGTCCTACTTAATTATAATGTGTGTCCTATTTCACCTGCATATACAGCAGCAGAAGTATTGTGCGGGGCATTACGGAAACATAACGCCTCTATGTTATAAGTGGTCTCGGCAAGACGTACCTACATTGTAATCCCCTGAATATTGCCGCCTTACAGGGGATCGATATCGGCCGGTGGCTATTGTCCTGGAAGAAATTTCCTCGACGATAAAGCCAAAGCTACAATTGTAATGTAATAATAGCGTGAACTAAGCCTAAGTACTCAAAACGTTACCTATGAACTGTATCGGCCCTGGCATTTGATATAATCAACTGAAATCTGTTCTTTCTTCTACTGACGTCTATTCAGAAGTGAAACCCGCAAACTTTTAATTCATGAGAGGTCAACTCATATTGTGATTTATATCAGAACATGTTTTTCCAACATAATGTTCCCCCACACGCGGCCATGTTCCCCCACTAATTCCCCCTATACAGACACTCAGGAGCCCATTACGAACATCACGGTGGATCATGGCCGGTCCTAAACGACCGCTACTTGAACAACAAGTGCGAATGATATTCCTTTTCATATTGCTATGAATCAAACACAGGACTTGACATGCGTTTTGGAAAACGATGAGTGATGGTACATAAATAAATGTGTATTGACATAGTTCTATGTACACATACCATGTGCAATGTCTAGTATATCAAAGCTACATGCATACAGTATTATCATACGGCCTACACTATGGCAACTGGTTGATAACTGCACCACTTTACCTTGGCGGTCTGGGAGTAGAACGGTTTCTCCATCGTCAGCCAAATTTTCTCTTTCCAAGATGGGTGAGTCTCCGAGGAAGTGCCATTTTCTCCCAATGTTTTATCCAAAATGTTCAAAATTTGTGTCTCTTGCATTTGTTCGGTGTATTTATTCCAGCAACATTCGGAGATCATCTCCTCCGGGATGTCCCAGAACTCGAGTTCCTGTTTGAGGGCTAGGCCACACATGGTAGACGGTAGGTGCAGCTCGCGAGTCCTATACAGGTTCAGGATCGAGTTCACCACCTTCGGGTCTCTGTCAAAGAAGAACTCATTTATGTCGGGGTCATATTCAGGCGAACTTTGAGTCAATCGACCGAGCCTTGTCTTTGGAAGTTTTTGAATGGTTTTCCAATAAGTGACAAATTTCTTCCCCGCGACGTTGATTGTGATCCTGTCCATGTCAGCTGGGGTAGAGTATTTTGGCCAGGGCCCAGCTAGAGCATTACCACACGGGGTGCTGACCGAGCTCTATACAGGTGGAGTTACACCATCAGCTCTCTGACGTTATCCCCGTGTATACCAAACAGTGTACACGTAAGGAGCTCATTGTCCCGTGGGTGGTTTCTAGCCGCCTTGTATTCAGTAATATATAATTTATAGCCTATGTAAAAATTGGATGTAATGTAAATATTACAAGCTTTTGTCATATGTAAGTGGAGCGTTTAGCTTACTTCAAACTTTCATTGAATGACATAACATCTTGTCACACCAATCCAACAACGGATATCAGCAGCCTATCAGCTTGGCAAAGACTTGTATTTGATATTTAGCTTCCAGCAACAGGCTGGCGATATGTTTGAGATCCTCCGGGTCATCTCGCTCTCGTTCAGCCCAGCACTGTTGAGCAGTACAGTAGTGAACTATCGCAATAAATATAGTTTAGTTATATCACGTGCTTGTCTAATGTTGGAGGCAAGCGCAGTCAAGTGACGCCGGTCATAACCGTTAATACGTTTTGCTGAAAGCCAAGATTGCGAGTATGTTGCTTACCACACAAGGATCATAATCAGGGCGAACCTGTGCTCCGAACTCGCCATCAGCAGATCCTGACATGGCAAAGGGACGTAGTCCAGCACGTAAAGGTTCCTCGCCTCATACTAATGTGACCTCCACTCCCCCTTTCCACCCCACGCGTGCCCCCTAGGAGAGGTGCTAGAGAGGCAGAATCCGCACTCTAGCACTCGGGCGACTAAATTGGATAGGCTAGTCCGTCCAACCCATTTATCAGTCCCCCCATTTGACTGACAGGTCAACAAGGGTAGGTTGTTGATGCTGAGCTTGGTCTAACTATTGTTGCCATGGATCAGCCCAGATTGGCTAAGAGTGTCTCAATTAACACATGTCAATACAAATATAGCTATAACTGTTTTGTACTAAAGCCGAGCCTTAAAGAGAACAATCTGTTAGATGACAAGTATTGTTTATCAAGCTTGGTTGTTGAACTCCACTGAAGATAACGACCACTGTTTACTGAGTGCAGACTGGGGAATCAAAACATAGCTAAAGCCACAGCTGTCGAAATTACTTGTAACACATAATTACCAACCAGATATGTATGTATACAAACAGTGTAATTATATTTCTTTCATTAGACATTGTTACACATAACTGCCAATTTGTTACTACCAAACTTTCAAGATGTTTATTAAAATGCCGCAATGTAATCATTCATTGTCTGTTGAAAAAGAAGATATTTGAAGAGTCACAAAAATACCACGAAACCACGAAGGCGGTCAAAGACATGGAGAAGGCTGATAAAATCAAGATAGCTTTTCTCAACCTTGGTGCTCTTCCCTCTCCCGAACGTATTTGGATGCCGCTGGAAACCTAGTGAAATTGGATTCGAATTATTGAGGAGATACCTCGAAAATAGAGAACATGCTCTTTTTATTTAACACAATTTGAGGTTGTAAAGATTTATAAAAAACAACTTTTTTTGGTAATAGTAATCATTTGTGTTTAGTTTGCTAACTTTTTTGTGGTCTACTGCATTTGTAAAGATATCAGTGGATGGAGTAGTACTCCACTCAACCATGACTTAGGTGAGTGAGTGAGTAAGTATTGCTTTACGCCGCTTTTAGCAATATCACCAGAAAAAGGCTTCACAGCAAGTTTTTTTTCCAAAATATATTCTAGGATATAGTAACACGTACATCAAGTTGCAAACAGAAATTTTTTTTATTCTTCAAACATGTGCAAATGTATAAATTCTTAGTTAATTGCAATAGGCACATTGATAGACAAACGTGTATTTAGCCCCGAGTTCATGGCGATTTCATGATGAATCGATTGGAAGTTTATTGCACCGTCACTTTTCCTTTGGTAATCATTGGCGGTATTAACAGGTTGTACGTGGCTTTCATAGATAACATCCATGCTTAATTTAATCTTATAACAGTATGTGAAGGTTCGTGATTTTAATCCCATCACGGGACTCGGAAATGTTTGGCCGCTTCACATATATAGGACATCAAAAATTGTTATGCACTTATCACTTTCACTGAGAAAAGTGCGTTGTTTATTTTTGATATTATACATCTATTTAGGCATGGGTTCTTGCGTCACATCAAGGGCTTTATGGACACATAAGTGTCACTTTTCAATAACAGACCCATTTTGTGAGCACAAAGGATTTACAAAAAACTGTAAAGGGCAGTGTACCATAAACATTACAGGAAGATGCTGTACTCGAGGATTTTATAAATTGCTACACACATCAACGCAGATAAAACGCATCCTCTACATAATGTAAACCACAAAGAACACAAGAGCGCTGAATTTTAATTATCCCAGCATATGTTCCCTCTTCTTCAACTAACGTGGACATACATGTAAGGATTCTTCTCATTTTGCGACCACATAAAGCTAAGGAAGAATATGAAATATGAAATATAGTTTTAATTTGAAACTATCTGGTGTTGTAGATGTGGGGAAGAAAACATCAAGTTTCCGCACAGAGTCCCAGGCACCACTAAATAAGTTTGATATCAAATTGGGTTTAAGATATACGGCAAGTGGAAATGTGAACTATTATTCAGTAGCATGTTACAGAAGCCAGCTTGCATGATCTAAGAATGAAGTTAATCTGATATTTTATATAATTGTGAAAGTGTTTCAAAACAACATAGCAGAGTAACGTGACACTAGTTTTCAGAAGAGGATCCATATCCCTCACATCTTCCCCAGGCAAGGGAGTTAACTGACTATAAACGGGTCCAGTGTCCACCCTTGCTGAACTAGGCTGGAATTTCCTGGTTCGATCGTAGCCTCACCAGAGTTATGTCCCTTCTATGTCCCTCCTATTGACAATCAGATTCCACCTCTCATATCACTTGCATTTGCATCAAACAACATGGCGGTGCACAGTCAACTGATTACGTTAATCGAAAAAAAACCTCACGGTCCCTGTCACAAAGACACCCAGTGCCAATCAGTAAAGCCTTTGCAGGGTGGAAAAGACATTTTCATTTCGACAAGGACGGGTAGTGGGAAATTCCTTCCATACGAATGTGTGCCAGTGTAAATGTGTTTGAAGGATCGCGTTCACCTACTTACCCCCCCCCCCCCCCCCCCCCCCCCCACACACACACACACACACACCCACCCACCCCCTCCCCCCGCCCCCATGGTAGAACAGCACGAGGTACTAAACAACCTGTGTAGAACAACGCTTGAGTAATTTGATAGAAAACGAGAAGATTTGGAAATGGTTGATGGTACACATGAAATTGACCGAAATCTGAACAGCAGTCGCCATGTTGTTTACGACAAGGGTGGAAACTGGACTTGTATTGTCTCTTGCCTCAGGACGATGTATCCTTTACTGTTATGAATTGTTCTAAATTTTCTAACACCGGCGTCATGTGAAGTTTCTCATAATACCAACCCCTGGTTATAGGCAGCAGTGATATGCATAATAGTATATTGCTGACAACGATTATAAAACATTAAATAGAAATTGTACATGTTACGAACGTATCTGTTGTAGTAGACAAGGACGTAGCAGTACATACTATTCTATGCGTACATTTGATAATATATCTATTCATGGCCATCTTGTCAGCTCGCATGTTAAAGACACCTTTGGGAGCCATAGGGTGCCAAGAGACGCCATGTGATATCTCTTACAGGACCATGACAAAGTCTAGTTTAATATCAATTACAGGATCCTGGGATTGATATAACTGCTATTTCAGTGTGAGCATAATGACTAAACACAAATGTTGTTTTGAAATATTCACGATCTAGGTTTGTTGAAATCCCCACACGGGCGTGAGGTCTGTATGTACTGATTTGTATGCCGCACAAAGGAAATCGAAGAATTCACATCCATGATCCAACACTACCCGCAATGCAACATTCACTTTCAAAATAGATTCTGCTAGCAGTTGTGCATAATTCCCCAAAGATCGATGTTACATGATTAGGTACTACCATTTACGGTTCAACATCATACCATGTCCTGACATTAGTTTGTAAGGCAACTAGATCTGTCATCTACAAGCAATCGAATATCTGACCCGGATTGCCTGTAAGTTCCGCATATCACTGCGATTAAAGCGATAGTTGACGAATCGTTTTATTGACAATAGTGGTGATAAGTATCCTCAATTCTGTTGATGAACATGTAGTTTGATACACATGCTAGAAATACATGTTACTGCATGTTCGACCCGTGAAAATTCGGGGTAGAATCGGTCTTCAGCAACTCATGCTTGCCGTAAAAGAGGACTACGCTTGTCGTAAGAGGCGACTAACAAGATCGGGTGTTTAGGCTCGCTGACTTTGATGCATGTCATCGTATCCCAATTGCGTGGATCGATGCTCATGATGTCTATCACTGGATTGTCTGGCCTAGACTCGATTATTTACAGACCGCCGTCATATAGCTGGAATATCGCTGAGTTAAACAACAGACAAACAATTGATGGCACAAGGCTGTGAGAAAACAATACATTTCAACAATAGTATCCGTCGACACGTTCTAGCCTGTGATGAGACTTGAAGTTCAGATGCTAGTATTGATCTTGAAGACTTTAACAACATGCCAGGTATGTGGTTAAATATTGTAATACGCTTTCACAACATCTACTTGAATCTTCATTTTGTCCAGTATTACATTTACAAACAACAAAATATTTTTTTTAACTGAAGTCGATTTGAAAAGTTGAGAAGAGAGTGTTTGAATTTTAAAGAACCTTCCCATTAGAAGTATACTCATGAACCGCGTAGTACATGTTCGCAAACACGCTGAAGTGGAAACTACACTGTCCATTGCTACCTGCTCTTTACTAATCCATTCACGTGTGTGCCACTCCCTACTTCTCCTACAAGAGGAATGAACAGGCCATGAGACAGACAATGGCTCCTGGTCTCTTGTCGAGTTCTCACCATTTAGATGTTTTAAACACTTGATATTAACTGTTATTCTTGTCCGCGGGTACCAGAATGTTCGGTCAATTTAACACAAGTGCCTCACTCTACACTGATGACGTGAGACAGCATGTTTTCAGAGGACTATTTGAAATTACAGAGAGTCATGAGCAAAAACACGCCCTTTCAACAGTCTGATGGCCTTTATCTGTATATTGTTTCCCGGCAGATACAGCAGTATTGACTGATACATACATATGACGGAAGAAAAACAGCACCTGGAAGTATGAGTAATTGCCCTCGAGGCAGCGTGTATCTGCTGTGATGGTTGCTGTGAGGTGATTAGTATTCATGATCATATGTTTGCACATGTTCACTGCACACTACAAGATTGTATCAATAACGTTATATTCTGCTTATAACCTGAATTGAGTTGAGGGAAGAGGAATTACAACTCAACCAGTAATGTAAGATCTTTGTTGACGTGACCAGTTGACCAGAAATATACCATCGCACATGGCCACAATAAAACACAAGAGTGACTGACTGGTACATAGGTAACCTACAACATAAAGTACAACAATGACTGGCTGGTACACAGGTAACCTACAGCATAAAGTACAAGAGTGACTGGCTGGTACACAGGTAACCTACAACATAAAGAACAACAATGACTGGCTGGTACACAGGTAACCTACAACATAAAGAACAACAATGAGTGGCTGGTACATAGGTAACCTACAGCATAAAGTACAAGAGTGACTGGTTGGTACACAGGTAACCTACAACATAAAGAACAACAATGGCTGGCTGGTACACAGGTAACCTACAACATAAAGAACAACAATGGCTGGCTGGTACACAGGTAACCTACAACATAAAGAACAACAATGACTGGCTGGTACACAGGTAACCTACAACATAAAGAACAACGATGACTGGCTGGTACACAGGTAACTTACAACATTAAGTACAACAATGACTTGCTGGTACACAGGTAACTTACAACATTAAGTACAACAATGACTGGCTGGTACACAGGTAACTTACACCATAAAGTACAACGATGACTGGCTGGTACACAGGTAACCTACAACATAAAGAACAACAATGACTGGCTGGTACACAGGTAACCTACAACATAAAGTACAACAGTGACTAGCTGGTACACAGGTAACCTACAACATAAAGTACAACAATGACTGGCTGGTACACAGGTAACCAACAACATAAAGTACAACAATGACTGGCTGGTACACAGGTAACCTACAAGATGAAGTACAACGATGACTGGCAGGTACACAGGTAACTTACAACATTAAGTACAACAATGACTGGCTGGTACACAGGTAACTTACAACATAAAGTACAACAATGACTGGCTGGTACACAGGTAACTTACACCATAAAGTACAACGATGACTGGCTGGTACACAGGTAACCTACAACATAAAGTACAACGATGACTGGCTGGTAGAAAGGTAACCTACAGCATAAATTACAACAATGACTGACTGGTACACAGGTAACCCACAACATAAAGTACAACGATGACTGGCAGGTACACAGGTAACATACAACATAAAGTACAACGATGACTGGCTGGTACACAGGTAACCCACAACATAAAGTACAACGATGACTGGCAGGTACACAGGTAACATACAACATAAAGTACAACGATGACTGGCTGGTACACAGGTAACCCACAACATAAAGTACAACGATGACTGGCAGGTACACAGGTAACCTACAACATAAAGTACAACGGTGACTGGCTGGTACACAGGTAACCTAAAACATAAAGAACAACAATGGCTGGCTGGTACACAGGTAACCTACAACATAAAGTACAACAATGACTGGCTGGTACATACGTAACCTACAAGATGAAGCACAAGGGTGACTGTGTGGAACTATTCATTCAGTTAACGATAGCGGTACCTTTCTTCAACTCTGATGCATCTCCGTCAGGCTTTGAGAAGCAGTGTCTATGAGCACTATATAGCCGTGCTCCGGGGCTCATCAGAAGACTATCATGCCGGGTGGCCTCGCATGTCAAGGTGCCACGCAGTGCCAATACTGACATGTTGTTCGAAGGGGCGTTGAACCAAACTCAGTTTGTCACTCCTGATGTTACACATGCACCGTTAAACTGAGCTGATGTAGAAAAAACACGTTGTGGTGTCAACAGTCCAAATTGATTTCATGAATAATATATTAACCGCCTAATCAGCAATTTGCATGCTCATAATAATCATATCGTGTGAATACAACCTACTCACTAGAACTAGTTACAGTCCAAACGTTGTCTAAGAAACACATGATGCTCACCTGCTTTACTACTCTAATGCAAAATTAATTCTAGCTATTGTTTTTGTTTACAAGCACCGGTCGTTTAGCTGCACAACACATTTAATCAACGAAAGTGAAGCGCTCTTATTTCTCAACAATAGTAAACATTGATTGGCTTGTCGATAGATCAGCGTAGCGGCAGCTGAGCCCGGTGACGCGTGATACCCTGCAACAACCCACAGCGCGGTGGACAGGGAGGGTAGGCTGCAGGGCACTCCGCCGGCGAAGGATAACAGTTAATTACACAAGTCTCCATACTCTTATATTTAAGGTGTGAACATCCGAATTCAGCGTAATTGTCGTCAAGCTTGTCACCATTAATCAACAATTTAGCAAAATGGATAAGGTTGTTCTCAACGTTTCGGGAAAGAAGTTTGTGACGTTTTGGAAAACTCTGAAAAAGTTCCCAGATACCAGACTCGGAAGGCTGTCCAAGACGTCAAAACATTACGACTCTGCATGTGACGAGTTCTTCTTCGACAGAAATCCGAAGGTGATGACTGTTGTGCTGGACATGTATCGGGAAGGGGAGCTGCACTTCCCCGTCAATGTCTGCAGCGCCTGTGTTAAACAAGAACTTCAGTTCTGGGACATCCCCGAGGATTTTATTTCTGAGTGTTGCTGGAAGAGGTATTCGATTGGTAACGAAGATAAGGCCATCGTGGACATTATTGAGAGTTTTATGAGTGTTGTCCCCGAGTTTACTGACAAGGACCACGATACCTGGAGGAAGAGGATCTCAAACACCCTGGAATACCCTACATATTCCAGTGTTGCTATGGTAAATCAGTGATCACAGCATGTACTTATGTATTGCCTTTTTCTCAAACGCAACTCTCTTTGCCCTTCTGCCATCCTTCCATCTAACTATCCATGTGTGTATAACTGTGTTAGTGCGTTCGTGTTAGTGTCTGGGTGTTAGTGTTTGTGTGTGTTTGTGTTTGTGTGTGTGTGTGTGTGTTTGTTTGTTTTTGTTTTGTTTTTGTTGTTGTTGTTGTTGTTGTGTGTGTGTGTGTGTGTGTGTGTGTGTGTGTGTGTGTGTGTGTGTGTGTGTGTGTGTGTGTGTGTGTGTGTGTGTGTGTGTGTGTGTGTGATATCTGCCTACATTGTATTGCGACTTTATTAGACTGACGTCCATCACCGTGCGGCTATATCCGGGCATAGAAAGCACTGATTTATCACGCAAATAAGACATGACTATTGTGATGCAAGTATAATGACAGTATAATGATTTATTTTACTCATTAGCTTGTAGCTGATTGTTTATTTTATATCAAATTGCAAAAGTCTGTTATTGCCTTATTCTCACAAAAACACCGTTTATACTTGTCAGTTGTGTGTTGATCTAAATATTTTTTCGCAGCGATGAGGTTGATGTTGTTGATGTTGATGCCAGTGTAAGTGATGTTGATGATGAGGATAGTGTTGTTGATGTTGATGTTGATGGCGAGGATAGTGTTGGTGATGTTGATGTTGATGGAGAGGATAGTGTCGGTGATGTTGATGCTGATGCGGATGGAGAGGATAGTGTTGTTAATGCTGATGCTGATGGAGAGGATAGTGTCGGTGATGTTGATGGAGAGGATAGTGTTGGTGATGTTGATGATGGTGTTGATAGAGTTGGTGATGTTGATGGAGAGGATAGTGTCGGTGATGTTGATGTTGATGGAGAGGATAGTGTTGTTGATGTTGATGGAGAGGATAGTGTCGATGATGTTGATGGGGAGGATAGTGTTGGTGATGTTGATGTTGATGGAGAAGATAGAGTTGTTAATGTTGATGGAGAGGATAGTGGTGGTGATTTTGATGGAGAGGATAGTGTTGGTGATGTTGATGTTGATGGAGAAGAAAGAGTTGTTAATATTGATGTTGATGGAGGGGACAGTGTTGGTGATTTTGATGGAGAGGATAGTGTCGGTGATGTTGATGGAGAGGATTGTGTCGGTGATGTTGATGGAGAGGATAGTGTTGGTGATGTTGATGGAGAGGATAGTGTCGGTGATGTTGATGTTAATGGAAATGATAGTGTTGGTGATGTTGATGGAAAGGATAGTGTTGGTAATGTTGATGGAGAGGATAGTGTTGGTGATGTTGATGGAGAGGATAGTGTCGGTGATGTTGATGCTGATGGAGAGGGTAGTGTTGGTGATGTTGATGGAGAGGAAAATGTTGGTGATGTTGATGATGATAGAGAGGATAGTGTTGGTGATGCTTATGATGATAGAGAGGAAACTGTTGGTGATGTTGATGATGATAGAGAGGATAGTGTTGGTGATGCTTATGATGATAGAGAGGAAACTGTTGGTGATGTTGATGATTATAGAGAGGGTAGTGTTGGTGATGTTGATGATGATAGAGAGGAAACTGTTGGTGATGTTGATGATGATAGAGAGGGTAGTGTTGGTGATGTTGATGATGATAGAGAGGAAACTGTTGGTGATGTTGATGATGATAGAGAGGATAGTGTTGGTGATGTTGATGATGATAGAGAGGAAACTGTTGGTGATGTTGATGATGATGGAGAGGATAGTGTTGGTGATGCTGATGATGATAGAGAGGAAACTGTTGGTGATGTTGATGATGATAGAGAGGATAGTGTTGGTGATGCTGATGGAGTGGATAGTGTCGATGATGATGATAGAGAGGATAGTGTTGGTGATGCTGATGGAGAGGTTAGTGTCGATGATGTTGATGGAGAGGATAGTGTTGGTGATATGAATAACTATCCACACTGACAGAAGTCACATGCTCAGCCAAATACCTGAATGTAACCTTTCAATCCTTCATTAATGAACTGATGAGAGCCTCTTCTTCCCAGGTGTGACTTTAGAGGGGTCATTTTTGTCACTGCATCCCAAGATAAGTTGCAGCCTCGTGTGTGGTAGTGGCCATTGCAACTGTACATATTGCCGCGTTTATTCATATCACTCACGTCAACATCCGTGGTCTGATCAATATAGATGCATAACCTTTTTCACATATCCTAGATATAGCACACATTTTTTTCATTTCATTGTATTCAAATCCATGTGTCATGGTCAATTAGTGCGTCCAGCCTTCTCCTATGTTATTAAATAACGAGGGCGATCACACAGAGCCGATTGATTAGAAACTGAACTGATGTGATTATGCGTTCACCACTGCTAACAACCTAATCACTCCAGTGTAAATATTTAACCTATGCGTGTCTAGATGTTGACACGATTACGCAGAAACACACTTTTTATCAACGGCAAACCTGTTTTGTTTTACTAGATGATCATTCGATGTATACCAGTCGAGATAATTCATCTTCCATATTTAGCCCATCCCCGATTACCCAGTGTGTTATGTCTCCAGTTAAATGTGATGACTAACTTGGGACCATTCGCCTCAGCTTTTGTTTTAGTCCGGTTCGAATAACACCAAGCTACAAATAGCCTCCCCATCAGGATTACTCTGTTAACAAGACATGATTGAAAAAAAACAGTATTCGACTGGTATTGGGGTGTGACTCTATACGGCTTGGAACGTCTTGCAACATATGGACTGACCCCAAGAAATTATTTCTTCCAGCTAAAAATTCCCTTTAAACAGTCTTCTGATTCGATCAAGGAGTGGGTGTGACTCCGCTTTGAAAGTATTTAAAGTATATCGTGCTTTGGACTGAAAGCCCACAGTGATGCAAGTACCATCGATATTTGTGGGGAGGGGGAGGGGGAGGATTGGTTTACGTCACATTTCAAACGTCATTATATTGTTGACTTAAACAATGCAGATGTAGGTGATTCTAAAACAGCTTGACATGTTCAAACTCTAAACTGCTCGAGGATTATAAACTTTACAATTACTAAGATTGTGGATGAGGAGCATTAATAGCATAACTTCTGATGTAAACTGACCAAGACACCTTACAAACCTTACCAAACTTACATGTGAACACGTTGGGTCAAAACCCTGAATAGTATTACAAAACCGTTGAGAATCAATCACCAAAACACAACCAAAATAGTAAAATAGTGATACAGTGCCCAGATCAATGGAACTTGAGTTTGCAGTGAAGCTTTGGCTTCACTTACAGCATGCTCACCTACACATACATGGGTATAAAGACACGATTTACTGTTCATTCGCACCCATATCGTTGAACAGTTGAGATTAACCTTCAATAGAAAGAAAAAGCTGCTGGAATGATGCATCAAGGAGCAACGCATGACGACGTCGCAAGGAGTTTTGGCTGTAGAAGAATGACAGTCACCAGACACATGACCTGATTCAGACAGACTGGGCGGACGAGAGACAGGCCTAGGAGTGAAAGACCTCCTGTCATCACCAGCCAGGGAACTGTACATGCGTATCCTCCATCTGAAGAACGATATTGTCACTGTGACGTCATCAGCTGAGGCACTCACCCTGTCAGTCGCTGGACAGTGTCCAGAAGACTACGTCAGTACAATATCAGACCTTGCATACCACTACGAGCCGTAAATGCTGACGCTGCAATACTGGTGAAACAGAAATTGACAAAGAGTCCTGTTCCCAGAGAGCAGATTCAATTTTTTTCTAGCAGATGGAATATTTTGTGTCAACCTCCGACAAGGAGAACATTGCTGTATTCCGTTTGGAGCTGGCAGAATCTGTAGCTCTGTCAATGCGGCATCATTAGCCCTGTCTAGACAGCATCTGTAGCTCTGTCAATGCGGCATCATTAGCCGTGTCTATACAGCATCTGTAGCTCTGTCAATGCGGCATCATTAGCCGTGTCTATACAGCATCTGTAGCTCTGTCAATGCGGCATCATTAGCCCTGTCTAGGCAATATCTGTAGCTCTGTCAATGCGGCATCATTAGCCCTGTCTAGACAGCATCTGTAGCTCTGTCAATGCGGCATCATTAGCCCTGTCTAGACAGCATCTGAAGCTCTGTCAATGCGGCATCATTAGCCCTGTCTATACAGCATCTGTAGCTCTGTCAATGCAGCATCATTAGCCCTGTCTAGACAGCATCTGTAGCTCTGGTAATGCGGCATCATTAGCCCTGTCTAGACAGCATCTGTAGCTCTGTCAATGCGGCATCATTAGCCCTGTCTAGGCAGCATCTGTAGCTCTGTCAATGCGGCATCATTAGCCCTGTCTAGACAGCATCTGTAGCTCTGTCAATGCGGCATCATTAGCCCTGTCTAGACAGCATCTGTAGCTCTGTCAATGCGGCATCATTAGCCCTGTCTAGGCAGCATCTGTAGCCAAGTCAAGACAGCTCTGGTGATTTTGGAAGGAAAAATCACTGGACAGCATAATATTGACAAATCTCTCTACTCTTTGAGAAGAATGGCGTTGCATCCCATTTCTTGTGATCAGACCTATCACATCTTCTTATCATGGTCGAGTCCGGGCGTGCATTGATGCTTGTGGTGGGAATACGCAATACTGACTGACAATTATGGCATTCTGAAGGATTTAAGGGAGTTTTATGTGCTGATTTCAGTCTTGATGGTTGATCGAATACTGAACAACTGACTCAAACTGACTCCTTCAAACTGTGGACACAATCGAAGTTATTTTGGTTCTCATTCATGGCATAACTTGTAATGATGTTCATATATAATTCATGTCTATTGACAATACAAGTATATTTATGTTGTATTTTTTCCTATTAAGGGTAAATGATGCTTAATGGGCATTTCGCATTAGTCAAAAACTGTTTCAGTCAAATCACAGCGGGAAAAGTAGAGTCAATAACCTTGTCCAAGGATACGACACAGTGACTTTCATGATATGGCATGTTCAAATCGAACATTTGAAATGATTATAAAAAGATAAGTGTGACAGGCATACTGTCTAACATGCTGATGTCTCGAGTATACCTTTGCTCTCTGTATTGATGAGGATGAGCCATATGGCTGTCAAGACTTTTCTTTGAGGATGAGATATTTTTAAAGTGGTTGGCGATTTTAATTGGAAAACATAACACCATCTCTAGGATGAAACAAGTAACACAGTCCGTATTGATAACACACACCATCTCTAGGACGGAACAAGTAACACAGTCCGTGTTGATAACACCATCTCAAGGACGGAACAAGTAACACAGTCCATGTTGATAACACCATCTCAAGGACGGAACAAGTAACACAGTCCGTGTTGATAACACCATCTCTAGGACGTAACAAGTAACACAGTCCGTGTTGATAACACCATCTCAAGGACGGAACAAGTAACACAGTCCGTGTTGATAACATCATCTCAAGGACGGAACAAGTAACACAGTCCGTGTTGATAACACCATCTCTAGGACGGAACAAGTAACACAGTCCATGTTGATAACACCATCTCAAGGACGGAACAAGTAACAGTCCGTGTTAATAACACAATCTCTAGTATGGAACAAGTAACAGTCCGTGTTGATAACACCATCTTACAGTCCGTGTTGATAACACCATTTCTAGGACGTAACAAGTAACACAGTCCGTGTTGATAACACCATCTCTAGGACGGAACAAGTAACACAGTCCATGTTGATAACACCATCGACATAACAAGTAACACAGTCCGTGTTCATAACACCATCTCTAGGACGGAACAAGTAACAGTCCATGTGGATAACATCATCTCAAGGACGGAACAAGTAACACAGTCCGTGTTCATAACACCATCTCTAGGATGGAACAAGTAACACAGTCCGTGTTCATAACACCATCTCTAGGACGGAACAAGTAACAGTCCATGTGGATAACATCATCTCAAGGATGGAACAAGTAACACAGTCCGTGTTGATAACACCATCTCTAGGACGTAACAAGTAACAGTCCGTGTTGATAACATCATCTCAAGGACGGAACAAGTAACACAGTCGATGTTGATAACACCATCGACATAACAAGTAACACAGTCCGTGTTCATAACACCATCTCTAGGACGTAACAAGTAACAGTCCGTGTTGATAACATCATCTCAAGGACGGAACAAGTAACACAGTCCGTGTTGATAACACCATCTCTAGGACGGAAAAAGTAACACAGTCCGTATTGATAACACTGACTCTAGGATGGAACAAGTAACACAGTCCATGTTGATAACACCATCTCGAGAACGAAACAAGTAACAAAGTCCGTGTTGATAACACCATCTCAAGGACAGAACAAGTAACACAGTCCGTGTTGATAAAACCATCTGAAGGACGGAACAAGTAACACAGTCCGTGTTGATAACACCATCTCAAGGATGGAACAAGTAACCCAGTCCGTGTTGATAACACCATCTCTAGGACGGAACAAGTAACACAGTCCGTGTTGATAACACCATCTCGAGAACGGAACAAGTAACACAGTCCGTGTTGATAACACCATCTCGAGAACGGAACAAGTAACACAGTCCATGTTGATAACACCATCTCAAGGACAGAACAAGTAACACAGTCCGTGTTGATAAAACCATCTGAAGGACGGAACAAGTAACACAGTCCGTGTTGATAACACCATCTCAAGGATGGAACAAGTAACCCAGTCCGTGTTGATAACACCATCTCTAGGACGGAACAAGTAACACAGTCCGTGTTGATAACACCATCTCTAGGACGGAACAAGTAACACAGTCCGTGTTGATAACACCATCTCAAGGACGGAACAAGTAACACAGTCGATGTTGATAGTACCATCGCTAGAACGGAACAAGTAACACAGTCCATGTTGATAGTACCATCGCTAGAACGGAACAAGTAACACAGTCCATGTTGATAGTACCATCGCTAGAATGAAACAAGTAACACAGTCCATGTTGATAATACCATTTCTTGTACGGACATGTTACGTCGTTAGAAGAATTGCTTAACCTAAACTGTGGATTTCACTCAAAGTTAGCGATGTAGTGTTTCATATGCCTGCCAGCCTATGACTTGACAGGGGTCTTTGGTCCCGTTTCACAAAGCATCGCAGGGCGACGATTGTCGTGATTCTATGTTGAGGTATGATAGGTCGAAAGTCGTAGTGCTGCGATCGCTTCGTGAAATGTGTTCGCTGAAAGGACCGCAATTGCCTTACTTGAACATATACTGAACCGCAAAAGAAACGTCACCCCAAGTAACATTGCATGAAAAGTCATTTGAATATCTGGGTAAATTTTGTCAAAATTTCAAAAACTTAATATTACCTTGTCCGGGAAAATGAAATTGGATGATAAAAAAACAAAGCAGATGACAATAAAACCGATCGCTCAAACGCATCGCGGCAACGGCCATGGTAACCCGATGCACGTGAGTTGCGTGCAAATTGAAATGCACATGCGTTCCCCCATTTCTTGCCCTATAAAAATCCACCCAGATCGGATAACATTCATTTGTTATTGAATTGCTACCATATGCCAAGATTGACAAGAAATCAGGCCTTTGACGATTGCAAGCTAGACAAACCGCCCGACAAGTAGCCTATGCATTTCAAGTCCACGTAAGGATCATATAGAGGCTCCAGCAACGGTACCAGACCACCAACACTACAGATGACCGACCACATAGTGGAAGACCAAGGGTCACCACCCGACGTCAGGATCGTCAGATTGTGGGACAGCATCTTCAAGATGCTTTGTTACTGCAGCGTAAATTGCTCGACAGACCATGGGGACACACCAGGGACACATTGGTGCGGTCACCGTGCGTCGACGATTGACGAGCAGATACCTCCACTGTCACAGGCCACACCGAGGACCCATTCTTACACCACGTCATCGCCTGGACCGTCTTCAGTGTTCAACACAGCGCCAGCATTGGCGCCACCAGCAGTGGAGAAGAGTCCTCTTCTCAGACGAGAGCCGTTACTGTATCTCAACAGCCGATGACAGAGAGACAGTCTGGCGACGCCATGGGGAATGTTATTCGGATGCTTGCGTTGTTGAGAGAGACTCGTTGGGTGGTCCGAGCATCATGGTGTGGGGTGGAATTGGTCTTGTACAGAGGGTCGGCCCTGTGGTCTTCAAGAACATCGGTCCAAGGAGAGGCAATGGTGTCACAGCAGCTCGGTACATTGATCAAGTCTTGAGACCATACGCCATACCTCATTATGCACGTCGCCGCAACCACGAGTTTCAGCCCATGCCCACACTCCGAGAGCAACAAGAGACTTCCTCCAGCAGAATGTCATCAGAACCAAGCAGTGGCCTCTCCTCAGTCCCGATTTAAATCCCATTGAGCACCTGTGGGGCGAGATTCAAAGACGGCTGAATGACGTCCGACCAAGGCCGACAACTGCAGCTGAACTGCGTCAGGCGTTCCTCAGAGTGTGGGCTCAAGTGCTTATGGCCTTCATCAACCGCCTCATCCATTCCATGTATCGACGTTGCACGGAAGTCATCAATGCACATGGCGGACACACGAGATGTTGACTTGTGATGCCATTTTCCCAGAGACTAGTGTTGTGTTTCACTTAAAAAACATTTGACACTTTAATTGCAACCTTGATGATCATTTTTGACAAGATTCATCTTTTTAATATGTCTCACAGTATGTTTACAGTGTTTGGACAAATAAGGTTTCTCATATCTATCAATGGTGACGTATCTTTTGTGGTTCAGTATATATGGCAACCATGGCGTTAAGGAGGATTTGGTTCCGTTCCCCGAAGCGATACTTCTGCTACGACGCTCGTAAATCCCATGCTGTAGAATGGATGTACAAACGTCTTAGCGCGTCAATGTCTGGAAAGATGCCATGGCCTGGTTCCCCAAAGCGATCTTAGCTCCAACACGATCTTAAGTCCCATACTTAAAACAATGGTAGCGCTAAGATCACTTTGTGGAACGGGGCCCTTGCCTTGACAGTTGGTTTTACTGTGTGAATTGGAACAAAGACGTCGATGTCGCCAATGTATATGTATGTCTACCGTCACAGCAGACATATAGTTATGAGATAATTTTAACTCATCCCAACAATGATTTGTTGAAATTGAATGTATGAATAATATTGACTGTATACCAGTTCCAAGATTTAAGCATTGATGTACATGTTATTGTTATAAATGACTTCTGATTGTTGAAGGAACCTAACCTTAACCTACTTTGGGTTACTGTGACAACAAAGTAAACTTCGAACCACAAAACATTGAAGATGCAATAAGTATGAATGAATGAGTTTATTTTCTCAAATCATATGGGAGAGTTAAGTTAGGTACAGTCATTTAGATCACAACATCAAACAGAATGGGGATAGTTATGCATACTATGTCGCCTTATTTACCTATCAGTGAAACATGACAAAAAAAATATACAACTTTATGAATACGTGTACCACATATAGATACATTCTTCAACTTAATAAAATATCTGAATGTTGTGGAGTTACTGGTTGATCAAATACACACATGTACATAACCATCGGGGTTCGGGAATAACGTCATATATGCGTCATGGCGACGCACCACAGGGCACGGGGAGTTGACGATATACGAGGAAAAGGGCGAAGGTGCAGCACATATCCTCTTTCGTAGTCAGCTATCATCGACGTGTTGTAAAACTGGACTATATGTACCGATTGTTTGGCATTGAGTGTTTATCATTTGATGATTTGACCCATGCGTCTGGGGTGCACAGCTGCATGCCACCCCTTGTCACTGCATGATGACATGACGGTATATCTGCATTCTAGTCAAAGTAACCCAAATCACACGTTGTCACTGCATGATGACATGACGGTATATCTGCATTCTAGTCAAATTAAAGTAACCCAAATCACACGTTGTCACTGCATGATGACATGACGGTATATCTGCATTCTAGTCAAAGTAACCCAAATCACACGTTGTCACTGCATCATGACTTGACGGTATATCTGCATTCTAGTCAAAGTAACCCAAATCACACGTTGTCACGAACGTGGGTGTACCTTGACGTGTTTGCTGAAAGTCTATAAAAAGAAAGCTGCAAATGAATAAACAAATTTAACCGTTGCAATAAACTGCATCGAGAGTTGATACTGTGTGTTTGAGAACATTGATTCTATTGTGCGCGAAGTGTATTAGTGGCGAGAACTAGAAGGAGGTCTGCTCATAAAGAAACTGTCGGAACTAGGTTGTAGCTACACGATATCGATCTATATTGATTATCGATTACGTTGTTTCAAATGAATTCGGAATCGGATGCCGGGTTCATCATTATTGGGAAGGTAGATCAGTGTAGAAGAAACCACCGAGGGAATCCTACGAGGTGTTACCACAATTTCAAAAACTCCATATCGAGTTACACAAACAGCCAGTAGGTTTATAATGTCACGGTACTTCACCCTACAACAGTCTTACCCGATACTCCTTTAACAAGCCGGAGGACATTGATACCAGGGAATGTCCTGACCACCGGGAGGAGCGAACAAGTGTCCACATGTGCAAACATATTTCAAACTGCTTTGAAAAAAAACTTTAAGTATCTAAATACAGATCTCCTATGTTTCTCTCTGGTTAGCTACATACGTCGTGTATTGCCCATGACTCCCCAGTGTTCCTTCAGGAGACTGTGATGTGCAGCAAGTACCATGTTACATGTACATGTATTGTGATATCCAGCAAGAACGATGTTACATTTATTGTGTATTATGACCTGAAGCAAATACTTGTGTTGTCTTGTGTGTCGTGGTGTAAAGGCAGGTTCGTGTGTGTGGTGCAGTGAAGGCAGGGTCGTGTGTTTGTTGTTGTGAAGACAGGGTCGTATGTGTGATGGTGTGAAGGCAGGTTCGTGTGTGTGGTGCAGTGAAGGCAGTGTCGTGTGTTTGTTGGTGTGAAGACAGGATCGTGTGTGTGATGGTGTGAAGGCAGGGTCGGGTGTGTGTTCGTGTGAAGACAGGGTCGTGTGTGTGTGATGGTGTGAAGACATGGTCGTGTGTGTAATTGTGTGAAGACATGGTCGTGTGTGTGATGGTGTGAAGGCAGGGTCGTGTGTGTGTTGGTGTGAAGGCAGGGTCGTATGTGTGATGGTGTGAAGGCAGGTTCGTGTGTGTGGTGCAGTGAAGGCAGGGTCGTGTGTTTGATGGTGTGAAGGCAGGTTCGTGTGTGTGGTGCAGTGAAGGCAGGTTCGTGTGTGTGATGGTGTGAAGGTAGGGTCGTGTGTGTGATGGTGTAAAGGCAGGGTCGTGTGTGTGATGGTGTGAAGGCAGGGTCGTGTGTGTGATGGTGTGAAGGCAGGTCCGTGTGTGATGGTCTATGTATTGGTGTGAAGACAGGGTCGTCTGTGTGATTGTGTGAAGACAGGGTCGTGTGTGTGATTGTGTGAAGTCAGGGGAGTGTTTGTGATGGTGTGAAGGCAGGGTCGTGTGTGTGATGGTGTGAAGGCAGGGTCGTGTGTGTGATGGTGTAAAGGCAGGGTCGTGTGTGTGATGGTGTGAAGGCAGCGCTGTGTGTATGTTGGTGTGAAGGCAGGGTCGTGTGTGTGATATTGTAAAGGCAGGGCCGTGTGTGTGTTGGTGTGAAGGCAGGGTCGTGTGTGTGTTGTTGTAAAGGCAGGGGGTGGGTGTTTGTGATGGCGTTAAGGCAGGTCCGTGTGTGATGGTCTATGTATTGGTGTGAAGACAGGGTCGTCTGTGTGATTGTGTGAAGACAGGGTCGTGTGTGTGATTGTGTGAAGTCAGGGGAGTGTTTGTGATGGTGTGAAGGCAGGGTCGTGTGTGTGATGGTGTGAAGGCAGGGTCGTGTGTGTGTTGGTGTGAAGGCATGGTGTGTTTGATAGTGTGAAGGCATGGTCGTGTGTGTGATGGTGTGAAGACAGGGTCGTGTGTGTGTTGGTGTGAAGGCAGGGTCGTTTGTGTGATGGTGTGAAGGCAGGGTCGTGTGTGTGAAGGCAGGGCCGTGTGTGATGGTGTGAAGGCCGGGCCGTGTTTGTGATGATGTGAAGGTAGGGTCATGTGTGTGTTGATGTGAAGGTAGGGCCGTGTGTGTTATGGTGTGAAGACAGGGTCTTTTGTGTGATGGTGTGAAGGCAGGGCCGTGTGTGTGATGGTGTAAAGGCAGGGTCGTGTGTGTGATGGTGTGAAGGCAGGTCCGTGTGTGATGGTCTATGTATTGGTGTGAAGACAGGGTCGTTTGTGTGATTGTGTGAAGACAGGGTCGTGTGTGTGATGGTGTGAAGGCAGGGCCCTGTTTGTGATGTTGTAAAGGCAGGGCCCTGTTTGTAATGATGTGAAGGCAGGGTCGTGTTTGTTTTGATATGAAGTTAGGGCCGTGTGTGTTATGGTGTGAAGACAGGGGCGTTTGTGTGATGGTGTGAAGGCGGGGTCGTGTTTGTGATAGTGTGAAGACAGGGTCGTGTGTGTGATGGTGTGAAGGCAGGGCCGTGTTTGTGATGTTTTAAAGGCAGGGTCGTGTGTGTGATGGTGTGAAGGCAGGGCCGTGTGTTTGATGGCGTGAAGGCAGGGTCGTGTGTGTGATGGCGTGAAGGCAGGGCCGTGTTTGTGATGTTGTAAAGACAGGGTCGTGTGTGTGATGGTGTGAAGGCAGGGCCGTGTGTTTGATGGCGTGAAGGCAGGGCCGTGTTTGTGATGTTGTAAAGACAGGGTCGTGTGTGTGATGGTGTGAAGGCAGGGCCGTGTGTGTGATGGCGTGAAGGCAGGGCCGTGTTTGTGATGTTGTAAAGACAGGGTCGTGTGTGTGATGGTGTGAAGGCAGGGCCGTGTGTGTGATGGCGTGAAGGCAGGGCCGTGTTTGTGATGTTGTAAAGACAGGGTCGTGTGTGTGATGGTGTGAAGGCAGGGCCGTGTGTTTGATGGCGTGAAGGCAGGGTCGTGTGTGTGATGGTGTAAAGGCAGGGTCGTGTGTGTGATGGTGTGAAGGCAGGTCCGTGTGTGATGGTCTATGTATTGGTGTGAAGACAGGGTCCTTTGTGTTATGGTGTGAAGGCAGGGTCGTGTGTGTGATTGTGTGAAGGCAGGTCCGTGTGTGGTGTGTAGTGGTGTGAAGACAGGGTGGTGTGTGTGATGGTGTGAAGGCAGGGTCGTGTGTGTGATGGCGTGAAGGTAGGTCCGTGTGTGATGGTCTATGTATTGGTGTGAAGACAGGGTCGTTTGTGTGATGGTGTGAAGGCAGGGTCGTCTGTGTGATTGTGTGAAGACAGGGTCGTGTGTGTGATTGTGTGAAGTCAGGGGAGTGTTTGTGATGGTGTGAAGGCAGGGTCGTGTGTGTGATGGTGTGAAGGCAGGGTCGTGTGTGTGTTGGTGTGAAGGCATGGTGTGTGTGATAGTGTGAAGGCATAGTCGTGTGTGTGATGGTGTGAAGACAGGGTCGTGTGTGTGTTGGTGTGAAGGCAGGGTCGTTTGTGTGATGGTGTGAAGGCAGGGTCGTGTGTGTGAAGGCAGGGCCGTGTGTGTATTGGTGTGAAGGCAGGGCCGTGTGTGTGATGGTGTGAAGGCAGGGCCGTGTGGTTGTGTGAAGGCCGGGCCGTGTTTTTGATGATGTGAAGGCAGGGTCGTGTGTGTGTTGATGTGAAGGTAGGGCCGTGTGTGTTATGGTGTGAAGACAGGGTCTTTTGTGTGATGGTGTAAAGGCAGGGCCGTGTTTGTGATGTTTTAAAGGCAGGGTCGTGTGTGTGATGGTGTGAAGGCAGGGTCGTGCGTGTGATCGCGTGAAGGCAGGGTCGTGTGTGTGATGATGTGAAGGTAGGGGTGTGTGTGTTATGGTGTGAAGGCAGGGGGTATTTGTGATAGTGTGAAGACAGGGTCGTGTGTGTGATGGTGTGAAGGCGGGGTTGTGTTTGTGATGGCGTGAAGACAGGGCCGTGTGTGTGATGGTGTGAAGGCAGGGTCGTGTGTGTGTTGATGTGAAGGTAGGGCCGTGTGTGTTATGGTGTGAAGACAGGGTCGTTTGTGTGATGGTGTGAAGGCAGGGTCGTGTGTGTGATAGTGTGAAGACAGGGTCGTGTGTGTGATGGTGTGAAGGCAGGGCCGTGTGTGTTATGGTGTGAAGACAGGGTCGTGTGTGTGTTGATGTGAAGGTAGGGCCGTGTGTGTTATGGTGTGAAGACAGGGTCGTTTGTGTGATGGTGTGAAGGCGGGGTCGTGTGTGTGATTGTGTGAAGACAGGGTCGTGTGTGTGATGGTGTGAAGGCAGGGCCGTGTGTGTGATGGTGTGAAGGCAGGGTCGTGTGTGTGTTGATGTGAAGGTAGGGCCGTGTGTGTTATGGTGTGAAGACAGGGTCGTTTGTGTGATGGTGTGAAGGCAGGGTCGTGTGTGTGATAGTGTGAAGACAGGGTCGTGTGTGTGATGGTGTGAAGGCAGGGCCGTGTTTGTGATGTTGTAAAGACAGGGTCGTGTGTGTGATGGTGTGAAGGCAGGGCCGTGTGTTTGATGGCGTGAAGGCAGGTCCGTGTGTGATGGTCTATGTATTGGTGTGAAGACAGGGTCGTTTGTGTGATTGTGTGAAGACAGGGTCGTGTGTGTGATGGTGTGAAGGCAGGGCCCTGTTTGCGATGTTGTAAAGGCAGGGTCGTGTGTGTGTTGATATGAAGTTAGGGCCGTGTTTGTTATGGTGTGAAGACAGGGTCGTTTGTGTGATGGTGTGAAGGCGGGGTCGTGTTTGTGATAGTGTGAAGACAGGGTCGTGTGTGTGATGGTGTGAAGGCAGGGCCGTGTTTGTGATGTTTTAAAGGCAGGGTCGTGTGTGTGATGGTGTGAAGGCAGGGCCGTGTGTTTGATGGTGTGAAGGCAGGGCCGTGTTTGTGATGTTTTAAAGGCAGGGTCGTGTGTGTAATTGTGTGAAGACATGGTCGTGTGTTTGATGGCGTGAAGGCAGGGTCGTGTGTGTGATGGTGTAAAGGCAGGGTCGTGTGTGTGATGGTGTGAAGACAGGACCGTGTGTTTGATGGCGTGAAGGCAGGGTCGTGCGTGTGATGGTGTAAAGGCAGGGTTGGGTGTGTGATGGTGTGAAGGCAGGGTCGTGTGTGTGATTGTGTGAAGACAGGGTCGTGTGTGTGATGGTGTAAAGGCAGGGCCGTGTTTGTGATGATGTGAAAGCAGTGTCGTGTGTGTGTTGATATGAAGTTAGGGCCGTGTGTGTTATGGTGTGAAGACAGGGTCGTTTGTGTGATGGTGTGAAGGCGGGGTCGTGTTTGTGATAGTGTGAAGACAGGGTCGTGTGTGTGATGGTGTAAAGACAGGGTCGTGTGTGTGATGGTGTGAAAGCAGGGCCCTGTTTGTGATGTTTTAAAGGCAGGGTCGTGTTTGTGATGGTGTAAAGGTAGGGTCGTGTTTGTGATGGTGTAAAGGCAGGGTCGTGTGTGTGATGGTGTGAAGGCAGGTCCGTGTGTGATGGTCTATGTATTGGTGTGAAGACAGGGTCGTTTGTGTGATTGTGTGAAGACAGGGTCGTGTGTGATGGTGTGAAGACAGGGTCGTGTGTGTGATGGTGTGAAGGCAGGGTCGTGTGTGTTATTGTGTAAAGGCAGGGTCGTGTATGTGCTGGTGTGAAGGCAGGGTCGTGTGTGTGATGGTGTGAATGGTGTGATGGCAGGGCCGAGTAATTGTGTGAATGCAAGGTCGTGTGCGTGATGGTGTAAAGACACGAGCCCTACCCCAGCACACGTCAAGCTTCACCATCACACAGCCTAAATCAGGGATCCGTTCCTTCCCGTAGACCACCAAGTAGCCGTCGTCCGCACACCATCCAACATCCAACCACATACGGATTACATCACAGATTTGCCCCCGCCTGCATTCATGCATACATCTGACCCTGTTCGCACTCCATCACACAACAGGTTCTTCCCCCAATCAAACTCCCAGTCAGGTGCAGCAGCCTCGAACAATCTCTTAACATTTCCCTGTTGTGCTTGAGCCTCTCGTTCTCCTCCTTCCCAAAACACTCACTCCGGGCTCAGATCACTCCCCTTTGGGCTCAAATCAATCCCCAACATTCTTAAAGTATTCCACTTCCACTGTTCTGTTTTGGCATACAGTTATGAAGCTTTCAGATGTTTATTTGATCTCCGTCTTACCTGAGAGGAAAGAAGATGATTGTCGACATACATTTGTAGACAGTCAATAGTGTGCATGAAAGGATCTGTATGTATTGCTATTGAAAAAACAAGCGCTCGTTACAAATAAGGTTTACATAACAAGTGTAAAATCAACACATCTCTGTCATGTGTACCCATCTGTAGTTTCCATCTTCTTCTGATATCTGTTTCATTGAAGTCATGCGCATACAAAAGAAGATAAACACCTTATATTGTAAAAACATGTTATAAAAAGCTAAATTACTCTGTGATCAACAGGGACAGACCAACTGGGCATCAACTGTTAGACATCAGCTTTACTCATGTAGTCTTGGTAATCAGGACAGACCAGGACAAGGTGAGGTCAGGTGAAATTGGGTTTAACGTCGCGTCCACATTTATTGCACTTATATAGCGACGTGCATGCACGTGTGTGTGTGGTTGTGTTTGGCTGCTTGTACTAGTCCGGACTGATGCCGATTAATAGTGCTAGCTCACTGAGATACCATGTTCCAGTTTAACATGAATACCCCACTCAGATACAATATACTGACTCCGAGCCGACCAGTTCTTGTTTTAGCCCCTAAATGCCGAGCGCCAGACAGGGTAACAACAAGTACCATCTTTTAACGTCTTTTGGTATGACGCGGCCGGGGATCGAACCCCGGACCCTTCCGCTCTCCGGGCGGACGCTCTACCACAAGACCACGGGGGCGGTCCAGGACAAGGATATTCCAGGTCATTTCATAGGTGCTTTTAATCAGACCTTGAATGATATCAACATGTAAAATTGGCATTGTTCGCTGTCATTATCCAATAAACCATCAAGTTTTTTTCCCTCTCTCAAAACAGTTTCTGAAGAAAGCAATATTTATTTAATGTAACATTTCGAATAGCACTTGCAAGATTCAGATGTAGCTCTCACGAACTCTTAATGGAACTCTTAAGAGAACACAGAATTTGTCGGTTTTTTAATTAGACACTGTAGAAAAATGAATACAGTTTCTTGTTAATATGTCCGTTGAATGCTGCACTCACATTACACTAATAAATAGTACATCCGTTACCTTAGTTCAAAGAATTGTTTTTCGTTAATATCAAGTCACAATGTAGTAACGAAAAAACTGTCAATGTACATATTTCATGCTACGAACCTAAGAATTATATTAAAATATGTTACCTTATAGTAATTTTATATACACCCATTACTATATAGTATGTGCTATAAAGTATGGCCTCTCAGTATTATGAATAAACACCACTGGCCGTTGGTCACACCTTCTCATAATATTTATTCATGAGGCGGCAAGTTTGCAAAATTCCAACATATATAAAACACGTAATGTATGTCAGTAACAAAATTCATTTGAAGCAAGGTTGTTCATATTGTGAACGAAAAATAATTCCTTGTTACCGTGTACAAATCTCACACAGAGAGATGCTACAATTTATATATAAAATACTCAAATTTACATTAATTCGTCACGCGTTCGAACTTTATTCAAACAATTCCCAAAACAGACAATATCCAAAACAAGGCCATTCCCCGCATTAAACATACATATGATAGAAAACAACAGATACAACTAGTTATAATAATGTCTGAATATCAAAATTCATCATCAATTGTCACGTTCAGTAAAATGTCACTAGGTTGAAGCTGTCACAGATAAACACGGATCCTAACCAAGTCTGATCTCCTTTGACATAGAGTGTACGAACTGCTTGCGTGACTTCATTCCATCAGCGTGAAAGGATTACACACAGAGAATGAAAGGATTAAAAATCCTGAAGATATCCTATCAACATGGTATTAAGCATTTACTACATATTTTCGCCAATAATACACTGTTGCAGGCACCAAGCACCGACACTCAGAATGCTCATCGGGCCATTGTCTAAATCATAACCCTTAATGAGATCCTGCCTAAAGTTACACAATATTTATAATATAAAATGAGTATATGATATAGTAATAGAAACAAGTAATACAATCATCAATGGGCATTTGAAATAGTAGAGGGGGAGTGATTTGAGCCCGGGGAGTGATTGGGGTCCACGAGGGTGGAGTGCTCTGAGCCTAGGTTATGCCACTCTAGGGTGATTTGCGCCGGGGATTGGGTTTAACCTCCTACAAACCATCGGCCCGCACACCATCACACATCCATTCCGGTCCAAAGACCATCATACACCCGGTCCGGCCCACACACCATCATACACCCGGTCCGGCCCACACACCATCATACACCCGGTCCGGCCCACACACCATCACACAGCCGTTCTGGTGCACACAACACCACACATCCGTTCTGGTGCACACAACACCACACAGCCGTTCTGGCCCACACACCATCACACATCCGGTCCAGCCCACACACCATCACACAGCCGTTCCGGTCCACACACCATCATACACCCGGTCCGGCCCACACACCATCATACACCCGGTCCGGCCCACACACCATCATATACTCGGTCCGGCCCACACACCATCAGACACCCGGTCCGGCCCACACACTATCACACACCCGGTCCGGCCAACACACCATCACACAGCCGTTCCGGTCCACACAACACCACACATCCGGTCCAGCCCACACACACCATCACACAGCCGTTCCGGCCCACACACCATCATACACCCGGTCCGGCCCACACACCATCACACACCCGGTCCGGCCCACACACCATCACACACCCGGTCCGGCCCACACACCACCATACACCCGGTCCGGCCCACACACCATCACACACCCGGTCCGGCCCACACACCTTCACATATCCGGTCCGGCCCACACACCATCACACACCCGGTCCGGCCCACACACTATCACACAGCCGGCTGAGCCCTCACAACATCACACACGTGGACCCGCCGGCAAACCATCTATTAACCCACCCTACTCGCATATGAAATACCGACCCTGTCAGAATCCCATCTGACTAGCCACCCCACCAGCACATCTTTACACATCCTTCCGTACCCACACAACAACGCTCATGCGGCCCCGCGCGCACACTTTCACTAAAACACTACCCATCATGTAATACCTATGTCATTCCGGTGTTCTTTCTTCTCCAAAAAGGCATGGAACGCCGCGAAAATGACGATGGTAGTGGTCATCACGCTGACTGTCATGCTGGGGACGGTCCAGTCACTGCGGGTGGGGCTGCCGGAACTGACCAAGAACAACCAGACGATCAAGAAACTGGACATCATTCTCACCACGGACACGGCTCTTTGGATCAACTATACGGAGATAGTGTGTCTCGCCTTCTTCAGTCTCGACATGATTGCCCGATTTCTAACTTCCCCTTCAAAGAAAACGTTTGTGCGCGACTGGTTGAATATTATAGACTTCCTCCTGGACCTCATCATGTGGCTGGCGTTCCTGCTGGAGTACGGGGGCAACCTACTCGGCCACACTGAGGACCTTCGCCTGACAGACCATGTGCTGAAAGCTCTGTTTGTCCTAAACGTGCTGAGACTGTTACATTTCGTCAGGCAATATGCAATGATGAAAATCCTTCTTCTTACATTCAGGGCCAGCTTTGGGCAGTTACTGCTGCTGTGTGTTGGACTAACAATAGCGGTTGTAATTTTCGCAACAGTGATATATTTTGTGGAGATTGGTATGGGCGTTGATACGTTTGACAATATTCCTATCGCTATATGGTGGGCAGTCGTTACCATGACAACAGTCGGGTATGGAGACTACCATCCCCATTCGCCCCCCGGCTACATCGTTGGGATTCTCTGTTCTCTGTCTGGCATTCTTCTCTTGGCTATGCCGGTGGCTATCATCGCCTCCAACTTTACAGCATATCACATGAACTTGGCCGCCCGTAACCAGCGTATAAGGCGTCACAAGATACTGAGGAAGAGGGCTGGGACTAACAAGGGGTTTCTGCCCCCCGATCACACACAGCTGGAGGACTTTGATGAAAGTGACTTCAAAATGAAAGGACCTGCTATGCAAAATGGAATCTCGCACAATCAGGTCCATCCAATCGGTGAAAAGCACACAAAATTGTGATGCAAAACAAACTTTCGTAAACGGGATTACATAATCAAACAGCATGCGTTGAATAATTAAGACTAAGTGTTCATAGCTTATGTGTCTGAACTTTTAACAATTCCACATATGCTGACCATCCCGAATAAACTGACCTGACGTATAAATCAAACTAATACAGGTGATAGAACAGTCCTTTCATCATATCCATTCATTAATTGTCATGGCATGTACAACTGTCCTCGATATGATACCCCCAGAAAGAACATGATATAAGTTAGCTACAGAATGGAGTATCCATGATTCAGCGTCACAATTCACAGCAATACATCAGCAACACCAACTTGTATATAGAAGATGAGTGAGATGACTCGTTACCACGAGTTACCTACCATCCAACTCTCCTGCGACACAGAGTACGTGTACAACATGAAGTATGTAGCCAGGTGCATCGATGTCTCATCTACCCAGTTATTGATAGTGCCCACAGCAAGTAGATTCCAACATCTGAACTTGTTTTATTCAGTAACATTCAACTGGAACCATACGTTCACTTTATTTAATGAATGGTTCGATGATGCAGAACGCTATCTCACGAAGCTCATTTGCCTTTACAACAGAAACAGCCTCTTGAGATTCAGTAAGCAATGACAATGACTCAGCCTGTAAGTAGATAGATGGAACTCAAGGTCTCATCTCCCACTGGGTACAGGATGCACTCCGTAATCATTCCATGTACTAAGCATAATGTCTTATAATTGTGTATGAGATAAGGACAAACATCAAGTTATATTCATTTTAGCAAAAACATGTATATTTTTTCGATATATTTTCATAGTAAATTATGAACATTTCAAATTATAGTAGACGCTGGTTATGTACACCTGACTGGTATATTGCAAAGTGTGTGTAATCACTTGTGAACGATAAGGTAATGCGTACGCACGTCCTGAGTGCTGTTGTCTCCATTCATTGACATGGCCCTTGAGATATTACGAAAGTCCAATGGTTACTTCTCGTTACTTCGATTAATTTCTCGTAGTTTTGATTATTTTCTCGTTTTTTCTAGTTTATTTTAAAAACCTGAAATTTCATTTTTTCTCGTTATTTTCTCGTAACTTCTATTATTTTCTTGGAATGTATAATTGTTTTTCGTTACTTCGTCTCGACAGTTCGATTTTTTCTCTTTACTTGGAGTATTTCTTTCTAATTTCGAGAAAATAAAAAGGATAGAAATTTCGAGTTTTTTTAATGAATTTGAAATAATGTCAAAATAGTCGATATAACGAGAAAATAATCGAAATAACGAGAATGAAATTGAAATTTCGAGTAAATAATAGAAATAACGAAAATTTAATCGAAGTAACGAGAAAAAAAACAAGAAATTGCGAAAACATTTGAAATAAAGGGTAATTTCGATTTAAAATGAAATAAAATCGTGCTACCAAAGTGGCACCATTAGTCCTTCGTAATATGTAGGGTACAGCCACATACAAACTTTGGTTTCAATGCGGTTTCTGAACACATTGTGAAGTGATGATAGCGTCATAAATAATAAATTTAATCATAAAAGAGATATCATTTTGCGTGTTAAATTCAGTTTTCTGATCGCGCTTTTTACGCATTAAGCATTAAACGTTATCACTCAAGGGTTACAAAATATTCAGATATATTATTGGGGTTGTTTGGAATAGGATATTTTATTTTCAAAACTGATAGTAGATGCTAAGTTAAAACCATAATTGCATCTTTTTACGGAAGCTCGATGGCCAAGTGGTGTAAAGCGTCACAACGGGTTAAAATATGATTTTCAGACTTCACGATATAAAGACAAGCATGAAAATAGTATTTTTGTATATATAAGATAGCTACGCGATACATCGCAAAGAACAAGGCAGAACGAGGTGTGGTTCATTTCACGATGAAGCATTGTTCTATCATGACGACGTTTCTGGAGATTCGAACATGCACTGATGACGTCGTATATTGGACGACGTTATTTTTGAGTGGGGAGTGTCTCGCAAGTTGTTCCACAAAGATGCAGCTCGCCGACAGATCGCATCCAAAGATATGACAATCGGTATGGTTTATGCTCCCTGCAGTGTTTAACTGTACGATAAACACTTCCCACTCGTTGTTCATTTCTTAAATACAATTTGATTATAAAATGGCCCCTTTTCACATTCTGAATCACCAGCCTATATATAGCCACAGAGATCGACAGCGTGTTCCCAAAATGATCCCTTCAATAAAACAATTTAAAACAAATATAAGATGCAAAATTCTGTTTTTATAACTTTCAATATTTATTGTTTATTGTTATCATAACTGGCCATGGAAGACCATGCAACCTTAAAGTGTAGGAGGAAACGTCTCACACCGTCACAATACTGTCCTACGTGTTGTCTGCCTTTCTGTAAGGCTGGTTATGCAAGCTTTGGGGGATTGCCTAAAAGTCGGGCCGGGCCGGGCCAAGACGGGCCAAAGTGTTATTGGCTAATTACTTAATTATCGGCGATCATATCTACATATTATTGATGCAACATACACACATGACACTACTGAACAATCACCAATCCAAAACGTGCAGCATAATTAAGTAATTCGGAGTAAATCACTTAAAAACTAGAAAGTGGAGCTGTGTGTTAGCGTCGCTGATCTAGGTAACATGTAAAAGAGCAATCGTTAAACGAAATAGGATTTGACACGTATCAAATACTTCTAGCTATCGTCATACGAATTTCCATCTGTCGGCATAGCGTTTATATTATAGGAACGTACTATATCTAAGTAAATACCACTTTATAACGTCACTGTTCATCGTATTTAAAGCAGACACGTTGGTTAAAGTAGACCTCTTCTCCCTCTACTCTCGACAGTCACACAGTTCGCTCCGACTTTGCCCGGGCTGCAAAATCAACTTTAAACAGACAGATTTATCTTCAAATGTGATTACCCCTATAGATTAGTGTTATATCTTTATAATGTCACAGATTGCAGTATTTATAGACAACAAGGGGCTCGAAAGTGAAGCCCTTTTCCCTCTACATTCTCAACATAGTCTCTATCAGAAGTGTTTGGCTTGTGTTGGGTCCGACTTGGCCCGGGCGGTCAAAATCAACTTTAAACACACAGATGTATCTACAAATGTGATTAAATCTATAGATTAGTATTATATCTACCTATACACCAATTTATAATGTCCAGGTGTATCGCATTTAAAGAAATCTGCGCCCTTAAAGTGAAGCATTTTTACTTTATTTTCTTTAAAAAATCCAAGTCAGAAATGTTCGGTCCGACCTGGCCCGGGCTGTTAAAATCAACTTAAACCTCACAGATGTATCATCAAATGGATTCACATCTATAGATTAGTATTATATCTACCTATAAACCACTTTATAATGTCACAGATTGCAGTATTTATAGACAACAAGGGGCTCGAAAGTGAAGCCCTTTTCCCTCTACATTCTCAACATAGTCTCTATCAGAAGTGTTTGGCTTGTGTTGGGTCCGACTTGGCCCGGGCGGTCAAAATCAACTTTAAACACACAGATGTAACTTCAAATGTAATTAAATCTATAGATTAGTGTTATATCTACCTATACACCAATTTATAATGTCCAGGTGTATCGCATTTAAAGAAATCTGCGCCCTTAAAGTGAAGCATTTTTACTGTATTTTCTTTAAAAAAAAACAAGTCAGAAATGTTCGGTCCGACCTGGCCCGGGCTGTTAAAATCAACTTAAACCTCACAGATGTATCTTCAAATGTGATTAAATCTATAGATTAGTATTATATCTACTTATACACCACTTTATAATGTCACAGATTGCAGTATTTATAGACAACAAGGGGCTCGAAAGTGAAGCCCTTTTCCCTCTACATTCTCAACATAGTCTCTATCAGAAGTGTTTGGCCTGTGTTGGGTCCGACTTGGCCCGGGCGGTCAAAATCAACTTTAAACACACAGATGTATCTTCAAATGTGACTAAATCTATAGATTAGTGTTATATCTACCTATACACCAATTTATAATGTCACAGATCGCAGTATTTATAGAAGACATGGGGCTTAAAGTGAAGCCCTTTTCCCCTCTACATTCTCAACATAGTCTCTATCAGAAGTGTTTGGCTTGTGTTGGGTCCGACTTGGCCCGGGCGGTCAAAATCAACTTTAAACACACAGATGTATCTTCAAATGTGACTTAATCTATAGATTAGTGTTATATCTACCTATACACCAATTTATAATGTCCAGGTGTATCGCATTTAAAGAAATCTGCGCCCTTATAGTGAAGCATTTTTACTGTATTTTCTTTAAAAAATCCAAGTCAGAAATGTTCGGTCCGACCTGGCCCGGGCTGTTAAAATCAACTTAAACCTCACAGATGTATCATCAAATGGATTCACATCTATAGATTAGTATTATATCTACCTATACATCACTTTATAATGTCACAGATTGCAGTATTTATAGACAACAAGGGGCTCGAAAGTGAAGCCCTTTTCCCTCTACATTCTCAACATAGTCTCTATCAGAAGTGTTTGGCTTGTGTTGGGTCCGACTTGGCCCGGCGGTCAAAATCAACTTTAAACACACAGATGTAACTTCAAATGTGATTAAATCTATAGATTAGTGTTATATCTACCTATACACCAATTTATAATGTCCAGGTGTATCGCATTTAAAGAAATCTGCGCCCTTAAAGTGAAGCATTTTTACTGTATTTTCTTTAAAAAATCCAAGTCAGAAATGTTCGGTCCGACCTGGCCCGGGCTGTTAAAATCAACTTAAACCTCACAGATGTATCATCAAATGGATTCACATCTATAGATTAGTATTATATCTACCTATACACCACTTTATAATGTCACAGATTGCAGTATTTATAGACAACAAGGGGCTCGAAAGTGAAGCCCTTTTCCCTCTACATTCTCAACATAGTCTCTATCAGAAGTGTTTGGCTTGTGTTGGGTCCGACTTGGCCCGGGCGGTCAAAATCAACTTTAAACACACAGATGTAACTTCAAATGTGATTAAATCTATAGATTAGTGTTATATCTACCTATACACCAATTTATAATGTCCAGGTGTGTCGCATTTAAAGAAATCTGCGCCCTTAAAGTGAAGCATTTTTACTGTATTTTCTTTAAAAAATCCAAGTCAGAAATGTTCGGTCCGACCTGGCACGGGCTGTTAAAATCAACTTAAACCTCACAGACGTATCATCAAATGGATTCACATCTATAGATTAGTATTATATCTACCTATACACCACTTTATAATGTCACAGATTGCAGTATTTTTAGACAACAAGGGGCTCGAAAGTGAAGCCCTTTTCCCTCTACATTCTCAACATAGTCTCTATCAGAAGTGTTTGGCTTGTGTTGGGTCCGACTTGGCCCGGGCGGTCAAAATCAACTTTAAACACACAGATGTAACTTCAAATGTGATTAAATCTATAGATTAGTGTTATATCTACCTATACACCAATTTATAATGTCCAGGTGTATCGCATTTAAAGAAATCTGCGCCCTTAAAGTGAAGCATTTTTACTGTATTTTCTTTAAAAAAAAACAAGTCAGAAATGTTCGGTCCGACCTGGCCCGGGCTGTTAAAATCAACTTAAACCTCACAGATGTATCTTCAAATGTGATTAAATCTATAGATTAGTATTATATCTACTTATACACCACTTTATAATGTCACAGATTGCAGTATTTATAGACAACAAGGGGCTCGAAAGTGAAGCCCTTTTCCCTCTACATTCTCAACATAGTCTCTATCAGAAGTGTTTGGCTTGTGTTGGGTCCGACTTGGCCCGGGCGGTCAAAATCAACTTTAAACACACAGATGTATCTTCAAATGTGACTAAATCTATAGATTAGTGTTATATCTACCTATACACCAATTTATAATGTCACAGATCGCAGTATTTATAGAAGACATGGGGCTTAAAGTGAAGCCCTTTTCCCCTCTACATTCTCAACATAGTCTCTATCAGAAGTGTTTGGCTTGTGTTGGGTCCGACTTGGCCCGGGCGGTCAAAATCAACTTTAAACACACAGATGTATCTTCAAATGTGATTAAATCTATAGATTAGTGTTATATCTACCTATACACCAATTTATAATGTCCAGGTGTATCGCATTTAAAGAAATCTGCGCCCTTAAAGTGAAGCATTTTTACTGTATTTTCTTTAAAAAATCCAAGTCAGAAATGTTCGGTCCGACCTGGCCCGGGCTGTTAAAATCAACTTAAACCTCACAGATGTATCATCAAATGGATTCACATCTATAGATTAGTATTATATCTACCTATACACCACTTTATAATGTCACAGATTGCAGTATTTATAGACAACAAGGGGCTCGAAAGTGAAGCCCTTTTCCCTCTACATTCTCAACATAGTCTCTATCAGAAGTGTTTGGCTTGTGTTGGGTCCGACTTGGCCCGGGCGGTCAAAATCAACTTTAAACACACAGATGTAACTTCAAATGTGATTAAATCTATAGATTAGTGTTATATCTACCTATACACCAATTTATAATGTCCAGGTGTATCGCATTTAAAGAAATCTGCGCCCTTAAAGTGAAGCATTTTTACTGTATTTTCTTTAAAAAATCCAAGTCAGAAATGTTCGGTCCGACCTGGCACGGGCTGTTAAAATCAACTTAAACCTCACAGACGTATCATCAAATGGATTCACATCTATAGATTAGTATTATATCTACCTATACACCACTTTATAATGTCACAGATTGCAGTATTTTTAGACAACAAGGGGCTCGAAAGTGAAGCCCTTTTCCCTCTACATTCTCAACATAGTCTCTATCAGAAGTGTTTGGCTTGTGTTGGGTCCGACTTGGCCCGGGCGGTCAAAATCAACTTTAAACACACAGATGTAACTTCAAATGTGATTAAATCTATAGATTAGTGTTATATCTACCTATACACCAATTTATAATGTCCAGGTGTATCGCATTTAAAGAAATCTGCGCCCTTAAAGTGAAGCATTTTTACTGTATTTTCTTTAAAAAAAAACAAGTCAGAAATGTTCGGTCCGACCTGGCCCGGGCTGTTAAAATCAACTTAAACCTCACAGATGTATCTTCAAATGTGATTAAATCTATAGATTAGTATTATATCTACTTATACACCACTTTATAATGTCACAGATTGCAGTATTTATAGACAACAAGGGGCTCGAAAGTGAAGCCCTTTTCCCTCTACATTCTCAACATAGTCTCTATCAGAAGTGTTTGGCTTGTGTTGGGTCCGACTTGGCCCGGGCGGTCAAAATCAACTTTAAACACACAGATGTATCTTCAAATGTGACTAAATCTATAGATTAGTGTTATATCTACCTATACACCAATTTATAATGTCACAGATCGCAGTATTTATAGAAGACATGGGGCTTAAAGTGAAGCCCTTTTCCCCTCTACATTCTCAACATAGTCTCTATCAGAAGTGTTTGGCTTGTGTTGGGTCCGACTTGGCCCGGGCGGTCAAAATCAACTTTAAACACACAGATGTATCTTCAAATGTGACTTAATCTATAGATTAGTGTTATATCTACCTATACACCAATTTATAATGTCCAGGTGTATCGCATTTAAAGAAATCTGCGCCCTTATAGTGAAGCATTTTTACTGTATTTTCTTTAAAAAATCCAAGTCAGAAATGTCCGGTCCGACCTGGCCCGGGCTGTTAAAATCAACTTAAACCTCACAGATGTATCATCAAATGGATTCACATCTATAGATTAGTATTATATCTACCTATAAACCACTTTATAATGTCACAGATTGCAGTATTTATAGACAACAAGGGGCTCGAAAGTGAAGCCCTTTTCCCTCTACATTCTCAACATAGTCTCTATCAGAAGTGTTTGGCTTGTGTTTGGTCCGACTTGGCCCGGGCGGTCAAAATCAACTTTAAACACACAGATGTATCTTCAAATGTGATTAAATCTATAGATTAGTGTTATATCTACCTATACACCAATTTATAATGTCCAGGTGTATCGCATTTAAAGAAATCTGCGCCCTTGAAATGAAGCATTTTTACTGTATTTTCTTTAAAAAAAACAAGTCAGAAATGTTCGGTCCGACCTGGCCCGGGCTGTTAAAATCAACTTAAACCTCACAGATGTATCTTCAAATGTGATTAAATCTATAGATTAGTATTATATCTACTTATACACCACTTTATAATGTCACAGATTGCAGTATTTATAGACAACAAGGGGCTCAAAGTTAAGCCCTTTTCCCCTCTACATTCTCAACATAGTCTCTATCAGAAGTGTTTTGCTTGTGTTGGGTCCGACTTGGCCCGGGCGGTCAAAATCAACTTTAAACACACAGATGTATCTTCAAATGTGACTTAATCTATAGATTAGTGTTATATCTACCTATACACCAATTTATAATGTCCAGGTGTATCGCATTTAAAGAAATCTGCGCCCTTAAAGTGAAGCATTTTTACTGTATTTTCTTTAAAAAATCCAAGTCAGAAATGTTCGGTCCGACCTGGCCCGGGCTGTTAAAATCAACTTAAACCTCACAGATGTATCATCAAATGGATTCACATCTATAGATTAGTATTATATCTACCTATACACCACTTTATAATGTCACAGATTGCAGTATTTATAGACAACAAGGGGCTCGAAAGTGAAGCCCTTTTCCCTCTACATTCTCAACATAGTCTCTATCAGAAGTGTTTGGCTTGTGTTGGGTCCGACTTGGCCCGGGCGGTCAAAATCAACTTTAAACACACAGATGTATCTTCAAATGTGATTAAATCTATAGATTAGTGTTATATCTACCTATACACCAATTTATAATGTCCAGGTGTATCGCATTTAAAGAAATCTGCGCCCTTAAAGTGAAGCATTTTTACTTTATTTTCTTTAAAAAATCCAAGTCAGAAATGTTCGGTCCGACCTGGCCCGGGCTGTTAAAATCAACTTAAACCTCACAGATGTATCATCAAATGGATTCACATCTATAGATTAGTATTATATCTACCTATACATCACTTTATAATGTCACAGATTGCAGTATTTATAGACAACAAGGGGCTCGAAAGTGAAGCCCTTTTCCCTCTACATTCTCAACATAGTCTCTATCAGAAGTGTTTGGCTTGTGTTGGGTCCGACTTGGCCCGGGCGGTCAAAATCAACTTTAAACACACAGATGTAACTTCAAATGTGATTAAATCTATAGATTAGTGTTATATCTACCTATACACCAATTTATAATGTCCAGGTGTATCGCATTTAAAGAAATCTGCGCCCTTAAAGTGAAGCATTTTTACTGTATTTTCTTTAAAAAAAAACAAGTCAGAAATGTTCGGTCCGACCTGGCCCGGGCTGTTAAAATCAACTTAAACCTCACAGATGTATCTTCAAATGTGATTAAATCTATAGATTAGTATTATATCTACTTATACACCACTTTATAATGTCACAGATTGCAGTATTTATAGACAACAAGGGGCTCGAAAGTGAAGCCCTTTTCCCTCTACATTCTCAACATAGTCTCTATCAGAAGTGTTTGGCTTGTGTTGGGTCCGACTTGGCCCGGGCGGTCAAAATCAACTTTAAACACACAGATGTATCTTCAAATGTGACTAAATCTATAGATTAGTGTTATATCTACCTATACACCAATTTATAATGTCACAGATCGCAGTATTTATAGAAGACATGGGGCTCGAAAGTGAAGCCCTTTTCCCTCTACATTCTCAACATAGTCTCTATCAGAAGTGTTTGGCTTGTGTTGGGTCCGACTTGGCCCGGGCGGTCAAAATCAACTTTAAACACACAGATGTATCTTCAAATGTGACTTAATCTATAGATTAGTGTTATATCTACCTATACACCAATTTATAATGTCCAGGTGTATCGCATTTAAAGAAATCTGCGCCCTTATAGTGAAGCATTTTTACTGTATTTTCTTTAAAAAATCCAAGTCAGAAATGTCCGGTCCGACCTGGCCCGGGCTGTTAAAATCAACTTAAACCTCACAGATGTATCATCAAATGGATTCACATCTATAGATTAGTATTATATCTACCTATACACCACTTTATAATGTCACAGATTGCAGTATTTATAGACAACAAGGGGCTCGTAAGTGAAGCCCTTTTCCCTCTACATTCTCAACATAGTCTCTATCAGAAGTGTTTGGCTTGTGTTTGGTCCGACTTGGCCCGGGCGGTCAAAATCAACTTTAAACACACAGATGTATCTTCAAATGTGATTAAATCTATAGATTAGTGTTATATCTACCTATACACCAATTTATAATGTCCAGGTGTGTCGCATTTAAAGAATTCTGCGCCCTTAAAGTGAAGCATTTTTACTTTATTTTCTTTAAAAAATCCAAGTCAGAAATGTTCGGTCCGACCTGGCCCGGGCTGTTAAAATCAACTTAAACCTCACAGATGTATCATCAAATGGATTCACATCTATAGATTAGTATTATATCTACCTATACACCACTTTATAATGTCACAGATTGCAGTATTTATAGACAACAAGGGGCTCGAAAGTGAAGCCCTTTTCCCTCTACATTCTCAACATAGTCTCTATCAGAAGTGTTTGGCTTGTGTTTGGTCCGACTTGGCCCGGGCGGTCAAAATCAACTTTAAACACACAGATGTATCTTCAAATGTGATTAAATCTATAGATTAGTGTTATATCTACCTATACACCAATTTATAATGTCCAGGTGTATCGCATTTAAAGAAATCTGCGCCCTTGAAATGAAGCATTTTTACTGTATTTTCTTTAAAAAAAACAAGTCAGAAATGTTCGGTCCGACCTGGCCCGGGCTGTTAAAATCAACTTAAACCTCACAGATGTATCTTCAAATGTGATTAAATCTATAGATTAGTATTATATCTACTTATACACCACTTTATAATGTCACAGATTGCAGTATTTATAGACAACAAGGGGCTCAAAGTTAAGCCCTTTTCCCCTCTACATTCTCAACATAGTCTCTTTCAGAAGTGTTTGGCTTGTGTTGGGTCCGACTTGGCCCGGGCGGTCAAAATCAACTTTAAACACACAGATGTATCTTCAAATGTGACTTAATCTATAGATTAGTGTTATATCTACCTATACACCAATTTATAATGTCCAGGTGTATCGCATTTAAAGAAATCTGCGCCCTTATAGTGAAGCATTTTTACTGTATTTTCTTTAAAAAATCCAAGTCAGAAATGTTCGGTCCGACCTGGCCCGGGCTGTTAAAATCAACTTAAACCTCACAGATGTATCATCAAATGGATTCACATCTATAGATTAGTATTATATCTACCTATACACCACTTTATAATGTCACAGATTGCAGTATTTATAGACAACAAGGGGCTCGAAAGTGAAGCCCTTTTCCCTCTACATTCTCAACATAGTCTCTATCAGAAGTGTTTGGCTTGTGTTGGGTCCGACTTGGCCCGGGCGGTCAAAATCAACTTTAAACACACAGATGTATCTTCAAATGTGATTAAATCTATAGATTAGTGTTATATCTACCTATACACCAATTTATAATGTCCAGGTGTGTCGCATTTCAAGAAATCTGCGCCCTTATAGTGAAGCATTTTTACTGTATTTTCTTTAAAAAATCCAAGTCAGAAATGTTCGGTCCGACCTGGCCCGGGCTGTTAAAATCAACTTAAACCTCACAGATGTATCATCAAATGGATTCACATCTATAGATTAGTATTATATCTACCTATACATCACTTTATAATGTCACAGATTGCAGTATTTATAGACAACAAGGGGCTCGAAAGTGAAGCCCTTTTCCCTCTACATTCTCAACATAGTCTCTATCAGAAGTGTTTGGCTTGTGTTGGGTCCGACTTGGCCCGGGCGGTCAAAATCAACTTTAAACACACAGATGTAACTTCAAATGTGATTAAATCTATAGATTAGTGTTATATCTACCTATACACTAATTTATAATGTCACAGATCGCAGTATTTATAGAAGACATGGGGCTTAAAGTGAAGCCCTTTTCCCCTCTACATTCTCAACATAGTCTCTATCAGAAGTGTTTGGCTTGTGTTGGGTCCGACTTGGCCCGGGCGGTCAAAATCAACTTTAAACACACAGATGTATCTTCAAATGTGATTAAATCTATAAATTAGTGTTATATCTACCTATACAACAATTTATAATGTCCAGGTGTATCGCATTTAAAGAAATCTGCGCCCTTATAGTGAAGCATTTTTACTGTATTTTCTTTAAAAAATCCAAGTCAGAAATGTTCGGTCCGACCTGGCCCGGGCTGTTAAAATCAACTTAAACCTCACAGATGTATCATCAAATGGATTCACATCTATAGATTAGTATTATATCTACCTATACACCACTTTATAATGTCACAGATTGCAGTATTTATAGACAACAAGGGGCTCGAAAGTGAAGCCCTTTTCCGTCTACATTCTCAACATAGTCTCTATCAGAAGTGTTTGGCTTGTGTTGGGTCCGACTTGGCCCGGGCGGTCAAAATCAACTTTAAACACACAGATGTATCTTCAAATGTGATTAAATCTATAGATTAGTGTTATATCTACCTATACACCAATTTATAATGTCCAGGTGTATCGCATTTAAAGAAATCTGCGCCCTTAAAGTGAAGCATTTTTACTTTATTTTCTTTAAAAAATCCAAGTCAGAAATGTTCGGTCCGACCTGGCCCGGGCTGTTAAAATCAACTTAAACCTCACAGATGTATCATCAAATGGATTCACATCTATAGATCCGATTATATCTACCTATACATCACTTTATAATGTCACAGATTGCAGTATTTATAGACAACAAGGGGCTCGAAAGTGAAGCCCTTTTCCCTCTACATTCTCAACATAGTCTCTATCAGAAGTGTTTGGCTTGTGTTGGGTCCGACTTGGCCCGGGCGGTCAAAATCAACTTTAAACACACAGATGTAACTTCAAATGTGATTAAATCTATAGATTAGTGTTATATCTACCTATACACCAATTTATAATGTCCAGGTGTATCGCATTTAAAGAAATCTGCGCCCTTAAAGTGAAGCATTTTTACTGTATTTTCTTTAAAAAAAAACAAGTCAGAAATGTTCGGTCCGACCTGGCCCGGGCTGTTAAAATCAACTTAAACCTCACAGATGTATCTTCAAATGTGATTAAATCTATAGATTAGTATTATATCTACTTATACACCACTTTATAATGTCACAGATTGCAGTATTTATAGACAACAAGGGGCTCGAAAGTGAAGCCCTTTTCCCTCTACATTCTCAACATAGTCTCTATCAGAAGTGTTTGGCTTGTGTTGGGTCCGACTTGGCCCGGGCGGTCAAAATCAACTTTAAACACACAGATGTATCTTCAAATGTGACTAAATCTATAGATTAGTGTTATATCTACCTATACACCAATTTATAATGTCACAGATCGCAGTATTTATAGAAGACATGGGGCTCGAAAGTGAAGCCCTTTTCCCTCTACATTCTCAACATAGTCTCTATCAGAAGTGTTTGGCTTGTGTTGGGTCCGACTTGGCCCGGGCGGTCAAAATCAACTTTAAACACACAGATGTATCTTCAAATGTGACTTAATCTATAGATTAGTGTTATATCTACCTATACACCAATTTATAATGTCCAGGTGTATCGCATTTAAAGAAATCTGCGCCCTTATAGTGAAGCATTTTTACTGTATTTTCTTTAAAAAATCCAAGTCAGAAATGTCCGGTCCGACCTGGCCCGGGCTGTTAAAATCAACTTAAACCTCACAGATGTATCATCAAATGGATTCACATCTATAGATTAGTATTATATCTACCTATACATTACTTTATAATGTCACAGATTGCAGTATTTATAGACAACAAGGGGCTCGAAAGTGAAGCCCTTTTCCCTCTACATTCTCAACATAGTCTCTATCAGAAGTGTTTGGCTTGTGTTTGGTCCGACTTGGCCCGGGCGGTCAAAATCAACTTTAAACACACAGATGTATCTTCAAATGTGATTAAATCTATAGATTAGTGTTATATCTACCTATACACCAATTTATAATGTCCAGGTGTATCGCATTTAAAGAAATCTGCGCCCTTGAAATGAAGCATTTTTACTGTATTTTCTTTAAAAAAAACAAGTCAGAAATGTTCGGTCCGACCTGGCCCGGGCTGTTAAAATCAACTTAAACCTCACAGATGTATCTTCAAATGTGATTAAATCTATAGATTAGTATTATATCTACTTATACACCACTTTATAATGTCACAGATTGCAGTATTTATAGACAACAAGGGGCTCAAAGTTAAGCCCTTTTCCCCTCTACATTCTCAACATAGTCTCTTTCAGAAGTGTTTGGCTTGTGTTGGGTCCGACTTGGCCCGGGCGGTCAAAATCAACTTTAAACACACAGATGTATCTTCAAATGTGACTTAATCTATAGATTAGTGTTATATCTACCTATACACCAATTTATAATGTCCAGGTGTATCGCATTTAAAGAAATCTGCGCCCTTATAGTGAAGCATTTTTACTGTATTTTCTTTAAAAAATCCAAGTCAGAAATGTTCGGTCCGACCTGGCCCGGGCTGTTAAAATCAACTTAAACCTCACAGATGTATCATCAAATGGATTCACATCTATAGATTAGTATTATATCTACCTATACATCACTTTATAATGTCACAGATTGCAGTATTTATAGACAACAAGGGGCTCGAAAGTGAAGCCCTTTTCCCTCTACATTCTCAACATAGTCTCTATCAGAAGTGTTTGGCTTGTGTTGGGTCCGACTTGGCCCGGGCGGTCAAAATCAACTTTAAACACACAGATGTAACTTCAAATGTGATTAAATCTATAGATTAGTGTTATATCTACCTATACACTAATTTATAATGTCACAGATCGCAGTATTTATAGAAAACATGGGGCTTAAAGTGAAGCCCTTTTCCCCTCTACATTCTCAACATAGTCTCTATCAGAAGTGTTTGGCTTGTGTTGGGTCCGACTTGGCCCGGGCGGTCAAAATCAACTTTAAACACACAGATGTATCTTCAAATGTGATTAAATCTATAAATTAGTGTTATATCTACCTATACAACAATTTATAATGTCCAGGTGTATCGCATTTAAAGAAATCTGCGCCCTTATAGTGAAGCATTTTTACTTTATTTTCTTTAAAAAATCCAAGTCAGAAATGTTCGGTCCGACCTGGCCCGGGCTGTTAAAATCAACTTAAACCTCACAGATGTATCATCAAATGGATTCACATCTATAGATCCGATTATATCTACCTATACATCACTTTATAATGTCACAGATTGCAGTATTTATAGAAGACATGGGGCTTAAAGTGAAGCCCTTTTCCCTCTACATTCTCAACATAGTCTCTATCAGAAGTGTTTGGCTTGTGTTGGGTCCGACTTGGCCCGGGCGGTCAAAATCAACTTTAAACACACAGATGTATCTTCAAATGTGACTTAATCTATAGATTAGTGTTATACTTTCAACCTCAAGTCCATTAACCTCTATTGGTGTATAGGTAGATATAACACTAATCTATAGATTTAATCACATTTGAAGATACATCTGTGTGTTTAAAGTTGATTTTGACCGCCCGGGCCAAGTCGGACCCAACACAAGCCAAACACTTCTGATAGAGACTATGTTGAGAATGTAGAGGGAAAAGGGCTTCACTTTCGAGCCCCTTGTTGTCTATAAATACTGCAATCTGTGACATTATAAAGTGGTGTATAGGTAGATATAATACTAATCTATAGATGTGAATCCATTTGATGATACGTCTGTGAGGTTTAAGTTGATTTTAACAGCCCGTGCCAGGTCGGACCGAACATTTCTGACTTGGATTTTTTAAAGAAAATACAGTAAAAATGCTTCACTTTAAGGGCGCAGATTTCTTTAAATGCGATACACCTGGACATTATAAATTGGTGTATAGGTAGATATAACACTAATCTATAGATTTAATCACATTTGAAGATACATCTGTGTGTTTAAAGTTGATTTTGACCGCCCGGGCCAAGTCGGACCCAACACAAGCCAAACACTTCTGATAGAGACTATGTTGAGAATGTAGAGGGAAAAGGGCTTCACTTTCGAGCCCCTTGTTGTCTATAAATACTGCAATCTGTGACATTATAAAGTGATGTATAGGTAGATATAATACTAATCTATAGATGTGAATCCATTTGATGATACATCTGTGAGGTTTAAGTTGATTTTAACAGCCCGGGCCAGGTCGGACCGAACATTTCTGACTTGGATTTTTTAAAGAAAATAAAGTAAAAATGCTTCACTTTAAGGGCGCAGATTTCTTTAAATGCGACACACCTGGACATTATAAATTGGTGTATAGGTAGATATAACACTAATCTATAGATTTAATCACATTTGAAGTTACATCTGTGTGTTTAAAGTTGATTTTGACCGCCCGGGCCAAGTCGGACCCAACACAAGCCAAACACTTCTGATAGAGACTATGTTGAGAATGTAGAGGGAAAAGGGCTTCACTTTCGAGCCCCTTGTTGTCTATAAATACTGCAATCTGTGACATTATAAAGTGGTGTATAGGTAGATATAATACTAATCTATAGATGTGAATCCATTTGATGATACATCTGTGAGGTTTAAGTTGATTTTAACAGCCCGGGCCAGGTCGGACCGAACATTTCTGACTTGGATTTTTTAAAGAAAATAAAGTAAAAATGCTTCACTTTAAGGGCGCAGATTTCTTTAAATGCGACACACCTGGACATTATAAATTGTTGTATAGGTAGATATAACACTAATCTATAGATTTAATCACATTTGAAGATACATCTGTGTGTTTAAAGTTGATTTTGACCGCCCGGGCCAAGTCGGACCCAACACAAGCCAAACACTTCTGATAGAGACTATGTTGAGAATGTAGAGGGAAAAGGGCTTCACTTTCGAGCCCCTTGTTGTCTATAAATACTGCAATCTGTGACATTATAAAGTGGTGTATAAGTAGATATAATACTAATCTATAGATTTAATCACATTTGAAGATACATCTGTGAGGTTTAAGTTGATTTTAACAGCCCGGGCCAGGTCGGACCGAACATTTCTGACTTGGTTTTTTTTAAAGAAAATACAGTAAAAATGCTTCACTTTAAGGGCGCAGATTTCTTTAAATGCGATACACCTGGACATTATAAATTGTTGTATAGGTAGATATAACACTAATCTATAGATTTAGTCACATTTGAAGATACATCTGTGTGTTTAAAGTTGATTTTAACAGCCCGGGCCAGGTCGGACCGAACATTTCTGACTTGGATTTTTTAAAGAAAATACAGTAAAAATGCTTCACTTTAACGGCGCAGATTTCTTTTAATGCGATACACCTGGACATTATAAATTGGTGTATAGGTAGATATAACACTAATCTATAGATTTAATCACATTTGAAGATACATCTGTGTGTTTAAAGTTGATTTTGACCGCCCGGGCCAAGTCGGACCCAACACAAGCCAAACACTTCTGATAGAGACTATGTTGAGAATGTAGAGGGAAAAGGGCTTCACTTTCGAGCCCCTTGTTGTCTATAAATACTGCAATCTGTGACATTATAAAGTGATGTATAGGTAGATATAATACTAATCTATAGATGTGAATCCATTTGATGATACATCTGTGAGGTTTAAGTTGATTTTAACAGCCCGGGCCAGGTCGGACCGAACATTTCTGACTTGGATTTTTTAAAGAAAATACAGTAAAAATGCTTCACTTTAAGGGCGCAGATTTCTTTAAATGCGACACACCTGGACATTATAAATTGTTGTATAGGTAGATATAACACTAATCTATAGATTTAATCACATTTGAAGATACATCTGTGTGTTTAAAGTTGATTTTGACCGCCCGGGCCAAGTCGGACCCAACACAAGCCAAACACTTCTGATAGAGACTATGTTGAGAATGTAGAGGGAAAAGGGCTTCACTTTCGAGCCCCTTGTTGTCTATAAATACTGCAATCTGTGACATTATAAAGTGGTGTATAGGTAGATATAATACTAATCTATAGATGTGAATCCATTTGATGATACATCTGTGAGGTTTAAGTTGATTTTAACAGCCCGGGCCAGGTCGGACCGAACATTTCTGACTTGGATTTTTTAAAGAAAATACAGTAAAAATGCTTCACTTTAAGGGCGCAGATTTCTTTAAATGCGACACACCTGGACATTATAAATTGTTGTATAGGTAGATATAACACTAATCTATAGATTTAATCACATTTGAAGATACATCTGTGTGTTTAAAGTTGATTTTGACCGCCCGGGCCAAGTCGGACCCAACACAAGCCAAACACTTCTGATAGAGACTATGTTGAGAATGTAGAGGGAAAAGGGCTTCACTTTCAAGCCCCTTGTTGTCTATAAATACTGCAATCTGTGACATTATAAATTGGTGTATAAGTAGATAAAACTAATCTACAGATGTGAATCCATTTGATGATACATCTGTGAGGTTTAAGTTGATTTTAACAGCCCGGGCCAGGTCGGACCGAACATTTCTGACTTGGATTTTTTAAAGAAAATACAGTAAAAATGCTTCACTTTAACGGCGCAGATTTCTTTTAATGCGATACACCTGGACATTATAAATTGGTGTATAGGTAGATATAACACTAATCTATAGATTTAATCACATTTGAAGATACATCTGTGTGTTTAAAGTTGATTTTAACAGCCCGGGCCAGGTCGGACCGAACATTTCTGACTTGGATTTTTTAAAGAAAATACAGTAAAAATGCTTCACTTTAACGGCGCAGATTTCTTTTAATGCGATACACCTGGACATTATAAATTGGTGTATAGGTAGATATAACACTAATCTATAGATTAAGTCACATTTGAAGATACATCTGTGTGTTTAAAGTTGATTTTGACCGCCCGGGCCAAGTCGGACCCAATACAAGCCAAACACTTCTGATAGAGACTATGTTGAGAATGTAGAGGGGAAAAGGGCTTCACTTTAAGCCCCATGTTTTCTATAAATACTGCGATCTGTGACATTATAAATTAGTGTATAGGTAGATATAACACTAATCTATAGATTTAATCACATTTGAAGATACATCTGTGTGTTTAAAGTTGATTTTGACCGCCCGGGCCAAGTCGGACCCAACACAAGCCAAACACTTCTGATAGAGACTATGTTGAGAATGTAGAGGGAAAAGGGCTTCACTTTCGAGCCCCTTGTTGTCTATAAATACTGCAATCTGTGACATTATAAAGTGGTGTATAAGTAGATATAATACTAATCTATAGATTTAATCACATTTGAAGATACATCTGTGAGGTTTAAGTTGATTTTAACAGCCCGGGCCAGGTCGGACCGAACATTTCTGACTTGGTTTTTTTTAAAGAAAATACAGTAAAAATGCTTCACTTTAAGGGCGCAGATTTCTTTAAATGCGATACACCTGGACATTATAAATTGTTGTATAGGTAGATATAACACTAATCTATAGATTTAGTCACATTTGAAGATACATCTGTGTGTTTAAAGTTGATTTTAACAGCCCGGGCCAGGTCGGACCGAACATTTCTGACTTGGATTTTTTAAAGAAAATACAGTAAAAATGCTTCACTTTAACGGCGCAGATTTCTTTTAATGCGATACACCTGGACATTATAAATTGGTGTATAGGTAGATATAACATTAATCTATAGATTTAATCACATTTGAAGATACATCTGTGTGTTTAAAGTTGATTTTGACCGCCCGGGCCAAGTCGGACCCAACACAAGCCATACACTTCTGATAGAGACTATGTTGAGAATGTAGAGGGAAAAGGGCTTCACTTTCGAGCCCCTTGTTGTCTATAAATACTGCAATCTGTGACATTATAAAGTGGTGTATAGGTAGATATAATACTAATCTATAGATGTGAATCCATTTGATGATACGTCTGTGAGGTTTAAGTTGATTTTAACAGCCCGTGCCAGGTCGGACCGAACATTTCTGACTTGGATTTTTTAAAGAAAATACAGTAAAAATGCTTCACTTTAAGGGCGCAGATTTCTTTAAATGCGATACACCTGGACATTATAAATTGGTGTATAGGTAGATATAACACTAATCTATAGATTTAATCACATTTGAAGATACATCTGTGTGTTTAAAGTTGATTTTGACCGCCCGGGCCAAGTCGGACCCAACACAAGCCAAACACTTCTGATAGAGACTATGTTGAGAATGTAGAGGGAAAAGGGCTTCACTTTCGAGCCCCTTGTTGTCTATAAATACTGCAATCTGTGACATTATAAAGTGATGTATAGGTAGATATAATACTAATCTATAGATGTGAATCCATTTGATGATACATCTGTGAGGTTTAAGTTGATTTTAACAGCCCGGGCCAGGTCGGACCGAACATTTCTGACTTGGATTTTTTAAAGAAAATACAGTAAAAATGCTTCACTTTAAGGGCGCAGATTTCTTTAAATGCGATACACCTGGACATTATAAATTGGTGTATAGGTAGATATAACACTAATCTATAGATTTAATCACATTTGAAGTTACATCTGTGTGTTTAAAGTTGATTTTGACCGCCCGGGCCAAGTCGGACCCAACACAAGCCAAACACTTCTGATAGAGACTATGTTGAGAATGTAGAGGGAAAAGGGCTTCACTTTGAGTTCTGTGTTTTCTTTAACTACTGAAATATGAGACAATAAAGTGGTAAATAATTAGATAAAATACTAGTCTTTAGATATAAATAATGTTAGGAACTTTAGAAGTGCTTGGACAGTTATTAACACGTGTCGTGTCAGTCTTTTGACATTCGAGAATATCCATTTCCAGAAAACATCCTGTGTTGGTTTAACACGAATTAGTAAAGGTTAATTACCTAAACACGTTAATTAATGAAAGAAGAGTAGTCAAAACACTGTCGTTTCCTGCCCAGGACATCACACCCCTACACGCTAAGGTCGGTGAGAAGCATTCTAATCAAAGAATACACAGTCAAGACGCTGACTTTTCTACGAGACTCACGGTATGTAGTCATAATCATCAGTTAATTACATTGTTGAAGGTGCATTTTTATTCAAACTCAATTAAATGAGCAAAACTATATATACGTTTGTGGACATTTGGGATCTGCCTAGATATGCGCGTTTCGTTTTATTATTCTGCAATCCATTTTTAGTATTACCCGCTGGCCCGGCCCGGCCCGACTTTTCTTGGCCCGACTTTTAGGCAATCCCAAGCTTTGGCATATTCACGCTCGGTTCGTCCGGTTGACAGAGACGATACTAGTTGTTGCGCTGCCGCTGGTTACAGAAGAACTTGTAGACAAGCTGGTGGTGAACATGTCACGTGACATTGACTTTATTGACGTGTGTAGAGGACCAATTTGACTAGCCGGACCAAATACAGACGTGTAGCAGACTTGACAGGGCGATTTATTTATTTTTAGATTTACTTTTTTCAGTTCTTTTAATACAGGTGACATAATTTTTCAAGTGTCCACGAAATGTCACAAAATCTCTCACATCACAATGTCAGAAGATTCAGAACGTATATTGTACCACCAATGCACAAATACAGTCTCGCAACATTTGCTTTTCCAGTTCCAAGTGAAATCGACCCTTTAGAAAAATTGCGAGTGTTCTGCCTTATTCGAGCATGCGTAAATGGGTAGGGGAGCACGGAAACTTTGCAATTGCATGCGTGTCCGAATTTTCTGCAATGGAAAAGCTTTGGTTTGTTTGTTGTTTAACGCCGCACTCAGCAATAATCCAGCTATATGAAAATAATCTGTAAATATTCGAGTCTGAACCAGATAATCCAGTGACTGACATCATGAGCATCGATCTACGCAAATGCATCAACCAAACATGCGAGCCTGACCACCCGATCCCGTTAGTCGCCTCATACGAAAAGCATAGTCGTCTTTTACGGCAGGGATGGGTTGCTGAAGACCTATTCTACCCCGGATGTTCATGGGTCGCGATGGAAATGAGACGAAAAAACTCTTCTGAGTGATTAAGCGGGGATGAATTATCAGTGCTTGTTCACTCTCAGCGATCATACACACGTCTTCCAAAGATACTGCAACTTGTAGACCCCCATCACCCCCCCCCCCCCCCCCCTCCCCTCCCCTTCGTATACAAACACACACACCACACCACACACAGCACACCACACCACACACACCACACCACACCACACACACCACACAAGATACATGTTACATTTTCTCGCCTACTACCCAACACCTAAATTAATGAGGTGAATATTTGTGTTTGATCGTTATTGCTGAACAAGTACTGAAAATGTATCTATCCCCATGGCTTCGAGCCCAGTAACCTTGTCATCAGCCTGTAGGACATCTGGAAGTTGGAAGACTGCAGGACCTGGACTGGCGTATCGGGCGGCGTGTTTCAACGTAGACTGCAGGACCTGGACTGGCGTATCGGGCGGCGTGTTTCAACGTAGACGGCAGGACGTGAACTGGCGTATCGGGCGGCGTGTTTCAACGTAGACGGCAGGACGTGAACTGGCGTATCGGGCGGCGTGTTTCAACGTAGACGGCAGGACGTGAACTGGCGTATCGGGCGGCGTGTTTCAACGTAGACTTCAGGACGTGAACTGCCGTATCGGGCGGCGTGTTTCAACACAGACAGCAGGACGTGAACTGGCGTATCGGGCGGCGTGTTTCAACGTAGACTGCAGGACGTGAACCGGTGTATCGGGCGGCGTGTTTCAACATAAACTGCAGGACGTGAATTGGCGTATCGGGTGGCGTGTTTCAACGTAGACTGCAGGACGTGAATTGGCGTATCGGGTGGCGTGTTTCAACGTAGACTGCAGGACGTGAACCGGTGTATCGGGCGGCCTGTTTCAACGTAGACTGCAGGACGTGAACCGGTGTATCGGGCGGCGTGTTTCAACGTAGACTGCAGGACGTGAACCGGTGTATCGGGCGGCGTGTTTCAACATAGACTGCAGGACGTGAATTGGCGTATCGGGCGGCGTGTTTCAACATAGACTTCAGGACGTGAACTGGCGTATCGGGCGGCGTGTTTCAACACAGACAGCAGGACGTGAACTGGCGTATCGGGCGGCGTGTTTCAACGTAGACTGCAGGACGTGAACCGATGTATCGGGCGGCGTGTTTCAACATAGACTGCAGGACGTGAACCGGCATATCGGGCGGCGTGTTTCAACGTAGACTGCAGGACGTGAACCGGTGTATCGGGCGGCGTGTTTCAACATAGACTGCAGGACGTGAACCGGTGTATCGGGCGGCGTGTTTCAACGTAGACTGCAGGACGTAAACCGGTGTATCGGGCGGCGTGTTTCAACATAGACTGCAGGACGTGAATTGGCGTATCGGGTGGCGTGTTTCAACGTAGATTGCAGGACGTGAACTGGCGTATCGGGCGGTGTGTTTCAACACAGACAGCAGGACGTGAACTGGCGTATCGGGCGGCGTGTTTAAACATTGACTGCAGGACGTGAACTGGCGTAGCGGGCGGCGTGTTCCAACTGTCTCCGCCGAATCTGATGTTAGAATTCTAAGGAAAATAATGATCATCTACATTAAATCTCGAGTCACACCTTTCGTAAACAAACTTCTAAAAAATCCTGCTAGAACTAGCGAGCATCTCGAATATCCTGGAAACTGACATATTGATCAAATATTGATTTCGATCCTCAAGGATTGACATTTTAGACAAGACATAGACAAGATGTGAGATATTATTTTCTGTTTCTGCGGATCTACTTTTGAACAACTGTAAGTCGAATTAACATTCTTGAATCTTGAAATCACTGATAAATAGTCAAGGTGCAACTTCACACTAATTATGTCCATTTAACATTAAGTATATTTTAATATTAACCAGTGGGAAATATGGAGTTACTGGAAGAAAAATTAAATAATTTTTCAGCAGAAGCTCTATAACAGTATAAGAAATAGTAGGTATGTTTATGTCAGCTGTCATTGAAACTATTACACATTATAATTTGCAGCGGTATCACGAGGGGAGATAAGCGATATATGTGGGTAATGGCAACTACATCATTCTTTAGAAAATTCTCTTTTGTTATTAATTGATGTTGCAGTACTCCTTCTTATAACACATAAAATTATACTTAATTGCAGAAAAAAGTAAATGTGCTTCATATAGAGTTCAATGAAAATATAATTTATATATTTTGAAATTAAACAATTCATCTTTCAATACACACACTTTCGTGAACACATCTCGACTTTACATTTTTCACAATTTGATCGTGGATGTTTGCGTGTTTGTTGGGAGCCTGATGATACACACACACGTGGGTTTTTTAATGTGAACAGCACACAATGATTTTTTAACTGTCAGATGATCATAAAAAACATGTTTCTTTATCCGTGAATAACGCTTGCACAATGCTACGGATTGCTGAAAATCAACGTCTACGCGTCGTGGGTATGCTGCAAACAGGAGAAGCGCAAAACGAACCTATTATTGACATTTTAATGTTCATCGAAACACAATTTCATCTCTTTGGAGACTTGCCACGGGTCGGTCGTCCACGTGTGACGTAACGTCAACAACAGAACCACATTCGGTTGGTGTATGTACGGAATCGATACCAAACTGCGACATCAAGAGCTGGGATAATTCCTGGGTTGACACCAATTAGTGGCAGATTGGTACACAACAGGTTGAAGGAGCACAACAACCGGCCCCGACGTCCAACGAAAAGCCCACGTTTGCTTCCACGTCACCGTCAGGGACGCCTAGCTTTTTGTGTAGACAACATCTGAGGTGGGAAAGATACGACAGGGACAGTATACGGTTGAGCCCAGGTTTCACGTGGATATCTCGGATGGTCCAGCAGAACGTTTTGGCGAAGCTTACGTTACTCACCGTCGTCAGTTTCGGAGTGGAAGTGTAATGGTATGGGGTGGAAAAGACAACGTTACTCATCATTGTTAATGGCAATTTGAATGGCTTACGCTACCGGGACGACATCGTGCGAGATCATGTTCTACCGTTTGTGCAAATGCAGGAACGTAACATTACGCCAGCGTAATGCCAGCCCATACTTTGCACATTTTGAGGCGGTATAGCATTGCTGTACTGGTCTGTCCCCATAGACGATGTCTGGGATGAGATGATCGACGCCTACGGCAGGACCAGGACCAGTCGGTGACGCTAGCTCAGTTGGCCCAATCTTTAGTTGACATATGGAACAGCATCCCCCAAGCTGTTTTCAGTCATCTGATGTATGTATCATCGCAAATGGTGGTCACACCCGATATGACATTGTCAATTGAGTTCTTACCCCACCCCTTTTTAGGGCGTGTCCCTCTGTCTTCTGTTACCAGGTATTGGTTTTGTTTATGTATTTGTTAATTAGACGAAAGATGAAACCGCAAATTGTAATTTTCAGTGACATAGCATTTACACAACTTTACTATGAAGCACAGTTACTTTTTTCAGTTGATATAGTTATATATTTTATTATCATGATATTTTGCATAAATGTCTCAAATTTCAAACTATATGAATTTACATATAACTTGTGTATAAGTTGAACCTGTTATCATGTTTGCCTGTGTGACGTAATTCTTTTCCCCTTAGCAATAATGGTTCCTTCCTTAGTTTCTTTCATGATTGAGTACAATTTGTAAATTCCCAGGGCATTTGTAGGATTCTTCTTTTCTGTTGTGTTGTGGTTGACACCGAGAACCGGACCCAACACATCTAAGATGGAAGGTGGACTTTGATCCCGACAATATTGCAGACCGCCACGGTGCGTCCTCTGGGATTCTCCCGTGTCTCTGGTTTCACATCTCGCCTGTTCCCAGGGTTGTCACCAGTGTGAGTCTTCGTTTGGCGCTCAAGACGTTACAAGAGGTATTGTGTACCATCATCTTCTCCAAGCAGCAAACATGTGATCAGTGCCTCATCACCTGCTTTTAGACAAGTAGCTTCCTAACTAATCAGATTCGATTCAAATTCAGAGATTCCTACCAGTTTTCTTCGTTGTTTCCATTTTGTTGCTGCAGTAAAACATATATCCACATCATCACTCGAGACTTTCTCAAAACTTTGGTGTTTTCAGCACCTTCAGCCTTTATGCTGGCAGTCACAATCAAGTCCAAGTTGATACTTCAATATCACTGGTTGTCACGTTTCTTGTTTGGGTTTGGTTTTCCCCAGCAGACGAACCAAGGGAGACCACTTTCAAGGGCGGTAACTCTGGTTGAAAGTCGTTCCGAAATCCCAATACTATGAAAATACTCGGCTTTTTTATTTTCACCCTAGTGAAAATACTGGTTATAATAGTTATGATAATGAAAATATGACTTTTATTATTCTCATATAACTGCAAAAGTCACACCCATGTATGTAATAGATACAGATGGCGCCGTTACGATTTCTCCGAGATCGATCATAAGAAACGATAAGGTGCATGTTCTAATAGTATGTTAACAGTTTGACCAAGAAAAGCATTGCGTTGTGGTATGTCGCTCTTCGGATAATTGGTCAAAATGTCGGGTTGTCGCAATGTCGAACTATGTTTCATTTCGACACTTTTTGCTTGTTTTTTTGACGATGTCACTTCTAGGAGAGGGATAGACTTAGTTAAAAACATTTGATATAAAAAAGAAACTGGCATTAAAGCATTTAAACATCAACGCAACAAAGGTAATAATTTGAAGGAAAAAAGCAGGATCTGAAATTAAAAAAATATAAAGAACCTACATGAGACCAAGACTTGAATATATGCCTAGAGGACGGCTTTTTCGAAATAGCATGTGAGCCCATATAGTAAGGCAATACGTTAATATAAAAATAAATGTGTTTAAGCCTAAAGGTACCATGACTTTATTCTCATCTTGCTTCAAATAATAATGTCAAATCCAGTTATCACAACCTGGGTGACAGTACAAACATAGAGTTTCCAGAGTGTCGCACGGAGACTCTCCGTCAACCTTTCCTTCTTTCAACTATAATCTTAAACAATGAGATACTAACAAAAATGTTCCAACTTATAAACAGTAGTCATTTCGTCTTTGACTGTTCTATGGCAGTGTAATTTATTGTTCAACAATGTTGTAATTGCAGTCGATTGTTTCGATCCAGCAGGAGTTCGTAGCATTGTGTTCCAGGGGAGATCTGGGGTAGATGGGTCTTCAGCAACCCATGCTTGCCGTAAAAGGCGACTATGCTTGCCGGTAAAAGAAGCGACTAACCGGATCGGCTGGTGAGGTTCACTGACTTGGTTGATGCATGTCATCATACCCCAATTGCGTAGATCGATGCTCATGATGTCAATCACTTGATTGTCTGGTCCAGACTCGATTATTTACAGACCAGCGTCATTTAGCCGGAATACTGCTGAGTGCGGCGTTAAACAACAAACAAAGTTATCAGGAATGTTTTACTATCTAATGTAAGCAGTGGTATGGAAGTTACTATATTGAGATGGTTTTGACCACTGTCGCTGCTTGGTGAATAACATGATCACTGGTGTATTGCTATCACCACTGCTACTGTATGTTATACTGCCATTGAATACTGCCACTCTATTGTACTTTGCAGTAATCTGTATGGATGCGTAAGCCAGTTAATTGTATAAATTAATACAATTGTTAATTCATTTGTATACCATTTTTTTGTTGTTTGTTGGTTCACACTGAGCTGTTTTACGTAGATTCTTATGTTGACTTATTGTTTCCATCTGGAAGTCGACACGTGACAACTGTCTGATTACGATTAAAACATAATGCAACTTAACGGACACAAATTCCCAACATACAATTTAAAAGGGAAACTAATTGTGCCTTATTTGTTCTTGTACATGATTTTATTATACTTAGTGTAATATTTTCTCATATTGTCATCGTTTTCATCTGCATAATTTCCATCTGTATTTGTGTATACTCGTCTCTCTGTTCCTCATTGTAATGATTCTGCAGTTAATCATGTGTGAGTTGGAGACAATTTCTGTCCGATTCATTTGTCTTTTGACATTAAATATACTCCTCCAAAAAGGTGAAAATATTTACATACTTCGTCTTTATTTCGAACGATATTTCCAAAACAAAACAAAACAATGTCAAACTTTACATGATAAAAAATGCCTTGCACGAGCACCAGGCTGGTTCTACGGGTGTAGGATATGGCCGCCCAGATCATGACACTGCCACCTCCGAATCTATCAACTCTGACAACACAATATTGAGCAAAAGTTTACTTCTACGTCTGAAGAAACGGGTTCGCTCATCTCGACGTTGCAGTTAAATCAAAATTCATCACTGAACCAAACACTACGGCAGTGTCTTCGATTCCCAGCCTGAACGTTCACAGACCTTCGAAAATGTAAACGTCGGTGCTGACATCGTAGAATTGGAGGCGGTATCTGTCGCTGTAACGGTCCATGACGTTGACGGAAGGCCCGGATGAACCTGTCCTGAGCTGCAGTTGGTGATCCTTGGTATGTCAGATCTTATGCGATCTCTTCATATCTGTCCCAAATACGTGAAATTGCATATGGTGGACGTGTTTATGACGGGCAACTGACGAGTGAGACTCTCCAGCCTCTGTACGTCCGATGGCGTTATTTCGAGTTTCGGGCTCTAGTCGTAGCACATAGTAAATTACTCATAGTTCAAGGAACAGTGGACAGTTGACCGAAAGAATGCCACCTTTTTATACCCAACACCCAAACTCTCTATTTCCCCGAAAACCAAGTGCGGAGTGCATGTAGATTCCATTCGCTTATTTCGTGACAATTTCCAAAGACCGCTACATTAATTAATCAAGTCCGTACGCGCAGCAAACATACACTAGCGACAACGTCGAACTCGCATTTGTTATACACATCTGAAATGTCATTCTTTTGTTTAAACGTTCCATTATGTTCAGGAATGGGCAGTTCATTTTGATGAACCAACATTTCAATTAATTTACACTTGTAATAGACAGAAGTAGTAGATTGTGTATGAAACTATGACATGAAAGCCATTTCCCTGCCATTGATTACACCTTGAAGAGGAATGAATAGTGCTGGTAGAAGGAGAGTGGCAGGAAAATAACCTCATTGATTAGGGAGGGGGGTTATGCGGTGTAGGTACCAAATGACGAGTTACCGTATTTCCTCTCAATAAAGATCCTTACACACTGGTAAATTGTCCAGTTCGGAAGCTAATCGAGAAACAGTGTTTATTTTTCAAGATGGTAATGCTACAAAAACAAATACTAGAAAATAATACTTGTTATACTTTCAAGGCTTAGTGAACCCTAACGTATTAGAGATGAATATATATATTTATGTACCACAATTGGTTGAATCGATAGATAGGTGCATCCCGCAAGTTAACTCGTTTCAGTAGCGGAATCTCCTACTTGAGAACTATCGCACAGATTGCAGTATGTTAGAATTATTATCTTTCAGGTCAACTTTACCAAAGCTCAGGTCGACTAGAGCAACTAGCCACATTCAATTTAAAGATAAACATTGTGATCACTTCAAATGGATAGAGCAGCTAGCCACAATCCACCTAAAGGTAAACATTGTGATAACTTCAGATGGATAAAGCAACTAGCCACACTCCACCTAAAGGTAAACATTGTGATAACTTCGGATGGATAGAGAAACTAGCAACAATCAACCTAAAGGTAAACATTGTGATAACTTCGGATGGATAGAGAAACTAGCCACACTCCACCTAAAGGTAAACATTGTGATAACATCGGATGGATAGAGCAGCTCGCCACACTCCACCTAAAGGTAAACATTGTGATAACTTCGGATGGATAGAGCACCGAGCCACACTCCACCTAAAGGTAAACATTGTGATAACTTCAGATGGATAGAGCAGCTAGCCACACTCCACCTAAAGGTAAACATTGTGATAACTTCGGATGGATAGAGCAACTAGCCACACTCCACCTGAAGGTTAACATTGTGATAACTTCAGATGGATAGAGAAACTAGCCACACTTCACCTAAAGGTAAACATTGTGATAACTTCGGATGGATAGAGAAACTAGCCACACTCCACCAAAAGGTTAACATTGTAATAACTTCAGATGGATAGAGCAACTTACCGCGCTCCACGTAAAGGTAAACATTGTGATAACTTCAGATGGATAGAGCAACTAGCCACACTCCACCTAAAGGTAAACATTGTGATCAATTCAGATGGATAGAGCAGCTAGCTACGCTCCACCTAAAGGTAAACATTGTGATAACTTCAGATGGATAGAGAAAGTAGCCACGCTCCACCTAAAGGTAAACATTATGATAACTTCGGATAGATAAAGCAACTAGCCACACTCCACCTCAAGGTAAACATTTTGATAACATCGGATGGATAGAGCAACTAGCCACCTTCCACCTAAAGGTAAACATTGTGATAACTTCGGATGGATAGAGCAACTAGCCACACTCCACCAAAAGGTAAACATTGTGATCAATTCAGATGGATAGAGCAACTAGCCACGCTCCACCTAAAGGTAAACATTGTGATAACTTCAGATGTATAGAGCAACTAGCCAAACTCCACCTAAAGGTAAACATTGTGATAACTTCAGATGGATAGAGAAACTAGCCACGCTCTACCTAAAGGTAAACATTATGATAACTTCGGATAGATAAAGCAACTAGCCACACTCCACCTCAAGGTAAACATTGTGATAACTTCCGATGTATAAAGCAACTAGCCACACTCCACCTAAAGGTAAACATTGTGATCACTTCGGATGGATAGAGCAACTAGCCATGCTCCACCTAAAGGTAAACATTGTGATAACTTCAGATGCATAGAGCAACTAGCCATGCTCCACCTGAAGGTTAACATTGTGATAACTTCAGATGGATAGAGCAACTAGCCACACTCCACCTAAAGGTAAACATTGTGATAACTTCAGATGGATAGAGCAACTAGCCGCACTCCACCTAAAGGTAAACATTGTGATAACTTCGGATGGATAGAGCAACTAGCCATGCTCCACCTAAAGGTAAACATTGTGATAACTTCGGATGAACAGAGCAACTAGCAACGCTCCACCAAAAGGTAAACATTTTGATAACTTCGGATGGACAGAGCAACTAGCCACACTCCACCTAAAGGTAAACATTATGATAACTTCGGATAGATAGAGCAACTAGCCACACTCCACCTAAAGGTAAACATTGTGATAACTTCGGATGGATAGAGCAACTAGCCACACTCCACCTAACGTTAAACATTGTGATAACTTCGGATGGATAGAGCAACTAGCCATGCTCCACCTAAAGGTAAACATTGTGATAACTTCGGATGGATAGAGCAACTAGCCACACTCCACCAAAACGTAAACATTTTGATAACTTCGGATGGATAGAGCAACTAGCCATGCTCAAAGCGTAAAGGTAAACATTGTGATAACTTCGGATGGATAGAGCACCGAGCCGCACTCCACCTAAAGGTAAACATTGTGATAACTTCAGATGGATAGAGCAGCTAGCCACATTCCACCTAAAGGTAAACATTTTGATAACTTCGGATGGATAGAGCAACTAGCCACACTCCACCTAAAGGTAAACATTGTGATAACTTCGGATGGATAGAGCAACTAGCCACACTCCACCTGAAGGTAAACATTGTGATAACTTCGGATGGATAGAGCAACTAGCCACACTTCACCTAAAGGTAAACATTGTGATAACTTCGGATGGATAGAGCAACTAGCCAGACTCCACCTAAAGGTAAACATTGAGATAACTTCAGATGGATAGAGCAGGTAGCCACACTCCACCTAAAGGTAAACATTGTGATTACTTCAGATGGATAGAGCAGGTAGCCACACTCCACCTAAAGGTAAATATTGTGATAACTTCGGATGGATAGAGCAACTAGCCACACTCCACCAAAAGGTAAACATTGTGATAACTTCAGATGGATAGAGCAGCTAGCCACGCTCCACCTAAAGGTAAACATTGTGATAACTTCAGATGGATAGAGCAGCTAGCCACACTCCACCTAAAGGTAAACATTGTGATAACTTCGGATGGATAGAGCAACTAGCAACACTCCACCAAAAGATTTACATCGTGATAACTTCAGATGGATAGAGCAACTAGCCACGCTCCACCTAAAGGTAAACATTGTGATAACTTCGGATGGATAGAGCAACTAGCCACACTCCACCTAAAGGTAAACATTGTGATAACTTCGGATGGATAGAGCACCGAGCCACACTCCACCTAAAGGTAAACATTTTGATAACTTCAGATGGATAGAGCAACTAGCCAGACTCCACCTAAAGGTAAACATTGAGATAACTTCGGATGGATAGAGCACCGAGCCGCACTCCACCTAAAGGTAAACATTGTGATAACTTCGGATGGATAGAGCAACTAGCCACACTCCACCTAAAGGTAAACATTGTGATAACTTCGGATGGATAGAGCAACTAGCCACGCTCCACCTAAAGGTAAACATTATGATAACTTCGGATGGATAGAGCAACTAGCCAGACTCCACCTAAAGGTAAACATTGAGATAACTTCGGATGGATAGAGCAGGTAGCCACACTCCACCTTAAGGTAAACATTGTGATTACTTCAGATGGATAGAGCAGGTAGCCACACTCCACCTAAAGGTAAATATTGTGATAACTTCGGATGGATAGAGCAACTAGCCACACTCCACCAAAAGGTAAACATTGTGATAACTTCAGATGGATAGAGCAGCTAGCCACGCTCCACCTAAAGGTAAACATTGTGATAACTTCAGATGGATAGAGCAGCTAGCCACGCTCCACCTAAAGGTAAACATTGTGATAACTTCAGATGGATAGAGCAGCTAGCCATGCTCCACCTGAAGGTAAACATTGTGATAACTTCAGATGGATAGAGCAAATAACCACACTCCACCTGAAGGTAAACATTGTGATAACTTCAGATGGATAGAGAAACTAGCCACACTTCACCTAAAGGTAAACATTGTGATAACTTCGGATGGATAGAGCAACTAGCAACACTCCACCTAAAGATTTACATCGTGATAACTTCAGATGGATAGAGCAACTAGCCACGCTCCACGTAAAGGTAAACATTGTGATAACTTCGGATGGATAGAGCACCGAGCCGCACTCCACCTAAAGGTAAACATTGTGATAACTTCGGATGGATAGAGCAACTAGCCACGCTCCACCTAAAGGTAAACATTATGATAACTTCGGATGGATAGAGCAACCAGCCATGCTCCACCTGAATGTAAACATTGTGATAACTTCGGATGGATAGAGCAACTAGCCATGCTCCACCGGAATGTAAACATTGTGATAACTTCGGATGGGTAGAGCAGCTAGCCACACTCCACCTAAAGGTAAACATTGAGATAACTTCAGATGGATAGAGCAACTAGCCATGCTCCACCTGAAGGTAAACATTGTGATAACTTCAGATGGATAGAGCAACTAGCCGCACTCCACCTAAAGGTAAACATTGTGATAACTTCGGATGGATAGAGCAACTAGCCGCACTCCACCTAAAGGTAAACATTGTGATAACTTCGGATGGATAGAGCAACTAGCCATGCTCCACCTGAAGGTAAACATTGTGATAACTTCGGATGGATAGAGCAACTAGCCACACTCCACCTAAAGGTAAACATTGTGATAACTTCGGATGGATAGAGCAACTAGCCACACTCCACCTAAAGGTAAACATTGTGATAACTTCGGATGGATAGAGCAACTAGCCACAATCCACCTAAAGGTAAACATTGTGATAACTTCGGATGGATAGAGCAACTAGCCACACTCCACCAAAAGTTATTGTGATAACTTCAGATGGATAGAGCAGCTAACCACGCACCACCTAAAGATAAACATTGTGATAACTTCGGATGGATAGAGAAACTAGCCACGCTCCACCTAAAGGTAAACATTGTGATAACTTCAGATGGATAGAGCAACTAGCCACACTCCACCTAAAGGTAAACGTTGTGATAACTTCGGAAGGATTGAGCAACTAGCCATGCTCCACCTAAAGGTAAACATTGTGATAACTTCGGATGGATAGAGCAGCTAGCCACACTCCACCTAAAGGTAAACATTGTGATTACTTCAGATGGATAGAGCAGGTAGCCAGACTCCACCTAAAGGTAAATATTGTGATAACTTCAGATGGATAGAGCAGCTAACCACGCACCACCTAAAGGTAAACATTGTGATAACTTCAGATGGAATCTGTTGGAGTGTTTTTAGGAAAATGCTCTTTGGAATCTGAACTGCTAAATAGTATGCACTTATCCATTGTTTATACATCTTTTGAAGCGATCTATACATTATGTACTTGATTTATTTTTTCACCCATGAATCGAAACGACGATGCCATCCAGACCATCGAACAAAATGATACTCTCTTTCCTTTTCTCGATTTTTGTTAAGCACCTTTTCAAAATTCCATACATTTAAATCTTCGTTTACTAATTGAAGCTTTTGTTCGGAAAAAATGTCCTTTTAAGAGTTCGCCATGATAGTCTCTCAGTGTGTAGATAGGTACAAGTATACCATGTCGTCGAATTCGTGCTGCAACCTTAAACAGTTCCTCAGTCCAGCGTAAGTTTTGTTCCTTACTCAATATTTTCTTCAAATCACTAATTTTCCCCAGGCCCCCCACTTGGAATTTTGAAACTTCTTTGTACTTTAGTTAGAGCGTATTCCATGCACCACGTGACTATATTTTAAGTTGATTAGATTTGTAATGTTGGCTGGAGTCCATGTGTTGAGACTCCTGTGCGTTGTGTGGTTATATTACCAATTCCGATAACCTCCCAATGAAATTGTTCGAGCTCTTATGTGTCAAGTATCTAGTCATGAGTGCTCTCAATGTGCGAATTACCCTTCCTGCATAATTGGCTTTCACATCTTCATTTTGAGTGATGGTAAATTTAGTACCTCCCCTACAAATAGTTTTCAACCGCTCGTCAACTGTTTCAGGTTTTTTGTTCTTTAGTAGGACCACCCACTAATATCGAAACAGAATGTCTATCACTATCAATAAATAACGTAACCATCGCTTGCTTTTGAATAGTGAGTGACATCAGTTAGCCAATGTCCCTCATTTCGCCAAACTCATTCACTCGTACACGAAGTCTGGGAAAACGATGTTTCTCTGGTTTATGTAAAGTGTAAGCATCCTTACCTTCAAGAAATTCCTTCACTCTCTTTATCATAAGTCATAATTAATACCACCAGTATATTATCACCACTCCTCCATGATTTTGTACATTGACGAACTTGTGAGGGATATCGTGAACACTGATTGTAGAGGAATGTTTGTCGACGAAGTTGTACAGGCATTATCGATTTTACTATTTGCGGATGATGTTGTCATTTTTGCAGATAGTGTTCTAAATTTACAGAAAAAGATAGATGTCCTTTATAAATATTGTGCTAAGTGGGGAGTATCTGTAAATACTAACAAAACTAAAGTTGTTGTTTTCAAGAAAGGGGGTAGATATCTTAACATGAGAAATGGTTCTTCGGCCCAGAATGACTAGAAGTAGTCATATCGAAATATATTTACAAAAGCATGTGAAGTGCTTTCAAGGCAAGCAGATAAAGCAATGTATTCAGCGAAAAAGTTTATTAGTAAATGTAGAAATATCCCTGTTGAATCGCTGTTTAGGATCACAAATACAGCCAATACTGACGTACGGCTCGGAACTTTGGGGGACCTTATATCGCCACAGTACTGAGAAAATTCATACAAAATTTTGTAAGTTTGTTCTTGGCGTCGGCTACCGGTCACAAAATAAGTCAATTTTAGCAGAATGCGGAAGGCATCCGATATATACATATACACTATCAATGTAGGGTTATCACATACTGGATACGTTTGCTCAGACAACCAGATACACGATACTCTAGACGTTGCTATTACATGCTTAAGCACCTTGATGACTTTGGGGATATAAACTAGGCTTCAGCTGTTAGAGAAACTCTTTTTTTCGCATGGATTTGCATACACGTGGACACACCAGCATGTATTGTCAAGGCTGGTCAGCGGATATAAGATGTTCAAAATCGTTACATGCCTATTCAGTGTTTAAAATGGAAATATTACACTCTTAAAAAAAAGAAACGCATAGTTGAAAAATAAGGATATTTATTAAGCGGATGTAAAAGTATCTACACAGAATATGCGTGAATACAATCAAATGAAATTAGACACAGTGATCGACAGAAGCCTTGTCGTCATTGTCAGCATAAATTCAGTTCAGCCATTGCACATGTGTAGCCACAATGGGGCGTCATGGTCTGTAGCTGGTCACACCACATCTTGCAGCCGTCACTGCTCGACACCTCTTTGGCACAGATTGCACAAGTCGTCGGATTTAATCGTGGGGAATTCTTCGCCATTCCTCCTCTAAGGCGTTGGCGAGTTGTGCTAGTGCGTGGGGACGCTGGTGACGTTGACGGACGCGTCGATCAAGTTCGTCCCACAAATGTTCAATCGGGTTGGGATCAGGCGATTTGGACGGCCATGGAAGGACATTGATGTTCTCATTAACAAGGAAATAAACTGTTGCACGTGCTGTGTGGGGCCGAGCGTTGTCATGGTGGAAAAGCTCCCTCTGGTGGTCCAAAGTTGGGAGGAGGTGGGGACGCAGAATTTGGTCTATGTATCGGTTTGCTGTAAGATTGTCCTGGACAACCACTAACTGTGATCTACCCGTGTGGGATATGGCTCCCCACACCATGGCACTCCCTCCACCGAATCGGTCCCCCTGTCGAATGCAGTTCGGCGCAAAACGGTCATGTCGACGTCGGTATACACGTTGTCTTCCATTCCGTCGTTGAAGAAGAAAACGTGACTCATCGCTGAACCAAACGCGTCGCCAGTTCCTGAGATGCCATGCCTGTACACTGTTGCACCACCGGACACGTCGTTGACGGTGTAGACGTCGCAAGACAGGTCCAACTTTTGGTCGTCTCGCTCGAATTCCCACTTCCCTCAGACGATTTCTGATGGTTTGGTCGGAAATCCTTCGCATACCAGGCACTTGTCTTGCAATGTCCGTTGCTGTAGCAAATCGATTCCGAAGGTGATGCAACCGGATGTACCGATCCTGAGCAAGGGTGGTCACTCTTGGTCTTCCACTTCTAGGATAATCTTGAGTCGAATTAGTGCGGGTATATCGATCCCATAGTCGAGATATGGTGCTTTGGTGAACGTCGAAGTGTCTTGCAACGGCAGACTGGGACTCCCCTGCTTCCAAACGTCCAATGGCGATATTTCGGTCAGCTGCAGTTAATCTTGGCATTTTTCGATCTCCGTTCACGTCAGACAATTCGTAAGGAACTTATGAATTTTGTACGGTCTTTTATAGTCAGTGTCTCTACTCTTAATTCCAACACTTTGCACGTGCATTGTGCTGAAAACATTATCTGAAAGCAATTTCCGTGCATCCTTTGCATTTTTGCTGAGAAACGTTTACAAAAAACATTTTGAGATGTGTTTGCGCGCATTGCACAACAAACATGACATGATTAACGGGAATCAAACATAAGAATTGTCTTTATGGCGATTGCTGGGAAAAAATCTAATTAGAATTCTCAAAACACCTATGCGTGTCTTTTTTTGAAGAGTGTACCATAAATGTATTTAACAGCAATTCGATCTTTATCTTACGCAGATGTTTCACGAGGTTACCGTGTCGCAAACATATCCTCAATATGCAATTATACAGACACTCCAAAGATAATGATGTTTTAACATCGATGGGTCCTTTCTGCAAATATTACCAAGAAGATGAATACCATGTTTTATTGATATGTCCAGTACATGAAGATATAAGAATCAAATACCTGCCTAACTATTTTTATACGTATCCATCACAAAGAAAATTTGTACAGTTAATGAACAGCAAAAATAGCCATATTCTTCTCAGACTTGCAGTTTGTGTTTATAAGATATTTGAAAGAAGAATAAAACATTGAATATAAATAGAACAATGTACACCATATTTAGCAACAACCTAATCAGTGGTGCTTCACGACGAATTTTCTTACAACAAAATGTTATTGTACTATTGGCCTCATGGTCACACATACGAAATAAATCTGTCTGTCTGTCAAAAATAATTAATACCCAATGTTTCTGTAAAACTGATCGAAACTTAGATTGTACATAATATGCTCCACTTTTTTCAGGATCGAAATAATAATCTTCTAGCAGTTTACTGTCATGCTTTCTCGCACCAGACATGATTGCAAATGATAAAGACAGTATTGAACCTATGCTTTATATCTTATGATAAAGAACCATAAAACATTAGAGTGTTAATGATTTTGATTTATTCAAATCGAGTTTGCAAGTACAATAGTCTGACATTTAGATTCTTTACATTAATGTTCCATTCCTCTGTCTTGAGCTGTGCATTCGGGAAGTCTGTACACAGATATTGACAAAACACAAAGCTGCTTGTGTCTCTCATGCTCGGATCTACCATGACAAGTTCTCGCCACTGGGAGATCAGCTGATCTTCATTTACTTCTTCACAGGCTGTATCAATATATCTTGTCATTTCTTCTATAGTGTCACATGTGTGAGGTGTTTCCATGCTATCAAACTAACACACTAGACAAAGTTCAGCAGTAAGTCGTTTTACTTGTTTAGTCAGCTCCAGACCATGTTGAGTTACTATATCGATTTCATCAACCATAAAGGGGGATACTAATTTTCACAATAATCCTTTTACTGACTCCGGTCGAGTCTGTGAATGAAGATTTAGCATCTTCAACACAAGTGCCTCGATTTTTAAACCACTGACTTGTGCGCTGAATAACTGTTTCTGTCAATCCTGTTTTAGCTCGCAACACGTACTTCCATGTTTAGAAAATTCATCTTCGACAAGGTTTCTAAACACAAAATATAAACAAAGATTAATCCTTTCTTAACCCTTTAAACAGAAAGATCAGTTAATTCTAATCAGGATCTATAGCAACTTCACAAGTACGTGTTTATGGTAAGGATGTGGTCACTATTGTGAAGTCTACTTAATGATTTTCCTTCTGTTATTTACCCGCCTTAAAGCGGTGTATTTCCATGACTTTCCATCAATCATCATCGCCATTCCCACCCACGGTTGCAGTGTATATACACCGTATAACTCCGCACGCGGTGATTTTCCTTCTTTTGTGTTATTATTTACTTAACCGATCAGGGGATTTTCCTGCCATTGTTCCTTCCCTCAGCACCTTTCATTCTTCTTCAAGATTTTATAAACGGCAGGAAGATGTCTTTGTTCTCATAGTTTCATACAAAATCTATTACTGATAGAACCATTTTGTTATAGTTGACAAGTGAATGATTTTAAATTTTGTTGGGAAACATGTGTCGCTAGCAAGGCTCTGACACCCATGATATGATTTATGGACGTATAATAATCAAACTCAGCTGCGGCTGTGTCCCCTCATTAGTCATACCCTTGTCATACAGGATATGGTTAATTGCCCAAACTAACTTGTACCTTTTGTTTAAAGTGAAATGGTCGACTATCAGTATGACAAACACAATGTAGATGTCAGGACATAGTTCAGTGAAACAGTGAAGAGCAGTCAGCTAACCCTAGTCTGTCTTACAGACCCTGATACAAATATATATTAAATACAGCCCATGCAAGTCTATAATGTTTGGCAAGTCTAGATTACTGCAGTATCTGAAAATGAAGAGAGTCACTGGGCTCCCTTTTATATACTTTTATAAAGATAACTGAACAACTGTTTTTCTGTACGATATGTTCATTTCAGAGACTAGATGTTAGTCTAAGCTTACCCATTAAATCACCTTTCAGATCAGACACAGATAACATTCACACAGAGAGGCAATCAGGTTCAGCAGCAAACAGCAGATCGTTCAGTTAATGTTCAGGGCGATAAAGGTGGCCAGCAGTGTCCAGAAACTGCAAAGGAGACTTCCGTTGTTGCTGCAGTTGATCCCCAAGTCTCGCCAGGTGCAGCACCAGTTTATCTGACTCATCCTGACTGCTTCTGATTGTTCAATGTCAGAAGCTGTTGTTGAACTCCTCCATGTTGTTGTCGGTGCGTGGTCCGATGTTGTCGTGATGGTTCCACGTGGATACAGGGAATATGGCGTCTTCATCTACCCTGCTGTCACAATGAGACAGACCCGTGAAGATCCGGGTGAGAACAGGTCTTCAGCAACTCGTGCTTGCCGTGAGAGGCGACTTTTATATTTAGGCATATCATCGTATCCCAATTGTGTGGATCGTTTCTCACTGAGTTGTCTGGTCCAGACTCGATTACTTACAGCTTGTCTTCATATATTATAGCTGGGATGCAATGCTACTTTTTGGAATTCCTATTGTAGAGACACCTGTCGTGTAGCACACACCCTCACATGACACGTGACAGAACGGTCAGACACAAATGCCATACTTCCATTTGTTATACAGCAAAGTGGAGATTAATTTTTAAAAACACATGAGTATTCCATAGAAGCTGAATTTGGTAGTCCACTTTATTTAAATTCACAATTAAATAGTTACAAATATTTGTAGAATACTTAAAAGCTGAGAGACAAATATGTATAATATTGTTACAGCATGTTACCTATAATGATGTTGATATTGAAAGCAATTATACGCACCTTTGATGAGAGAAAGATAAACAATCAATTAACATGATATATATTTTGTTGATCAGGGCTCTATATTTCCTATTATTCCCGTCAACATGTTTTTAAAACGTGCAAACGATTGATTAAACACTCGTTTAGGGCCCAACGATACTGTAGAGAGCCGTTTTGATACATCGTAACATCAGCGAACGGCATAAAACGTATTCCACCCAAGGCATCCCCCAAGGGAGACTCCCAGAAGACAGGCTGTAGAGTTCGGGTATATGTTTCAAAATTTAACTATATTTATATTGACGATAAGAGAATGTTTTGGCAAAGTGTTAAAGTAGGGATGTGTTTTGAGTAGGTGAATATCCTTAAAACTCTCCATTTCTTAAAAATGAATGGCCTCGGGTCTATTATGTTTAAGGATTAAAGAGGTACTCGGACAGACTCCTCTACGTTATGTTCAGTTTGTAAATTGGTCAAATGGTGAAGATGGATTCGGACATAACAGGTTATGATTATTTGAACAAACATTCAACTAAAAACACAATATATATATAGATAGATTGTCCGGGAAGGTTTGAACGATCCATTCGTTGACACTGAACACTTTCACAAAGGTCCAAGCAAGCAAGGGGATAGCAGAAGTATGAGAATGTTCCATGCGTGATTTGCGGGGTTGAATACCGGTGACGGGATGAGGTTTCACGAAAAGCTAATGCAGATACAACAGGACACGGCTACAGATTATATCGGGTATACGTATGTTACCGGTGTCTGACAGGCTGTATAATTAGTGTAGGATGCACAGGGGTAATATAGAAACCTTCTAACGGGTTGTTCTTCTACTACAAGCTCGAGGTTCAGTCTTGGCTTGTTTAACATGCAGTGGTCTCAAAACGGTGGAAACAGAGGAGAGTTGGACGAAGCGTGTGTAAAATGTGTGTTGGCCAGTTGGCGTTCTTGTCTGGGATTTTCGGAAGGGAGAAAATGTTATTATCATTCTGTTAGATAAAGGTATATTCGGTTTCGATAGAGATACATTATGGGTGTTTATTTATGTCCAACCGGAGGGATCGACATGGCATGATAAAAAAGACAGACAAAATGAGGTTTAGATTTTGCTGTATTTTTATTGAGTTCCCTGGAAGAGTCCCCAGCTGTTTCTATCATTGTACTTGGAGACATGAACAGTACACCCGGTGTGATGCTGGACTAGATGGAGAACAGTGTTATTCACAATGTTGAAGGTAATGATTTCTGCACACAATTTGAGATGGAAAGATATTCATGTAATAAGTTTAAAAATTACTTTGTGAAAACGCTTGGAAATGGTTTTTCATTCTAAGAATATATATTGTGAATGGAAGATTTGGGACTGACCAGGGTATTGTGTTTTAGCATCGAGTGACATGTTCCCCGATGTCACCGATTTTGATATATTATCTCGATCGGAATAGCAGCATCTACCTGAACTTTGGGGCATAACGAGAAGCTGTTGCTCAAAGTCAGATCCCTGAGGTAATTTGTCCACAATATGGAGGAGTCCTCGTCGACAACATACTTATTAGAGAATGCAGCACTGTCTTCTCTTACGGACGTGTCTGGTGCAGTCGCGTTATTAAATGATGCTGTTTTAGCAGCCGCTACTATGTTGGAGACACGAGTAAGCGATAACTATAGAAGTTCACCGTGGCATGATGATGAATGACTCTGTAAAAAACATGAGCGGTGCCATTATTTAAATGCGTTCAGAAAAAAACTAAAGATAACTCATACCTTTGTCAGTATAACTAAATTTGCAATGAATATATCACCGTGTAGACTCAAGAAGGACCAGTAACTATTTTCCGTCGCTGTATTCTGAACAGATGGATATTCAGAAGGATATTGGTGAGGTAATGGACATAGTGACATGTCCAGGTTATGTACAAGAACTGACGATTGACATATTAGATTCCCTTATCACCAGAGCCGTTCTTTTTGAAAGAATCAGTGCCCTGAAAAGTAATAAATTAACTGGTCTAGATAACCTTCTTAGAGAATATCTAAAATATTCGTCTGCTCTTTTATACCCCACTGAGAAATCATATTTAACAGCATTTATCAAAACGTTGTTTTCCCTGAGTGTTCGTCTTACTGGGATAGTCATCCCTTTGCATAATATGTTCCTGATAATTAGAGGGTTACAAGCCTCACGAGTGTCCTTCGTTAAGTGTTGTAAACAAAAGACAAGTGTATTGGGTTGCAACACTTGACAAAATATCTGAATGTCAGTCGGGGTTTCGAAAAGGTTATTCAACTATTGATTCTATCATTCGGCGTTATCTATCACGTAAAGGGGGTAAATTTTATGTTGCATTTATTGATTTCTCTTAAGCATTCGACTCCATTCAGCGTCATCTTCTATTGAAACTACTCTACAAACATGGTTTGATTACTGAAATGGGTAAATTGTTACAATCCATCTACAGTGATGTAAAGGCCTGTGTTTGTTCAAACAACAGTGTCTGGTACAATTGTTTGTTTCATGGGTGTGAGGCAAGGGAGTATGCTTGATTCCTTTCTGTTGCAGTTTTTTAAAACGAATGGATTACTGAGATTAAACCAAAATGTGGCCGTTTTAGTGCTTAGTTATTCATATTTTTCTACTTCTATTTGCTGATGACCTTATTGTGTTTGGCAAGACAATCAACAACGTACAAATTTAGTTAAATCTCTTGCATAATTACTGTTGTTAGAGATGTTATAACTACAACAATGATCTTTTATGCGTTTTGTCATACCATATTCCCAGTACCCGATGTCTCCTTGGTGAGCTACATCGTGTGTCGTGGGTGAGCAAATTCGTGTGTCGTGGTCGAGATACATTGTGTGTCAAGGGTGGGCTACATCGTGTGTCATGGGTGACATACATCGTGTGTCATGGGTGAGATACATCGTGTGTCATGGGTGAGATACATCGTGTGTCATGGGTGAGCTACATTGTGTGTAATGGGTGAGATACATCGTGTGTCATGGGTGAGATACATCGTGTGTCATGGTGGAATTACATTGTGTGTCATGGGTAGGACACATTGTGTGTCAAGGGTGAGATACATCGTGTGTCATGGGTGAGCTACATCGTGCGTCGTGGGTGAGCAAATTCGTGTGTCGTCGTCGAGATACATCGTGTCATGGGTTAGATACATTGTGTGTCATTGGTTAGATACATCGTGTGTCAAGGGTGAGCTACATCGTGTGTCATGGGTTAGATACATTGTGTGTCATTGGTTAGATACATCGTGTGTCAAGGGTGAGCTACATCGTGTGTCATGGGTGAGATACATTGTGTGTCATGGGTGAGATACATTGTGTGTCAAGGGTGAGGTACATCGTGTGTCCTTGGTGAGCTACATCGTGTGTCATGGGTGAGATGCATTGTGTTTTAAGGGTGAGTTACATCGTGTTTCATTGGTGAGCTACATCGTGTGTCATGGGTGAGCTACATCGTGTGTCATGGGTGAGCTACATCGTGTGTCATGGGTGAACAAATTCGTGTGTCGTGGTCGAGATGCATCGTGTGTCAAGGGTGAGCTACGTCGTGTGTCATGGGTGAGCTACATCGTGTACCATTGGTTAGCTACATCGTGTGTCATGGGTGAGATACATCGTGTGTCATGGGTGAGCTACATTGTGTGTCATGGGTGAGCTACATCGTGTGTCGTGGTCGAGATACATTGTGTGTCTAGGTCGAGATACATTGTGTGTCAAGGGTGAGATACATTGTGTGTCAAGGGTGAGATACATCGTGTGTCATGGATGAGATACATCGTGTGTCATGGGTGAGCTACATTGTGTGTCATGGGTGAGCTACATCGTGTGTCGTGGTCGAGATACATCGTGTGTCATGGGTCAGATATAACGTGTGTCATGGTTCAGATACATCGTGTGTCATGGATGAGATACATCGTGTGTCATGAGTCAGATACATCGTGTGTCGCGGGTGAGATACATCGTGTGTCCAGAGTGAGATACATCTCGTGTCATTGGTGAGATTCATCGTGTGTCCTGGCTGAGATACATCATGGTTCCTGGTTGGGATTCAGTGTGTCCTGGGTGTGATACACTGTGGTTCCTGGTTGGCATTTAGTGTGTTCAGGGTGTGATACACTGTGGTTCCTGGTTGGCATTAAGTGTGTTCAGGGTGTGATACACTTTGGTTCCTGGTTGGGATTCAGTGTGTCCTGGGTGTGATACACTGTGGTTCCTGGTTGGCATTAAGTGTGTTCAGGGTGTGATACACTTTGGTTCCTGGTTGGGATTCAGTGAGTCCTGGGTGTGATACATCATGGTTCCTGGTTGGCATTAAGTGTGTTCAGGGTGTGATACACTGTGGTTCCTGGTTGGCATTAAGTGTGTCCAGGGTGTGATACACTGTGGTTCCTGGTTGGCATTAAGTGTGTCCTGGGTGTGATACATCATGGTTCCTGGTTGGCATTAAGTGTCATCAGGGTGTGATACACTGTGGTTCCTGGTTGGCATTAAGTGTTTCCTGGGTGTGATACACTGTGGTTCTCGGTTGGCATTAAGTGTGTCCTGGCTGAGATACATCATGGTTCCTGGTTGGCATTAAGTGTGTTCAGGGTGTGATACACTGTGGTTCCTGGTTGACATTAAGTGTGTTCACGGTGTGATACACTGTGGTTCCTGGTTGGGATTCAGTGAGTCCTGGGTGTGATACACTGTGGTTCCTTGTTGGCATTAAGTGTGTCCTGGGTGTGATACACTGTGGTTCCTGGTCTGGTTGGGATTCAGTGTGTCCTGGGTGTGATACACTGTGGTTCCTGGTTGGAATTAAGTGTGTTCAGGGTGTGATACACTGTAGTTCCTGGTTGGCATTAAGTGTGTCCTGGGTGTGATACACTGTGGTTCCTGGTTGGCATTAAGTGTGTCCTTGGTGAGATATACTGTGGTTCCTGGTTGGGATTAAGTGTGTTCAGGGTGAGATACATCATGGTTCTTGTTTGGGATTAAGTCTGTCCAAAGACTTTTAAAGATGCTATTCGTTGTTGGCATGGTATCTCAGTGGGCTAACATTTTTGTTTAACTGGTATTTTCCCGGACGAATACAAGCAGAACCTTCTGGCTTGTTGTTTCTTTTTAATATACTCTACCGCATTGTCACTGTTTTGTGATTTAAGTTTGGAACATTAATTCTGTGCATTAAGGGTGTACAATACTTTAATACAGTGATGAACACACTTGATTCAAAATATGTATGTACCGTAGCATATAATATTTCTGTCTCCGCTTATAGTGACAATAACCTCTGAAGCTCGACATGTTCCACACTATCAATATGACACATATTTCGCTACTTTTTGGATATTCAGTCAAACACCGTTGTGTGGAACGTTGATGTGTCGAACTTACAGTTGTCTCGAAGTAAAAGCATCGTCACTGCGTATTTCTTCCATATTTATCATTTTCGTGTTATGTCGGATAACTCGAAGTATTTACATAGGTCCCTTCAACCGCGAATGGTGTTTGACTGTATAGGACTAAGATTAGAAGGAACTGTGTAAACTGTCCTGAGAAAATACATTTTCCTGAAAATATCCGCAATGTACAGACAAATGTGATTTCGCCTCTGGAATTGTGTCTACTGCGTTCTTGGCGAATATTGTTTCTGGAACACTTTGTGTTAAGGTTAGGGATAGGGAGACTAATAACAATACGAATTATCCTGATGACCTGAGTTCACAACGAACATAGCATGTAATTATAACATGTTTCTTGTTATGTTGTGTGTAGTATATTAAATACACTGAAAACATAGCATGTAATTATAACATGTTTCTTATTATGTTGTGTGTAGTATATTAAATACACTGAAAACATAGCATGTAATTATAACATGTTTCTTATTATGTTGTGTGTAGTATATTAAATACACTGAAAACATAGCATGTAATTATAACATGTTTCTTATTATGTTGTGTGTAGTATATTAAATACACTGAAAACATAGCATGTAATTATAACATGTTTCTTATTATGTTGTGTGTAGTATATTAAATACACTGAAAACATAGCATGTAATTATAACATGTTTCTTATTATGTTGTGTGTAGTATATTAAATACACTGAAAACATAGCATGTAATTATAACATGTTTCTTATTATGTTGTGTGTAGTATATTAAATACACTGAAAACATAGCATGTAATTATAACATGTTTCTTATTATGTTGTGTGTAGTATATTAAATACACTGAAAACATAGCTAGTAATTATAACATGTTTCTTGTTATGTTGTGTGTAGTATATTAAATACACTGAAAACATAGCATGTAATTATAACATGTTTCTTATTATGTTGTGTGTAGTATATTAAATACACTGCTGAAAACATAGCATGTAATTATAACATGTTTCTTATTATGTAGTGTAAAGTATATTAAATACACTGAAAACATAGCATGTAATTATAACATGTTTCTTATTATGTTGTGTGTAGTATATTAAATACACTGAAAACATAGCATGTAATTAAATCATGTTTCTTATTATGAAGTGTAAAGTACATTAAATACACTGAAAACATAGCATGTTATTGCAACATGTTTCTTATTATGTTGTGTGTAGTATATTAAATACACTGAAAACATAGCATGTACATATAACATGTTTCTTATTATGTTGTGTGTAGTATATTAAATACACTGAAAACATAGCATGTAGTTATAACATGTTTCTTATTATGTAGTGTTAAGTATATTAAATACACTGAAAACATAGCATGTGATTATAACATGTTTCTTGTTATGTTGTGTGTAGTACGTTAAATACACTGAAAACATAGCATGTAATTATAACATGTTTTAAATGTGTAGTGTTTAGTATATTAAATACACTGAAAACATAGCATGTAATTATAACATGTTTCTTATTATGTTGTGTGGAGTATATTAAATACACTGAAAACATAGCATGCAATTATAACATGTTTCTTATTATGTTGTGTGCAGTGTATTAAATACACTGAAAATATAGCATGTAATTAAATCATGTTTCTTATTATGTTGTGTGTAGTATATTAAATACACTGAAAATATAGCATGTAATTATAACATGTTTCTTATTATGTTGTGTGTAGTATGTTAAATACACTGAAAATATAGCATGTAATTATAACATGTTTCTTATTATGTTGTGTGTAGTATGTTAAATACACTGAAAACATAACATGTAATTATAACATGTTTCTTATTATGTTGTGTGTAGTATGTTAAATACACTGAAAACATAGCACGTAATTATAACATGTTTCTTATTATGTTGTGTGTAGTATGTTAAATACACTGCTGAAAACATAGCATGTAATTATAACATGTTTCTTATTATGTAGTGTAAAGTATATTAAATACACTGAAAACATAGCATGTAATTATAACATGTTTCTTATTATGTTGTATGTAGTATATTAAATACACTGAAAACATAGCATGTAATTAAATCATGTTTCTTATTATGAAGTGTAAAGTACATTAAATACACTGAAAACATAGCATGTTATTGCAACATGTTTCTTATTATGTTGTGTGTAGTATATTAAATACACTGAAAACATAGCATGTACATGTAACATGTTTCTTATTATGTTGTGTGTAGTATATTAAATACACTGAAAACATAGCATGTAGTTATAACATGTTTCTTATTATGTAGTGTTAAGTATATTAAATACACTGAAAACATAGCATGTGATTATAACATGTTTCTTGTTATGTTGTGTGTAGTACGTTAAATACACTGAAAACATAGCATGTAATTATAACATGTTTTAAATGTGTAGTGTTTAGTATATTAAATACACTGAAAACATAGCATGTAATTATAACATGTTTCTTATTATGTTGTGTGCAGTGTATTAAATACACTGAAAATATAGCATGTAATTAAATCATGTTTCTTATTATGTTGTGTGTAGTATATTAAATACACTGAAAATATAGCATGTAATTATAACATGTTTCTTATTATGTTGTGTGTAGTATGTTAAATACACTGAAAATATAGCATGTAATTATAACATGTTTCTTATTATGTTGTGTGTAGTATGTTAAATACACTGAAAACATAACATGTAATTATAACATGTTTCTTATTATGTTGTGTGTAGTATGTTAAATACACTGAAAACATAGCACGTAATTATAACATGTTTCTTATTATGTTGTGTGTAGTATGTTAAATACACTGAAAATATAGCATGTAATTATAACATGTTTCTTATTATGTAGTGTTAAGTATATTAAATACACTGAAAACATAGCATGTAATTATAACATGTTTTAAATGTGTAGTGTTTAGTATATTAAATACACTGAAAACATAGCATGTAATTATAACATGTTTCTTATTATGTTGTGTGTAGTATATTAAATACACTGAAAACATAGCATGCAATTATAACATGTTTCTTATTATGTTGTGTGTAGTACGTTAAATACACTGAAAACAAAGCATGTAATTATAACATGTTTTAAATGTGTAGTGTTTAGTATATTAAATACACTGAAAACATAGCATGTAATTATAACATGTTTCTTATTATGTTGTGTGTAGTATATTAAATACACTGAAAATATAGCATGTAATTATAACATGTTTCTTATTATGTAGTGTTAAGTATATTAAATACACTGAAAACATAGCATGTAATTATAACATGTTTTAAATGTGTAGTGTTTAGTATATTAAATACACTGAAAACATAGCATGTAATTATAACATGTTTCTTATTATGTTGTGTGTAGTATATTAAATACACTGAAAACATAGCATGTAATTATAACATGTTTCTTATTATGCTGTGTGTAGTACGTTAAATACACTGAAAACATAGCATGTAATTATAACATGTTTTATATTTGTAGTGTTTAGTATGTTACAAAAATAAACATGTTATTTCTTAGGAGTGATTGAGTGATTATTGTTTTACGCCGCATTAACAATCGTCTAGGCATTCGCGGTGATTATTCTACTGGATTAGTGTTCACATTTACCCGAGTAAAGGTTAGATGCGCGTCCCGTTATCTTTCAAAGTTTTGTCGTTACTTGTGAAATGTCACACACCTAAGTCCTTTTCACTTTCCTGGGCATGGATATATTTGTATAGTGTTTGCACTGGAAACTGATCAATGTGTATTTATGATGGTCCTATCCAGTCCCGTTTTGAGACTCCAACTGCGGATTTTCTGAAGTCTGGAGGATTGGCCGTAGTTGCCCATAAACTGACTGTGGGTTACCCGTAGATGGCCGTTGATTGACCATGGAATGGAATTGCCCCTCGCTTGACATTTGATTGCCCGTCTTTTGACATTTGATTGCCCGTTGCTTGACATTTGATTGTTCGTTGAATTTCCATAGATGCCCGTTGACCTGATTGTCGATTGGTCGTAGATGCCCTTTGCCCGTAGATGCCCGTTGCTTGACTATCGAATGGCCGTAGATGTCTGTTGCTTGACAGTTGATTGTCCGTTGACTGATAGTTGATTGCCCGTAGTCATGCTTGAAAATGTCTGCCATTCCGTTCCTAGTTCATACGGCAATGAATGATTGTCAAATGTTTCAAAGGCGTTGCTTCATATGAAATATACGCCCAATCCGGTCAGTGCATGCATTTCCTACTGTATCTGCATTTGTTTCATAGGTGTAAAATCCTGCTTTTGGCTCAGTGTATGTCAAGGAATTATTTGTTTCAGACATACACGTTAATGCCTCATCCCTTTAAGGTATAATGTATGCCTAGCTATCGTCTGTTTTCGTGTGTGTGTGTGTGTGTGTGTGTGTGTGTGTGTGTGTGTGTGTGTGTGTGTGTGTGTGTGTGTGTGTGTGTGTGTGTGTGTGTGTGTGTGTGTGTGTGTGTGTGTGTGTGTGTGTGCTTGTTCTAGTCCGGACTAATTCCGATTTTCTAGTGAAAACCCACTGAGTTACCATGTCGCAGTCTGAACTGAACTCCGAGCCGACCAGACTGTGTTTAAGCCCCTTAATGTCGAGGCAGGGTAACAACAAGTACCATCTTTTAACGTCTTTTGATATGGCGCTATCGGGGAGCGAATATATTTTTCAAGAATATCGGTCACCAGACCAACAGATTCACCCGTGATGTCTTCAAGAACTTACACACTTCACCCAAGGCAACTATATACTTTTCAGTATGAGGAAACACCCAATGCTGTGGACGACAGGGTATTCTTGCCCACTGACTCACCTGGCATGGTATACAGAAGCATTTGCAACGGATTTACATGTCCTAATCTCAGTATTATATTCATTTGGATGGAACTGGAGATACATGAAAGAAATACAGCTTGGTAGTGTCATGGCCATGATGTCCTGCAGTGAAATATCAGTGACATTGTTATACATAGATGCATGGAAGTCGAATATGTGCAGTCAGCATTTTAATGGAATGACAGAGTCGAATCAAACGTCACATGGCAACATGACATCTCCTTTCGACGAGGATGGGTAGATGACTGCAGATACCGTCAATGGAATCTGATATAAAGATATGTCCCTGAAAGACAACTGTTGCTATCCATACCTCAATAGAATCTGACAGAAAGTCATTTCTCTCAAAGAGCGTCTCTTGGATTCCATACGTCAATAGAATCTGACAGAAAGACATTTCTCTCAAAGAGCGTCTCTTGGATTCCATACCTCAATAGAATCTGACAGAAAGACATTTCTCTCAAAGAGCGGCTCTTGGATTCCATACATCAATAGAATCTGACAGAAAGACATTTCTCTCAAAGAGCGTCTCTTGGATTCCAAACATCAATAGAATCTGACAGAAAGACATTTCTCTCAAAGAGCGTCTCTTGGATTCCATACGTCAATAGAATCTGACAGAAAGACATTTCTCTCAAAGAGCGTCTCTTGGATTCCATACATCAATAGAATCTGAGAGAAAGACATTTCTCTCAAAGAGCGTCTCTTGGCTCCATACATCAATAGAATCTGACAGAAAGACATTTCTCTCAAAGAGCGTCTCTTGGATTCCATACATCAATAGAATCTGACAGAAAGACATTTCTCTCAAAGAGCGTCTCTTGGATTCCATACCTCAATAGAATCTGAGAGAAAGACATTTCTCTCAAAGAGCGACTCTTGGATTCCATACCTCAATAGAATCTGACAGAAAGACATTTCTCTCAAAGAGCGTCTCTTGGATTCCATACATCAATAGAATCTGACAGAAAGACATTTCTCTCAAAGAGCGTCTCTTGGATTCCATACGTCAAATAGACCCTGATAGAAAAAAAGACATTTTTCTCAAAAGAACGTCCCTTGGATAGAATCTGACAGAAAGACATTTCTCTCAGCTGGCATTTTTTACAAGAAAAAGAATATTGATATGGTGAACACCGTCCCTGAGTTTCCAGTCGACGACTGCAGATTGTCATTTATCCGAGTCCTCCCCTAGACCTGGATTATATAATAGCGTGTTTGTTATATACAATGTGTCACCCCATCCTACAACTGATATGGTGTTCAGTGATCACAGGAAGAGTTTATGATCATATCTAATTCTATTAAATCAATATAAAAATTCTCAAAAAAACATCTCACCAATGTGTTTGAATGAAGATATAAGTTTTATATTTGTTTAATTTGGAGTATGTTGTGTGATAAAGGAAGTAATCCCATCTTTATACCCGTAATTCACAAAGTTCAAAACAACAAAAACAACAACAACAATAATAATAATAATAATAATAATAATAATAATAATAATAATATAAAACATGTATATGAAATATAAATATAATAATGTAATTTCTCGTAAAAAGCATACAAAGGCTTGATTACACACAGTTTTTAACTAACATTTTGCTAATTATTGCTATAACTACGAGCCTGGCGTACGACGTTCTTTGCAAATATAAGTATATAACCAAATTTCGATTATAATGACTCGTTTAAAAATTTGTAAATATGTTTGTTTATTTAACGTAGCACTCAGCAATATTCCAGCTATATGACGGCGGTCTGTAAATAATCGAGTCTTAACCAGACAATCTGGTGATTGGCTTCATGAGCATCGATCCACGCAATTGGGATCGATGACATGCATCAACCAAGCCTGACCAGCCGATCCCGTTAGCCGCCTCTTGTAAATATGTTAATATTCGTTAACACATTCATGATAACGTTCGAAAAGGTTGGTCACCATACATTGTCAGTATGACCTTTCGCAAGTAAAATGTTACTGGACATGCAAACGTGCGTAAAAGACATGAGAAGCGCCCCCTTAAAGTGAATATTTATGTATTCAATGTAGAATGACGATTGTTCACAGCTGTTAACTGAGTTGTGGTTATGACTTGTTTATATAACTCTTCCCTAACTTTGATGCAAGTTAAGATTTATGTAGTTTCATTTGGCTTGTACTTTAGGGACACGTGATGTTGAATCAATTATACTACTTCCATGTGGACAGGAAGTGGTCTGACCAACCTTGACCAGTGGTTTGACACCTGGTTTACCTATTTCCCTAAAACTGCCCCTTCAATGTGTAAGTATGTGTCCGTTGCGCCATGTCGTGTAAGTCTGAAGCGTTTATGTGACACGTTCTCTAAAGGCTCCAATCCAACTAGGTTTCATTTGAAGGAGGTTCGACAGGTTCCTGAGCACTAGAAACATATATATATATGACTTCTTAAGCACGGGTGAACACATGGGCTTGGCATTTACCCATGACGAGATAACCACTCAGCGAAAACATATTTACTCTCTAAATTCATGTATGTGCGTAAGACGTTCTTAGTAACGATATTCCAATGTCGTTGACCTCAACTCTTGTTGAAATCCTAATCGGCTTGAGTCTAGACAGATGTTCCCAGTGTGAAGGTGTCGCGCCGGGATCTCCCCCCAACTGGAAGCATATTTAGCCGTCAAACACAGCAACATTGGTAACCGAGCTCTAGCTGGATAGTTTGTCTTGTCATTAATACGCCGAACAAACCTTTTCACTGTTGAATGTTACATCAGTTATGCGACTTTGTTTGCCATGACATTGTCTTATCCTTATTGACTGCTCGCATCGCCCTGTTAAGTTTGGGTAAAGGGCATTTCCTGCTCAATACTGGTCAACATTACATCACAGTTTCGCAACACAAGGTTTATGCCACAAAGTATGTGCCAAATAGACTGTACATAAAACCTAATATCTAAACGATAAAGACAACTTTCAAAATAGTTCTTTTAATTATGTCACAAAATATCTTTTGTCCTTGATTTGGTAGTGTTATGTACATATGATTGGTTCCATACATCATGTGGTCCCATGTGGAGTCTTAAGGACTGCAGTAAAACTCGAACGGTTATAACATTTCACCTGCTGTATGTCATCGTACCCCGACAGTGTGGTCGTTGTTTGTGTTCCCGACCACTGCTGTATGTCATCGTACCACGACAGTGTGGTCGTTGGTTGTGTTCCCGACCACTGCTGTATGTCATCGTACCCCGACAGTGTGGTCGTTGGTTGTGTTCCCGACCACTGCTGTATGTCATCGTGCCACGACAGTGTGGTCGTTGGTTGTGTTCCCGACCACTGCTGTATGTCATCGTACCACGACAATGTGGTCGTTGCTTGTGTTCTCGACTATTGCTGTATGTCATCGTACCCCGACAATGTGGTCGTTGGTTGTGTTCCCGACCACTGCTGTATGTCATCGTACCCCGACAATGTGGTCGTTGTCCGTGTTCCCGACCACTGCTATATGTCATCGTACCACGACAGTGTGGTCGTTGTTTGTGTTCCAGACCACTGCTGTATGTCATCGTACCCCGACAGTGTGGTCGTTGTTTGTGTTCCCGATCACTGCTGTATGTCATCGTACCACGACAGTGTGGTCGTTGTTTGTGTTCCCGACCACTGCTGTATGTCATCGTACCCCGATAGAAGGAGCGTTGTCCGTGTTCCCGACCACTGCTGTATGTCATCGTACCCCGACAGTGTGGTCGTTGTTTGTGTTCCCAACCACTGCTGTATGTCATCGTACCCCGATAGAAGGAGCGTTGTCCGTGTTCCCGACCACTGCTGTATGTCATCGTACCCCGACAGAAGGAGCGTTGCCCGTTTTCCCGACCACTGCTGTATGTCATCGTACCCCGATAGAAGGAGCGTTGCTCGTGTTCCCGACCACTGCTGTATGTCATCGTACCACGACAGTGTGGTCGTTGCCCGTGTTCCCGACCACTGCTGTATGTCATCGTACCACGACAGTGTGGTCGTTGCCCGTGTTCCCGACCACTGCTGTATGTCATCGTACCCCGACAGTGTGGTCGTTGCCCGTGTTCCCGACCACTGCTGTATGTCATCGTACCACGATAGTGTGGTCGTTGGTTGTGTTCCCGACCACTACTGTATGTCATCGTACCCCGACAGTGTGGTCGTTGCTTGTGTTCCCGACCACTGCTGTATGCCATCGTACCACGACAGTGTGGTCGTTGGTTGTGTTCCCGACCACTGCTGTATGTCATCGTACCACGACAGTGTGGTCGTTGCTTGTGTTCCCGACCACTGCTGTATGTCATCGTACCACGATTACTATCCTTGGTTCTACGATATTTATTGACAAGGACAATATGGAGAGATAATCTACATTTACAAAGAGCTCTCAATTGAATTTTATCTTGTAATATGCTTAAATATTTTTCTGGTTGTAACAATGATTTAATACCAGCAAAATGCTTGAGAATGTGTGAAGAGGAAACTTGTTGGTGCCAGTTTTGCCGAAATATGTCTAATAATCTTTGTTTAAATTTGAGCAAAAATAGTTTTTCATTACCAGTGTCTTGTGAGACATCGTACCACGACATCGTTTTTATCACGTGACTAATTTGCGAGATTTGCCTTTCTCCGTGAAGCATAATTGAAATGCGTCCTTTGTTATGCATTGATAGTAAACATACACTTGACGTCAAACAGTAGCTGTATGGGGAGTGGCGCTTTACATGAATGCATTGTACACCTCTGTGTCGTGTTGCACATTGCATATGTCATATTTACCCCGACAAAAAAAACCAGAGTGTCGTACAAACGTTTGTTTTTGTTAAGATGGCGCTTTTCTTTGCGTATTTGTCAGGTATACTTTCATTTTAGGTATATTTGACCGTGTGACCTCCTATAGTCCTAAATACTGCCGGCATTACTATGCAAAGCACACATCTAGACGACAACCATCTCCAGACGTTATTTCCAAACAACACCAGAAAAATAAATAATTCTTTGGAGAAGTGAAGTGTGTCTCGGCATTGTGTATTATGTCTGCTTGATGGATGCCGAAATAGATTTTTATAAATCGGCTCCATCATGCACGTAAGGAATTAGATTGATCAATATTTAACTGAATATTTCATTAAAGACATTCTGGAATGTTTCGGTTATAAAAAATGTGTGTTTCGATATTTCTTACAATATGACGACGCCATAATTCACACCATATGTATTTTCAAATATTAAATCCGATACAGATGATACGGACACATATCAGCGCCCGTATAACGGTGTCACAACACCAGCGTAGTGAGATACACTCCTCGGGGGAATGTTTAGGAAGCTGTTTCCCCTACAAAGGCAGAAAATTATATATATTGAACGTTGACTAGTCTCTCATTTGACTCATTCTAGAGGCCAATAGGCAACTTGTCATTGTGTACTGTATGGGCAGGATCAATACCGTGTATGACATCAGCTCGCATATGCTGCCATGCCGCTGTTAGGTGTCGCACGCAGATAGCCTTATTCAGTCAGCGTGAAGCCACAACACTCCGACAACTTCACCAATAGAGAAAGTTATGTTCCAACAACCACTACCATGTCCGGCCTAGCCACAGAGAAATGTGTCCTTAATGTGGCAGGGAAGAAGTTCTGCATCCGGCGATCTCTGTTGCAAAGATTTCCCTTGACAAGACTGGCAACGTTGACAACTTCTTCTGAGGAATATGATAGTAGTACGGCGGAGTTCTACTATGACCGGAACCCCACCATGATGCACTGCGTGCTTGACCTGTACCGGACAGGGGAGTTCCACATCCCCAGCAACATGTGCACCGTGGCGGTCCGGAGGGAGATGGAGTTCTGGGAGATCTCTGAAGACATGGTGGCGGACTGCTGCTGGAAGTCCTTCTCCGTACACGTCCACGACAAGGAGGTGCAGAAGAAGATCCAGGAAACCTTTAAGGAAGACATTGATCTGATGTACACGAAGGAGACCTCCCTCAAACAGGTCATCTGGCTGACCATGGAAAACCCAGAGTACTCATTTGTCGCAAAGGTAGGTGTGTTTCATCACATAAATGAAGTATTATTGTTGTTGTTGTTGTTGTTTTATTGTTGTTGGTATTATTATTAAAAGTATTATTATTATCCTGGCACAATCAGGCGGATAAGGCTCATCATCAGCTCAGAGCCCTTGTCCCCGCTACACGCAGCCCAGACAGCGAATGGGACTTCTCCCAGGAAGCGCTGCCTAGCTCAACCCATCCAGAACTTTTCGGAGGATGTGAAGACTCCGCAACACTGGAGCCTTCTGCATTACCCAGATTGTCAGAAGGACTGTATTCGTGCTAGCAAATCCGGGTGCTCTCCCAATGTCAATCAGCAGATTGGGAGGTACCAAACCTAAGCCACCGAGAACAATGGGGAGTCGGACAACTTGATACTGGGGATGCAAGCGTGACATTTCGAAAGCGAGGTCCGCATATTTGCCATGTTGACCTAAAACTTGTCAATCACATTAGTGTCAAAAGGGATAGAAAATTCAATGATATAAAGGATTTCATTGAATTTATCAAAATGGACAAGATCAGGTTTGTTGGCCTGGATATGTCTGCGGCTGTAAACGGGCCCATTCCAATGAATTTTGTATTTATCATTTTCCATGACGCCCTCGACGTATTCCGGGTCGTACCGTGGGTGGACCTCTGTGATAAAACTACAAGCATGGCGAAGACGGTAATAAAATGATCTAGCTACATCACCATGTCGCTTAAGATACTGTGTTTGTGCCAAAGCAGGGCATCCACTGACAATGTGTTGGACAGTTTCATTAAATTCATTACATAATCTACATTTCATATTAAGTTTACATTTGATGCAAAATCACACATTGACTTTTTCGAGTGGGAAGTGACTTGTCCTGAGCAGCAAACAGAAAGCCTTCTGTTTCACTTTTCAGGCCAGACGACTTCATCCAACCGAAGGACTCTGCAGCATTGCTGATCTTCTCAACACACTGCACATAAACTCGATGCAGTGGTCGTTTAAATAGACTCTCCTTGAAAAACTGAGTCACGGGCGACTTGATATGGCACTTCGCTTGGTTGACATTCATTACTGTACCGTCCAGCAGTACAGAATTATTATTATTATTATTATTATTATCTACAGATTAAAATAAAAAATGCATTAAAGAGGTTTTGGGTGATCCTGACACAGTCAGGCTGGTTAGGCTCATCATCAGCTCAGGGCTCTTGCCCCTGCTACACGCAGCCCAGACAGCGAATGGGCCTTCTCCTAGGAAGCGCTGCCTAGTCCAACCCATGCAGAACTTTTCGGGGAATGTGAAGACTCCGCAATACTGGAGCCTTTTGCTTTACCCAGATTGTCAGAAGGGCTGTATTCGTGCTAGCAAATCCGGGTACTCTCCCAATGTCAGTCAACAGATTGGGAGGTACCAAACCTAAGGCACCGAAAACAATGTTGTTATTATTATAATTGTGTAGTGTAAGTTTATCATCACTGTAAATTTAAAACATCAACGCTTTAGTTTAATCAGTCGCGAATATCTCCAAGAATATCTCCAGATTCCATAGGGCTGAAAGGCAAAATAGTGATGTAAATTATGTAAATATATCACTGTGACAACCAAGGGTTCTCGAAAGGGGTAGCTCTGCTCTGCCGGTAGCACCCGCCACTAATTAGATAAGTAAGTGCTTGTGATTGAGGTGATGCAAATCTCCGTGTTAAGGCTATAGCGTGGGATGGCAACGCAGACTGTCTACTATTACATTCCTGGAATGACGTACGTAACCAGGCCCTTGATTGTGAAGCAACAAGAGTCTTTTCGTAAAAGTGTGCAGTCTTGTTCTAAAGTACCAAGGCAATTGAGACATTTATAAGCATATATAATCTAAGCAACTAGACCTGTGCTAAATGGCATTGAGAAATTGGTGGCTACCACCGATACATTGCAATATGTTTTATAACCCTATGACACTAAATCGATTGATTGTTGACATCGAGAAGTCCCGCGTGTATCCGCTCAGAACACGTGCAGACGTTGTACAATAGACAGCAATGAGAGTTCACAGAACACGCGCAAACATTGTATAATAGACAGCAATGAGAGTTCACAGAACACGCGCAAACATTGTATATTAGACAACAATGAGAGTTCACAGAACACGCGCAAACATTGTATAATAGACAACAATGAGAGTTCACAGAACACGCACAAACATTGTATAATAGACAGCAATGAGAGTTCACAGAACACGCGCAAACATTGTATATTAGACAACAATGAGAGTTCACAGAACACGCGCAAACATTGTATAATAGACAACAATGAGAGTTCACAGAACACGCGCAAACATTGTATAATAGACAGCAATGAGAGTTCACAGAACACGCGCAAACATTGTATATTAGACAACAATGAGAGTTCACAGAACACGCGCAAACATTGTATAATAGACAGCAATGAGAGTTCACAGAACACGCGCAAACATTGTATAATAGACAGCAATGAGAGTTCACAGAACACGCGCAAACATTGTATATTAGACAACAATGAGAGTTCACAGAACACGCGCAAACATTGTATAATAGACAGCATATTGACCAACCTGAAGCAATGAATATGTCACTTCTAGAGAGCTTAATGACAACGATTAGTCGGGCGTAAATTTCCATACGGATTATGAAGGTATTTCATTATACAGTCGAGGAAATATAAAGCGAGTTGAAATTAAGCAAGTTTCTCATTTATTTTAAACATAATAGTATCATTTAGTTTGTCGGGCGTTTGAAGGCACTTTCTGAGAAGGTGGCAGTATCGGCTTTGAGAACCCCTCCACAACCAAGCATTTTCCAAGATTATGTAATAATTAAACCACTTTCATCTGATATTCTCAGCATCCCCATGCTGTGGAGCTATAGTTTTATGCAGCATTTTATTGAAAGTTTCGATATTCTAAAATGTGGAATCGTTTCTTTCGATCGCCAGTTTACATATTAAACTCCAGTACAGTGTATGGATCACCAGAGACTGTACTATGACAATATTTATTTCATTATTTATTCACATATAAGCATAAAATTTAATTGATATTCTCGGATCTTTAGAGTGCAAAATGCTAGTCGTTCGAAGATAAGTACTTTTATAAAACATTGGTTCAGATCCATTTTTTCGGGCTTTAATATGATATAATTATAATCTGTTTATTTTTCCTGTAATGAATTGATTCCTTAAAAATTATCTAGCCAACAAAGAACGTATAGCGGCGGTTTTAATTATCGGATAAATGAAGAAAGTGGTAGTGAACAAATAATATGCGTTTCTATTTAGAGTAGCCCGAATGGCAATTACGTGGACGTCCCAGCGTGTCAACAGAGTGATAGTGCCGTAGATGCAGTCGCTGGCATACATCCATGTCGTTGGGTTGACATGATAACACTACACGGATCACCATAGCATTTTCATCGGTTTCTCTTTAAATATTTAACATGAGTTATATTACTTCAGCATCCTAATGAATAGGAATGTTATTCTGTTCACGGCTCATTTAAATGCATGTGAGCTTTGTAAATTAAATGTAGTTTATTGCACATCTGCGAATATTGTAAATAATATATTTACTTATATTGTACATTTTAGAAATTGCTAACTTCAGCGTGAAGATCCACTCACTAACTCTACCGTCGTGGTACGTTTAACAAGTTGCCACTTCAGCATGAAGACCCACTCTTCACTCTTCACTCTTCACTCTTCACTCACTAACTCTACCGTCGTTGCACCGTTGGGAAGTTGCTAACGTCAGTGTGAAGACTCACTCTATAACTCTACTGTCGTGGTACGTTTAACAAGTTGCTATCTTCAGTATGAAGACCCACTCACTAACTCTACCGTCGTTGCACCGTTGGGAAGTTGCTATCTTTAGTGTAAAGACCCACTCACTAACTCTACCGTCGTTGCACCGTTGGGAAGTTGCTATCTTTAGTGTAAAGACCCACTCACTAACTCTACCGTCGTTGCACCGTTGGGAAGTTGTTATCCATAGTGTGAAAACTCACTCACTAACTCCATTCATCATATTACTTCAGCATCATAATGAATGTTTACGGAATGTTATTCAGTTTATGGCTCATTTAAATGTATGTGAGTATTGTAAATTAAATTCAAATTTATTGCTTATCTGCCTATAGTGTAAATATTATAACACTCACATTAACATCAAACGGCATTTAATGTATTCACATTGAAAGCGTTTACTGGCATGACATCGGCGCCCAGCATGTCGACAGCTTGTTCTTCAAAGCACATCGATGACGTCCCTCTGCGTCAACACTGTCAATGATAAACGTTACAGGATCGTGTGTGTGTAGACTTTGTGTACCAAACCAGTTTAAGTATGTTACAAGGTAAGATCACTTTAACGGGGAAAGTCATGTTTCGATTCCCACACAAGGACTTACGAAACCAGTGTATGTCTCCACCATCGTGGAAATGCAAACTTCAGTGTGAATAACTACCCACCAACTACCTCAACCGCCGTGTAACTGTTTGCTAGTCGCTAACTTTAGTATGAAAACCAACTCACTAACTCTACCGTCGTGGTACGTTTTAGAAGTTGCTAACTTCAGTGTAATGACCCATTTACTAACTCTACCGTCGTCGTACACTTTGTTAATGGCTAACCATAGTGTAAAGCCCCTATCACTAACTCTACCGGCGTGGTAAAGTTTGCTGCTTGCAAACCGCAGTGTTAAGACCCACTCACTAACTCTACCACTACTTGCTAACCGCAGTAATAAGACCCACTCACTAACTCTACCGTCATGGTACACTTTGCTACTTGCTAACCACAGTGTGAAGACCCACTCACTAACTCTACCTTCGTGGAACACTTTGCTAGTTGCCTTACCGCAGTGTGAAGACCCACTCACTAACTCTACCCTCGTGGTACACTTTGCTACTTGCTAACCGCAGTGTGAAGACCCACTTGCTATCTCTACCGTCGTGGTAAACTTTGCTACTTGCTAACCGCAGTGTGAAGACCCACTTATATTAGCTCTACCGTCGTGGTAAACTTTGCTACTTACTAACCGCAGTGTTAAGACCCACTCACTAACTCTACCCTCGTGGTACACTTTGCTACTTGCTAACCGCAGTGTGAAGACCCACTTATATTAGCTCTGCCGTCGTGGTACACTTTGCTACTTACTAACCGCAGTGTGAAGACCCACTTATATTAGCTCTACCTTCGTGGTAAACTTTGTTACTTGCTAACCACAGTGTGAAGACCCACTCACTAACTCTACCGTCGTGGTAAACTTTGCTACTTGCTAACCGCAGTGTGAAGACCTACTTAATATCTCTACCGTCGTGGTTAACTTTGCTACTTGCTAACCGCAGTTTGAAGACCCACTCACTAACTCTACCGTATTGGTACACTTTACTAGTTGCCTAAATGCAGTGAAAAGACCCACTCACTAACTCTACCGTCGTGCCAAATTTTGCTACTTGCTAACCGCAGTGTTTAGATCCACTTATATTAGCATTACCGTCGTGGTACACTTTGCTACTTGCTAACCACAGTGTGAAGACCCACTCACTAACTCTACCGTCGTGCTAAACTTTGCTACTTGCTAACCACAGTGTGAAGACCCACTCACTAACTCTACCGTCGTGCTAAACTTTGCTACTTGCTAACCGCAGTGTGAAGACCCACTTACTAACTCTACCGTCGTGGTACACTTTGCTACTTGCTAACCACAGTGTGAAGGCCTACTTAATATCTCTACCGTCGTGGTAAACTTTGCTGGTTGCCTTACCACAATGTTAAGACCCACTCACTAACTCTACCGCCATGGCACATTTTGCTACTTGCTAACCGCAGTGTGAAGACCCACTCACAAACTCTACCGTATTGGTACACTTTACTAGTTGCCTTACTGCAGTGAAAAGACCCACTTACTATCTCTACGTGGTAAACTTTGCTAGTTGCCTTACCGCAGTGTAAAGCCCCTCTCACTAACTCTACCGGCGTGGTAAAGTTTGCTGCTTGCAAACCGCAGTGTTAAGACCCGCTCACTAACTCTACCACTACTTGCTAACCGCAGTAATAAGACCCACTCACTAACTCTACCGTCATGGTACACTTTGCTACTTGCAAACCACAGTGTGAAGACCTACTTAATATCTCTACCGTCGTGGTAAACTTTGCTGGTTGCCTTACCACAGTGTTAAGACCCACTCACTAACTCTACCGCCATGGCACATTTTGCTACTTGCTAACCGCAGTGTGAAGACCCACTCACAAACTCTACCGTATTGGTACACTTTACTAGTTGCCTTACTGCAGTGAAAAGACCCACTTACTATCTCTACGTGGTAAACTTTGCTAGTTGCCTTACCGCAGTGTAAAGCCCCTCTCACTAACTCTACCGGCGTGGTAAAGTTTGCTTCTTGCAAACCGCAGTGTTAAGACCCGCTCACTAACTCTACCACTACTTGCTAACCGCAGTAATAAGACCCACTCACTAACTCTACCGTCGTGGTAAACTTTGCTAGTTGCCTTACCGCAGTGTGAAGACCCAGTTACTAACTCTACCGTCGTGGTAAACTTTGCTAGTTGCCTTACCGCAGTGTGAAGACCCACTCACTAACTCTACCGTCATGGTACATTTTGCTGATTGCTAACCACAGTGTTAAGCCCCACTCACTAACTCTACCGTCGTGGTAAACTTTGCTAGTTGCCTTATCGAAGTGTGAAGACCCACTTACTAACTCTACCGTCGTGGTAAACTTTGCTAGTTGCCTTACCGCAGTGTAAAGCCCCTCTCACTAACTCTACCGGCGTGGTAAAGTTTGCTGCTTGCAAACCGCAGTGTTAAGACCCACACACTAACTCTACCACTACTTGCTAACCGCAGTAATAAGACCCACTCACTAACTCTACCGTCGTGGTAAACTTTGCTAGTTGCCTTACCGCAGTGTGAAGACCCACTCACTAACTCTTCCTTCATGGTACACTTTGCTAGTTGCCTTACCGCAGTGTTAAGACCCACTCACTAACTCTACCACTACTTGCTAACCGCAGTAATAAGACCCACTCACTAACTCTACCGTCGTGGTAAACTTTGCTAGTTGCCTTACCGCAGTGTGAAGACCCACTCACTAACTCTTCCTTCGTGGTACACTTTGCTAGTTGCCTTGCCGCAGTGTTAAGACCCACTCACTAACTCTACCTTTGTGCTAAACTTTACTAGTTGCCTTACCGCAGTGTGAAGACCCACTCACTAACTCTACCTTCGTGGTACACTTTGCTAGTTGCCTTACCGCAGTGTGAAGGCCCACTCACTAACTCTTCCTTCGTGGTACACTTTGCTAGTTGCCTTACCGCAGTGTTAAGACCCACTCACTAACTCTACCACTACTTGCTAACCGCAGTAATAAGACCCACTCACTAACTCTACCGTCGTGGTACACTTTGCTAGTTGCCTTACCGCAGTGTGAAGACCCACTCACTAACTCTACCTTCGTGGTACACTTTGCTAGTTGCCGTACCGCAGTGTGAAGACCCACTCACTAACTCTACCTTCGTGGTACTCTTTGCTAGTTGCCTCACCGCAGTGTTTAGACCCACTCACTAACTCTACCGTCGTGGTACACTTTTCTAGTTGCTAACCGCAGTGTTAAGACCCACTCACTAACTCTACCGTCGTGGGGGGGCACGGGTGGCCCAGTCGTCTAAGGCGCTGCGATTCGCTGTGCAGAGTTGCACGCCAGAAACCTATGATTGTGGGTTCGAATCCCGGTTCGCCACAATTATGTTTCTAGGTTTGTCAGCACCATACCCGTGCTCGTGGGTTTCACCGAAGTGGTAAACGTCTGAGACCTGCATCACTTCGGGCTTTCCTCCCACATTAAGCTGACACGCCGCGATATGACTGGAATACTGTTAAAAGCGGCGTTAAACCAAACTCACTCACTCACTCACTCACTCACTCTACCGTCGTGGTACACTTTGCTGATTGCTAACCGCAGTGTGAAGACCCACTTACTAACTTTTATGTACATTGACACTATGATTAATGAAGCACCAACTGATGTACTGTGTACGCTTTTACATAACATACAATTCAGGTAGCTGACACGAGAGGGACAGAAATAGGATCTTTTAGACAACCATGCATTCATTAACTTAATGTACTAATAACTGACACCAGCTTCACATAAATGAATTTGCCTGTTTGTGTGGTGAAAAAAATCAACATTTGTATTATCGTATTGTATAGTAATGATGTGTCACTTGTCTGTGCTCTTTTGAGAGACATTAACATTTCCACTATGCATTATATCTTATTTCCAATATGTTTTTTGAAATATATAGATGCTTTATTTTACACATGTGCAGGACAAATATTTCATGAACAAGTTCGACAGACAGATGCGAGGGAACTTTACGCGATAAGACCACTGTATTGAATAGATTAGATTGGCAAGAGATTACGATATACTCTAGAGACACTAATGCTCCCATAAGTAATACATTGCTGCAAACATTCAGTTGTATCAAACATCAGTCAGAACACAATCACAATCCTTTAGAAAGTAACACATCACACAGTCGGAATAGTACAATTGACTCTGCTTTTAACAGAGATCTCTTATGAATATGGAAAGGGTTTTGTTGCTTTTATTCACTTCTCGATGTTTGGAACGATGTTTTCAGAAATAATAATATATATTTTTTGTTTATTCTCTATAGATCTGTTTCTTCCAGTTTCGTCTTTACATGACTATCTTTACACAATACACACTTCGAAATTAAAGACGAACTTTTAAGACCTGCTGTTTTAACAATTGTAATTACTGTGTTGGCTGGAAAGACGTTTTCTCAGCAAAAACAAATAAGCTGCTAATGGAAGTATAATTAGAACAATAGGTACAGAGGAGGTAACTGTTTGTACGATATACGATGTATGTACAATAAACACAGAAGCCCCGATCAGCCGACGAATTAGACCCTACTGGAGTTACGTGGAGAGTGTAAGAAAAATACTTTACATCGCTTGGAATACGGCAAGGTCCACTCCCTAAAGTGTTTCTTCTCCCTCGTCACGCCGATTACCCAGGTTCGATTCCCGACATGGGTACAATGTGTGAAGCCCATTTCTGGTGTCCCCCTCCGTGACAAGTAATATTACTGGCGGACAAGTCGTCAGACAAGTATGCTCTCCCGCACTTATGGGGATATATTTCCCACTTATTTCACATAGTCGCATACTATACACATTTACCCACCTGAACTAATAATAGAGAGACCAGTGATACCGCCTTATCTGATTCATATTTAGATTTTATGCAAAAAAAGATTTAAAGTGACAAAGTAACTTTCCAATAGTCAACTTTCCCTTTATGTGGAGCAATATTACAGCAGCTCCAGTCTTACTCAGGTACAATCTCTCTTGAATATTTCAAAGAGCGTCATACGAGTCTTGCTCACAAGTTGTTTGATCAGGGTTACAACATTCAAGGCCTTAACAAAGCTTTCAAAATGTTTTATGCAGTGGAAAATTAATGAAAAAATGACCATTATCATGCCCGATGCAATTCCCTATTTGACTTGTGACCATGTCCATCTTTGTTCAGGTGATCGGAAAACATATATTAAGTGCACTTTGGTATACCTTGTATATATATTTAGGATCGTGAAATACAATACAGTAGCAATATTGGAGGATTTGAACCTACATGCAGATACGTGATATTGGAACTGTTAATAAAATAAAAACACTTTGCAATATCAATCCCAATGTTCAATACTGCATGACATATGTGTTAAATGCAGACATTTTGATGAATGTTCGAGTAACGTTATTGAAGCATCGTTTTGAAAGGAATGACTGTTTCTATTACTCACATTGAGAACTGAACGGAAAAACGGGAATAGAAGGAAGATAAATAAATGAATAGCTATTACTCTGACGGCGTGCTATGATATGGCAATTACACAAGTTGTTCTCTCATACTCAACATGATACTGGGGATTTAATGAATATGATGAGAGTTCTAAGGGCAGTCAATCATGAACTGTACATTGTCCTCAGTCTTTAAATTACTAATGCATATCTCAACCACACATGCTAAAATCCTCTTATAACGACAAAAGTTTTTCTCACGGCTTTTCACCACTTAGAAATCGTGGAAATAAGCCGCAGTTTACGGTCAGTCAGCAAAGAGAAGCCGTAAAGGCCAGGGTAGAGAATTGGACTTCAGAGACCCACGCTTGCCTTATGCTTGTTGCAATTATCCCACTCATCCACTACATTAACATAATCTACCACCATATCTCAATCAGCAATTTCCGTTAAAACTGGTTTTTGGGGGCTGGGGTAACATTGTATACAATATCTCAGTATCAACGTTACTGCAACGTGTTTTCTTCTTTTTTTTAAATGGCGGTACATAATAGAAATCAAGAGACATATACAGGTCTGAAAAATCTCAACACGTTGAATGTTTTTACGACATCTTTATGCATTGTAAATAGATATCTCCTCTTGGACAACCCTGGGGAGACGCTAAGCGTCTCCTCTTGGACCACCCGGGGAGACACTCAGACATCTCCTCTTGGAACACCCTGGGGAGACACTCAGACATCTCCTCTTGGACCACCCCACCCTGGGAAGACACTCAGACATCTCATCTTGGACCACCCGGGGAGACACTCAGACATCTCCTCTTAGACCACCCTGGGGAGACACTCAGACATCTCCTCTTGGACCACCCTGGGGAGACACTCAGACATCTCCTCTTGGACCACCCTGGGGAGACACTCAGACATCTACCCTTGGACCACCCTGGGGAGTCAGACATCTCCTCTTGGACAAATAGACCACCCTGGGGAGACACTCAGACATCTCCTCTTAAACCACCCTGGGAAGACGCTCAGACATCTCCTCTTGGACCACCCTGGGGAGACACTCAGACATCTCCTCTTGGATCACCCTGGGGAGACACTCAGACATCTCCTCTTAGACCACCCTGGGGAGACGCTCAGATATCTCCTCTTGGACAAATAAACCACCCTGGGGAGAAACTCAGACATCTCCCCTTGGACCACCATGGGGAGACACTCAGACATCTCCTCTTGGACCACCCTGGGGAGACACTCAGACATCTCCTCTTGAACCACCCTGGGGAGACACTCAGACATCTCCTCTTGAATCACCCTGGGGAGACACTCAGACATCTCCTCTTAGACCATCCTGGGGAGACGCTCAGACATCTCCTCTTGGACAAATAGACCACCCTGGGGAGACACTCAGACATCTCCCCTTGGACCACCCTGGGGAGACACTCAGACATCTACCCCTTGGACCACCCTTGGGAGACACTCACACATTTCATCTTGGAGACCCTGGGGAGAGAATCAGACATCTCCTCTTGGACAAATAGACCACCCTGGGGAGACACTCAGACATCTCTTCTCGGAACACCCTGGGGAGACACTCAGACATCTCCTCTTGGACCACCCTGGGGAGACACTCAGACATCTCCTCTTGGAGCGCCATAAGACCCTTGGGAGACACTCAGAAATCTCCTCTTGGAGCACCGTAACACCCTAGGGAGAAACTCAGAGATCTCCTCTTGGAGCACCGAAACACCCTTGGGAGACACTTAGAGATCTCCTCTCGGAGCGCCATAACACCCTGGGGAGAAATCAAAGATCTCATCTTGGAGCCTCGAAACACTCTTGGGAGACACTCAGAAATCTCCAGTTGGAGCACCGAAACACCCTGGGGAGACACTCTGAAATCTCCCATCGTAGCACCGAAACACCCTTGGGCGACACTCAGAAATCTCCTCTTGGAGCACCGTAACACCCTTGGGCGACACTCAGAGATCTCCTCTTGGAGCACCGAAACACCCTTGGGAGACACTCAGAAATCTCCTCTTGCAGCACCGTAACACCCTTGGGCGACACTCAGAGATCTCCTCTTGAAGCGCCATAAGACCCTTGGGAGACACTCAGAGATCTCCTGTTGGAGGACCGAAACACCCCGGGGAGACACTCAGAGATCTCCTGTTGGAGGACCGAAACACCCCGGGGAGACACTCAGAGATCTCCTGTTGGAGGACCGAAACACCCTGGGCAGACACTCAGAAATCTCCTCTTGGAGCACCGAAACACCCTTGGGAGACACTCAGAAATCTCCTCTTGCAGCACCGTAACACCCTTGGGCGACACTCAGAGATCTCCTCTTGAAGCGCCATAAGACCCTTGGGAGACACTCAGAGATCTCCTGTTGGAGGACCGAAACACCCCGGGGAGACACTCAGAGATCTCCTGTTGGAGGACCGAAACACCCCGGGGAGACACTCAGAGATCTCCTGTTGGAGGACCGAAACACCCTGGGCAGACACTCAGAGATCTCCTCTTGGAGCACCGAAACACCCTGGGGAGACACTCAAAAATCTCCCATTGTAGCACTGAAACACCCTTGGGCGACACTCTGAAATCTCCCATTGTAGCACTGAAACACCCTTGGGCGACACTCAGAGATCTCCTGTTGGAGCACCATATCACCCTTGGGCGACAATCAGAAATCTCCCATTGTAGCACCGAAACACCCTTGGGAGACGCTCAGAAATCTCCTCTTGGAGCACCGTAACACCCTTGGGCGACACTCAGAGATCTCCTCTTGGAGCACCGAAACACCCTTGGGAGACACTCAGAAATCTCCTCTTGCAGCACCGTAACACCCTTGGGCGACACTCAGAGATCTCCTCTTGAAGCGCCATAAGACCCTTGGGAGACACTCAGAGATCTCCTCTTGGAGCACCATAACACCTTGGGGAGACACTCAGAGATATCCTGTTGGAGCACCATAACACCCTGGGGAGACACTCAGAAATCTCCTCTTGGAGCACCGTAACACCCTGGGGAGACACTCAGAAATCTCCTCTTGGAGCACCGTAACACCCCGGGGAGATACTCAGAAATCTCCTATTGGAGCACCGAAACACCCTTGGGAGACACTCTGAAATCTCCCATTGTAGCACCATAACACCCTTGAGCGACACTCAGAGATCTCCTCTTGGAGCACCGAAACACCCTGGGGAGACACTCAGAAATCTCCTCTTGGAGCACCATAACACCCTGGGGAGACACTCAGAAATCTCCTCTTGGAGCACCGTAACACCCCGGGGAGACACTCAGATATTTCCTCTTGGAGCACCGAAACACCCTGGGGAGACACTCAGAAATCTCCTCTTGGAGCACCGTAACACCCCGGGGAGATACTCAGAAATCTCCTATTGTAGCACCGAAACACCCTTGGGAGACACTCTGAAATCTCCCATTGTAGCACCATAACACCCTTGGGCGACACTCAGAGATCTCCTCTTGGAGCACCGAAACACCCTGGGGAGACACTCAGAGATCTCCTCTTGGAGCACCGAAACACCCTGGGGAGACACTCTGAAATCTCCCATTGTAGCACTGAAACACCCTTGGGCAACACTCAGAGATCTCCTCTTGGAGCACCATATCACCCTTGGGTGACACTCAGAAATCTCCCATTGTAGCACCGAAACACCCTTGGGATACACTCAGAAATCTCCTCTTGGAGCACCGTAACACCCTTGGGCGACATTTAGAGATCTCCTCTTGGAGCACCGAAACACCCTGGGGAGACAATCAGAGATCTCCTCTTGTAGCACCGAAACACCCTGGGGAGACACTCAGAGATATCCTCTTGAAGCGCCATAAGACCCTTGGGAGACACTCAGATATCTCCTCTTGAAGCGCCATAAGACCCTTTTGAGACACTCAGATATCTCCTCTTGAAGCAACCATAACACCTGGGGGAGACACTCAGAGATCTCCAGTTGGAGCACCGAAACACCCCGGGGAGACTCTCAGAGATCTCCTCTTTGAGCACCGAAACACCCTTGGGCGACACTCAGAGATCTCCTCTTGTAGCACCGAAACACCCTGGGGAGACACTCAGAAATCTCCCATTGTAGCACCGTAACACCCTTGGGCGACACTCAGAGATCTCCTTTTGGAGCACCGTAACACCCTTGGGTGACACTCAGAGATCTTGAAGCGCCATAAGACCCTTGGGAGACACTCAGATATCTCCTCTTGAAGCACCATAACACCTTGGGGAGACACTCAGAGATCTCCTCTTGGAGCACCGAAACACCCCGGGGAGACACTCAGAGATCTCCTCTTGGAGCACCGTAACACCCCGGGGAGACACTCAGATATCTCCTCTTGGAGCACCTAAACACCCTTGGGAGACACTCAGAAATCTCCTCTTGGAGCACCATAACACCCCGGGGAGACACTCAGAAATCTCCTCTTGGAGCACCTTAACACACTTGGGCGACACTCAGAGATCTCCTCTTGGAGCACCGAAACACCCTGGGGAGGCACTCTGAAATCTCCCATTGTAGCACCGAAACACCCTTGGGCGACACTCAGATATCTCCTCTTGGAGCACCGAAACACCCTTGGGAGACACTCAGAAATCTCCCATTGTAGCAAAGAAACACCCTTGGGCGACACTCAGATATCTCCTCTTTGAGCACCGAAACACCCTGGGGAGACACTCTGAAATCTCCCATTGTAGCACCGAAACACCCTTGGGAGACACTCAGAAATCTCCTCTTGGAGCACCGTAACACCCTTGGGCGACACTCAGAGATCTCCTCTTGGAGCACCGAAACACCCTTGGGAGACACTCAGATATCTCCTCTTGAAGCACCATAACACCTTGGGGAGACACTCAGAGATCTCCTGTTGGAGCACCGAAACACCCTGGGGAGACACTCAGAGATCTCCTCTTGTAGCACCTTAACACCCTGGGGAGACACTCAGAAATCTCCTCTTGGAGCACCATAACACCCTGGGGAGACACTCAGATATTTCCTCTTGGAGCACCGAAACACCCCGGGGAGACACTCAGAAATATCATCTTGGAGCACCATAACACCCCGGGGAGACACTCAGAAATCTCTCCTTGGAGCACCTTAACACCCTGGGGAGACACTCAGAAATCTCCTCTTGGAGCACCATAACACCCTGGGGAGACACTCAGATATCTCCTCTTGGAGCACCGTAACACCCCGGGGAGACACTCAGAAATCTCCTCTTCGAGCACCATAACGCCCCGGGGAGACACTCAGAAATCTCCTCTTGGAGCACCTTAACACCCTGGGGAGACACTCAGAGATCTCCTCTTGGAGCACCATAACACCCTGGGGAGACACTCAGAAATCTCCTCTTTGGGCACCGAAACACCCTGGGGAGACACTCAGAAATCTCCTCTTGGGGCACCGAAACACCCCGGGGAGATACTCAAAGATCTCCTGTTAAAGCACAACAACACCCTGGGAAGACGTTCAGACATCTCCTCTTGGACAACTGGTTTCTGGATGACTGGGTGCTTCAAGGACTGATCGCTGGTTGACCGGGTGCTCCAAGGACTGATGTTCTGGATGATTGTGTGCTCAAAGGACTGATGTCTCGATGACTTGGTGCTTCAGGGATTGATGTTTGGTTGACCGAGTGTTTCATGGACTGATGTCTGGATGACCGAGTGAAGGAATCTCATCTCTTTGAGCATTGGCCTCATGGCGAAAAGAATGTTTCAATGACTGACGTCTGGATGATTGAGTGCTTAAAGGACTGATGTTTGGATGACTGGCTGCTTATTGGACTGATGTCTGGATGACTGGGTGCCTCAAGGACGGATGTCTGGATGACTGTGCTTCAAAGACTGATGTCTGGACGACTTGGTGCTTCAAGGACTGATGTCTGGATGACTGGGTGCTTCAAGGACATGTGTCTGGATGACTGAGTGCTTCAAGGACTTATGTCTGGATGACTGGGTGCTCAAAGGACTGATGTCTGGATGGCCGGGTGATTCAAGGACTGGTGTTTAGATGACTGAGTGCTTCAAGGACTGATGTCTGGATGGCTGGGTGCTCACAGAACTGATGTCTGGATGACTGTGTGCTTCAAGTGCTTCATGGACTGATGTCTGGATGACTGGCTGCTTCAAGGACTGATGTTTGGGTGACTGCGTTCATCAAGTACTGCAGTTTGGATGACTCATTGCTTCAAGAACTGATGTCTGCATGAATGGGTTATGGACTGATGCCTTGCAGGTAGAATAGCTCGTGAATTGATCACTTGATGGCTTGGCGCTTCATGGACGGAAACTGCCTGAACACATAACCCTGGTTATACAGTATTGATCGCTGTGAACTGCGAATGATTTGTATTTAATGGCTATATTGATTATTCATCCGTTTTTAGTTGCCCGCGAATCATAGCATTTCTAGATATGCGACCGACATACAAGGAATAAGTAGCAATGTTGGAAGTTAAAGGAGGGCTCATGAGTAGGGCATCAGTTATCTCAGAGAATAGTGTATTCATGGCTGCCAAGGAAACCACGCCCTGTACTGGTGTAGGTATTGCACTCCCACTCTTTATATATTTGATCATGAAATGGCTTGGCAAAGGAGCCAAAAATGTTACATATTTTCAACGTAGGCAATTGGCTTTCATTATTAAATAAACTGAACCAAATTGAAAACTTCACAATCTTAAAATTTTAATATTTTGACCAGTTATCATTGTTGGCCCTTATTGTGTGTTTAAACAGTAATGGCCACGTATTGTCTTCAGATAACACCCGTTTTTGTGCAGGTGAATCGATCAAAATCATGTGCACCGCACTATAGTGGCAAAAGTGTTTTTTCACGTGCAATTGGTCACGTGGCCATAATACCGCACGTGTTTTCAGCCATACTTGTTAGCAGTCATTAACAAAAAGAGAAAAACACAAGAAAACAAAAGTCTTTACAGCCATTTGTCATGCCACGCCTTTCAAATGTGCAACGTGAACGTGCCATCGGCATGTTGCAGACGGGAACGTCCGTAGAGGAAGTCGCAAGGACGATGGGTTGTACTCGACGGACTGTTTATGATTTGCAGACGCGTCTACAGCAAACGGGTACCACCGCTAATCGCCCTCGGCCAGGTCGACCACGTCACCTCCGTAACCGATTTTTGACGGCTACATCAACCAGAAATGAACTGTTTAGAGGTAGACTGAGTGCGCAAACTGTTCGAAACCGTCGGAGAACTGCTCACCTTCAAGCACGACGGCCATACTGCATGCCGATTCTGACTCAATTACACAGGCGTCAATGTCAATTGTGGGCACAGCGACACCTACGATGGACTCAGAGGAATTGGAATCAAGTCGTCTTCAGTGATGAATCCCGATTTAATCTTCGATTTGCTGATGGTAGGGCGAGGGTGTGGAGGCGCCGCCATGAACGTTACTATCAGTGTTGTGTACAGGAAGTTGACAGATTTCGAGGCGGAAGTGTCATGGTGTGGGGTGCTTTCTGTGGCAATGCACGTTCCAGGCTTCTTGTCATCCGTGGCAACCTCAACGCTGCTGCTTACCGCGACCAGGTACTGGCACCAGAACTTCTGCCTTTTATGGCAGCACATGGGCCCGGTTTGATCTTCCAACACGACTATGCCAGACCCCACGCAGCAATTTTGAGAAAGAATTTCTTTCAGAATGTGGGAGTCTACGTCATGGACTGGCCGTCAAGGTCTCCCGACCTCAATCCTATCGAACACGTCTGGGATGCTCTTGGCAGAAGTCTGCGCACTCTCCAGAACCAACCACAGAATTTGCAAGATCTTGGCACCATTTTGCATCAACAATGGCGTCGTCTTCCCAATCATGTGTTCACAAGTATCACAAGGTCCATGCGGAGTCGTTGTGTGGAAGTTGTCAACGCACATGGTGGCCATACACGCTACTGAACTTGTGTGCCATCAGATTCTCGTGCTTGGGACTAATGATTTAAACTGTTGATGTTATTACCGAATACCGTTGGTGCTTGGAACAAATTATGGGTACCACCGTTTATTAAAATCCTTCTTTGGACGTTAATGATTAAAAATGACCTTCTCTGATACATTTGTCCGTTGTATATCATATATGGGATTACTTTTAAGAATGTGAAGTTTTAAATTTGACTCAGTATATATACGTATGTTGAAAATATATAACTTTTCTGCTCTTACTGAACTATTTGCCTTTTCAAAACTTGTGCCGCTCCAATACCTAAATTAGTCAATGAACTTTATATCTAGGTATTACTAACATCAGATACTAATTCAATACTATCAGTTAAGCAATAGTATAATCATTAGATTATAAGAAGACAATTGAAATATAAGACCACATTGATTAATCAGATCTTCCAGATTCTAAACTAACTGTATGTACAGTTTTGAAGAAGGTAATATGTACAGCAGATATAATTCAATATGGGAATAAAACACATACTTTACATAGAATATTAATTACCAAATATCCTGTACAATCATCCTATTAAGGTCATTCATTTTTCTAACATGTGCATGTACCATGTGTGTTGTAAAGGACTGCCAAGGTAGGCGTCACGATGGTGATTAACGTCGAAAACGCGGATTTGACTCCGTTTAGCGTAGACTAAAAGACAATCCGTGTACAGACAGGATGCGGCCCAGATCGGGAGAGGTATTCATTTGGGCTCTGTCTGTTTATCAATCCCCTTTCATTGTACCAACTGGAAATAAATATTGTTTAAAACAGGTGTCAGCAGGGTTATAATTACACACAATGAACAGTTAATTAGCAGCAATATGAACTCTGCACCATCATGTCCTGCGAACAACATTACCCCCACCCATTACTGCCAGGGCTATGAGCACAGCTTACAACACACTGGAACAATCTCCTAGCGGCCACAGCAACGTGCTTCCTGTCTGGCTTGCCCTCCCATGTACATTTCGAACAGCGACGTTATGCATACAAACATTGTGCTGCATCATGCAGACTGGGAAGATGCTCGTGTGCTACACAGAGCTTAGAAACTATGCATCAACTAACACTTGCTTACAGTGCTTCAATGTAACTGTTTCCTTTGGAAAGGAAGCAATGTCTTCGCGTGCATGTAGTCAAGGACGCCCATGAAACAAACACGGCCAACACAAGGACGCCTGTGAAACAAACACGGCCAACACAAAGACGCCTGTGAAACAAACACGGCCAACACAAAGACGCCTGTGAAACAAACGCGGCGAACACATGGACGCCTGTGAAACAAACACGGCGAACACAGTGTATTTACACTACACAGTAAGTGTATTCGTTCTGTAGAAAATAGTTTTGAGTATATACGTTATTTGGATAAGTAAGAAGAACACGTCCCATTTTAATTCTGGAAACCCAAAAGTCCAGAAACTCTACGCTCTTTGCCCAGTCTCGGTTAAAGGTACTTACAAAATTAAACATGCCGTTTTCATGGGAACAAACCAAGGAAGAAAAAATGAAAAAAAAATTGTTTAAAAACTCAATATTTAGACTATGTCGCCCATGGGCCTGCCCATGGGCGAAGTGTGGCCCATGGGCGAGAATATGTTCCTTTACTTAAAACTCATGTTTTTGTTTCGCAAATACATTTAATGTATTCATTCAAGTATCATGACACAAAATTTAACTCATTTTAACTTAATGGAACGATTTTATAGCGATATTGAAATATTTCGCCCATGGGCGAGAAAAAGGTTTGGCCCATGGGCGAGAATATGTTCCTTTACTTAAAACTCATGATTTTGTTTCGCAAATACATTAAATGTATTTATTGAAGTATCATGACACAAAATATAACTCATTTTAACTTAATTCAACGATTTTATAGCGATATTGAAATATTTCGCCCATTGGCGAGAAAAAGGTTTGGCCCATGGGTAGGCCCAGAATATGTAGGCGAGAATATGTTCTTTTACTTAAAACTCATGTTTTTGTTTCGCAAATACATTTAATGTATTCATTCAAGTACCATGACACAAAATTTAACTCATTTTAACTTAATTCAACGATTTTATAGCGATATTGAAATATTTCGCCCATGGGCGAGAAAAAGGGTTTGGCCCATGGGCGAGTATATGTTCCTTTACTTAAAACTCATGATTTAGTTTCGCAAATACATTAAATGTATTCATTGAAGTATCATGACACAAAATTAAACTCATTTTAACTTAATTCAACGATTTTATAGCGATATTGAAATATTTCGCCCATGGGCGAGAAAAAGGCTTGGCCCATGGGCGAGAACATGTTCCTTTACTCAAAACTCATGATTTTGTTTCGCAAATACATTAAATGTATTTATTGAAGTATCATGACACAAAATTTAACTAATTTTTACTTAATTCAACTATTTTACGGCGTTATTAAAATATTTCGCCCATGGGCGAGAAAAGGGTTTGGCCCATGGGCGAGAATATTTTCCTTTACTTAAAACTTATGTTTTTGTTTCGCAAATACATGCAGGTGTTCTTACTATTTTGATGGCACATAATGTAACTCAATTTTACTCAATTCAGCTATTTTACAGATTTATTGAAATATTTCGCCCATGGGCGAGAAAAGGTTTTGCCTTCGAAATCCTTGATTATTATATCATGCCAGAGTTCTGAAATTCAGTGACAATGTTGCTGAACAGTAGAATCTGATGGACGTATTGTGCAGAACCTGTTTGACACTATGGGTTCCAGGACCACTAACACTCTGAGCTGAAAAGGTTTGGTCCTAACCGCACCCAACATCTTTAATGAACCCGGCCTTATCTTCCAAAACGTTTTGGCAGTTTATCATACGAATTCATGTGCGTGTACAACATTAAATTTTAGTTAGTTTCTATTTCATTTCCCATTTTATGACCCGTTGATACATCCCACTGTGCAATTACGTGACAGGTACGCGTGCGCGTATTTTAATGGAAAGAATCAATTCGTCTTTTATTGCATAACGTTTGGCTGAATATCTTACATTCTAACGAAATCTCGAAATAGTTATTTAATTACAAGCAGTGTCGAACTGACCAGTAGGAATTATGTTTCAATGCGATTGAGGAAAACGTGAGTGAATATTGTGACACTAAAGCAACTTTTAACTGCATTGTCACTTTTGGTATGAAAATGGTAATAGTTAAGAAAAACGTAACAGCCTTCTTATGATAATTCTCATATTCTCATTAGTACGTTGTGTCTAATTACAGTGTCGGCCTTATTTACAGGTGATTCTACAATACTTGTTGTCGGTCAATTACAATCTGCCACACCACGCGTGTATAAACAGTTATGCAGGTGTTGCTGTGGGCAAATACCTAGCCTGTACATGTATATTTTTGTGGATACATGTATTACATATTTTCGTTGATATGTGGATATATTAAGCACCAAGACACAAAAAGTTTATGAAAGATGAATTTGTGCCTTGATATATATATTCAACGCGAACGAAGCTTGTATTTTCTCCGCGATCCTGATGTGTATCATCGTTTAATTGGTCATTCATTAAAAGTATGTTGTGAGGCGATATCAAAGGAGCCGCCCAATATACACAGTGTCGTCCGTTTCGCGTGAACTACCACCCTACCCTGTCAGTAAGAGTTATGTAATCGGTACACAAATATATTTGGTGCGATGTCAGTGTGGAAGGAGTTTGAATTACGTCCGCCAGTGGTAAACCTCCCAAAACCCCTACATCCCATTTCCCCTACAGCTTAAGACAACAAAGTTCACGGTCCATGGCACTGCTAATCCCTAGTCTATTACCTATTTCATACAATGGAACAACCCAAGAAACACGAATAGATTGAGATAAATATTAAATTACGATTACGATATTATTCAAATTTCATAATACATTATAATAAAATGTTCATTTTTCAAAATTCATAATACATTATAATAAAATGTTCATTTTTCAAAATTCATAATACATTATAATAAAATGTTCATTTTTCAAAATTCATAATACATTATAACAAAATAATAGTGTACGCAAGTCAGTCTCTCGACATTCTTAGTGTGAAGATAACGATCAAATAGGACTTGGGGCTTTCCTCTCTGTGACATAACAAACTCAACATAGCGAAGCCCAGACATGTTGATGTCATGTTAGTACTTACTTACTTACTTACTTTGGAGATTTAACGTGCGCTTTCCGACTGATGCGTATTTCGCACACGGGCCCGGCCAGGCCATTAATGTGTTTCCGAAAGGGGCGAAGGTGGTCTGTGCAACCCAAGAGGGGGGTTTTAGGGGTTGCTTATATAGAATTTGGGAATTTTGAGATTTGGAATAGATGCCGATGGGATTGGGGAGGAGAAGTAAGGGAGCTGGGTATGGTGGATGTTTGTTTGTTTATGTGATTTTGATTTGGTAGGTTATTGTGTTTTTAGATGCGTTTTATTAGTTCCGTTTTTATTAAGAATACGCCTAAGGCCTTGAAGTTTTCTAGTTTATTTTGTGGGTTTAGTATTGCTTCTAGAGTTAGAGCCTTGTTTAGATTGAGGGTGGTTTGTAATGCGGTTCGATGTGTTAGGTAGTGTGTGCAGTGGATGAGTGCGTGTTCTGGGGTTTCTGGTTGTTTGCAGTGTGGGCAGTTACCTGTAGTGTGTTTTTTAAAAAATTTTAGGTGGTTATTTAGGTTGGTGTGTCCTGTTTGGAGTTTAGTGATTACTCTGTCGATTTTTTTGGATGGATAGAGAATTTTTGGTTTGGTTAGTGGTTTGCTGAGCACTTTTTTGATTTGGCTATTTGAGTTTAGATATAGGTTATGCCATTTTTTGGTGATTTTTTGCTTGTTTACACTTTTAATTTCTGATTTTGAGATGGGTAAGTTTAAGCTTATTTCTGGGATTTTGAGGGATAGTTTAGCTGCTTTATCGGCGTTTTCATTACCGTATATTCCTACGTGGGCGGGTATCCACAAGAAGGTTATTTGTTCGCCTGCCTTAGTTAGGTCGTTGGAGCTTTTAAGTATTTGATTTATTTCAAGTATCTATATACTAAACCTAGTCATCTCAACTCATTTCTACTACCTCTACTCCAGACCTTAATCTCTCCTTTAGGTGAGTTCATAATACCAGACAGGTAAATGCCACGTGTTGTTTTAACTAATTGTAGGGGAACTGGGTTGTAGGGGAAATGGGATGTAGGGGTTTTGGGAGATAACCCCGCCAGTGGCCACAGAAAGTATAGTACCAATCAACAAGGCCAATGCGTACTAATAACCTAGTGACTCGCGTAACAACAGCTGTCAATATGTCTGCTACATCTACCATACCATCATCCCTGTCACAACTGGCGTATTAACGGTTTATTCAAAAAATTATTGTAGAAATGTCGTTACCAGACTAACGTACGTCGAATTCAGTCCTCAACTGGATGTCACATTCCTGATATCAGTTAACAGCCCTGTTTGTGAAAATATTTACTAGACATAAGATTTAAAGACTAATAAAATCAATTGTAAGACCGCATAGACCATAAAACCGAATAAAATATGTCTTGGTATCATCTCTTGTGTATTAGATGATGGCAATGATCGGAAATGTTATAACGTTAGATTAAGAAGGAGAAACATTAAAGTGTTTTACAATACTTGGAAACATGAGCAATAAGATGTAGCAACATAAACATGCATGGAATAGGGAAAAAGGATGAAAACAAATTGAAAAGGATTTTAATACAAAATTATCGAACTAAATTACTTGCCTGAACAGAAGGGGTACCCAAACTTGTTTGACAGTTATGCGTGTGTTGTAGACTGTCGAATGGGACTCATGTGTGTACGTAGGGTACGCATATCTATTGCAAGTTTTAGTACTCATACACTTTCTCTTTTTGTGTTTTGTTTGTTTGTTTGTTAGTTGTATAACGCCACACTTAGCAATATTTCAGCTGTATGACGGCGGTCTGTAAATAATCGAGTCTGGACCAGACAATCCAGTGATTGACATCATGTGCATCGATCCACGCAATTGGGATACGATGACATGCATCAACCAAGTCAGCGAGCCTGACCACCCGATCCCGGTAGTCGCTTCTTACGCCAAGAATGGTTTGTTGAAGATCTTCATGGGTCTATTGAATGCAGGGATTTGTGTAAAGTCATCAGACAGCATACAATGCCAACTAAAAAATTATACTCAGTGTCTCCGCAAAGTAATATAGTACGGTACTTGTGCGATTATACTCAGATTAGGGAGATGTTTAATCCATATAACGTGTTATTATTCTACCTAACAATGTATTTAATGAAATGAATGCAAAAGAAACTCAACGGCTAAAAGGTTTCATTGAAAAAACTACCCTTAGTCTTGACTAATAAAACAACTGCAACCCGACACAGATTAAACGCAACTTACAAACACAATCATAATCTGGTTAGTCTGTATCACTCAACGAGGCCGCTTACTCTGCCCACAGTATGACAGTATTGAGCAGTTCAGTAATTAGGAGCCAAAACCAGGCAGGTACGCTGGTCACACTTGACTGGTCTGACTGATGATTAGGTCGTCTGACAATTGGGAGTGAACCATAGCAAGAAGTATCTGCGAAACTATTTGCTCCTTTTATGGGACCGATTAGTTTTATGACCATGGGCCTCGGCACAAGCGTGGTGTTGGAAGACAAGTTATACATGTACATCCGATATGGTGACTGTTTTTCGCTATTCATATTCTAAATACATTCATAATACCACAACATTTTAGTACTCCTTGAAACTTTACAATCACTTCAATATGTACAATAGATTGAACGAGAACACTTGATATATTGCAGATTATTAAATCATTGTCTCTATTATCAGCCGCTACGTTTGTATCGTTTGCATTGTACAAAGAAATATTTTATCTGTCCTTTTGCAGATTTAGCCTCAGAATGTGCTCATTCGAATTAGGAACGAAAATAATTGCTTATCATGAGTATATATGATACAGTTAAAAGTTACTTGTACACTGTAGACGTATTCACTTTAAAGTCGCATACGACCTTCGCGAGCGAGTTGAATGATCCAGGTTAAGTGGAACGAAGTCTAGAAAGGGTTATAAAGTTTTGTATTTGGTAATGTGTAGGTTTGTTAAATATAATTTTTTAAATTCCTTTTATTTCAATATGTAAAAACATAACTATGCGCTTAAAAACAGAGCTGACTTGATGGGAGATAGCCACCTCAGATTGTCTGTTGGACACGGTTTAACCTTACTGTGTCCTCACCCTGGTTGTTGTTACCGTTGTTATAAGGGATTAAGAGCTACGGCTCATTGCATTTTTGGTTACAGTCTGTATCACTAAAGTGGACATGTGCAGGTGAACTCTGTTCAATTAGTATATGAAATGCCCCAAAATGTGAACTCCAGACAATAATAACCTGAGGGTAAATCCACGTGCGTCTGCCTTTCCCCTCGTTCACCTTCGAAATCCTTGATTATAATATCATGCCAGAGTTCTGAAATTCAGTGACAATGTTGCTGAACAGTAGAATCTGATGGACGTTTTGTGCAGAACCTGTTTGACACTATGGGTTCCAGGACCACTAACACTCTGAGCTGAAAAAGTTTGGTCCTAACAGCACCCAACATATACAAGTTTGTAAGCTTGTAGACATCATTAAGAAGTAATTAACAGTCCCATGCTGAGACCTTTCTCAAAATTCAGACCGGTGGCAGGCTGCCAACAAAGAGAAGAAAATATCGCAACCCCGACACGAGTGTGCTCAGTCAAACAATGAACTTACGACCGGCAGAAAACAACTCCAGTTGAGTATGCCGATGCTGTATCTCAGCCGTGTTGGCCTGAAAATTTAAACATGCTAATAAAATCCAAAATCGTATAATTATTTTTAATAGAAACCGTATCTTAATTTGTTCTTGCACTGCATCATATCGTGTATTTCATCTGTATAAGTGTAATGTGTATATGTATCAATGACTACACTTATACCGCATATTCTGCAAGAGACTATAATTAATCACCTTATTATTGTCTCTCCATTTACCATGGCTGACTGCACGGTTATATCCCATTAGTTAGACATCCCATTAGTTAGACGTCCCAATTGTTAGACATGTTTATTTAGGCAAAGAGGGAATATACCTACAGGTGTAATGGGTCAGTCCTAATTAGATTAAAGTACTGGGTAGGGAAAGGGGACTCACAGTTTAGGGAGTATATGTTATAATTTCGTTTAATTAACCTAAAAATTACCTTACTCTCAGCACAGGTTCAATAGGCATGAGATTAACTATGTAAACTATGGAGTAGCTGAATTGTCTTACTGTATGATCAGTTAAAGGAGTTGAGTTTAGATTATCTACTCATAATAAATGATCTTGGGGTACGTATCGTTATCAGTATCGATATGGCTGGTTTAAGGAAAGTAGAGTATCTCACCTCTCGGCGTGGAAGTGTCATTAAATGTTAAGTATAATATTAAAGTATCTATTTAAAGCTGCTTTGCTTTGTTTTTCAGATCTCATCTGGACTATTCCATTTTAAAGTCTGAGGTAACAAGCATAAGGATTAGTGTGCACTCAACCGTTTAAAGTGTTGTTATAAGCTGTCTAACTATTGGGACGTCTAACTAATGGGAGGACACCGACTGCACTAATACCCTTTTAACAGTGGACACCGATATCAGTATACATGTAGGCTTTTTGTTCAAAAAGGAATATGCAGGAAAGTATATGTAACAATTAACTGTGTACTAATTACATGTTTGAATGTTATCAGTTTTACGTTCTGAGATACAGTGATGTAAGCATCTTCTAAAATCTTCTAAAAATATAATAAAATACAAAACTCTCTGCCGTAATTGTTTGTGGAAATCATTCGATCAAGTAAAAATGACTGCGTGACAAGACGAATCAACTATTTATACCCGATAAAAGAAAAACTGCTGTATTTTAGGAACAGTGCTATAACAAGACATTTGAAATTTCTAACAAGCAGATACATTAGAGACAGTGACTAGACTACAGGTACGTAATCCGTATCAATCAAAGGTGTAAAAAAACTGAAAATCATATCTGTCGGAGACCTACCAAATTACCAAGTTTTATCATTACTATGTTTTTATTACAATGCAAATACTTTAGTGATACATTTTTTAGAGGAGAGGGCATACACACAAGTATATTGCTTCCGTGTGTGAATGCAGGTTGTACTTGGTATCTCAGTTCTCAGTTTCATACCGGTTATATAACTGAATTTGTAAATGGAACCATGCGTACAGCATGACAATTACTTGCTATTCGTCAGTTTACAACACACATAACACGGTCAAACACTTTTAGGCACCGCTTTTGCGAGTTATTTAGTACAATAATGTTTTATTAAAATCTATTTCAATTTGTATTCACCATTTTCCCTATTGACAGTCGTTGTTACGTGCGTCACTAGGTAATTAGTACGGATTGACCTTGCTTATTGTTTCTATTCTTTGAGGATTTCTGTGGCAAGTGGCGGACGTAATTCAAACTCCTTTCGCACTGACACCGCATCAAATATATTTGTGTACCGATTACATAACTCTAATGGACAGGGTGGGGTGGTAGTTCACCGGACGACACTGTGTATATTGGGCGGCTCCTTTGATATCTCCTCCAAACATACGTTTATTGAATGACCCTTTAAACGATGATACACATCTCGATGAATATATCAAGGCACTAATTCATCTTTCATAAAAAATTGTTTGTCTTTGTGCTTAATATATCCACATATCAACGAACATTTGTAAAACATGTATCCTAAAAATAATAAACATTTTCAGGCTAGGTATTTGCCCACAGCAACACCTGCATAACTGTTTATTCACGCGTGGTGTGGTAGATCGTAATTGACCGAGAGCAGGTATTGTAGAATCACCTGTAAATATGGTCGACACTGTAATTAGATACAACGTACTAATGAGAATTATCATAAGAAGGCTGTTGTTTTTCTTAACTGTTACCATTTTCATACCAAAAGTGACAATGCAGTTAAAAGTTGCTTTAGTGTCACAATATTCATTCACGTTTTCCTCAATCGCATTGAAACATAATTCCCACTGGTCAGTTCGAAACCGCATGTAATTAAATAATTATTTCGAGATTTCGTTAGAATGTAAGATATTCAGCCAAACGTTATGTAATAAAAGACGAATAGTTTTTTTCATTAAAATACGCGCACGCGTACCTGTATATTGCATACCTAGTGTCACGTAATTGCCCAGTGTGATGAATCAACGGGACATAAAATGGGAAATGAAATAGAAACTAACTAAAATTTAATGTTGTGGAAAATAACTCAATGAATTGGAGTACACGCACATGAATTCGTATGATAAACTGTCAAAACGTTTTGAGAGGTAGGGCCGGGTTCATTAAAGATCGCTACAATATGTAAAACAGGTGAAGTTTGTAGAACTAAAGGAAACATCCAACCAAATGCCCTTTTTAAATAGTAATGTAATGATATAATATAAAGTATATTTCACATGATACAATATACTTTGCAAACAGTTAGTTGATGCTTGAAAGGGACTGACGAAAACATGGGCGAAATATTTTAATAACGCCGTAAAATAGTTGAATTAAGTAAAAATTAGTTAAATTTTGTGTCATGATACTTGAATAAATACATTTAATGTATTTGCGAAACAAAAACATGAGTTTTGAGTAAAGGAACATGTTCTCGCCCATGGGCCAAACCTTTTTCTCGCCCATGGGCGAAATATTTCAATATCGCTATAAAATCGTTGAATTAAGTTAAAATGAGTTAAATTTTGTGTCATGATACTTCAATAAATACATTTAATGTATTTGCGAAACAAAATCATGAGTTTTAAGTAAAGGAACATATTCTCGCCCATGGGCCAAACCTTTTTCGCGCCCATGGGCGAAATATTTCAATATCGCTATAAAATCGTTGAATTAAGTTAAAATGAGTTAAATTTTGTGTCATGATACTTCAATAAATACATTTAATGTATTTGCGAAACAAAATCATGAGTTTTAAGTAAAGGAACATATTCTCGCCCATGGGCCAAACCTTTTTCGCGCCCATGGGCGAAATATTTCAATATCGCTATAAAATCGTTGAATTAAGTTAAAATGAGTTAAATTTTGTGTCATGATACTTGAATGAATACATTAAATGTATTTGCGAAACAAAAACATGAGTTTTAAGTAAAGGAACATATTCTCGCCCATGGGCCACACTTCGCCCATGGGCAGGCCCATGGGCGACATAGTCTAAATATTGAGTTTTTAAACAATTTTTTTTTCATTTTTTCTTCCTTGGTATGTTCCCATGAAAACGGCATGTTTAATTTTGTAAATACCTTTAACCGAGACTGGGCAAAGAGCGTAGAGTTTCTGGACTTTTGGGTTTCCAGAATTAAAATGGGACGTGTTGAAGGTTATTCTGTTATTGTGTTCTCAATGTAATGTACGGCTGAAATACACTGTAAATTTTTTATTGGAATGTAAATTCATATTGAAAACGTAAGTTACCCAGAAATGTATACCTAAAAGAATTCAATATGAAACCAACAATTAGCAAACAAATGGTATACAATTATCAATTGATTCATAAACTTAACTAGGTTTGCAAATCAATACAAATTGCTCAGCTTCAATGGCAATGGCAGTACACAGTAGCGTGGCAGTGCAATTACAATGGCAGTATAAAATATAATAGCAGATGTGATAGCTAAAAGTCATTGCGAATAATATTTATCAAGCAGCAGCTGTAGTCAAGGTTCCAAAACAGACCTAGGCTTGATATACAGGGTGATGTATCTTCAAACAGGCGTTGGTCTTGATGTAATGTGAGATGAGAGAGGTACGCCCTTGCCCCTAACTAACCATTGTAAAAACAAAATGCTATGAACTTCTTCTGAATCGTAACAGAAACAATGTAATGCCATTACAACATCGCTTAGCAACAACTTTAATGTGTTTAAATCCTAAACGGAATACACATACTGTGTATCCTAGGGTCTAAATACATGAGCTGAGCTATCGTATGACAGACTAAACACGTTTAACACGTTAAAACATGTTTTGAGCTTAAACATGTTTACGACAAAATGCATATCACTGTGTCTTATCCTAGTAATCTAAACATGTTTAAATATAAATAATAAAGTAAATATCATTGGGCACTGGGTCAAATATGGATAAAATGTCTAATACATATTGAAGTTAGGTGTGCAAATCAGATTCAGAGACACTTGCATAAGACATAAACCACCAGGACTTGATACAATATCAATATATAAATGTACAAATATACCAAGCTAAGTTCACGGGGGCTGTGAAAATTACCATTTGTGACGTTAACAGTCCCCTAAGCATAGGTGGTTGTGTTGAGTACTAAAGATCGGGAGGTTGCAGGTTCGCATCCCGCTGATGCGTTGTGTTCATGAATATGTTGTTGCTGTATGGCTAATAGTATACACATCATACAGGAAACGGAAGCTGGCAATGAAAGTGTATCTGATTACTACGATAGACCCTTAACTTCTTAAAGTTACACCACCACCCCACCACCCCCACCCCCGCGCGCGCGCCACGCACACACACACACACACACACACACACACACACACACACACACACACACACACACACACACACACACACACACACACACACGCACGCACGCACGCACGCACACACGCACGCACAACACGCACACTAATGAACGACCAATAAGTTCGTCTATGTGGAAAAGTGGACATAATATAATTAGATAAATTTAGATAGATGTGTGACACCTCAAACATAGGTCGGCAGAGTGTAGGCTCATGGGTTAGTGACGTGCAGCTGGGTTACTTTCATACAAGACCTGTATATATATATTATCAGCAATACAAAAGAATAATAGATGAAGAATAATGTCATGGGATTCATATTACATCGCCATGTTCGCCGCTGAACCTATCGACCAACAATATTACTTAATATTGTGTCAGTTACGATCGATGCCACTCCAGCCAAATGAATGATCCGCGTGAACAGTCAAGTGGAATATATATATATATATATATATATATATATATATATATATATATATATATATATATATATATATATATGTCGTGTGTGAATAGGCTGACACCTACACCTACACGATCCACGGCATAATATTGAGTATAACAGAATAGTACTTCAAACACGTTGAAACGTACTGATAGAACGGTCCACCTTCAGAATGTAGGCGTCCGTTCCACAAAGTTATCGTAGTGCTAAGGTTATCGCAACTCACATACTTTAACATGGACTTAATGGATTTTTGATGTCAGTAACGGTCAGAATTAATGATATCTTGAATTGAATTAAAGATATCTCTAATTGAATTAAAGATATCTCTAATTGAATTAAAGATATCTGTAATGCATTTGTGGATATGTATAACTTATTTCAAGATATCTTGAATTGACATATATATATATATATATATATAACGGGGCTCTGAACCGCAAAGTTAACAATCACTTCACAACACCCGATGACGTAATTTGTGGAATTTTGTTGCAAGATCCATCGGCGAAACAATGCCATGTGACGTCAGCCTGGCAACAAGGTTGCTGGAGTCATTGGGTGTTCATAAGCTCCTCTCAGTGATTTATCATCTCCACACGCAATGTCGTTGAATAAGCCAAGGGATGTTGAGAGCTTTCTATATTTGTTCGGAAACTTGTTCCGACACTGCGTTTTTGGTATTACATAATGTGTAATACAGCTGTATGTTTATTAAACGGGTGATCTCGTAATAAACATGTGCGTATTGCTATGGTTTAAATATCTTATGACCCCATGCCACTAAACGTGTTGTTGTGTGAAGGTATTATGAAAAGAGTTGGGTTTTATTGATTTATGCACTAACATTGATAATATATCGATCAAACTGACAATGAGGTTTGATCCTTCAATTCCAGAGAGAACCATTTCATTTCGTTCAATATATCTTTATTACAAAATGTTGTAATCTAAACGAAATCGTCTTTAACAAACCGTTAAAGATTTGTCTGGTTTACGTACACAAGAATACGACTGTTCCCTACATGATTGATTGTTGAGTGTACATGTAGAGAGGCTGCACTAGTTTCAGTAGTTTGCATGTACATTAAAAGGAAATATACTCTGATCTGCATGATAGTGTGTCACAACAGATGCAGGCTTATCGGATTAAATGTCCGATGCCGTGACAACATGGCCTCCTACATGACTGGCATACAAGCTGACGGCGGAAAAAGAGAGTGGGGTGCACGGCACAGCACACTACTTCAGTCTCGCACGACGTGAACATGACACATGGTCGTGAACATGACACATGACACCCCGACCCCGACCCCGACCCCGACCCCACACCCAACACCCACAGCCACCCCGGATCCGCCAGTGTGACTCTAGGCTTTAGCAAGATCGGTTGGGGAAAACCTGCAGAAAGCTCAAATTAACAAGTGGTCTGTAGTTTCATTGGTTAAGAAAGGGTCAAATGACCTTCCTTAAAGCACGGTATTGCCCTGAGACCAACCCTGTCGTGCAGCGTTCAAAAGTGGTATTGTCCTGTGTTATTAAGCCAATGGACTGAAAGGAGAGAAATGTTTTAAGCCAATCAGAAAATTGGGTGATAAATATATATTTTGTTTCCAATGGGCGGTCCCTTGTCTTTTCTGTGAATAATTCGTCTTCTCACATCCAGCAAGAAATGTTAATTTCACTGTTGATTTAAACGCGTCAGCATCGGTTTGATGTACTATGTGGGTCTGATGAGTTTTATATGAGAATAAATCCTGCCAAAGCGAGGCCATCCCACACGAACAAACACTAAATTATGTTTTGACGCCTGCACTTATTGCAGTGTCATTTATATATTACCCATGGTGTGAAGAGACAGGTGGTGAGACACTAAATCATTACTGTACGTCACACATGTGTCGTACAAGGTTGTCCTCGTTCATTTAGTTTTGATTGTATAACCGTTCCCCCCATTAAGGTCACGCATGAAAGGTCACACTGGAACTATTATCTTTCATTCATAAAAAAAAAGAACGAGACTTCTTCGAGATTAACATTTTACTCAACTAAACAAGCACGTAACGCCCTTCAAGTCGCATTGAGCTATGTATTGTACATGGATCTACTGCAGGTACTGGAACTATAACCAGTTGTACGACTACCTGCATATCAGATAGATCGTGTATACCTAGGTTAAATGAGTGAGTGAGTGAATGACTGAGTGAGTTATTAATGCTTAACGCCGCATGAGCAGCCTTGGTCAAAACCTATGAAAGTGATGCACCCGACAACTTTCGACTTTCCATTGATTAATGCCAAAAGGTAAGCTTGGGGACAAGAGGCCCCTTAGAAATATATGGACTGATATCTAACCTTACGTTGGATAGTGCGGCTATGACCACTGTTCCCTTTGAAGGAGAATTTCCTGAATGAACGTACACGACTCCAACTGATCAGCCCCGAGACAACACAGAGACAACTGACCCGGGGGTATACATGGAAATGTCGGTAATGTTTGGGCATATATCAATATTCATGCACAGCCGAATTTGCAACGGGAATTTTTTTGGTCTGTTTAAGGTAAAACAAATTGTTATTTATTTACTTTTAAATACATATTTACCGTTTACAATGCCCCACCCATTATCTCTGCCAGATGCCATAGAAAGTCAACTCGTTAGGAAAACTGAGTGTAGTGGAGACTATACAATGATATAGACTCCCTGATACATACGAACGCATGTTGCCATGTCTACACATGTTCCCCGTTTACAGTTCCGCTATATCTTTGAGCCTACAAAAGTTCCTATGTGTCCGGCACTGCGGTGTAACTCTATTCTCATGATATACTTGTTCCTGGCTGTTATTTTCGGGTGGATGTTATCGCAAACCCATCCTCTGAATCTAATATAATTAATTCGCTTGGAGAACTTATGCCTCTCCTTAATCCCGATCTAAGCTTGTCTGTCGCCAATTAAACTTGTTACTGAATGCTAATGAGTAGCCATTCTGCGTGTGCCATAATACGGTAATTATAAAACATTGCTAGAACAAACTCCAAGGGAATAATGAATGTGGCTGTTATATCCCAAGTTCTCTTTTCGCGAAATGTTGTCCGCCAGTTTGTAATCCTCCTCTATTCGGAACCATACTATTTAGGTCTTAGAATGCAGACTCTTGTATTGAATATACCATATGTTTTTGTTCAGATCATTGTTAATATTCAAACTAAAGATGTGTTGGAGAAAACCTTCTAGGTAGACTAAGGCTCATTCACGGCCAACTATCTGGATGCTAATATATCGAATTTCAATCTTGACCCTGAGTTCCAAGTGGTATTGTTATTTATTCCACTAATGTTGTATGCATGTTGCTAGCGCTGAAACTGCCTAGCTCATTTATCACCTAGGGAATAAAAATATCGATTTATCACACAATTTATCCCACTTTAACAAATCGATTGGCTATTTTTTTAAGTTTCCACAGGATTATTTGCAATTGAATGAGAATGTATGTCATAATAGGAGCATTGCCAACCATCCATAGACGCTTAGGAACACGCTGTTCATCCTCAGTACGGTATCCAACGTTAAGGCTATGTGCATGTCACCCGCCGGCTGCTTGGAGCAAACACGTCACCACATACTAACTCGACCAACCAGCGACAGTTAGCAGCTCAAACCTCCGATTGGATGCAGTACGGCCGACCCAAGAGTCATGCTCAATTGTCTTCCTTATCCATATCCATACAGAAGACACAATTGATCAATCAAGGCTATTTTATCCCATCCGCCTACTATGAACTCATCAAGCAATAATCACGTATCCTGTTTAATTGACTTCATGTCCCATTGGCTTCCACCTGTGCGTTCTCTGTCCATCGCGTTGTGACAGTATTACCCTTCTGTTGTCATTACTTACTCATGTTATCCCACTCATGTATGCAGTTGTTGTTACTGTTAATCAATATATATATATATATATATATATATATATATATATATATATATATATATATATATATATATATATATATATATATATATATGGCATAAGGCATAAGGATCTATACCGAAACGTCCCTTTTTACAGTTTTAAAGAAGTTCTAATCCATAAATTGTGTCCAACTTCTAAGTAATGCCTATCAAACAACATATCCATACAGCCTACCAGCAAGACCACACCATTTTCCCACGGAATACAGTTTCTGTGTGTGTTTATTGTCAACTTGTTTAATGTGACATTTAGAAGCTGCAGTTAAACGAAGACAAGATTGGCAGGGATTTCTGATTTTTCTCCAGTCACAGCGACGTATTTTCACGATCTGTCAAATTTTCTTTAATTTCACTTCCCGATAGCTATCCGAAAAATAGGGACTGTTTCCTTTTTCCAAATGAACCTTTTTCAAGTCCCTTACATATCGTGAGACTAGACCACAACGGGTAAGTGTGTAAACTGCGACTGATCATTCGTCAGCTGTTAACCACCAGGCTGTAACTGAACACTGGTACAACCGACGGCGGTATCTCGGTGTCGCATGGAACGGTGCCGAAGAGCAGGAGAGTCAGGCAATGTTGTTTAACGCCACAGATCAGCAATAGAAGCCGAACCAGGAAAACCATTGACTGAACGCATCAGCAAAAATCCACGACATCGGGTACGGAGACATCCACGACGTCATGTGATAGAGCTAATCACCAGACCTAAAATTCATTAGATTCTAACTATAAGTATAAGACACGGAATCCGCAGAGGAGAAATACCCTTGGTACTTATATATACCAACACCTATATTGTGGTATACATGAGCACACTACTGTCGTTATGTCACACGTATCTGCACAATCACCTATATAGGTGTATACATGAGCACACTACTGTCGTTATGTCACACGTATCTGTACCATCACCTATATAAGTGTATACATGAGCACACAACTGTCGTTATGTCACACGTATCTGCACCATCACCTATATAGTGGTGGCATTGCCAATGGTATACATGAGCACATAACTGTCGTTATGTCACACGTATCTGTACCATCACCTATATTATTGTGTACATGAGCAGACAACTGTCGTTATGTCACGCGTATCTGTACCATCACCTATATAAGTGTATACATGACCACACTACTGTCGTTATGTCACACGTATCTGTACCATCACCTATACAGGAGTATACATGAGCACACTACTGTCGTTATGTCACACGTATCTGTACAATCACCTATATAGGTGTATACATGACCACACTACTGTCGTTATGTCACACGTATCTGTACCATCACCTATATTGTGGTATACATGAGCACACTACTTTCGTTATGTCACACGTATCTGTACCATCACCTATATAGGTGTATACATGAGCACTCTACTATCGTTATGTCACGCGTATCTGTACCGTCACCTCTATAGGTGTATACATGAGCACACTACTGTCGTTATGTCACACGTATCTGTACCATCACCTATATAGGTGTATACATGAGCACACTACTGTCGTTATGTCACACGTATCTGTACCATCACCTATATAGGTGTATACATGAGCACACTACTGTCGTCATGTCACACGTATCAGCACAATCACCTATATAGGTGTATACATGAGCACACTACTGTCGTTATGTCACACGTATCTGTACCATCACCTATATTATTGTGTACATGAGCAGACAACTGTCGTTATGTCACGCGTATCTGTACCATCACCTATTTAGGTGTACACATGAGCACACTACTGTCTTAATGTCACATGTATCTGTACAATCATCTATATAGGTGTATACATGAGCACACTACTGTCGTTATGTCACACGTATCTGTACCATCACCTATATAGGTGTATACATGAGCACACTACTGTCGTCATGTCACAGTATCCGTACCAACACCTATATTGTGGTATAAATGAACACACTACTGTCGTTATGTCACATGTATCTGTACCATCACCTATATAGGTGTATACATGAGCACACTACTGTCGTCATGTCACAGTATCTGTACCAATACCTATATTGTGGTATACATGAGCACACTACTGTCGTCATGTCACACGTATCTGTACCATCACCTATATTGTGGTAAACATGAGCAAACTACTGTCGTTATGTCACACGTATCTGTACCATCACCTATATAGGTGTATACATGAGCACACTACTGTCGTTATGTCACACGTATCTGTACCATCACCTATATAGGTGTATACATGAGCACACTACTGTCGTTATGTCACACGTATCTGTACCATCATCTATATTGTGGTATACATGAGCACACTACTGTCGTTATGTCACACGTATCTGTACCAACACCTATATTGTGGTATACATGAGCACACTATTGTCGTCATGTCACACGTATCAGCACAATCACCTATATAGGTGTATACATGAGCACACTACTGTCGTTATGTCACACGTATCTGTACCATCACCTATATAAGTGTATACATGAGCACACAACTGTCGTTATGTCACACGTATCTGCACCATCACCTATATAGTGGTGGCATTGCCAATGGTATACATGAGCACATAACTGTCGTTATGTCACACGTATCTGTACCATCACCTATATTATTGTGTACATGAGCAGACAACTGTCGTTATGTCACGCGTATCTGTACCATCACCTATATAGGTGTATACATGACCACACTACTGTCGTTATGTCACACGTATCTGTACCATCATCTATATAGGTGTATAAATGAGCACACTACTGTCTTAATGTCACATGTATCTGTACAATCACCTATATAGGTGTATACATGAGCACACTACTGTCGTTATGTCACACGTATCTGTACCATCACCTATATAGGTGTATACATGAGCACACTACTGTCGTCATGTCACAGTATCTGTACCAACACCTATATTGTTGTATAAATGAGCACACTACTGTCGTTATGTCACATGTATCTGTACCATCACCTATATAGGTGTATACATGAGCACACTACTGTCGTCATGTCACAGTATCTGTACCAATACCTATATTGTGGTAAACATGAGCAAACTACTGTCGTTATGTCACACGTATCTGTACCATCACCTATATAGGTGTATACATGAGCACACTACTGTCGTTATGTCACACGTATCTGTACCATCACCTATATAGGTGTATACATGAGCACACTACTGTCGTTATGTCACATGTATCTGTACAATCACCTTTATAGTGGTATACATGAGCACACTACTGTCGTTATGTCACACGTATCTGTACCATCATCTATATTGTGGTATACATGAGCACACTACTGTCGTTATGTCACACGTATCTGTACCAACACCTATATTGTGGTATACATGAGCACACTATTGTCGTCATGTCACACGTATCAGCACAATCACCTATATAGGTGTATACATGAGCACACTACTGTCGTTATGTCACACGTATCTGTACCATCACCTATATAAGTGTATACATGAGCACACAACTGTCGTTATGTCACACGTATCTGCACCATCACCTATATAGTGGTGGCATTGCCAATGGTATACATGAGCACATAACTGTCGTTATGTCACACGTATCTGTACCATCACCTATATTATTGTGTACATAAGCAGACAACTGTCGTTATGTCACACGTATCTGTACCATCACCTATATAAGTGTATACATGACCACACTACTGTCGTTATGTCACACGTATCTGTACCATCACCTATATAGGTGTATACATGAGCACACTACTGTCGTTATGTCACACGTATCTGTACCGTCACCTATATTGTGGTATACATGAGCACACTACTGTCGTTATGTCACACGTATCTGTACCAACACCTATATAGGTGTATACATGAGCACACTACTGTCGTTATGTCACACGTATCTGTACCATCACCTATATTGTGGTAAACATGAGCACACTACTGTTGTTATGTCACAGTATCTGTACCATCACCTATATAGGTGTATACATGAGCACACTACTGTCGTTATGTCACACGTATCTGTACCGTCATTTATATAGGTGTATACATGAGCACACTACTGTCGTTATGTCACACGCATCTGTACCATCACCTATATAGGTGTATACATGAGCACACTACTGTCGTTATGTCACGCGTATCTGTACCGTCACCTATATAGGTGTATACATGAGCACACTACTGTCGTTATGTCACACGTATCTGTACCATCACCTATATAGGTGTATACATGAGCACACTACTGTCGTTATGTCACACATATCTGTACCATCACCTATATTGTGGTATACATGAGCACACTACTGTCGTTATGTCACACGTATCTGTGCCATCACCTATATAGGTGTATACATGACCACACTACTGTCGTTATGTCACACGTATCTGTACCATCACCTATATAGGTGTATACATGAGCACACTACTGTCGTTATGTCACACGCATCTGTACTATCACCTATATAGGTGTATACATGAGCACACTACTGTCGTTATGTCAAACGTATCTGTACCATCACCTATATTGTGGTATACATGACCACACTACTGTCGTTATGTCACACGTATCTGTACCATCACCTATATTGTGGTATACGTGAGCACACTACTGTCGTTATGTCACACGTATCTGTACCATAACCTATATAGGTGTATACATGAGCACACTACTGTCGTTATGTCACATGTATCTGTACCATCACCTTTATAGTGGTATACATGAGCACACTACTGTCGTTATGTCACACGTATCTGTACCATCACCTATATAGGTGTATACATGAGCACACTACTGTCGTTATGTCACACGTATCTGTACCATCAACTATATAGGTTTATACATGAGCACACTACTGTCGTTATGTCACACGTATCTGTACCATCACCTATATAGGTGTATACATGAGCACACTTCTGTCGTTATGTCACACGTATCTGTACCATCACTATATAGGTGTATACATGAGCACACTACTGTCGTTATGTCACACGTATCTGTACCATCCCCTATATAGGTGTATACATGAGCACACTACTGTCGTTATGTCACACGTATCTGTACCAACACCTATATTGTGGTATACATGAGCACACTACTGTCGTTATGTCACACGTATCTGTACCAACACCTATATAGGTGTATACATGAGCACACTACTGTCGTTATGTCACACGTATCTGTACCATCACCTATATTGTGGTAAACATGAGCACACTACTGTTGTTATGTCACAGTATCTGTACCATCACCTATATAGGTGTATACATGAGCACACTACTGTCGTTATGTCACACGTATCTGTACCGTCATTTATATAGGTGTATACATGAGCACACTACTGTCGTTATGTCACACGCATCTGTACCATCACCTATATAGGTGTATACATGAGCACACTACTGTCGTTATGTCACAGTATCTGTACCATCACCTATATAGGTGTATACATGAGCACACTACTGTCGTTATGTCACACGTATCTGTACCATCACCAATATAAGTGTATACATGAGCACACCACTGTCGTCATGTCACACGTATCTGTACAATCACCTATATAGATGTATACATGAGCACACCACTGTCGTTATGTCACACGTATCTGTACAATCACCTATATAGATACAAACATGAGCACACCACTGTCGTCATGTCACACGTATCTGTACAATCACCTATATAGATGTATACATGAGCACACCACTGTCGTCATGTCACACGTATCTGTATCATCACCTATATAGGTGTATACATGAGCACACCACTGTCGTCATGTCACATGTATCTGCACCGTCACCTATATAGGTGTATACATGAGCACACTACTGTCGTTATGTCACACGTATCTGTACCATCACCTATATAGGTGTATACATGAGCACACTACTGTCGTTATGTCACACGTATCTGTACCAACACCTATATAGGTGTATACATGAGCACACTACTGTCGTTATGTCACACGTATCTGTACCATCACCTATATTGTGGTAAACATGAGCACACTACTGTTGTTATGTCACAGTATCTGTACCATCACCTATATAGGTGTATACATGAGCACACTACTGTCGTTATGTCACACGTATCTGTACCGTCATTTATATAGGTGTATACATGAGCACACTACTGTCGTTATGTCACACGCATCTGTACCATCACCTATATAGGTGTATACATGAGCACACTACTGTCGTTATGTCACAGTATCTGTACCATCACCTATATAGGTGTATACATGAGCACACTACTGTCGTTATGTCACACGTATCTGTACCATCACCAATATAAGTGTATACATGAGCACACCACTGTCGTCATGTCACACGTATCTGTACAATCACCTATATAGATGTATACATGAGCACACCACTGTCGTTATGTCACACGTATCTGTACAATCACCTATATAGATACAAACATGAGCACACCACTGTCGTCATGTCACACGTATCTGTACAATCACCTATATAGATGTATACATGAGCACACCACTGTCGTCATGTCACACGTATCTGTATCATCACCTATATAGGTGTATACATGAGCACACCACTGTCGTCATGTCACACGTATCTGCACCATCACCTATATAGATGTATACATGAGCACACTACTGTCGTCATGTCACACGTATCTGCACCATCACCTATATAGATGTATACATGAGCACACCACTGTCGTCATGTGACACGTATCTGCACCATAACCTATATAGGTGTATACATGAGCACACCACTGTCGTCATGTCACACGTATCTGCACCATAACCTATATAGGTGTATACATGAGCACACCACTGTCGTCATGTGACACGTATCTGCACCATCACCTATATAGGTGTATACATGAGCACACCACTGTCGTCATGTCACACGTATCTGTACCATCACCTATATAGGTGTATACATGAGCACACTACTGTCGTTATGTCACACGTATCTGTACCATCACCTATATAGGTGTATACATGAGCACACTACTGTCGTTATGTCACACGTATCTGTACCATCACCTATATAGGTGTATACATGAGCACACCACTGTCGTCATGTCACACGTATCTGCACCATCACCTATATAGATGTATACATGAGCACACCACTGTCGTCATGTCACACGTTTCTGCACCATAACCTATATAGGTGTATACATGAGCACACCACTGTCGTCATGTCACACGTATCTGCACCATAACCTATATAGGTGTATACATGAGCACACCACTGTCGTCATGTCACACGTATCTGCACCATAACCTATATAGGTGTATACATGAGCACACCACTGTCGTCATGTCACACGTATCTGCACCATCACCTATATAGATGTATACATGAGCACACCACTGTCGTCATGTCACACGTATCTGCACCATCACCTATATAGATGTATACATGAGCACACCACTGTCGTCATGTCACACATATCTGTACCATCACCTATATAGGTGTATACATGAGCACACCACTGTCGTTATGTCACACGTATCTGCACCATCACCTATATAGATGTATACATGAGCACACTACTGTCGTCATGTCACACGTATCTGCACCATCACCCATATAGATGTATACATGAGCACACTACTGTCGTCATGTCACACGTATCTGCACCATCACCTATATAGATGTATACATGAGCACACTACTGTCGTCATGTGACACGTATCTGCACCATCACCTATATAGATGTATACATGAGCACACCACTGTCGTCATGTCACACATATCTGTACCATCACCTATATTGTGGTATAGATGCGCACACTACTGTCGTCATGTCACACGTATCTGTACCATCACCTATATAAGTGTATACATGAGCACACTACTGTCGTCATGTCACACGTATCTGCACCATCACCTATATAGATGTATACATGAGCACACTACTGTCGTTATGTCACACGTATCTGTACCATCACCTATATAGGTGTATACATGAGCACACCGCTGTCGTCATGTCACACGTATCTGCACCATCACCTATATAGATGTATACATGAGCACACTACTGTCGTCATGTGACACGTATCTGCACCATCACCTATATAGATGTATACATGAGCACACCACTGTCGTCATGTCACACATATCTGTACCATCACCTATATTGTGGTATACATGCGCACACTACTGTCGTCATGTCACACGTATCTGCACCATCACCTATATAGATGTATACATGAGCACACTACTGTCGTCATGTCACACGTATCTGCACCATCACCTATATAGATGTATACATGAGCACACTAATGTCGTTATGTCACGCGTATCTGTACCATCACCTATATAGGTGTATACATGAGCACACCACTGTCGTCATGTCACACGTATCTGTACCATCACCTATATTGTGGTATACATGCGCACACTACTGTCGTCATGTCACACGTATCTGTACCATCACCTATATTGTGGTATACATGCGCACACTACTGTCGTCATGTCACACGTATCTGCACCATAACCTATATAGATGTATACATGAGCACACCACTGTCGTCATGTCACACATATCTGTACCATCACCTATATTGTGGTATACATGCGCACACTACTGTCGTCATGTCACACGTATCTGCACCATAACCTATATAGATGTATACATGAGCACACTACTGTCGTCATGTCACGCGTATCTGTACCGTCACCTATATAGGTGTATACATGAGCACACTACTGTCGTCATGTCACACGTATCTGCACCATCACCTATATAGATGTATACATGAGCACACCACTGTCGTCATGTGACACGTATCTGTACCATCACCTATATAGGTGTATACATGAGCACACTACTGTCGTCATGTCACACGTATCTGCACCATCACCTATATAGATGTATACATGAGCACACTACTGTCGTTATGTCACACGTATCTGTACCGTCACCTATATAGGTGTATACATGAGCACACCACTGTCGTCATGTCACACGTATCTGCACCATCACCTATATAGGTGTATACATGAGCACACCACTGTCGTCATGTGACACGTATCTGCACCATAACCTATATAGGTGTATACATGAGCACACTACTGTCGTCATGTCACACGTATCTGTACCATAACCTATATAGGTGTATACATGAGCACACTACTGTCGTTATGTCACACGTATCTGTACCATCACCTATATAAGTGTATACATGAGCACACTACTGTCGTCATGTCACACGTATCTGTACCATAACCTATATAGGTGTATACATGAGCACACCGATGTCGTCATGTGACACGTATCTGCACCATCAACTATATAGGTGTATACATGAGCACACTACTGTCGTCATGTCACACGTATCTGTACAATCACCTATATAGATGTATACATGAGCACACTACTGTCGTCATGTCACACGTATCTGTACCATCACCTATATAGATGTATACATGAGCACACCACTGTCGTCATGTCACACGTATCTGCACCATCACCTATATAGTGGTGGCATTGCTAGTGGCGTACATGAGCACACTTTTGGCGTTACGTCACACGTATCTGTACCATCACCTTTATAGTGGTGACATTTCTAGTGGTATACATGAGCACACTTCTGTTGTTACACTGTCCTGTGTACATTCATTCATCTGCTGCACGCCGCACGAGATGTCGGGCACAACACGGTTCCGGGGACATGTTGTTATCCAGGCAGTCCAAGCCAGCAGCCATAGAAGTAGTGGAGCTCGTAAAGATTACGTGCATATCAGTTGGATTACAGGTGCTGTCGCTATTTCCGCTTCGCTTCGCAGTATTGACCGAATTCTATTGAGTCTACTAGCAACATCGTGTACTTATGTGATATTGTTAGCTTACACCTGGGCTATTTTCAAGTTGCACAACGTGTAACTCATTTTCAATCAACGCTGGAATATATTCTTAATAGCAAGACTTAATCAAGACTTATACCATGATAATATGATATAATATGATGCTGTCTTGCCGCTGAGAATAAGATTAGTTGTAGATGAAACCCATGATGGCGTTCAAACACAATTGTCAATAGGCACGTTGTGGTCAGTATTAAAGACGGCCCCATTCTGAAGCAATTAATGATGTAGATCCATATCCTGAGATTGAGGGTTCCTGGAACTTCATGCTTGTCAGGGTGTCAGAGTGTCAGGGCTTGAATTTTACTGACTGTATGTCATCGTACCCGATGGCATGGGTCGTCACTTGTGATTTCACCCCCTTTTTCGATGGCATATATTCGATTATTTACACTGTAGCAAGATGCGTATATATCCTGAGTATAAAAGCCACAAAACCATTTCCATATTCATAAGAAATCTGTGCCAAAACATAGTCGATTGTACGATTCCGACTACATCATGAGTATGTGTTTAAGAATCACTATGAAATAGTGATGATGCCAGGTGTTCGCGAAAAAGTAAGCATTTCTTGCCCCATCACAAACTCATGCAAAGGCAAGTCAATTGTTCACCTGAATAAAACACGGGAACATAATTATGGTGCAAGTCAAAATAAGGTATTCCATCAAACACAAACCTAAGCGAGTTGTTGTCCCATAATTTTGAGGCGTGCAGCGTTGAGGATCGTGTTTCAAATCTCTGTTATCCAGGGTGTATCATAATACAATGCATTTTGTTGAATACTACCAATACATCTAGAATACAGAATGAAGAAAAAGCAGGACACCGTTAATTGTAGCTTTCTTTTCTGGATGTGTCTTGGATATGTAACAGATCAAAGTGTATGTAATGAGTGAGTGAGTATAATTTTTACCAATATCAAGGCAGGGAAAACAGGAAATTGGTTTCACACATTGTACACATGTGGGGAATCGAACCCGGAGCTTCAGTCCGACGGGAAGACGCCTTAACCACTAGGGTACCCCGACGCCCCTGTATTTAATGCTAATACCCTGGGTAATCAATGTTAGACATTAAACTAATCCTTTACATAAACTTAGAGTACAACATATTGATAACACATGACCACTGTACAGCGAAATAAAGCAACAATATTTAGACAATTTATAGCTTGAGTGAAGAGCAGTATAGAAAATGCAGTGTAGTTTCATGCTACATGTTTTCTGTCAATATTGATATTCAAAGACGCAGATGGGACCATTACCTTCAATAATCTGGACAATGTTGTCAGAAAAAACTAGTCTGTGTTAAAGCTGAACAACCTCTCGTTCACATTCATATTGCAAATCGACCGCCTTTGTTTATTAACTAAATTGTGACCGTATGGTGTCACTTCCGGGAGGGGAGGTAAGTGATCGGTTTCCACTATACCATACAGTTTTGGTTCACCATGTTTAACCACGAAAGATCGAACCATAAGATATTCCCTCTTAGTCAGAATTATATAGATCTACACATATCTTTAACTCGTGAGATTTCTCTATTGTAACTGAGTATTATATTGTTGTGGAGTTGACCGTGTACATGTATTACTGTGTACATGTATTATTGTGTACATGTATTATTGTGTACATGTATTATATGTATAATGCCCGTGTGACTGTGACAAATAAATTTGCTAAGTTAAATCATTTGATAACTTCTGTGTTCATACTTGAAACAGCCAATACGACAATGACATCAGAATATTATGTTCTCTTACAATGACATTTAAATTACTGTTCATTGCAGAACAACTTGTAATTATGAATATGGTATTTCATAACTTGGGAATGTAAAACATATTTATGTATTTGTGACTGATTTATTGCAGATCGATTATCATCGATATCTGACGTAATGCCCATTGAGGTGCACTTCATCGTAAATATGTTTGGGGTATAAGGATAATACACAATGATTTGCACTTTGTCGTAAATATGTTTGGGGTATAAGGGGGTATAAGGATAATACACAATGATTTGCACTTTGTCGCAAACATGTTTAGATTATAGGGGTTCAGTGATGTGAGGATGTGAGACGATAGCTAATTTCATGTGACATGACACGTATTTAGATTGAACATTCGTATTCTTGTTTGTATTCTTCAACATATTGAGATCTAAACAGTTCGTGTATGTGTTTACTTATACCTTTCTAGAGTGTACGGGCCACGATATACTGGTAGTTTGACCGCAAAGTCAGATGTCAACAGGGAGTTCAAGGCACTGCTAATAAGGGCAAGATGATTTAGATGGAACTCAGATGTTGTGACCAGTTATCGACTCGGAGTAACAACTGTTATTGTTATATCAAAGTATATATTTCCTACTGCTCAAAGATATCTCTACTATTGGCAGTGGTTCACTGACCAGATTTGATATGGCCAACGCGTACAATTCATTTGCGCCGGAGGAACAGGATCATTAAGTGTGTATGCAGATGACACGAGCCCGGCGAAAGAGGGTCGGCCATCCAAGATGACTTTACTGTCGCTCTGCACAATTACATGTAGTGCATAATAAAAAGACGTGATCAGTCGTCCATTTTGTTTAAATATTCATGAGTTAAATGCACGTGGGACACACTCAATAAGATAATATGCCTGTATTGGCAACTTAAAGACCACGGAAGTGGAAGGATTGTGGACGTATTTGAGATCAACACGGTTAAGTGGTATATTTTGTGACAGGCAGACATTTATTCGGCCCAGAAGAAATTGCGTGCATTATTCCAGAATATATTTCAGTCGCCGCATAAATCACATCAGTGACGCCTCGGATCCCAATGTCACGATGCTCTTTTTGAGGGCCGGGAAGATTGAGGTTAATACTGTCTCTGTGTACTGTACTGTGTTTCCAAACACAAGTGTTTTTCATTGTGGGCTAGAATGGAACTCCTGTCAGTCCCTGCACAGTAAGCCTGCAGGAGTGTGACATAAATCAGATAAAACATTGGGAATGTTATCAGACTGTATGATGGATTAGAATTGATTAATATACTAAACGGGGCGGTTGTGTAGCCTAGTTGTTAAAGCGTTCGCTCGTCACGCCGAATACCCGGGTTCGATTCCCGACATCGGTACAATGTGTGAAGCCCATTTCTGGTATCCCCCGCCGTGATATTGCTGGAATATTGCTAAAAGCGGCGTAAAACCATACTCAGTGAGGTGAGGTGAAATGGGGTTTAACGTCGCGTCCAAGATTATTGCACTTATATAGCGACGTGCATGCACGTGTATGTGTGTGTGTGTGGCTGCTTGTACTAGTCCGGACTGATGCCGATTTATAGTGCTAGCACACTGAGATACCATGCCGCAGTTCAAACATGAATACCCCACTCAGACACAGTATACTGACTCCGAGCCGACCAGTCCTTGTTTTAGACCCTTAATGCCGAGCGCCAGACAGGGTAACAACAAGTACCATCTTTTAACGTCTTTTGGTATGACGCGGCTGGGGATCGAACCCCGGACCTTCCGCTCTCCGGGCGGACGCTCTACCATTAGACCACGGAGGCGGTCAAAACCATACACACTTAATCTACTTAACGAATATTTAGTATATATTCATAACGAATATTCATTATATATATTTCACGAATATTCATATAGAGTTGATTGAGCGAGCGATGTCTGAAATATATATTTTCACGAGAGAGTGAATTTCTCAGACTGGTAAATGTAAAGGTAAATGATCGATTGGTCTATTTCGACGGAGACGTTACTTGGGTGTGTTGAGTGAGTGAGTGAGTGAGTGAGTCTGGTTTAACGCCGCTTTTAACAGTATTCCAGTCATATCACGGCGTGTCAGCTTAATGTGGGAGGAAAGCCCGAAGTGATGCAGGTCTTAGACGTTTACCACTTCGGTGAAACCCACGAGCACGGGTATGGTGCTGACAAACCTAGAAACATAATCGGGGCGAACCGGGATTCGAACCCACAATCATAGGTTTCTGGCGTGCCTAAGGGACGCAACTCTGCACAGCGAATCGCGGCGCCTTAGACGACTGGGCCACCCGTGCCCCCCTGGGTGTGTTGAGGGAACTGTGAATAATAAATAAAAGCGACAAAAACATTTCCATAATCTCTGCTAAAAGCTGAGTCCATTGTACGACTCCAGCTATACCATGACCATGTGTTTATGAATCACTATCAAATAGTGATCATACCGGGTGTTAGAGCAAAAGGTGAGCGTAGCCTACCCCACCGGTGACAGCGAGACGCCGGACATGCAGAGGGAGGTGATTTCTCGTCACTAGCCGACGAGTATGTTCTGACTTAAAACATATCCAACCTTTCTAAGTCTTTAATGCATCCCTACTTTTAGACTTTCGAATACATTCTTTTGTGGAAGAAAATTGAAAACATAACCAGAACGGGTTTTTTCATCCGTGTTAAACTGCGTGAGTTGTTCTTACACGTGGAATGTGGTCTCTGCTTCTAACGTGATGACATAGACGTGGTAATTGTATGTAGGAATATGATTCACGTGATGACACAGACGTGGTAATTGTATGTAGGAATATGATTCAGATGATGACAAAGACGTAAAATTGTATGTAGGAATATGATTCAGGTGATGACAAAGACGTGGGCGTCAGATGACCAATATCAGCGGCTGAACTACCAATTGAAAGCGGTAATATAATTTATATGACGACATGGAAGTGGCATGTTTCTATCAATTCATAAACACAATGATGTGTGTTAAATTGACATATAGGAACATCTGGTTTCTGGAGTGCTGGGTTAACAGAAAAAATCGTGGTACACAAGAACAGCCTATTGTTAGAGTGGTAGAGTGAGAGATCCATATCTATTGTTACACATGCTGCCCACACGCACTGCCATAGATGTACTTGACGATGCAATCGCGCGATTGCACAGTCCAACACAAAGGCCGACAATGCCGAGACTATACACTCACTCGGCTTTCATCGTGATGTAAATATGCATTTTATTGAATGTTTACTACCCTTAACTTCGCTTTATTTATCGTTTAGTGTAGAATATATTGATACGGTATTACATGACAAGCTTTTTTTTATTACAGGGTGTTATTGGTTCACCTGAAACGTTCACACCTGTTTCCCTGTTGTGCATTTATGAAACTGGTTTTATGAAATTACACCATCATATGAAGTGCATCTTGCTGTGAATCATGACACAACTGCGGCACACACACACACACACACACACACACAAACACACACACACACACACACACACACACACACACACACACACACACACACACACACACACACAAACACAAAAAAAAACACACACACACACACACACACACACACACACACACACACACACACAGAGAGAGAACACACACACACAGAACACACACAGAACACAGACCCGGTGACCGGTGAAGATTCCGGGGTAGAATAGGTCTACGGCAACCCATGCTTGCCGTAAATAGACTAAAAAGGCGACTATGCTTGTCGTAAAAGGCGACTAACGGGATCGGGTGGTCAGGCTCGCTGGCTTGGTTGATGCATGTCATCGATCCCAATTGCGTGGATCGATGCTCATGGTGTCAAATCATTGGATTGTCTGGTCCAGACTTTATTATTTACAGACCGCCGTCTTATAGCTGGAATATTGCTGAGTGCGTAAAACATCAAACAAACAAACACACACACTATTATCAATCGGAGGATTTATCACTGAAATCTACGGGGTTTACTGATGATCGTTCACAATGTCTGGCGCCCACGTGGTTTACCTGACGTTTATTCAAATTTCGTAAGTAGGCCCCCTGTGATCAGATGCGCCACCACCACTTGAATTCACAATGTATATTTCTCTTGAAATCAATTCACTATATTTAGTTCCAAGGATATATTTTATCATGACTTCACATTAGGTTAGTTCAAATGTTTATTTCTTTCAATTTGTGTTCACAATATATCCAATTACAATGTCTCACCAATGTGTGTTCACAACAATTACTTCACAGATAGTTAAACGTTCACGACTGTATATTCTTTCTGACTTCAGGTATGGAACATCATGTACCTCATCTTCATCTCCGTGGCCATCGTAGTCTTCTGTCTTTTCAATGAGCCGATGTTTAGGGTGAAGATCCACAGGGACAACAATGGCTCTACCAACAATCAGTCTACGTACGACGACACTACGACGTTGGGGATGTTGATGAACACGCTCCCCAATCCCTACCTGTACGTCATTGACAACATCTGCCTTGTCTTCTTCACTATAGAGATTGTGATTCGTCTAACGGTGTGTCCCAACAAGCTCCGGTTCTTTAAACATCCACTGAACATACTCGACATATTTCTTATCGTTGTAATGTGGACGGTGTTCATCATGGATCGATTCCCCGAAGTCTCCGACGATTCCTCTGATGTGAAGAGAGTCGAAACCTTCTTGCGTCTATGTTTTTCGTTGAGGATTTTTAGAGTTCTACACTTCGGAAAAAGATCCCAAACCATGAAAATTCTTATCCTCACGTTCAAGTCAAGTGCAAGAGAGTTGTCGGTCCTGATGGTTGGGCTGGCAATGGCGGTCCTGATCTTTGCTACTTTAGTTTTCACCACCGAGATGGTACTTATGTCACACACATTCGACAGCATCCACAAAGCCTTGTGGTGGGCACTTATTACCATGACAACGGTGGGTTACGGCGATTATGTCCCAAAGTCAGTCCCTGGGCAAGTGGTGGGTTCCATCAGTGCGATAATAGGACTCCTCATACTATCGCTACCTATTGCTATAATCGCCTCCAACTTTAACGTCTACATCTCCAACGTCAGTGCACGGGAGCTGCGCAAGAAGCAGACGTTCCATGTCGAGACCAAGCCCTCCACCGCCCTGTCTGCAGCGGGCAGCACTGGTGAGGAGCACCCTGTTGGGACAGCCCACGTGACAAAACTAGAAGTAAAGGAAGTGGATGATGATATGTAATGTGTAATTGTGTGAAGCGTGTTGCAGAAAAACACACATCGCGGTATAACAAACGTAACCGGGAGGAGCTTGTGTATCGTATTAATAGCTATATAGCCTTCGCGTGTCCTGGATATTGTTGATATACTGAATTCTTTTTCTGTCAAAAAAAAGTATCTTCAACATATAAAGTTATGCAGAGCAGCATAACAAGTTGTGCCAGTATAGAGTACATGTTCGATTCGCTGGCTGCTCTGTGGTTGCCTTGCTACCTACAAATCACTCACTGCCTTCCTCGTGAGGATGGACGATCCCTCTGTATCTGGACATGAACATGTGTTAGTGGAGAATTCTCTGCTAGAGAGGCGGGCATTTGTGACTTGGTGGACGCAGCACGGCGCATTAACCTGTAGCCAGAACAGTTTTAATACTGTACAATTGCAATTTTCACAGTTTCAGGTGTGGAAGTCGAAGGTCTGGCAAATAGATTAAACAGCGCAGATACTATAGCGCTGGTAATTTTAATGTTATTCTTGTACGTGTTTAACACACTCTTGTCGATAGAATTGGGAGGATGCGTGTTCCATATGTAGGGGTCCAAGGGGTTGTATATGAAGATGACGTAGAGAAACCAACATTTTTACACATATAACATCGTCGTGTTTCTACATTATGCGATTTTATGTATACTGACGAAGTCGTTTGTAAGCACTGAAGAAGCTGAAAGAATGTCAACAGTTCGGATATGCGAGGTATTTAATGCAAAGACGTCGTGTAGTCATATATTTGTCTCTTATGTTACTTATCGCCAATAAAAAAATATATCAAATTCTTCAAGTAAATACATGTTGAATACTGGGAGTTTAATAAATATATGCGATGTATTATATTGATCCTGAATCTGTTCTAAAAACATTGACCAGCGAAGTCCTTAACATGATCACCTAAACAACACAAACAAATATGTGACATAAATACATGCTTCTGAAGTATGTTGATTTATTCACATTGACACGTTTTGAATATACAATAAAATGATCGACATGTTCCATGATATTTACAAAACCCAACTATAACAATGACCAAGAAGCCACTGTCTCCATGTCAGTGTCAGCACCATGTACATCTGTGACCATTCCTATAGTATCCCTTCAGCTCCACGAGGGGAACGACCGTGGGGGGTGGGGCCGTGGGGGGCTTGCAGAGGAGGCTGGAAGACGTCTGGGTAGTGACGGTACTCATGTCTGGTCTGTCCGAGCGGGACCGGTTGAGCCCGTGGGGCACTACAACAGGACAAATGTCATACATACACTGACAAATTAAGAGAAACCATAGCGGAGAAACATAGTTTAGTGGGGACGGTGTTTTCTATGTGTAGGTTTACCTAAGACGCAGTTTAGATGCACCAAATACAAATGTAAAGGGTGCCGTGTAAAGTGTACCAAGCCTGCAAATTATTATTTTAGACAATCTTGCATCAAGTGAAAATACATTGATTAAGACTCAGTAGAGGCGCGAGTCCGTCACCGTAGATCCACCGACCACACAAGGGCACATACCAGGGAAGACAGTGGTAGAGAGGTTCGGATCCTGCTTCACGGGCTGCCTTTGTGTCTGTGCTGTGACGCCCCCTGCACCCAGTGACAGTGCCTTGTACTCCGGGGTCCTAATGTTTCCTTGGGAATCCAAACCCACAGACATATCTATGGTTTGACCTGCCAGAAAAAAAAGGATGAAGTAATAAAATCACGATTTCTTCCAATCAGTTTTGGATAATTAAGAATATGTTAATGGTTGGAATTAGGAACAAAGACCATTTGGATTGGCAGTATGCAATATTGGCGGGATTGTTTAAGACAGATATGTAAATTGGCAGTTTGTAATATTGGCGGGATTGTTTAAGACAGGTATGTAAATTGGCAGTTTGCAATATTGGCGGGATTGTTTAAGACAGGTATGTAAATTGGCAGCTTGCAATATTGGCGGGATTGTTTAAGACAGGTATGTAAATTGGCAGCTTGCAATATTGGCGGGATTGTTTAAGACAGGTATGTAAATTGGCAGTTTGCAATATTGGCGGGATTGTTTAAGACAGGTATGTAAATTGGCAGTTTGCAGTATTGGCGAGATTGCTTAAGACAGGTATGTTAATTGACAGCTTGCAATATTAGAGGGATTGTTTAAGACAGGTATGTTTTGGGGGTTTCGTAAAGGAATATATGACGATTCTTAAACGGTACAAAACTCTCACCGGAAGAATTGAGGACCTTGAGTGCCATGGCTTCGACTGTTCGCCTTCTTTCTTTAAGAAAATCATCACGTTTTTCTATTTGTCGTCTGCGAGTGTTAAGTCTCAGCAGACGATCTTCTAGAATTTTACTTCGCACTGCCAACAGTGAGGTGTTATGGGTAGAGCTGTTTACCGGCGACTTGCTGCAGTCAGCGTCAGTGACGACGGTGCACTCCATGTTATTCTCCAGCCACCATAGGACTTTACTTGAGGAGGACGTCATGCGGCGTGCAGCAGTCGACACCTGTCTTCTTGTTAGACCAATGACCAGGAAGTCCATTCTGATAGTTTGTAGATGTGAAGGAGGGTAAAGCATCAACTTTGGGAACACCTTTCACCCGGCTGCTTATATGGGTTGCTGAATGACGTGTTTTCATAGTCGCTCTTTCGACGAAGTTGATTGAAGACTTTTGCCTTTGGCCATTCCAATCATTCTTTTGTGCGATCACTGAACACACAACAGCATTAGCTGTCCTTAAACACACAACAGCTGTTTGTATCGCCACCCAGGAAACCGGTGGGTGACTCCTGGCTTCAGTGGACAGGAGCTTACCGCTCCTTCTCGGTGAATAGACACACCGGCGGGATCCTCTGGCTTCAGTGACATGTTGTTTTTATTACATCACATCTTTATGTGACAACCGAGTAGGACTGATCAGCACAATCTGCAGCTTCAGTTTACACCAGTAAAGATGCCCAATAATAATAATAATATCAACAATCAACAACAACTACAATAATAACGTGGATTACACGTCTTACAGTTGGTTTCTATTACGATTATAAGTTAAGCCATATGAAGTCAGACAGACAGACAGACAAATGTACCAGCTAGTCATTGTTCTGCTTCATGTTGTGGGTTACCGGACAGACATTGTTTATTTCCTCCAATAATTGAAGAGTACAGTTGATAAATGTGAGCGAGTGAGTATATGGTTTTACGCCGCTTTTAGCAATACTTCAGCAATATCACTGTGGGGGACACCGGAAAATGGACTTCACACATTGTACCCGATAAAGGTGATTTTCAATATAACTAGGCTAGGCTCTCTCAAGACAATGTGAGAGATCTGAAACAAGCGTGGAAGAATATCCCCAAATATCGCCACAGCGTGTTTTCAGGACTTATAACTTAAGGACCTATCAATCACAATATAGATGCAAATGAAAATTGTAAATAAAAGAAGTTCCACATGCCTAAAGTAAATCTTTCATATTGGGATGAATCGATCGAGCAACTATTACTTTGTTTTACCAGATCTATGGGTAGTTGGTGCTGCAAACATGTCGGTTTCAATATTCGTACGTCAAGAATGTCGGCAAGCCTTATAACCCAACAGGTAGTTGATCTAGAATAGTGCTTTATGTATTGACAGTTCTTCTTAGTTCATGGTTGTATTACCTAGGATTACATACCATGTGATATGCACAATAAATAACACTAAATATTCTATTCCGCATTCGGATATGATTCCCGTTGAAATTTTATAGGATAAAAGGGAAGACTACTCTTGTCGGACAAATGCACGCAGACGTCTAACACACATACCATAGTATATTGGTAGTTTACGGTAAGGATGTGAGGTAATAAACGCCTTGTCCTTTGTCAGTTATGTGTAAAATGTGCGAAATATGATTATATTTGGCCGTTCATAATTGATTAGGCTATTTAACAATTAACAAATTAAATTGATCAAGACTCCAACGGCACCTGTCCGTGGAGCAATACTCTGGCTACTATTAGAGATTCCTACACGAGTGTCTGTCAGATACCATTTATCTTACAACGAGTTGTTTCAAAACGTATCTAACGAGGTATTAGATAAATGGTGTCTGACAGACACGAGTGCAGTAATCTGTTTCTTACACACCCTAAAATCGCACCATTTTAGCATCGACTCGATGCATTTTGCTCATGATCGCAGGGGCGCATTATACATAACACAACGGTCATTATTGACGTCACCCTACGTACGTACTGCTTACTTCTCGTAAACAATGTGACCCGAAACAAAAAGGTTTCCGCCATATCTGTTGACTATCAGGGCGATGATGATAATGCAAACTAGTTAAGATCAATGAACCCGCTGGATACCGAGTTAATAATTTTCACCTCATAGAAATGACCAAATATTTACAACAATGTTTACTTCCGTATTACATCACAACCGGTGACCGACTTTTACAAAATGGCGTGTTCACTGACAACAGTACGCGGGATTATACAGGGGACTTTCGTTGATTCAGGGATCGTATGTACATAAATGTGACATGTCAGTAATCAGAAACATTGTGACAATCTGATATTTTTTTCATTGAAACCAAGTCTTGAAGAGAATCAGTCGGGAAATGCAGATAACTACCGTCGTTGATGAACGTGATTTAGCGTCAGTCATGGCGTTACACAGGACGGAGACGTTCACGATTTCTGCAGAATTTACCTGATCATTGTGACGTATATATAATTATTACCCATATGGGCTCAAATATTCAGTGTAATAACTTTTTGATATTTGCACAGTGTGCAATTAGTGATTCTCGAAGCTGATTGGTCAGTAAAACAAAGATCAATTTTCATTGGACAACGGAACTATTTTTTTCTCATCCCATTCATTCACAAATCCACGCCTTTCCCTTTAGATGTTTTACGTGCTACAATCTCACTGACTCGAGATTTTTAAGACAAGACACATAGTTTCATATTAACAACATGATTTCACATTATCATTTTTTTCATTTATTTCACATGATTTTCATTTTACAGTAAAAACCAAAACTACGTCCCCGTTTGTAAAGAAACATGGCTGGCCATTTGAGACCTGTCAAAGTAAATCTGACTGACATGAAAAGTTATTCGTATAATTCAACCTCTGAACACATTTAATGTCTTTGTTGTCAAAACTGCATATGGCCAGATTGAAGTTCCAAGATTCAGATTGTGATGTTGCCAGAAACTGTTTCTAGGGCGCCAAGATCATCACCACCAAGTCCTGGTTTGCGTCTGTGTTAGGCCTAGAGGGCTTGCTGTTTGATGAATTTTTCGAACACCCGAATCAAAAAACCGGACTTTGTATAGACAGGTTTGCCTTTGTGAACGGTGATGACATCGATAACTGCCAATGAAAATGAAAACACAATGAAAAAGACTAAACTTGACAAGTTGACATGAACTTTGTTCACAAATGTATACAGGTAAGAAAAACACGAAAAATATGATTACTAACACTCTCAACGATGACATGAGCATAAAAACAAATTCATTTGGCAACAACATTGAGACTTTCCGAAAGACATCATAAAGATACACTATTTCGTACAATTTTGTAACGTTGTGTGAAGAAATAAGAACGTGACACTTTTTATACAATGTATACGTTTTTTGTCACCGCGACGTCTGCACAGTACGGCGCTGAGCGGTATGCAGGCTGACTGACGTCCGGGGACCATATGACTATGAGGGTTAATGACACAGGAAAGGTTCAACTAAACATTATTATTTGCAAATTTATCATTTCGGCATGCACATCAGGCAGTTCAGAATTCGAACTGTCTACTTTGAAGGAGATCAAGGGTAGCATATAGTGTTACCTTAGCGACGTGATTACCAGCATCTGGTTGCGAAATCGATGCACTTTGCTGAACTCAGACAGGTTTTGAAATCAAAGCAAAAATAATTAAAAATACAAGGAAAAGAAAACTTACCCCAGCGAGCTGATCCTGTGTCCGATATTGAACTAAATGAACTCCGTGAATGCGGACAGCTTAGCACCAAGTCTCCAGATACCGTGTTTGTCTATCAACAGGTATTCGACCATTATGAATCACATCAAAATATCAACAAACTCCCGTCATCTGACTGTGTCCACTCCACGTTTGACAAATCCTCCTGAAATCCCACATGCACATGTTTCCCATCAGTGACACTGACTCAAATCACACACGATGTTCATTAAACTTGTTGTCCGGATTAAACTGTAACGCCGGTTCTCTTGTCATTCCTGGTTTAGGCTGTCTCATCTGGGTCAAGTCGGGTCATTCATTCCGACACTGTGACAGCAATCGTACTTTTCAAAGTTTACCTTCTTTTCACAACTTTTCTCTAACAAACAGGACTTCTGTACATTCCGTCTATGTTGTTGTTATAGGTTTTGGCATTTTTGTCAAATGACACATTAAAAAATTGACAGGTTTTCCGTGTTTCCTCTTCTCAATGTGAAATGCATGTTTCTGCCGATGCACGACGGGGGCTGTAACGTCAGTGACGAGATCTTGTCAAAACAAGCTCTGATTAAAAAACCTGATGAACCTTTTTGGAAACCTGTCTTCTTTATCAATGCTAGATAGTGTACGCTGTGTAAATCGGACAGAAATATAACTGCAATAATGTGATCTTTACAATTGTTTAACAGAACTATATTTTTCACGCGTAACAACACTTTAATTGAGTAATGCGGTTGGAATGAGTGGACAGTGTTTTTTCATACGCGGATTGATACAAAACAGCTGATTCTTGATCGGCGACAGTTTTTTTTTTCTTTTCTTGAAACATGTCTTTAATATGAATATGGGTAATAAATAGAATAACCTACTCGGTACGAGTGATTACGTAAAATATGTCACTCGTGAAATTAATGTTTTAAGTTCCTGCTAAAGCTCGGAACTTAAAACATTAATTTCACTCGTGACATATTTTCCGTAATCACTCGTACCTCGTGGGTTAATCTATAATTACTTTTAATTCCATAATTCGTGCTATGACACTCTTCCCATAAATATTCTCAAACACGTCAGCCAATATATGCAACACTTAAACGAATGGCCCTCTCAAAATAGGAGAGAATGCTACACCGTGTTAAATCTGAATTTTGCTTTGTTTACATTTCAAACAAGAACAGCTTTCCGAGCACAGCGTTCGTTCCGAAACCTAATTTATTTCGCATGATTTCATCTAGATAATTTTTATTTGTGACAAAGACACCCCTAGATCTAATCAAAACACGTATTGACCACGCAGCGTTAGAAATTGACACTAGGCCTATCTATGGCCCTTGCCAAACTGCCCAATAGTTAAGGTATCACAAGGACTAGAAGAAAGTTGCCATTTTAAAGGGTTTTACTATATGTTATCACCATAAGGACTAGTCAGTAGTGGACTAAAAAAGTTAATTTCTACCAATCCAACGGAAACTAGACGGTTCATTTCCCGAGTTTCCGAGGTTCGATATTAAGACAGACATGTATGTTAATATGTTACTTTCAAACCTGGGTCTTCGGCGTGACGAGCGAACGCTTTAACCACTAGGCTACCCCACCGCCCAGATGCGACAGTACAGCTACAGTATGAATGTTCATAATATATTGCTTGTGGTAAACTAATCAATACCCATAAATCATTTTTAAAGATTTTGTATCAAAATATATTTCCTTAAATTGATTATGATACATAAAAGAAATATTCCTAATTTTATAATTACTATTGATATCATATAATATAACCAGTACGCAGCTGAACCTGGGCCAAGACAGACGCAAGACATGTATTACCATTTTATGGAGAATGCTGTTAAATTGAATGTCGAAAAATACGAATGAGGATCGTATCTAATTATCCAATATAATTTATCCCGAGTCTTTGAGGGTCGAAACAAATTGTAATAATTAAGTTGTTGCTATATTGATGTAATTTCATATTACTCTTTTATAACTTTTATTTGTTCAAAATCAGACAACCCCTCCATAAGAAGTCATGCCAGGCAGTCTATCTATTCAATTGCAGCTGCTTCTTGATAAATACTTAACGAACTAGAGAAACAATCGGAGCAGCATTAGATTTCCGTATTGCGAAAACGAAAATGTAAACGGGCCTTCCAAATAATTCGTTTCTGAGTGCCACGGATTGTGTTATAAAATTAAAAATATAGTGAGGATTAATCTTTTTAGAAAGCTGACATCAATGGCTCACGATTTCTTATTGAGGGGTAAAAATGGGCACACGGAAAGGTTGTCATATCTTGAAGCACAGAGATAATGGAATCGACAAACATTGCTGATTTAAATGATATTGTATACATATGATATTGTCTTTGAGTAAATTTAACTACGACTTGTCGTTCCGATAAAGCGTAATTGCAATCCACAGACATTTTATGAAGTGGAAAAAACTGTCTTGAATTTCGTTCAGTTTTGCTCAATCATCGGCGTAGAGTTGTATAATATATTACCAGTTGAACTGATAAATAAGAATTCACATTTGAAAAATGGGAAAGAATTGTTGGAAGAGCCTGTAAAATTACATACACTAGTACAGTTTCTACAATCTTTTGGTTTCCTGACGAAAACTTGAACGTATGTCAAAAGGGTTTTTTTCGCATGAAAAAAGGTCAGCTTTTGATGTATTTGACACGTCGACTTATTTGTACCGAAATTTATATCGTATTGATAGAACCATAGACGTAAACACTGACGGACTTCTTCTACATTCCTGGGGAAACCCCTGGGAATTCCCTAGCACGAAAACATGCATAAGCTTTCTTTCTGATCTTTTAGATGCTTTAATCTTGGTCTCAGCGTTTCAGTATGCATTGAGAAAAGTCAGAGAGCTTGACTGCATGATTGTTCACGAACATCCTCGCTACGGCCCATCCTAATGAGCAAACGAAGAAATGCACATCCAAACTATGGTAGTATCGACTCGATCCGTGTCTAGGCTGACAGTGACCGTCTCCAGCAATCTACGAATTTACCTTAGTGTCTGTTTGACGCATCTTTAATCACCTTTCAATGATCGGCCAGTTGATCAATGATGACTTGTAACCGCCACATGCAGGTTCATTAACAACTTCGGAAATCTCTCCCGTCACGTTTATCGTGTCGGACATTTTGTCGTCTTGTACTTGTACATGTTTTCGTGATGTTTTTGAAGAGTAAGTTATGCATCCATACGCTTATGTCAACTCTCTTTTTGAGGAACTATTTTATTCCGCGATATAGCTGGTTGTTTTATGGCTGTAAGTGTAAACATGAAGTCACACGTATTAAATAAAATTGTGTTTAGATCTTGGCCTACATCCTTTGAGGTAAGAAATTGTGATAAAAAATTTATGAGAATTGACCTTCACTTTCTGAAATGACACACAGACCAAGCGGCCAGTTGATGCTATGGGGTCAAGGAGATGTACATGGCCATGACACGTAACCATCCCTTATACGGATGTATTTGTTCCAAACTGACAAATATTTATCTGTTTACACCCTAAAAATAAATGTTGTATGTCAAGGGTCATCGATGGAGTTATGTTTCGCACGATGGTTGGTTCAACATAGTCGACTTTTTTATTTGACCACAAACCCATTAGGGTTTCAGTTTCATTCTAAGTAAATATTTATGTCACATTTTGAAAGTGTTACGTATTAGGGATGTCGCGATATAGGTGTCACGCGATACGATAAATATTTCGATACAGAACCCACGGTACGCTACGCATCTCGATACTGCATATCTGACATTTTGTGCGGAAAACCCAGTCATTTTACTGAGAATAGAGTCCAAAGACTCGCTCATAAAGGCAAAGAAGCACAACTGACAACTGACTAACACCGATGTGAAATGTGAATCGCGACATCACTATTATATATAGAATAAATATATATAAGAATAAATTATACTACCCTCTTTCATTGCAGGTATATATGCGTCATGTCGATGTCCTATTTGTTAAGAATCATCACAACATGGACAACTAGGAATTACTTTGAATTTGCATCACATTGTTTCTAGTGATATTGAAGAAACGGTGAATTGTTCATTAGAGATTCTATCACACAATATTGAACTATAATCTGGAGAGAACGGGTCTTAAGAGATGCCAGTCATGGAAGATCAGCATAACAAAGAAGTACTTCAACATGCCAGAATATGTTCAAATTCGCCATCAAAGACGTTGTCTCAGTAACGACGGCAAAGGCGAAGACATAGCCTTGGAGGTGCCAAGTCGTCCGGTTTTGAAAGGTCTGAATTGCGTAGATTTGTTGAAACTTCGGTTTTTTCTCTTCTGAAGAGTCGTTATACCCAGAAGCGGTTTTTTCTCTTCTGAAGAGTCGTTATACCCAGAAGCAATCAATCGTTCAACCCGTGTCTTGCATTGCAAGGAAAAGCGGTATTGTCGACGTGCATGTCAGGTTTAATGCTAATATCAACCACATTCAAAATTCCATCAATATGTCAGAAAGTAGCTGCGATGGATCAGCTCCTAGGGATAGTAGAATGAATTTCGCTGAACTGGTCCAAAGTTTTGCAGGACCTGCCTCAACATCTGCAATTGCGTCAGTGTGTGCGCCACAACCAGATGAACATCATTCAGCCATATTAAGAGACCCATCTCAATTTGCTTGGGAACACCACACAAGTAGAACAAAAGATTCATCGACTGAAAGTGCAACGAAAACATCCTCTGTTCGAGCTCGGTTAATCCACAGTAACCACACTCATACACCTGATAATGGTTTAATGGCACCAGACACCAATTGTGACCAATCGTTTCATGCGGATGACAAGTATCTCAGTAAGATCAACCTGGCGCCACAAATTCTGGAACATGTACTTCAAAATGGGTCAATTGTGTATCCTGTAGGTAGTGGTACCACAGAGGGTTACCATACTATGAACGCCCTGTCTATACCTTCGGGTAGGATAAATGTGACCCCCACTTCACAAAGGCGAGTGGCTATCAATGAAAGCCCTGACAGGTGGGTTAGGAAAACGACAGACACGTGTGCAAAAGCAACCCGGTTGAGCACATCATCCGATGCTGCTATGGTGACTGATGTCCGGCCTGACAAAAGCCTTGAGACACACATCTCGGGGATGTCTCGTCGAAATTGTTTGTCGACACCTCATTTACCGTCTCCGGAATCATATACTTCAAGAACGGTTGTCTCAAACCACCGAGTGAAGGATTACACTGTGGAGATTCACATGCTTTGCATGCTTCCAACACACTGATCACCTTTTCTCCACATGAAGGATACGTGTTTTACAACCAGGCGTCTGGCTGTGTGCAAAGGATGCCTGTTTCTCGTGACACCAAAGTTACAACGAAACTGTCAAGGGTGACTGAAGCAAAGAAATATAAAGCTACCGTACCGGTGGTTGGGCGTAAAATACTCCAAGAATTCACATCTCATACAAGTCATAAGAATATTGTCCCTGTGAAGAATATACGAAGTTACCACCTATTGAAAGTCTTTTGAAGAATCGGGACCAAGGTGGGAATACAAGCACACTACAACAGAGATCATGCAACACTGACACTGACCATAGTGAAGGCGGCCTGTCTCGGTTAAACATGGATGCAGTATCTACAGTACCGCCCTACATACCGCGACTTCCTCGCGAAGAAGTAAGGAACTATCTGCCCTATTATTGCCATATTGATGACCCTGTAGTAGGACCAGATGGCAGAAACCAGGTAGTGGCTCCACAGACGCACAGGGAATGGTGCCCGGATTCGCTGACTACAGAAAGCAGTTATGAACAAGGAAAATACATGATATCCCCAAATGACAGTAAGTCATAGCAACCTGTCGACGAAAAGGGTACAACCATGGCAACCGAACATGTTGGTGCATCGATGGTTCCTGGGTCACGTGTACACAAACCTGGATGCGGTGATGTGTCTCATAATACTCCATACATGGAACATGCGCCACTGAAGTTGCATGAAGTCAAACTTCAGGCAATTACAAATGCAAACTGTGAAAAGAAATTGTGTTGTACGACGTAGACCCAGATCTTCGGTCTAACCACTTGTCACATTCTAGTCCTTCAACAAGATCCTTGTACATCTGTGGTCACTGTAACATCGAGGTGGATAGTGAGGCTCTCCTACTGAATTACATGCACAGTGATCATATGTGAAGATAACGGATTTGTCCGGTAGCAGGTTTCAAGTGGTGTTAGTACTAATTCATACCAATATGTGTCCGGTTTGCATACGCAAAGTCACAGTTCTGTTTGCAACTTGTTAATATTTCCTCTTTAGTATGAGAAAAATGCAATAAAAAGTTTTTGAAAAAATGTCATTAGAATATTTTACATCCTTGAATGAGAGAGTGAGACTATCACGGCAGCCTCGAATATGGCTGGGTATGGAAAACAAGTTGTGTTCAATGTGATCAAGGTGAGTAGCACCATGCAGCTAAGACACTTGTAAGACTGGTTAAATTCATGTGAATAACCTAATCGTCATGTATTCAGCATGTAACGCCTGATGGACGGACGACTTAGTGTGTGAATCACTCATATAATAACTAAAGCTTGTCGCAATGGTGGAGCTATGTCTCTGCTCGGTTGTGTGGAGTCGATATTATTGCACACGGGCATCAGTGGTTTATACGCCGTTGTCGACAGTATTTCTGTTACTTCACGACGTGTCAACCTAACGTTAAAGGAACACCCGAAGTGATTCATTCATTCTTGATAAAGTCAAGAACTCCTCTGCAAATATGCGCCGACGGCATTTGGTCAACGTGTTACCTGACCTTAAAATATTGCTCCATGGCCTAATGGTGACATCCTCGAATATTTGGAAGTGTAATTTGCAATCATAAATTCACCAGTAAAAAATCCATTGATTGTTATTCCCGTCAAACAACTCGGTATGAAAAGAATGGCTTGTTTTGAAAGTGGTATGTTTCTAATGTGACCTGTACAATGTGAGGGGCAAACTGCCAACACCAGTATGACATGTGGAGAATGTATGATAAAAGGAATCGAATTAGTGATAGCAAATAGTGTCGATACATATTGCCATAGCGGGCAACGAAACGAAACTATGCGACTTTATATATTCTATTTTGCCCTGTCAGACCTTTTGCATATTCGCTTAAAAACAACTATTGTCACACAAACGCCATATATACAAGTGTGAATGGCCAACAGTTCCCTGGTACGTCAAGTATTGTGTACTTATCATATTAGGAGTCATAAAAATAGTTTAATGCCCATCCCCATGTGTGCACGTTATGGAATGTAGTCATACTAAACCTTACCACACAATCACAAATCCTTAGACCTATATAGTTTCCTACCGTCACCATGGAAACTACCAAAGAGGTATTTTATGGCTACATCGTAACTACAACGTTATGACACAACCATAATAAATTCATCATTGAAAATCAATGTCAACGTGTGCCAGCTTCGAGAGAAGACGTGACCCCCAGCGTGCAGCAGTTAGACAAGGACTATACACAGGGGAACATGTAACGTACTTCAGTGGGGCAATGTGTGCCAGCTTCGTGAGAAGACGTGACCCCCAGCGTGCAGCAGTTAGACAAGGACTATACACAGGGGAACATGTAACGTACTTCAGTGGGGCAATGTGTGCCAGCTTCGTGAGAAGACGTGACCCCCAGCGTGCAGCAGTTAGACAAGGACTATACACAGGGGAACATGTAACGTACTTCAGTGGGGCAATGTGTGCTTTGATCCGACTATACGTTGATCGTTAAAGACGCTTTTTGACATAGGTCTTGAGATTTAGCACACGAAGTAACATTACATATAGAATTGTATAGGGCAGAATTCCTAACCTGTCTGAGGCATGTAAGAAATGTATTGCTGGAAATTAAACTTCTATATGATGCAATATCGCCTTCGATTCTGTATAAAATATTCATGGCCAGTGACAAAATTGATTGTTTTTTTAGAGTTTACAAACAAAGGCAGAGATAACACCTGAACATTCCTTGAATCTTATAGATATATTTCAGAAAGGTATTATGTCTTTACTTTACAGAAATAACATGGTTATCCCTGGTTTTTATAAGAGCCGTAATTTGATAATTTCAAATTCTTAATCAGCAGGGTGAGAAAGACGTTAAGTATCTTCCGTTCTAAGAAATGCATTCAGTACAAACGTAAAGCTTTCAGGGTTGTTTTCATTTGTCATCATCTTGTTTTGGTAAAGATAAATATAGAACATACTTGTTTTAATCGTACATACTTTGGATGACTCGTTATTTCTGTAGAATTGTCATTTTTAAACTGTTGGATTAGGTAATTTTGAGTAACTGTTGTTTCTAAACTTCTGATGTGTCCATAGCACATCTCTATGCTAGCTATAAGCTGCATCATATACAGTGCAATCAGTTATGTTGGGTACAGTTATATCGGACGATTGAGGCATTTTCCAATTTCTCATAGCTCTTTGTTGTCTGGTTAATATGGAAATAACATTTCATAGCTTTAAATCAAACTTTCTGGGTTTAGCTCTAAATGCTTGTTATATATAGTAAATAACCAAGAACCTTTGTCCAGTGCAAATATAAAGCTTTATATATTTATTAGGGATGTGAACGCTGTATTGTCTTTAAACAATGTACTAAAATAGCGTTTTTAAATGAAACACCTAATACAAACAAAATTCATGTAAGTATTTTAAAAGTGTAACAACGAGAACGCCCTTGAGGTGTTTATAACTAATCACATAAACACATAAAAGTTAAAGGTGTCCCAAATGAAAACACTTAACAGTGAGTGAAATATGTGACATTTATTATTATAACATTAAGATAGCTGTTAAGATAACGGTTCATATTTCATGCAGTCGTCTTCAAACACATATATGTGTACAGCTGATGATAGCAACACAATACATGTGTAATCATATCTTTTACTTCCGAAGATTTAAGATGACATCAACACTTATGATGAGCATGAAATATATCAGGTACACGATTAAACTTTTACAGTTTGTTGTTTAACGCCTCACACAACAGTAGACCTGCTATAATGACGTCGGTTTGTATATAGTATCGATTCTGGACCAGACAACCCAGTGATTGCTTGAGATATATATATACGCCCCGTGCTGTCGGGATACGATGACACAATCTACGGCGCTTTATCTCCACTTCATGTCCAGACCCATATAGTCGTTTCTTACGACGAGCACTGGTCTTTTTAGGAAATATATCAACTTGAAATATATTTTAAAGAGGCTATGAATTTCAGCATTTCGCTACAATAAGAGGGAGATATGTTTTTCTTCGTACAGCTACTTCTTGCAAGAAAATTGCTGACTATATTTTACACACGTTTCAATGAAGCGTGTGTGAGTATGGTTTACTCAGCTTGTAGCACCAGCAATATTACTATCAATATTCACACATTGTACCTATGAGTATGTGGGCCATTGAACCCGGTCCTTCGGCGTCATAAGTGAACGCTTTAACCACTGACTAATATGGAAATTATAGGTAGAGTAACTTTCCTGAAATATACAACCGTATCTTATAAAATATGATTTCTAGGTGCGGTTATTCATATATACAAAGCAACAGACGTTATTGTGACACCATTCAGTTGTGCAAATTGCACTAACACTATATTTGGGATTGAAATCCCGTATATATAGTATGGATGACACGGTGTGCATGACTAAACACATCCACAGTTTTGTGTGAAAATTGTGGACATTTGAATTAAGTCCGGAGTATTAATAAACCCAACCTGCTACATGGACATTTTGACATTTAACCACCATCAACTCTTTCACAGCAGTTAAAAGTGGTGCAGGCAACGAGAGGTTTCAAATGCGACCCGGTGTGTGTGGTGCGCGCGTGCGTGCGTGCGTGCGTGCGTGCGTGTGTGTGTGTGTGTATGTGTGTGTGTGTGCGAGCGTGCGTGGTGGAGAAGGAAATTATTAATGTCGTGCGTTACCGAGATGAGACTTTTTAGACTGTCGCCCTTCCAGACAACTTGTGCTGTTTCAACACGACAACGCCCGTAAATCAACATTCGCACAGCAACATTTGCAATCCCATCCTCGGATAAAAAATATGCGTATTTGCTCATAGTTTCTCAAAAATCAAAGTTATTGGTACAGTCAAATTTAGACGCAGAATTTTACAGTAATATCACGAAAAATGGCGATAAATGGTCGCTTCCCATTGTAAGAACGATGCTTGAGTTTAAACGTGAGTCGATTCTGTTTCAAGAGTATAGCTCTCACAATGTTATGTATAATTGCTTTATATGAGGATTTGTGCAAATATCACAGTATAGTACTTTAACGTATACATCAAACTAGTAAGATGCCAACTACAGCTGGGTAATTGTATCCCATTCACTTCACCTTCACCGCATCAGATGGCATCTATACGATGGTCGTCAGAATACATGCAGTAAAGTCCAAAAGGGACTGTTTCGATATTTTGGCTTTGTTTAAAACATAATTATACTGATGCCAATTCTAGCGCGTTAAATCGATATTGAAATTGGGAAATTTGTACTGGCTGGAAAGAATTTATACTCAACCCGGGATAACAGGATAGTGTTCTCGCCACTGTGTGGCAAGTGACCAGTGATTGACCATTTTTTTACTTCCGAATTCATCACCCATATACAATATTGAAAATAAACATTGTAGAATGTTGAGAACTGTTGAACGTTTGTACTGTAAATTCACTATTATAACAGGGTGTGGTATAGCCAAAACAAGATCAGTTAAAAGAAATCCTGATCAATTAATTGATCTTGAAGGTCACGTGACTAGACATGGACTGTTTTATATACATTGACCCACTTGCAGTACGAACACTAAATTGTTTATATACATTGAACCAATCGCAGTGAGAACACTTGTTTTATACATTGAACCAATCGCAGTGAGAACACTTGTTTTATACATTGAACCAATCGCAGTGAGAACACTTGTTTTATACATTGAACCAATCGCAGTGCGAACACTTGTTTCATACACTGAACCAATCGCAGTGCGAACACTAATTGTGTTTTATATGTACATTGACGAGCACTAATTATAATGAATTGTTTTATACACCGACTCGCGCGTGGTGTGAACATTTATTTCAATACAAAATTATGGACAGAAGTATTAGTATAATTAGAGATGCATACGCTCAGATAACAAAATGTTTGTGTGTGTTTTTATACGGAGGAATATGGCTTCATGAAGAAATCGTTTCTTAACGTTGGTTGTTTGTTTGTTGTTTAACGCCGTGCTCAGCAATATTCCAGCTATATGACGGCGGTCTGTAAATAATCGAGTCTAGACCAGACAATCCAGTGGCTGACATCATGAGCATTTGGGATACAATGACATGCATAAACCAATTCAACGGGTCCGTCCACCCGATCCCGTTAGTCGCCTCTTGCGACAAGCATGGGATGCTGAAGACCAATTTTAACCCGGATCTTCACGGGAATTATGTTTAAAAGACATGTATATATTAGAAGTGACGTAAAATTAAACTCACTTACCCCAGTCATTAGGATAGTGAATGGTGTAACTCTCATCCTGTGCTCGTCTGCTCGTTGACTATTACTTTTAAAAAAACAAACAACATTTTTACAGTTTTAGAATTACAGTTTTAGAATCCCGCAATGAACTGTTCATAGAAAATACAATTGACTTCTGCCTTATACGAGTTCCTAATCTTGAAATACATGTAAGTTCATGAATATATCTTGGGTTGTAACAGCAAACTATTAAAGCTAGCTAGAGGTTTGGATAGTGTCTGGAAACCAGGGGAGGTTGATAAATGATGTGCGTGCTGAATTATAAAAGACCACGACACATTTTAGCTTTGGTGCTGCCATGATACTGTATGGGTAAAGTGGACATTTACATAATTAATGTGAACATATTGGTGCAAATCCCGAGTCTATGACGTCACGCTCGACTGCCCAGTGCGCGAAATTCGGAACTCTCCAATGCGAGAGGAAGAGAAGCGGATTTGTTATGGTCTGCGAGTCACAAACTGTGTGTAGTGAAATGGTCCTGCCTACCCCCTTCCACTCAATATGGATACGCTCTAGCTCGGTCTAGCATGGATGTACTTCCAAGACAAGAGTCGGGGTAAGTAGGTGGGTCTAATTGTCGTCGCCTGTCGTTGCAATGAGCTACAGTTGCCGGCAGTGAGTTGGTGACTGTCGCGAAATTATGTTTCGCGATGTGACCCAGATCTTACGTCGTCAGCGTTGAATTCGCCTCCCAAATCGATATTTGTGAGTTGGGAGAAACGTTTGAAAGATTACACTCAGCAATGTTTGTGTTTGTTGTGTATAGCCTATCATCATATCTCATGCTTCAGAGGAAAGTGCTGCGTTTCCGTCGAGGAATTTCCCTTTTCATGGAGATGGGAATGTGCGTGAACTGCATAGCTAAGCGACATCGACAGTCGTGGAGCTGCAGTTGTTGATCAGCTGTTGTCCTAGTGTTGTGACAGTGAATGTACCATCACCCCACATAGGTGGCTGTTTCAGCTTCCATCCACCCCTGCACAAACAATCTGCGTTTGCAATTAAACACCTTCCCATGTTTTCACCACACTCAAAATAGACCAGTGGAATGTAGACATGCAGACTGAAGAAGATACCTCTCTTTCACTGGCATACACAATAATAATACTAGCATTTGTTGTGTATTCACAAACTTGCCTTAACTTTATGATATAAACACAAGTGATGTCACGAATTGTACTTGCCGTGTTATGAGGGGAGACCGCACACAAGACAATACATAACAGTTATAGCTTATCAGGAGCATTTGTTCCGCATGAATGACTTTACCATTCTAGCAATCAGCTGGAGCAATCAGCTGGTTGTGAGGTAGAGATGATAAGATTGTAACAAGTCCTAAGCCTTGCTTGATTTCAGTTTTGAGTAATTGGTTACATGGTATTAGGTGAGGTTCTGTAAATGATTTGTAAGAAGTTCTCATTGTATGAAATTATTTAACATGTTACATGGTCAATCAAGGATTCCTTGTCAGTGAGATCAGAGGCGGATACAGCTTTTTTGAAAAGGGGGAGTGCACAACTAAGATCTATTTATTGTCTTTGGTGGTAATTTATACAGAAATAAAGATATTTTTCGAAATAAAGAGGGGGGGGGGGGGGTTGCGCACCCCCGCACCCCCCTCTGTATCCGCCCATGGAGATCATCATTAATGTCAATTGTGGTCTATGATGATTCAGTTCACAGTGTTGTGAATTCCTTATTATTTTGACTAATGCAGTGTTTTAAATTAAGCACGAATGTCCAGGTTACCTACACTTAGTATTAAAGTTAAAGATTAAAGTGCTTCCTGGATTCCAATACTATTCCAGGAGCAAACCACAAGGACCCCAGACAGGAACCCCCTTAATTTCTGATACTGTAATCCTGGTAATGGTAATGGTTCCCCCACAATACACATATTTCTGGAGGGTCATGGACATTTTATAATAAACTATATCATTGTATATAGTGCCTTAGCATTTTGTCTTTTTCAGGGAAGGTCATGAAAAAATGTACAAGGACATGGGGAGGGTCATCCAATTATATTGCTTTAGGGGAGGGTCAATATGTTTAGTACATTTGTGCATCAAACACTTCTGACCCAGCAACCCTGTGAAAAAAATGACGAGCCCTAATATATAATAGAAAGGAACCAAGAGAATCTCATCGTTTTCCTGACACTGAAAAGATCTAGACTTGGCGAAGTTTTGTAGACTTGCTTGGAAGTTTTCAGATATTTCTGGTTCAGGGCCTGTAGGAAAAACTTTTGTAAAAGTGGTAGTCCACAAGGAAATGTCACTGGACCTTTCTAAATTTTACAAGTCTTACTAGCAGAGTTTTGTTGATTTGGATCCTTGGTTCACCGTTGTGAATTGTAATTTGTCACTGTGTGTAATGTGTAGTGATTCCAAGCTGGAATATAGGAAGTGTCACCAGTGTGTGTAACAGGACTAAATACAGGATTGAGAACACCATAAGACAGTGTAGGGAATCAATCAATATGTCAAGCTCTCATCACTGTGGCAAGTGACCAATGACTGGTCATTGTTTGACTCTGGAATCCATCACCCATATACAGTATTGCTAAGTCCAGTCTTGTAGCAGCTAGCATCAGCGGTAGTCCAGTCTTGTAGCGGCTAGCATCAGTGGTAGTCCAGTCTTGTAGCAGCTAGCATCAGTGGTAGTCCAGTCTTGTAGCAGCTAGCATCAGTGGTAGTCCAGTCTTGTAGTCACTAGCATCAGTGGTAGTCCAGTCTTGTAGCAGCTAGCATCAGTGGTAGTCCAGTCTTGTAGCAGCTAGCATCAGTGGTAGTCCAGTCTTGTAGTCACTAGCATCAGTGGTAGTCCAGTCTTGTAGCAGCTAGCATCAGTGGTAGTCCAGTCTTGTAGCAGCTAGCATCAGTGGTAGTCCAGTCTTGTAGCAGCTAGCATCAGTGGTAGTCCAGTCTTGTAGCAGCTAGCATCAGTGGTAGTCCAGTCTTGTAGCAGCTAGCATCAGTGGTAGTCCAGTCTTGTAGCAGCTAGCATCAGTGGTAGTCCAGTCTTGTAGCAGCTAGCATCAGTGGTAGTCCAGTCTTGTAGCAGCTAGCATCAGTGGTAGTCCAGTCTTGTAGCAGCTAGCATCAGTGGTAGTCCAGTCTTGTAGCAGCTAGCATCAGTGGTAGTCCAGTCTTGTAGCAGCTAGCATCAGTGGTAGTCCAGTCTTGTAGCAGCTAGCATCAGTGGTAGTCCAGTCTTGTAGCAGCTAGCATCAGTGGTAGTCCAGTCTTGTAGCAGCTAGCATCAGTGGTAGTCCAGTCTTGTAGCAGCTAGCATCATAGGAGACTGGTGCAGTGTTGTCATTACAATTTCAAATTTTTTTCCCAACCACGAGGAAAGAAAGAGTTGGCAATGTGGGTTACACTTAGTCACAATATTTGTGAAACGTTACAGTTGTGTATTCAATAATCTTTTAATGACAAATTTACACTATACATAGCTGTTTGGATTAGAGGCTGGTCACATGATCACAAAACTGATGTTCATTCTGTATTCCTGGGTAAGCCCCTGGGAATTCCCAAGCATGAATAAATACAAAAGCATTGTTTCTGATCATTTTGACATTGTAATCTTGAGCTCAGCATTTTCACATATAGTGGAAAGAGTCAGAGTGTTTAACTGCTGGCTTGTGAGCGAATATCCTTGCTACGACCCATCCTAGTGGACAAAAGGAATAAATGCACGTCCAAACTATGGACGGTAACAGTCATCAACATTCTACATCAATGTAGAACTTACTTCAGCCTGTTCAGTATCTATTGGCACATCTTTATGATCACTTCTGAATGACCAGCAAAAGGATCAGGGATGACTGACACATAATCACCACATGTTCATTGACAACACTAGAAATGTCCCCCGTCACTATCCTCATTGTGATGTCCAGTATTTGAAGTACCGTATTCTACATAATAAGCTATCAGGGCGCTCTCAAAATTAGAAATGGGGGTGTTGTTATTAGATTATTAGTTTGGTGAAAAAAACAGTTGAAAGATTATTAATTTTGTGGTTTTGATAATAGCCAGAAATGTTTATATACGACAGATATATTTTTCCAGAATGTAATTGCCCATAATTAAGGGCGCATATAACACATGAGTGCATATTATACACAAATAAATTTAAGTCTTGTGTACATTGTTCAATCGGAAGGGGTGCTAATTGGGATTGTTCACTTGCCAATATATTAGCAAATATTGCTGTGGGCGCTTATTAGAGCGGGCGCTTATGATGTCGAATATGGTAAGTGTATTATGACGCTCTGTCTCCATGACTGAGTTATATGTAGTTCTTTTCAGACTTTCCTCATCTAATGACAATGTTTTTTACTTGTATTTGATGCAACCAAACTACCAAACATTTTGCTGTGGAACAATATGAAAATACATATGCTCATGTCATCTGGTGTTCTAACAGTTTGGCCCTCACTCTATGAAGGTTGATACTGCAATGAACTGACACAGAGTGAAAGTCAATTCTTACATAAGAATGTTCTAGTGAGATTATTGCAAGGTATTATTTAGAAACAAATGAGTTCAGCAGTTTCATGTTTGTAAATATAATGAAAAAACAAATTTTTTTTCAATCCTGGATGTAGAGATTATTAGCTGAGTGTGTTTCCATATGGTAAATATCACACATTGAAAATAAATATTGTTATATCTACATTTATTGGGAACGTTAGCCAACAGTTTCTTCACTTTCTGTCTTTGGTAGTGAGCTCCTTATTGAACTATAGGTCTTACTGTAGAGTGTCCTGATGGTGGAGGCTGTACAGTGATGTAAGTGTTCTTGCCTATGTCAGGGATAAACCGTGCAGGAAGTCAGGCAACTGCATATTGCAACGAGACATTATTGTCACTCACATCTTGTCAGTTTTCGCTGAGGTCAAGGATAGTTTTGTGTGACATTGAACCACCCAAGGGGGCTAGTCGGATGATTCATTCCTCTAGCTATTTGAACAATTTAATAATGTATTGGCATTACATGTAGTTTCTTTATATAATTTAATATACATGTTTTATTTAATTAATTATTCCCATTGTGTCTTACTGAATCTTGAATTCACAGAGGCAATATTCCTTATTAAGTAGAGTCCTGGTGTCCTTGATGTTTGTTGGTTCGGTATTTGAATTGAGAGACCCCTTTTAGTTTTAACTTTTAATGGTCAAGGCTAATAACAAGGACATCTGCACTTTCATGCACAATGCTTATTGTTTTTTATGTACTGTATAATATTTTAAAAAATATGTAGCTCATATCATACTTTTCCTAAATTTAACATTGGTCTTATTTTTAGGGTTGGTTTGTCATGAACATGATGAATAGGGCTGCTACATCATGTACATTATTGGGAAGAAATCAATGGACTTCACCATTAGTATGAGGCTGCCCCTAGATACATAAATGTGCGTGAGACTGATAATTGACATTTTAATATCTAATCATGTCTTTCCCTCATGCGGAAACAATTACTAAAGTAATCCATTATTGAAGTGTTAAAGGGACTGACGACATGGACCTACACACTTACCTATAAACTGTAGTCAGACACACCACAAATGTCCACTCAGTTTAATTGTTCCAAACATTTTATGGGAATCTGTTAACATTCTGAGACTTAAGGCACTAGTCCAAAGCCCGAGGTGAGTATAATTCTGTTTGGTCGAGTAAACTCAGCTAATAATGGGGTCACAGTAGACACAATTTGAGGATAACAACTTCTCTAATTACTGTTAAGGCGACCTTTTTGGTATAGATCCTTAAACCGTTTCAAGCGGTTGTCTGCTTGACAGCGGTATAAGGATCTATACCGAAATGCCTCTGAAACAACTTCATGGTGATGTCTCAGTGTTGACATCTCATGTTCATAAATGGTAGGGAGCGGTGTCAATTCTGTCTCGCATGATAGATCAGCTTGGTCTTGAATGCAGCTACTTACATCTCAAATGTTATTTGTTTGTTTGTTGTTTAACACCGCACTCAGCAATATTCCAGCTATATGATGGCGGTCTGTAAATAATTGAGTATGGACCAGACAATCCAGTGATTGATATCATGAGCATCAATCCACGCAATTGGGATAGTATGACATGCATCAACCATGCCAGCGAGCCTGACCACCCGATCCCATTAGTCACCTCTTACGACAAGCATGGTCGCCTTTTACAGCAAGCATGGGTTGCTGAAGACCTATTCTACCCCAGATATTTATGGGTCTACACCTCGTAATGGTTCAGCAGGATGAGTGTGGGCCAGTTCTCCGATCTTGTCTTTACAGGTTGAAAGGCATGGCGTAGTGATGCAGTATAGCCGACAAACACACATTTCCAACACTTTGTTTCATCACGTACACTTTTGCAGTAAGGTTTTCAGTATGTTTCATCTTCTAAAACAAGCGGATTATCTGTAAACACATCCGCATCATGAGTAGACTCACTGCAACTGTAAACACAGTCAAGAACTATTGAGTAGTTTTGATGTTCTCAAGTGCTTTATCTGTAAACACATCCGCATCATGAGTAGACTCACTGCAACTGTAAACACAGTCAAGAACTATTGAGTAGTTTTGATGTTCTCAAGTGCTTTATCTGTAAACACATCCGCATCGTGAGTAGACTCACTGCAACTGTAAACACAGTCAAGAACTATTCAGTAGTTTTGATGTTCTCAAGTGCTTTATCTGTAAACACATCCGCATCGTGAGTAGACTCACTGCAACTGTAAACACAGTCAAGAACTATTCAGTAGTTTTGATGTTCTTAAGTGCTTTATCTGTAAACACATCCGCATCGTGAGTAGACTCACTGCCAATTAGCTGTGAATTGATAATACTAATCTGTTTAAAAGATTATTTTGTTTTATGCATTTTATGTATTTGTAGTGTTTCTCATTCACTCGTTTCATAAGACATATTTCTACTTATGTCATTGAAAGGTTCACATTTACAGTTCACCACGGCCAATCCATCAATGTGGCACTCGTGGTACCAACATCAGAATCCTTTGAACTATGTGTTCAGTGTTCCCAGGACTATCTGCTATTCAAATGTGACGTTCCCCACCCATAACCAATAACAGTACATATGAAAACACTGAAATCTACAGAAACGATGTGAGCTTTAAATTCGGGCAAGTAGACAGAAATGTTTTGGGCACAGACTGAAATTTTAGTGTGTTTTTTGATGATTGGTAACTATAAGTAAAAGATATGATGAAAAATAAAAGCATTATTACAAGTGAAATGTTGGGTCGCATCTGTTACAAGATTATTGCGCTTCAACGTATATAGCGACAGGCATGTACATGTGTGTATAGTACGGACTTGTGCCAGTTTTCTATTACTAGCCTACTGAGATTCCATGCTGCAGTTTAACATAGATACCCAGGTGTGACGCAGCATACTGATTCCTAGCTGACAAGATCTTGTCTTATGTCCTTAGTGTCACAGGCGAGGCAGGGTAACAACAAGTACCGTCTTTTAGCATGTTTGGGTATGATGAGGCCACCCACCTTCCAGATGCTCTGTCCACTAGACCACTGAGGAGGTATCAAAATACCTGTCCTTGTTATCAGTGTTATCACCAGAATTTGTTTGTTTGTTGCACTGTCCGGATTGTGGACATTTGCAGTGCCAACAAACTGCAGACGTAATTCACTGCAGTTGATTGAGGTTTGGATGATAAACTCTGATTTTGAAATCTTATTAAGTTATTTTATACTAGCATACACTTGTCATTTGCCCGGCTGCTGTCAAGTTATCATTGCATATATACCATGTATACAGAAATTAAGAAATTCTCCCAATTGCCCACTGCTATGCAGACAAGGGATCGATTTAGGATTCCTATCTAAATGATACTTTTCTCTGAACATCTCTTATGCGAGGAGATAGAATGACATTTTTTAAGGAGAATCATACTGTATATTGAACTCCAGTTATGGAAATTGATATAACTTCATATGGTCTAGCACAGTCACTCATTATCATGGTTATCCTTTGAATATTGGACACACTAAGAATAGACATAAAATATTACTGATTCTAGTCTCGATCTCCTTACAGGTGTTGGGAATAGCTCTGGGCTAATTCAGAAATAACCCCGATTAAGCAAGTTTCAATTATGTAATATTGAACGGTCGGTAAATAAATCCTTCTAAATTCAGTTAGTGCTTGATGGAACTGTCAACACTACAAACCGAAGGCATTAACTAAGCGTGTGTGGAAATCTATCACCCAGAGATGGGTTTGTGATAGTGTAGACCCTCTCATTGATCAGTCTTTTCATGAAGTGAATAGCAAGTACTGATCACATGTAGAGAATACTTCTACTACATGTAGTACTGATCATTTGAATACTACTAGTACTGACCATGAATTGAGTACTACACCTGGTACTAATCACAAGAATTGAATACTACCGGTACTGATAACATGAATTGAATACTATCAGTACTGATAACATGAATTGAATACTGTATTGATACTGATTACAGAAAGGGAATACTACTGGTATGGATCACTGAAAGTGAATGCTTGTATTAATACTGATTACTGAAAGGGAATACTATTGGTATGGATCACTGAAAGTGAATGCTTGTATTAATACTGATTACTGAAAGGGAATACTATTGGTATGGATCACTGAAAGTGAATGCTTGTATTAATACTGCTCACGGAAAGTCAGCATCAGAAACCATTAGGATGCGTTTTATATCTGCTCAGTCTTGAATTAAGCAGTATAAGGGAGTGACAGACTGGTTGACACCCAGACAATGTTGGCACACAGTAAACACCTACTGATTATAAATTCATGGCATGTCCAGTGTCTGCCCAGCCCAATGTTTACAGGACTCAGACGGGCTGAGTTACATGTGCAGCTGTATTAACATGAAGGGCTGCCTGTGCAGGAGTTCATCCTTGTCCCCTCCATCAGAACTCAGGAGGAATGGCTGCAGTTGGCTTGCTGGTAAATGCAGATTGGAGTATTTTGATTTTAGTATTCGACATTGGAGATATGTTAACACAATGGTAGAAGCAGTATTGCTACTTATAGTGCTGGTATTGAAGATCAATAAATAGCAATTTTGGTATTGAGTTGTGTAACATTTTTTGTTGACATAGTTAATGAATTCCATTATTATTCATGTCATAAATCACTTGTCAGAGATGTTCCTAGTAGTATAAATATTATGCTGCAGGATGACATATGAAGCATGTTAGATGAGGTTATTCAGGAGGCAGCAATGACTGGGAAAGTAAGAGTGACAGCCAACATGTCCAAGGTTTCCTTATCGTGATGAGTGGTTGGTGTGACAGCCAACATGGCCTAGGTTTCCTTATCGTGATGAGTGGTTGGTGGGACAGCCAACATGGCCTAGGTTTCCTTCTCGTGATGAGTGGTTGGTGTGACAGCCAACATGTCTAAGGTTTCTTTATCGTGATGAGATGTGGGTGTGACAGCCAACATGGCCTAGGTTTCCTTCTCGTGATGAGTGGTTGGTGTGACAGCCAACATGTCTAAGGTTTCCTTATCGTGATGAGATGTGGGTGTGACAGCCAACATGGCCTAGGTTTCCTTATCGTGATGAGTGGTTGGTGTGACAGCCGACATGTCTAAGGTTTCCTTATCGTGATGAGTGGTTGGTGTGACAGCCAACATGTCTAAGGTTTCCTTATCGTGATGAGTGGTTGGTGTGACAGCCAACATGGCCTAGGTTTCCTTATCGTGATGAGATGTTGGTGTGACAGCCAACATGTCCAATGTTTCCTTATTGTGATAAGTAGTGGGTGTGACATGAGGTTGAATGATGGACAAATTTGGTGATGGAAGCCAATTTTGAATCAAGGGATTTAGTCTGAAGGCAGCCTCCTGAATGTTGTTTCTCTGATGTTGATTCTCCATCAAGGCAGCCTCCTGAATGTTGTTTCTCTGATGTTGATTCTCCATCAAGGCAGCCTCCTGAATGTTGTTTCTCTGATGTTGATTCTCCATCAAGGCAGCCTCTTGAATGTTGTTTCTCTGATGTTGATTCTCCATCAAGGCAGCCTCTTGAATGTTGTTTCTCTGATGTTGATTCTCCATCAAGGCAGCCTCCTGATTGTTGTTTCTCTGATGTTGATTCTCCATCAAGGCAGCCTCCTGAATGTTGTTTCTCTGATGTTGATTCTCCATCAAGGCAGCCTCTTGAATGTTGTTTCTCTGATGTTGATTCTCCATCAAGGCAGCCTCTTGAATGTTGTTTCTCTGATGTTGATTCTCCATCAAGGCAGCCTCTTGAATGTTGTTTCTCTGATGTTGATTCTCCATCAAGGCAGCCTCCTGAATGTTGTTTCTCTGATGTTGATTCTCAAACAAGGCAGCCTCCTGAATGTTGTTTCTCTGATGTTGATTCTCAAACAAGGCAGCCTCCTGATTGTTGTTTCTCTGATGTTGATTCTCCATCAAGGCAGCCTCCTGAATGTTGTTTCTCTGATGTTGATTCTCAAACAAGGCAGCCTCCTGATTGTTGTTTCTCTGATGTTGATTCTCCATCAAGGCAGCCTCCTGAATGTTGTTTCTCTGATGTTGATTCTCCATCAAGGCAGCCTCTTGAATGTTGTTTCTCTGATGTTGATTCTCCATCAAGGCAGCCTCCTGAATGTTGTTTCTCTGATGTTGATTCTCCATCAAGGCAGCCTCCTGAATGTTGTTTCTCTGATGTTGATTCTCCATCAAGGCAGCCTCCTGAATGTTGTTTCTCTGATGTTGATTCTCCATCAAGGCAGCCTCCTGAATGTTGTTTCTCTTATGCTTCAGATAGAACAAGTTGTTAGATTTATCGCAGAATCTAATGGCCATATGACAACTCTCAAATAATGCCTGTCACTGTCCAGATGTCTTCAGTACAAGAAAATGAAGAGATGTTGGACTGATGGGGGCTGGGTGGGGGAGAAGTCTGTTTTTGGCAATCATTGTTCTCGATATTCTCGTTTATCTGCTGAAAATCAATATATATCAAGTCTGGTGAATATTTCTCAGTAGCCACAGACGCGTTGTAAATGGTCAGTTGTTTGGGACTGGCTGGGGTTATCATTTCCTTTTACGATGGTCAGTCCAATTAACAACCACTGTCAGTTCGTCAGGCTAATCGCGAAAACTGGTATTTTTACAAACTCAATCAATGAGAATAATTTCCGATATTGACAGGCAAGCACTATCACAACCAATACAATTAACATCAGATTTTCATTACTTTTAACAAATGTGATTATTCATGAGGCTAGGACCAATTAGAAGAGCACTGAAGAAGTGAATGTAGTTTGACTGATTCTTTCGGTAGGTCAATTATCTGTTAATCTTTCTGCGTTTACGTCATTTAGTTGATCTTTCCTCTGTGTAGCTGGGGTTCTGTTGGATTCAATTACTCTACAGTGCTTGGAGTGGAGATATTTGTGTACCAAGGTTGCACTGTGGTGTATTGTTGTAGCTGCAGACTGCTATGGAAATGGCAGAGTGTGGAATTTGTTACTATTTTTAGAACTGACTCAGGTTAATACTATAGTTTGAAGTTTGTGCAGAATCTGTGGTAGATGCGTTACTGGTCAGTATACTGGATGTGGACAGCCTTTCTGTCTTTTAGTTTATGATCCCTGTATTGAAATGTTGCCGCAGCAGACCTCAAAGACTACATGATACCATGCAGTTGTAACTCTGTGGCTATAGTACTCTGTGGTCAAAACATTCACGAGCCTCAAGCTTACTCTACTGAAATGAATAATACTTTACTTACAATACAGATTTAGGCTTCTGAGTGGCTTATGTCTCAGGCCGGTATACATTCCTCATAATCAAATACCGGAAGTAATGTCGACATGTTCAATGATTGCTGCCATTATGAATGTATTAAGCTTGTGATGTAGAGCCTGCAGGTTGTCAGGGATGTGTAGTGCAGGCAATACAAGGCCTGGTCAAAAAGTTCTAAGCCTGACTAACTTTCAACTTTGGGCCATAACAAAGTGAACTAGTTAATGTAGTACATTTGTTTTAGTGGTTCATTACAAGTGTATTTGGTCTGTAACATGGTTAAGGCCGTTTTTATATGAGTGACAGCCATTTGAATGTGATAGGGGTCCAAATGGACACAGAAATGGAAAAGAACGAGTACCGAGCAGTCATCAAATTTTTTACTTTAGAGAAAAGTACTGCCCAAGAAATTCATGATCGCATGTCACAAGTTTATGGGGATAAGTGCCCACATAGCTATTCCACTGTTAAATGTTGGGCAGCTGTGTTTAAGCCTGGGAGATCAAGCCTTGTTGATGACCCTAGGTCTGGACGTCCCTCCACTTCCATCAATGAAGATTCAATCAACGAGATAGAAAAACTTTTACTTTCACTCAGATAGATGTATTACCATTGCTTAACTTGAGGAAGACAGAGGTCCAAGCCATGAATCCATTGAAACTATTATTCATGAACATTTCCAGACGAATCAGAAATCTGCATGTTAGGTGCAGACGTTTCTAAATTCTTATCTTAAGTAAAAAAGTACTGACATTGCCAGAGAAAATTTAGAGCAAATTGAGGAGGATTTTGTCAAATTAAAAAAGTAATTAGTAACGGGTGATGAAACATGGGTCTACCACTTATATAAATAATGATCGCAAGTCAAAACGTCAATCAATGGAATGGCAACATTCCACTTCTCTTGCACCAAAGAAATTCAAGTCTCCAAGATCAGTGAAGATTCAGGGGTGCAAAGGGTGTGATCCTTATTTATTCTTTAGAAAGTCGAAAGACCATTACCGATGCCTGCTATGCTGATTTGCTTCATCGCCTGTGAGATACTATCAAAGAAAAGAGGCAAGGAATGCTGACTGATGGAGTTCTTCTGTTTCATGACAATGCCTCTTCTATCACCTGTCGACTTTCAAAGGCACCTGTTTCCTAAACTGAAAAAACACTTTTGTGGAAAACAATATGACAACAATGATGACCTCAAAGCCTGCTGTGAATGGGTTTTTCAGGGTGACGTAAAAAAAAATTCATCCTGACTGGTCTTGAAAAGCTTCACTTTGGATATGAGAAGTGTATTGAAAAGAATGGAGCTTATGTTGAAAAATAAAATTAAGAACACTTTCACAACTGTTGGTTTTGTTTGCTAGGCTTAGATTTGTTTACCAGCCCTTGTTTGCTGTTGTTACACATTGTATCCACCAGTGTTAAGTCTTTCAAGCTGCTCATTCTGTGACCAAGAAACTCAATAATTGCTAAGGATTTTTCACAAATATGTGTATCTTGCTAACCTCTTCAAAATCGATTTGGACAATTTCTCTCGGAAAGAGGATCAATTTGCATCTGTAGTTACAATCATATGACAATAGCATATATTGATTTCTGATCACCATGCTCCAGTGTCTGTGATTGTGGAGTTAGTTGAGCGTCTACAGATGTGTGATGTTTGCCTATCATTCAATGTTGTACCTGCTAATTGCATACTCAGCTAACTTTCATACAAACACACCTCCCAGTGCACAGCAACACACCTCCCAGTGTACAGCAACACACCTCCCAGTGTACAGCAACACACCTCTCTGTATACAACAACACACCTCTCTGTATACAACAACACACCTCCCAGTGTACAGCAACACACCTCCCAGTGCACAGCAACACACCTCCCAGTGTACAGCAACACACCTCCCAGTGTACAGCAACACACCTCTCTGTATACAACAACACACCTCCCTGTATACAGCAACACACCTCCCTGTATACAGCAACACACCTCTCTGTATACAACAACACACCTCCCTGTATACAACAACACACCTCCCAGTGCACAGCAACACACCTCCCAGTGCACAGCAAAACACCTCCCTGTATACAACAACACACCTCCCTGTATACAGCAACACATCTCCCTGTATACAACAACACACCTCTCTGTATACAACAACACACCTCCCAGTATACAGCAACACACCTCCCAGTGTACAGCAACACACCTCCCAGTGTACAGCCACACACCTCCCAGTGTACAGCAACACACCTCCCAGTGTACAGCAACACACCTCCCAGTGTACAGCAACACACCTCCCTGGGTACAGCAACACACCTCCCAGTGTACAGCAACACACCTCCCAGTGTACAGCAACATCTCTCCCTGTGTACAGCAACACACCTCCCTGTATACAGCAACACACCTCCCAGTGTACAGCAACACACCTTCCAGTGTACAGCAACACACCTCCCAGTGTACAGCAACACACCTCCCAGTGTACAGCAACACACCTCCCAGTATACAGCAACACACCTCCCTGTATACAGCAACACACCTTCCAGTGTACAGCAACACACCTCCCAGTGTACAGCAACACACCTTCCAGTGTACAGCAACACACCTCCCAGTGTACAGCAACACACCTTCCAGTGTACAGCAACACACCTCCCAGTGTACAGCAACACACCTCCCAGTGTACAGCAACACACCTCCCAGTATACAGCAACACACCTCCCAGTGTACAGCAACACACCTCTCTGTATACAGCAACACACCTCCCTGTGTACAGCAACACACCTCTCTGTATACAGCAACACACCTCCCAGTGTACAGCAACACCTCTCCCTGTATACAGCAATACACCTCCCTCTATACAGCAACACACCTCCCAGTGTACAGCAACACACCTCCCAGTGTACAGCAACACACCTCCCAGTGTACAGCAACACACCTCCCTGTGTACAGCAACACACCTCCCAGTGTACAGCAACACACCTCCCTGTGTTCAGCAACACACCTCCCAGTGTACAGCAACACACCTCCCTGTGTACAGCAACACCTCTCCCTGTGTACAGCAACACACCTCCCAGTGTACAGCAACACACCTCCCTGTGTACAGCAACACACCTCCCAGTGTACAGCAACACACCTCCCTGTGTACAGCAACACCTCTCCCAGTATACAGCAACACACCTCCCTGTGTACAGCAACACACCTCCCAGTGTACAGCAACACACCTCCCAGTGTACAGCAAAACACCTCCCTGTGTACAGCAACACACCTCCCAGTGTACAGCAACACACCTCCCAGTGTACAGCAACACCTCTCCCTGTGTACAGCAACACACCTCACAGTATACAGCAACACACCTCCCAGTGTACAGCAACACACCTCCCTCTATACAGCAACACACCTCCCAGTATACAGCAACACACCTCACAGTGTACAGCAACACACCTCCCAGTGTACAGCAACACACCTCCCAGTGTACAGCAACACACCTCCCAGTGTACAGCAACACACCTCCCAGTGTACAGCAACACACCTCCCACTGTACAGCAACACACACCCCTGTGTACAGCAACACACCTCCCAGTGCACAGTAACACACCTCCCAGTGTACAGCAACACACCTCACAGTATACAGCAACACACTTCCCTGTGTACAGCAACACACCTCCCAGTGTACAGCAACACACCTCCCTGGGTACAGGAACACACCTCCCAGTATACAGCAACACACCTCACAGTATACAGCAACACACCTCACAGTATACAGCAACACACCTCACAGTATACAGCAACACACCTCCCAGTGTACAGCAACACACCTCCCAGTGTACAGCAACACACTTCCCAGTGTACAGCAACACACTTCCCAGTATACAGCAACACACCTCACAGTATACAGCAACACACCTCCCAGTGTACAGCAACACACCTCCCACTGTACAGCAACACACACCCCTGTGTACAGCAACACACCTCCCAGTGCACAGTAACACACCTCCCAGTGTACAGCAACACACCTCACAGTATACAGCAACACACTTCCCTGTGTACAGCAACACACCTCCCAGTGTACAGCAACACACCTCCCTGGGTACAGGAACACACCTCCCAGTATACAGCAACACACCTCCCAGTATACAGCAACACACCTCACAGTATACAGCAACACACCTCACAGTATACAGCAACACACCTCCCAGTGTACAGCAACACACCTCCCTGGGTACAGCAACACACTTCCCAGTATACAGCAACACACCTCCCTCTATACAGCAACACACCTCACAGTATACAGCAACACACCTCCCAGTGTACAGGAACACACCTCCCAGTGTACAGCAACACACCTCCCTGTATACAGCAACACACCTCCCAGTGTACAGCAACACACCTCCCAGTGTACAGCAACACACCTCCCAGTGTACAGCAACACACCTCCCTGTGTACAGCAACACCTCTCCCAGTATACAGCAACACACCACCCAGTGTACAGCAACACACCTCCCTCTATACAGCAACACACCTCCCAGTGTACAGCAACACACCTCCCAGTGTACAGCAACACACCTCCAAGTATACAGCAACACACACCCCTGTGTACAGCAACACACCTCCCAGTGTACAGCAACACACCTCCCTGTGTACAGCAACACCTCTCCCTGTGTACAGCAACACATCCCAGTGTACAGCAACACACCTCCCAGTGTACAGCAACACACCTCCAAGTATACAGCAACACACCTCCCTGTATACAGCAACACACCTCCCAGTGTACAGCAACACACCTCCCTGTGTACAGCAACACCTCTCCCTGTGTACAGCAACACATCCCAGTGTACAGCAACACACCTCCCAGTATACAACAACACACCTCCCAGTGTACAGCAACACACCTCCCAGTGTACAGCAACACACCTCCCTGTGTACAGCAACACACCTCCCAGTGTACAGCAACACACCTCCCTGTGTACAGGAACACACCTCCCAGTGTACAGCAACACACCTCCCTGTGTACAGCAACACCTCTCCCTGTGTACAGCAACACACCTCCCAGTGTACAGCAACACACCTCCCTGTGTACAGCAACACACCTCCCAGTGTACAGCAACACACCTCCCTGTGTACAGCAACACCTCTCCCAGTATACAGCAACACACCTCCCAGTGTACAGCAACACACCTCCTAGTGTACAGCAACACACCTCCCAGTGTACAGCAACACACCTCCCAGTGTACAGCAACACACCTCCCTGTGTACAGCAACACCTCTCCCTGTATACAGCAACACACCTCCCAGTGTACAGCAACACACCTCCCAGTGCACAGCAACACACCTCTCTGTATACAGCAACACACCTCCCTGTATACAGCAACACACTTCCCAGTGTACAGCAACACACCTTCCAGTGTACAGCAACACACCTCCCAGTGTACAGCAACACACCTCCCAGTGTACAGCAACACACCTTCCAGTGTACAGCAACACACCTCCCAGTGTACAGCAACACACCTCCCAGTGTACAGCAACACACCTCCCAGTGTACAGCAACACACCTTCCAGTATACAGCAACACACCTCCCAGTGTACAGCAACACACCTCCCAGTATACAGCAACACACCTCCCAGTGTACAGCAACACACCTCCCAGTATACAGCAACACACCTCCCAGTATACAGCAACACACCTCCCAGTGTACAGCAACACACCTCCCACTGTACAGCAACACACCTCCCAGTATACAGCAACACACCTCACTGTGTACAGCAACACACTTCCCTGTGTACAGGAACACACCTCCCAGTGTACAGCAACACACCTCCCTGTGTACAGCAACACACCTCTCAGTGTACAGCAACACACCTCCCAGTATACAGCAACACACCTCCCAGTGTACAGCAACACACCTCCCTCTATACAGCCACACACCTCCCAGTGTACAGCAACACACCTCCCAGTGTTCAGCAACACACCTCTCTGTATACAGCAACACACCACACTCCATTGCACCACAGTGCACTCTGCACTCCATCGCACCACAGTGCTCTCTGCACTCCATCGCACCACAGTGCACTCTGCACTCCATCGCACCACAGTGCACTCTGCACTCCATCGCACCATGTGCGTAAGCGGATAGTTCGGGCATAGTACATTATGTAATCATTGGAACTGTTCAATAGCAGGGGAAATCAATGGAAGTATTCATACTTAAGTGCACCTCTACGTTAGCATGGTTTATGGTGTGGTGCAACCTATAAATGCCTGTACTTATCATGCTTCAGTACACTTACACCATGTTATACAAATGTATTGATGGAGGCAACATTGTTGTTTTTAATAGTCATTGTTATAGATATATATGCCAATTGTTTTGCTGTCTGTCAAGGGCAGCGAATTGATGGTATTGAAAGATCAGCATTCCAGATTTCTTCCATCGTAAAGGCATCAGTCTTATCATTCCTGAAAAGACATGTACTGAACACAAAACAGTCGGTAAACAGTGTAATTGGTTGATTGTAGGAGTCATTCCCTGCTGAATCTCTCTCCCACAGCTTGATGTGACTTGGAAACAATGATGGCATCTGTTACATCATCTAATTGAGCAAGCAAGCTGTAGTCCTGATGTTAAGATTCAAATACTATTTCAGCAAACTTCAAGGACCCAGCCCTAATTTCTAGTTGTTAATAACACTGAATCATGCACAGTATAAGGGTATAAGGGTAACTTACAAAAACTGGGGGTTCATGGGACCCCCAATTGTTAATTTCAAGGGTTATATTTGGTCATGTGAAGTAATGAAGTGTAGTATACTGTAGTATATGATTTGATTACTATAATTACAGGACCTTTATAGTTCTTGTCAAGAATTTGGTACAATGGTACTTTGTGCATCATTCAAGATGCAACATATTCTTGCTGCATCCATTCTATATACATTTGTGCATCCTGGACACTCATTTGTGCCTAAAACCCTGGGGTAAAACAAGGTCTGCAGGAACACAAGTTTAGCTGTTGGATTAGGGCAAGAGGTCAGTCATCATCATCAGGTCATTAACCTAGCCGCCTATCAATGATTCTGTACAAAGCAACCGATCTTGAAATATTTGTCAGTTATAAGATTGTTCATGCTTCCAGCATGTTCTGCTCAATTTCATTATCTCCATCACGTACATGAAAAAATAATTAATCATCTAAAGGTGAAATTATATGATTGTCATATACATGATATGATCAATCACAGATTTCATAGTTGCTACCTTGTTTGGAAACTAGACCCAACCACCCATTGATGAAGTTGATGAACTGTAAGTGCTTCCAACCATACAAGCATAACGCCCAAACTGTGTTGTTTCTGCCATGCACACTATCTGTACAGCATCAAGAGCTGCATCAGGTACAGCCGCGGCTCAGGTCGGCAGAGAGGCAGTGGGGACAGGCTTCATGTAACGAGGGTGCTTTTCGATGACTTCTCATCACGGTGATGTTAATGCTGAAATATTGCTGTTATCATTGTATTATTGGTTATTATTGTATCAGAGTGTAACATAAGTCTTGCAGATATCAATTATGAAGAATTAGGTAACACATATTGACATGGCAGTTCCTGAAGACCTGTTCCAGGTCTAGAACTGGCAGAAGTTGACAAGATGTGGGAAATATACTACACGTTGTTGACTGCTTCAGGAAGCTGGTATGAATTCATAAACGTTGGATGATGTTTGCAAATACAGTCCATGGGACCAACATAATACACATACATATGGTAATGAAGATGTCAGGAAGCAGAGAGTTTGCAGAAAGGATGATGATAAAACTCTTGTGGATGTCTGTACTTATTCATGATTTTTATAGGCAGTAAATGGCTGTAGCACTTGTGACAGATACGTTGACTCCAGCAGCTGTCTGTCAGGCTGTGTGACAGTGACAGGTTAGTTAGTGGTGTCCATATAGAAGACTGCACTGTTGCGCAGCTGCATCCATGGCAAAACACTGGTGCCATCTTTGGAAGGTTAGCCAAGATCAACTATTGATCATCAATCTCTCTTTTATCTTGGAAACTTAACGAACATGATTTGGTTTGTTGCATGGGGAATTTGAAGTGCATTGCTCAACGGGTTAGAATGTGTTGAAGATCGCTTGACCTCTTTATTGGATTTTGATGATATGAATTGATGAAGTTGCTAGGGTGGTCAGGACAGTTTTCTCTCTCAGCAGGAAAATGAAGCCCAGAAAACGTATGCTCAGATTTCAGTGTTTATCAAAATGAAAATAAAAAGGCAACGATTCAAGGACTGTTGTAAGATGATAAAACATGATGAAAGGGATGCACTGTATTTTCCAACAGCATGCCAGCAGGAGCTCCATCAATCTGTGGGCAGTCCTTCTCCTCTGTGATGTACACTGATTTCCCATTGACTTCTAACCCTTACTCGGAATTATCTAGCAGTGTCTGGATGTTATCATTTTGATATGAAATACTGCAAGAAACATGAATAATGTGCCCCTTCCCAAATAACTGACTCATAAAAGTGAGCCTTGAGTGGTAATGTGATTTTGACAACTTTATTGTCCTGGTCAACTTGGTCAACTTGGTCCTGGTCAACTTGTCATGGAAATACATAGATGATTAGGTGATCTGACCTGTCCTTTGTCACTCAAACGAACTCATGCTTTATTTAAAGGGATTTTAAATCTTACAAATAACTTGAAATAAGTCATGCATTGCTTTGCCCTTTTATGAAAATATATTAACAAATAATGGTTTTTTAAGGCATGTCAATGGAACATGTTGAAGGTTGACAAGTGAAACTTTATGCAAGCTGACTCCTTCATTCTTTAGATCCTATTAAGCTCACAAGGATAGTTTTTCTTCCTGAGTAGCACTTAGGATACATTTACCATGGTAGGTCTGCTATTTCATTATGTACTGCGAACTATTTTTCTAGACTTCCCATCAATATTCCACTTAACAAACATTTTACTGAACATTAACTGTCCATGGAAAATAGTGTTACTTGGCTTTTTTATGTGTATGTTCAGCCTGGAGAATAATTCTACATCTCTCTGATTTCAGGTTTTTCATGACATGAATTGTGCCATGTCTCATCAATCTTTATCATTGTGCACTGTAGTTACTTGAGTACAAGTGTGCATGCTGGCTAGGTGCAGACTGTATTGACTAAGTATGCAAGTACATGGTGATCAATAGGAGGAAAGTCTGCCCTCATTGTACAGATGGCTCTCACTCTCACAAGGTGAACAGAGGACATTATCAGGTACAGGGTTGTCGGTGTTGTCATTGTACAGATGGCTCTCACTCTCACAAGGTGAACAGTGGACATTATCAGGTACAGGGTTGTCGGTGTTGTCATTGTACAGATGGCTCTCACTCTCACAAGGTGAACAGAGGACATTATCAGGTACAGGGTTGTCGGTGTTGTCAGTGTACAGATGGCTCTCACTCTCACAAGGTGAACAGAGGACATTATCAGGTACAGGGTTGTCGGTGTTGTCAGTGTACAGATGGCTCTCACTCTCACAAGGTGAACAGTGGACATTATCAGGTACAGGGTTGTCGGTGTTGTCAAAGAGGCCAGTGATGGGTCAGTGAAGTAATAATTCTTTACCCTCTAATGTTCTTTGTGGGATTACTGTTTACATCATGTTAAAGAAAGGCTACAGTGGATAGTTTGTGTTTGCTTGTCACACCATGGTGTCAGTAGTCAGAGCGTTGGCTTGTCACACAATGCCGTTATTGGTCAGAGTGTTTGCTTGTCACACCATGGTGCCAGTAGTCAGAGCGTTGGCTTGTCACACAATGCCGTTATTGGTCAGAGTGTTTGCTTGTCACACCATGGTGTCAGTAGTCAGAGCGTTGGCTTGTCACACAATGCCGTTATTGGTCAGAGTGTGTGCTTGTCACACCATGGTGTCAGTAGTCAGAGCGTTGGCTCGTCAGACAATGCTGTTATTGGTCAGAGTGTTTGCTTGTCACACCATGGTGTCAGTAGTCAGAGCGTTGGCTTGTCACACAATGCCGTTATAGGTCAGAGTGTTTGCTTGTCACACCATGGTGTCAGTAGTCAGAGCGTTGGCTTGTCACACAATGCTGTTATTGGTCAGAGTGTTGGCTTGTCACACCATGGTGTCAGTAGTCAGAGCGTTGGCTTGTCACACAATGCTCTTATTGGTCAGAGTGTTGGCTTGTCACACCATGGTGTCAGTAGTCAGAGTGTTGGCTTGTCACTCCATGCCGTTATTGGTCAGAGTGTTGGCTTGTCACACCATGGTGTCAGTAGTCAGAGTGTTGGCTTGGCACACCATGCTGTTATTGGTCAGAGTGTTTGCTTGTCACACCATGCCGTTATTGGTCAGAGTGTTGGCTTGGCACACCATGCTGTTATTGGTCAGAGTGTTTGCTTGTCACTCCATGCCGTTATTGGTCAGAGTGTTTGCTTGTCACTCCATGCCGTTATTGGTCAGAGTGTTGGCTTGTCACTACATGCTGTTATTGGTCAGAGTGTTTGCTTGTCACTCCATGCTGTTATTGGTCAGAGTGTTTGCTTGTCACACCATGCTGTTATTGGTCAGAGTGTTGGCTTGGCACACCATGCTGTTATTGGTCAGAGTGTTTGCTTGTCACACCATGCCGTTATTGGTCAGAGTGTTTGCTTGTCACACCATGCCGTTATTGGTCAGAGTGTTGGCTTGTCACACCATGCCGTTATTGGTCAGAGTGTTTGCTTGTCACTCCATGCTGTTATTGGTCAGAGTGTTGGCTTGGCACACCATGCTGTTATTGGTCAGAGTGTTTGCTTGTCACACCATGCTGTTATTGGTCAGAGTGTTTGCTTGTCACACCATGCCGTTATTGGTCAGAGTGTTGGCTTGTCACACCATGCTGTTATTGGTCAGAGTGTTTGCTTGTCACTCCATGCTGTTATTGGTCAGAGTGTTGGCTTGGCACACCATGCTGTTATTGGTCAGAGTGTTTGCTTGTCACACCATGCTGTTATTGGTCAGAGTGTTGGCTTGGCACACCATGCTGTTATTGGTCAGAGTGTTGGCTTGGCACACCATGCTGTTATTGGTCAGAGTGTTTGCTTGTCACACCATGCTGTTATTGGTCAGAGTGTTGGCTTGGCACACCATGCCGTTATTGGTCAGAGTGTTGGCTTGGCACACCATGCCGTTATTGGTCAGAGTGTTTGCTTGTCACTCCATGCTGTTATTGGTCAGAGTGTTTGCTTGTCACTCCATGCCGTTATTGGTCAGAGTGTTGGCTTGTCACACCATGCCGTTATTGGTCAGAGTGTTTGCTTGTCACACCATGCTGTTATTGGTCAGAGTGTTTGCTTGTCACTCCATGCCGTTATTGGTCAGAGTGTTGGCTTGTCACTCCATGCCGTTATTGGTCAGAGTGTTTGCTTGTCACACAATGCCGTTATTGGTCAGAGTGTTTGCTTGTCACACCATGCTGTCAGTAGTCAGAGCGTTGGCTCGTCAGACAATGCCGTCATGTTATAGAACAGACTGATGGGGTGTCCTGTATGAAGGCCGTATGTACTGAATCTGTCTGTGATGTGGGATGTTTCAGAAAAAAACTGATAAGGGTGACCAGGTTTGAATCAGACTGACATCTGTTTGTCATATCTCCTACAGTCACCTCTTATAGTAATCCTTGGCATTTTCACATTTTATGATTCCTGAATCATCAAGGGAAGAGAACGAAATTCAATAACGTCCGAGCCTAAGACTACTTATACCCTCAGGTCGAGATCTTCATAACTAGATATTGATAGACTGAAGGGTCATTTGTTACATGAGACAATTGTGTCTGTCTGTATCTGAGTGAGAGGCGTCTTGAGTCTCCTTGAGTGACCAGTGTCCAGCAATGTGACATTCTTTGAACTTGTTATCTGCTACTGAAGTCAGTCCATGCCAGATGGACAAAAGATCTTGTCTTTGGATGGAAGAAGTTCAAAGGTGGAAGCTATGAGATTGTCTTAAGTTGCTGTCCAGATATATATTCCTGCCTTGTTCCATAGTTACTGAGACAGGAAACTTGATGTGTCAAGGTTGACATTAAGCAGTTGCACCAAGGCCTACAAGAGGGCAGGAGGACACTCACAGAGACTACCATGATGATTTAGTTTCAAATTTTCTCCATCTTTAGCTTACTTGACAAAGTGTAGTGAGCTCACGTCATGGTCTGTTTGTCTGTTGTGTACGTAGTGTCTGTTGACATCTTTTCCTCAGAGAGCACCTCACCAATGAAGCTGAAACTTCACATGCTTGTACCACCCACCATTGATGTCACTTCAGTCAGTTCCATAGGTTTGAATCTGATTTTCAATGTGGACACAGTGGCAGCGATATCAAAGAATATATATATGGCCATTACTAAGTCATTTTTTTCAAAGTCTAATGAAGATATTTGTTACCAGGTTAGCTGATAGTGGGACTCAACATATATATTTCTTCTTTCTTTTTTTTGCGATATTTTAACTTTTGACCTTGATATGACCTTTGCTCATGAACTTCTGAAGGCCTTTACTCAGCAGCCGTCTTTCATAATGTAGTGAGATTTGATATGTGTAGTGGGGCTCAACGCATGATCAACGTTCATGATGTTTAAAATGTTTTCCTTTATTTGACCACTGCATTTTGACCATGCTCAATAAATTGTCTCAAAATGCATTTCCTTGCAATGTCAACGTCATCTCCTTAGAAACCACTGGACCAGTGATGATGGCTTCACTAATAAACATGATAAAAAGACCTTATCTTGTTGAAGAGGTTCGAATCTGATTTTCAATATTGCCACCATGGCAAACATAATGAAAAAGCTATTTATTGTAATGTACTCTGCCATATTTTGTACAAAATAAGGTGATATTTTGTAGCTAGTTAAGTTGTGGGGTTAGTTCTGGTTTTTGTTTTGTTGCAATGTTTTACATATCGACATTCTTTTGACTTGATGTTCATAATTTCTTTCAGAATGCATATGAGGCACTGTAAACTTCTTAATTTGTTCATTTCCGTAGATTTTAATGTTAGTTTTTAGTAATTATCTGGATGTTTGGATATTTGGATGTCAATGCTGACAGCAACTTTAGTTCAGTGGCTATCTTTGTTTGTCAAAATGTTGACTACATATCCAGGTCAGCTTCAGTGTCGTGGAAAAATATTGTTTTAAACATTATGGCTTTAAGGATTTTTCCAAAGTTAAGTCTCGAGTATCTGTGGTAGAAATAATTGTTCTTGAAAGATTCTAAGCATGCTCTGAGGAAATTGACATTTAGTGTGTTTTTATAAATAACCATAGAGTCACCATGGCTACTGTCTCTAATTGAAGTTCACTCTGAATTGTGTCCGATACATTAGTCAGCTGGCTTCGACTCCCGTCTTGCATGCACTACAACATAGTCTTTCACAATCCTCTTGTAGAGAATCTGGCTGGAATAAGTACCCCATGCTTTTCATAAGAGTTTGGGGCAGTGGGGTATTTTAACAGTTAATATGTTTGTTTGTTATGGAGATGACCTTGGTTCAATTCTCAACATGGGTTCAATGTGTGAAGCCCATTTTTTATATCTCTTGCCGTAATATTACTGGAACATTCTTAAAAGCGGCATAAAACCATATTACTCATGAGAAAATACTATATGGATACTTGGCAAGGTTACCATGCTATTGTTCCTTTAAATATTACATTGATGCCCTATGTCCTCAGTCATCTCAGACTGTCGTATTACACAGTTGGCATGACCACTACTTAAGGCTTGACTTTCCCTAGAGCCAAGGCTCCAACTTGGATGGGATAATGTATCACTGCGCTGACATCCTGTTTAACTTGCTGCTTGTGAACACTGATGCATCACTTGCTACGTACAGTGCTTTGGCACTATGATGATTATCTTGAAGCTATCATGACATTACAATAATGAACATGATATGCTTAATATTTATCGTAATAATGACCTATCCAGTGTTATTGCTGGAGACAAGTGGCACTAGGAGATGGAATAAAAATGAATAAAATGTTGAGGATAGTTTGGATGACAAAGAGCCAGTGTCCTGGAAAACAAACTAATCTGAAACATGCTATCACATCATGTACAAGCTGCTGGGGTTGACAAGTGGTTTTTTCTTTAATGTTGAACATCTTTGGACATTATTCAGCATTAAATATGAAGACTTTTCTTGCTCTGATTGCCATCTCTATTTTTGGCATTTATTGATTTCCCCCATCACCTGGAAGGAGAGCCATGAAACTTTCATATCAACCAACAGGGAGAGAAAATTGGACGGCCATGTTTCTCCAGGGTTTTTATAAAATAATATATCTTGCAGCTCAGCAGTATGACTTTTGTGATGATTGGAAATTCACAAGATCTTTACTGCAGGAAGTAGGCTGCTGTGTTAGTTCAGAAATAATGAATCTATGCATGCGGAAATAACGCCCCTTGGACCTCTCAGCTGCCTCATATGTCACTCTGTGTATTGTACCATACTTAACCTCATGCGCAACCACACCCCCACAAGACTGTGTCATGGATACTTTATTTAGTCACCCAGTCGTGTCCATTACCAAGGTGTTACTCCCCAGACTCACAACTTTTCATTCACGAACACATTACTTGGGACTTGAAGCAACCACAGTGTGGGCTTATCATATTCTTAAAGTTTATGTATAGTTTTCTATGAGGAGGGATAGCTCAGTTGTGGAAGCACTGACTTGAAGCATATAGGTCAGTCATCATGATCATCAATCTTTTGGTCAGTCTTCATGATCATCAGTGTTCTGGTCAGTCTTCATGATCATCAGTGTTCTGGTCCATCTTCATGATCATCAGTGTTCTGGTCAGTCTTCATGATCATCAGTGTTCTGGTCAGTCTTCATGATCATCAGTGTTCTGGTCAGTCTTCATGATCATCAGTGTTCTGGTCCATCTTTATGATCATCAGTGTTCTGGTCAGTCTTCATGATCATCAGTGTTCTGGTCAGTCATCATGATCATCAATCTTTTGGTCATTCTTCATGATCAACAGTGTTCTGGTCAGTCTTCATGATCATCAGTGTTCTGGTCAGTCTTCATGATCACCAGTGTTCTGGTCAGTCTTCATGATCATCAGTGTTCTGGTCAGTCTTCATGATCATCAGTGTTCTGGTCAGTCTTCATGATCATCAGTGTTCTGGTCAGTCTTCATGATCATCAGTGTTCTGGTCAGTCTTCATGATCATCAGTGTTCTGGTCAGTCATCATGATCATCAATCTTTTGGTCAGTCTTCATTATTATCAGTGTTCTGGTCAGTCATCATGATCATCAGTGTTCTGGTCAGTCTTCATTATTATCAGTGTTCTGGTCAGTCTTCATGATCATCAGTGTTCTGGTCAGTCTTCATGATCATCAGTGTTCTGGTCAGTCTTCATGATCATCAGTGTTCTGGTCAGTCATCATGATCATCAATCTTTTGGTCAGTCTTCATTATTATCAGTGTTCTGGTCAGTCTTCATGATCATCAGTGTTCTGGTCAGTCATCATGATCATCAATCTTTTGGTCAGTCTTCATGATCATCAGTGTTCTGGTCAGTCTTCATGATCATCAGTGTTCTGGTCAGTCTTCATGATCATCAGTGTTCTAGTCAGTCTTCATGATCATCAGTGTTCTGGTCAGTCTTCATGATCATCAGTGTTCTGGTCAGTCTTCATGATCATCAGTGTTCTGGTCAGTCTTCATGATCATCAGTGTTCTAGTCAGTCATCATGATCATCAGTGTTCTGGTCAGTCTTCATTATTATCAGTGTTCTGGTCAGTCTTCATGATCATCAGTGTTCTGGTCAGTCATCATGATCATCAATCTTTTGGTCAGTCTTCATTATCATCAGTGTTCTGGTCAGTCATCATGATCATCAGTGTTCTGGTCAGTCTTCATGATCATCAGTGTTCTGGTAAGTCTTCATGATCATCAGTGTTCTGGTCAGTCTTTGGGATATTTTACTGAAGACTTGGGGCCAAATATTGGTCTCTGAATAGGTCTAGATGAACCCCTGGCTAAGTTGTTATTTTCCACTATTAGCATATAAATAGTCACTTTCATTTAGCATGTGCTTTGTTCTGAACTAAACAACATGATTAATGCTACAGTTCCTGAGAAATTTTTAATAATTGTTCATTAGAATATTTTAATACTAAAACCAGTCAAATTTTTGTTCTTATTTTTCCCTCCTCTATTAATCTAAAACAGTTCTGCATGTTTAGAGATGTTGAAATAAAGTGAAGATTATTCTGTTTCCCAAAGATACAAAGTTGTGTTGTGCATGTGTAGTGTTACATATAAGTTGTTGATCCCCAAGCAGTAATGTAACACTGATAGACATGGTTTACATGGGTTCATATATACTGAACCGCAAAAGTAACATTGCATGAAAAGTCATTTTAATATCTGGGTAATTTTTGTCAAAGTTTCTAAAATTTAACATTACCTTGTCCGGAAAAATGAAATTTGATGATAAAAAAAATAAAGCAGATGAAAATAAAACCGATCGCCCAAACGCATCACGGCAACCGCCATGGTAACCCGATGCACGTGAGTTCCGTGCAAATTGAATTGCACATGCGTTCCCCCATTTCTTGCCCTATAAAAATCCACCCAGATCGGATAACATTCATTCGTAATTGAATTGCTACCACATGTCAAGATTGACAAGAAATCAGCAACACCAAGTCCTTGGGTGATTGGAAGCTGGACAAACCACCCAGCAAGCAGCCAATGCATTTCAAGTCCACATAAGGACCATATACAGGCTCCAGCAATGGTACCAGACCACCAACACTACAGATGACCAACCACGTAGTTGAAGACCAAGGGTCATCACCCAACATCAGGATCAGGATCGACCAAGGCCAACAACTGCAGCTGATTTGTGTCAGGCGTTCCTCAGAGTGTGGGCTCAAGTGCCAAAGGACTTCATCAACCACCTCATCTATTCCATGTAACGTTGCACGTCAGTCATCAATGCACATTGCAGACACACGAGATACTGACTTGTGATGCCATTTTCTCGGAGAGACTAGTGCTGTTTCACTTTATGAACATTTGACACTTTAATTTCAACCTTGATGATCAGTTTCAAAGTATGTTTACAGTGTTTGGACAAATAAGGTTTCTCATATATCTATCCATGGTGATGTTTCTTTTGTGGTTCAGTATAGAAGTAAAGATGCAATAGAAATAGAGTACAGGGCATATTGCAGTGTCAGTAAATGTAACCAAATAACTGGTTTGATCTCATCAGCAATGGGTTGTGAAGCGTTTATACAGTAATGAACTTGGCAAAGTCACAGATTATTGGGCAGTAACATTACCTCAGCATGCCTATTGCATTATTAAATAGTTTCTGAGGAGAAATCAAACAATAAAATTATTACAATCTTCGTTATTGATCTAGGTGAGAGGGAGCTTCAAGTATTGATGTGAATATTACTAGTGATAGCCACTGGTGTCCAGACATTGTGCAGGGAACTAGAACACACAGGAAACTTGTCACAATAAGAATATTCATTTCCCTCATATGCCCTCTTTTACGTGTTTGCAGATGCCCCTACTCTCGCAGCTGAGTCTTATTATTGAGGTTAGGGCCTGATAGAGTCCTGCATGAGATTCCACTCTCATACACTAAAGCCCTGGCACTACTGATGGTAAGCAACAACAGTGCTGACTCATATCACACATGAACGTGTGACTTTTGACTGGACCTTGACACATTGTGGGGCACCTTGGGATGATTGGGACGAGTTATTAATGTATGGTGATGGAAGAATATATCATAATATGTCCACACTGCTTGGTCAGAGAACAAGGCTTGTGTTTAGTGTTTATGTGTATATGGAAGTCTCTGATGGTATGTCAGTATTGTGGACAGGGTAGAGGAGTACAGTGTCCAGGCATGGAAACAAGCACTCTTACAAGCAACAATACTGGTCCACTAGCTTAGACCCTGTGAATGCATACTGGGTTATACTGCCTGTTCATCCCTTTCAGCAGGCCCACTGAAAGGGACGAACAGGCAGTATGACAAGGACCCACTGAAAGGGACGAACAGGCAGTATGACAAGGACCCACTGAAAGGGATGAACAGGCAGTATGACAAGGACCCACTGAAAGGGACGGACAGGCAGTATGACAAGGACCCACTGAAAGGGACGGACAGGCAATATGACAAGGACCCACTGAAAGGGACGGACAGGCAGTATGACAAGGACCCACTGAAAGGGACGAACAAGCAGTATGACAAGGACCCACTGAAAGGGACGAACAGGCAGTATGACAAGGACCCACTGAAAGGGACGAACAAGCAGTATGACAAGGACCCACTGAAAGGGACGAACAGGCAGTATGACAAGGACCCACTGAAAGGGACGAACAGGCAATATGACAAGGACCCACTGAAAGGGATGGACAGGCAGTATGACAAGGACCCACTGAAAGGGATGAACAGGCAGTATGACAAGGACCCACTGAAAGGGACGAACAGGCAGTATGACAAGGACCCACTGAAAGGGACGAACAGACAGTATGACAAGGACCCACTGAAAGGGACGAACAGACAGTATGACAAGGACCCACTGAAAGGGACGAACAGGCAGTATGACAAGGACCCACTGAAAGGGATGGAGGGGGCAGTTGGGTAGCCTAGTGGTTAAAGCGTTCGCTCGTCGTGTGGAAGACCCGGGTTCGATTCCCGACATGGGTACAATGTGTGAAGCCCATTTCTGGTGTCCAGGCATGGAAACAAGCACTACTATACTGCCTGTTCATCCCTTTCAGCAGGCCCACTTCCCAAATGAAAGGAGTGGAGGTTCAGATTCAATTGTTTTTTTATATCCCATCAACTCACCCCCCCCTGAATTTTCGCATTTAAATTTTCAATTTTTTGAAAGTGTTAAAATGAAATTGAAATGTTGTTTGCTCTCAACTGTCCCAGAATATGAGTATGATGAATTACTGATTTATATAGCCACTTAAACCCTTTTTGCCTGGAATGCGCTGAACTTTCCCCAAAATTTGCTCACCATGCTATGGAATATCTTCAGCAGTGGGATGTGAAGCCTCGGTAGGATGAACCAAAAGTAATACTTGTGGAAATGTTCTGTCAAACATCAATATCTGGTATCGTTGATCAAAGCAATTACTCGACATCTGTGTGTTACTGCCAGTCCCCTGAGTTCTTTACAAACTCCAGATACAGGGCCTCCTAATCAACACTGGTTTTTTTCTCTGTACATGAGAGCTGGATACTTAAGACAGATTTCACTGGAATCCAATTGTCCTTGTGACCACTGTTGTGGCGGAGAACTTAAGGCTGTCTGTCTTTAATGTGATGGAGCAATTGATCCGTAGTTGAAAGAATTGGCCCATGTTTGAGGTCAGTGGCGTTGAACTGCTTTGCATGGTTTATGGAGGACAGTTTACATTTATCACTCTGGGTAATAGAGGAGTTGAATGCACTAACTGTTCTTGTGCTCCGAGTTGATGAGGGTGTAAGAATCTACATGGAAACCTTGCTAAATGTAATAAAGCAGAAGTTGTAATCCATACAGTTGCATGTTTTCATATTTACTCCTATCTCACCAACTTTTAGAATGCCAATCAAACAGTCATTGTTTCTAAGTTTGTTATGGATATTCTGATAAGGAAAAGTCATTCTGATAAGGAAAATGTTTGTAATTGAAATAAAGAAAACTCTTAGCATGTCCAAGTCTAATCCAGAAATGTTCACGAAAAATGGATAACTAATTATATATTTGAACCACAGCTGTTTTCCTTCTTTATATTGGAGAATACGGGTCACATGCCCCTTGGAACAGAGTATTGGAGCACAACTGAATCTGTAGCCACTGAGCAAATCAGCTATTGTACAATCTGATCCTACTTTCTAGAAGCACAACTCCATGTAGGTATGAATGTGAACACTCAAGGCTTCAGACCGGTGAAGTGCCGGGGTAGAATAGGTCTTCAGCAACCCATGCTTGCCCTAAAAGGCGACTAAGCTTGTCGTAAAAGGCGACTAAGCTTGTTGTAAAAGGCGACTAACGGGATCGGGTGGTCAGGCTCGCTGACTTGGTTGATGCATGTCATTGTATCCCAAGTGCGTGGATCAATGCTCATAATATTAATCACTGGATTGTCTGGTCCAGATTCGATTATTTACAGACCGCCATCATATGGCTGGAATATTGCTGAGTGCAGCATTAAACAACAAAGCAACCAACAACCAACTCCAGGCTTCAGTGTCCTACTGCACCTGCTATGTGACCTGCCAGGGTGGGGCTCGGCAGTAATAACTACATGTGGTAGCAGTCCTGCTGCTGCAACTGAATGTCACTATTTGTTACAAGCCTGTGAATGTCAGTGACAGCTTACATTGGAAGGCTCACTGTGTTCTAGTGACCAGACATAAAGTGAGTTAGGTACAACACACCTGTTGGCTAATCCACTTGACGCATGACAAATAGTAATCAGCTATTAGCACTATCAAAGTCTACCATTGATCGAAGGTATTCAACATCTTTGAAAATGAACATTTTCACAGTCTATTTTAAAATGCAATGATCCTAGAAAGAAATGATATGGAAGAATATTCTGAAGGATACTGTCTGTGATCATGTGACCAGCATGATCTTGTAGCAATTTCACACAAGGAAGATATTTCTGACTTGAGCAATGTTTTGTTCCACCTGAAATCATTTATTTGTTATCATGGTTTGCATGGTTAGTGCTACTCATATATAAGTAAGTTGCCTTCTGTACATGATGTGCAGTGCTACATGCCTTCAGGTGACACAAACATGGTCAGCACCAGTGGAGGATCAAGTCATTTGGGTGGTTGCCTTCTGTTGTGGAGAACTAGTTGATTTCTGAATAAATACTTGTACATGAAATCATGCACTATTGCAGTTGGTTTGTGTTTTTTGAAGTTGCTGATAGAATTTCCTCATGGTATTGAAATCCTTCTGAGCTGATGCTGCCTGGAGCTGAGCCTGCAGGCATGTACCACTGACAACAGAGGGAGATCAGGCAGCCTCCAACACGCTCAGCCTCCTGCTGAAGCAGTCTCATCAAGTCAGGTTTTCTTTCATGAGTGATGTTCAAAGATTTGTTGATGTGTCGTCCCTAGAGAATGAAATTGTGGGCTTTGTCAAGACAAACATATTCTTTTGTATTGAGGGCTTGGCCTTGTGCTGATGTGGGCTACGACAGATCAATAAAGTGTGACAGGGCCACAACACAATATCCTGCGGCAGACAGTGACAAGGTGGAATCAGGGTTAATTAAACGTGCCACTGTTACCTCCTTTATCTCTCATCTGGGCATATCTGTAATCAGAGTAATGGTCAGGTGGACACATTGTGGCAATGTTATCTCCAGGAAAAGAGCAGAAGAACTTGTGACTGACTGCATGCCTGACAGCTGCAGGGAGTGATAATGTGCGTGTGGGGGGGGGGAGTGTGTATATGTTACCTACGGTTATGGCGAACTCAGAGGGACCACACATTTTAGTTTGTCATCAGCATATCGACTGTCAGACATCTTGGATCAAGTCACGTGATCGCAATATGTTCTACTGTATATGTACGGTTTGTTTATTGCATAAATGGCATAAAATACATAACATAAGTAAATACATGCTGTACATATATTTTTGATACAGTTTCACTAACACACAGGCACAAGAGTGGTGGTGGCATCACTGGGGGTCCTGTGCACAGCGCACAGGTCACAAACAAGGTTAAGTTAAGCATTGTGGGACACAGATAGTCCTTGGATGGGTAACAGCGTTAAGCAGCTTGACTTAAGAGCGTGTCTAAAGCTTCAGTTCTGCACCACACTAAAGCACATGTGACACGTGGTGTCTCCTTGTGCAAGTGACTTTGTTCGAAATGTGCGTCTGTTCACCCAGCAGTGAATGGGTACCCGGTAGGATGAGATGGAAAGGTGGTTGTTAACCTTCTTGTATCTTAGTTTAACAGGCAGCGTGGGTTGTATTCACCAGGGAGTTGTCAGAATGATTGTTGAGTGTACACTGATCCAGTGATGGGGGTGATAATAGCGCTTTGAGAATGCCCTTGTGTGGTGTGGAAATATGTGCAATATAAATGGCCTTTTATTATAAGAGTCACTTGCCGTCAGTCAGGAAATCTGTCACTTTGCTTTAAGCATTGGTTATCAATACTGGATTTCCTCTGTTCAGTTGTCGCATTTTATAGCCAAAATATAGCCACTTCAAAGGCCATAGCCTAATCACTGTTTCACTATTGTTAATTGATGGTATAAATTGAGGACAAGGTGTCAGTACTTAATCCAGTTCATCATCTAAGTGTTTATTGCAGCTTTGAACACCTGTGAGTGTCCGGGGACGTTTTGATAGACTGATTGGTAAAATGAAAGCAGCTCAGAGATTAACAGTTTCTTATAACCATAAACATTGTCGTTGACAGAGTCCACACGGGACCACAAATTAGTTTGCTATATCCGCGTTCATTATATCAATCAATTGTATATGATAAAATATACAGCAAATGCCACACAAACGGGTCATTCTATCTGTCAGTTCATTTTAAGTGTTTTGTGAGAGACATAGTTTACTCAATGTATATGTCTATGTGTGTGGGATAAGTGTGAATATATATGTGTCTGTATGTGTGTGCAGTGTAAGTGTGTATATGATAACGTACAGGTGTTGCGTGTATGAAAGTATGTATATGTATGTGTGTGTGTGTTTGGTAAGTATGTATATGTTTGTGTGTGTATGCAGGGGTAACTGTATATGTGTATGTGTATATGTGTGTGTGGTAAGTGTGTATATGTTTGTATGTGTATGCAGGGGTAACTGTATATGTGTGTGTGTATGTGTGTGTGTGGTAAGTGTGTATATGTTTGTATGTGTATGCAGGGGTAACTGTATATGTGTGTGTGTATGTATGTGTATGTGTGTTTGTGGTAAGTGTGTATATGTTTGTATGTGTATGCAGGGGTAACTGTATATGTGTGTGTGGTAAGTGTGTATATGTTTGTATGTGTATGCAGGGGTAACTGTATATGTGTGTGTGTATGTATGTGTGTGTGTGGTAAGTGTATATGTTTGTATGTGTATGCAGGGGTAACTGTATATGTGTGTGTGGTAAGTGTGTATATGTTTGTGTGTGTATGCAGGGGTAACTGTATATGTGTGTGTGGTAAGTGTGTATATGTTTGTATGTGTATGCAGGGGTAACTGTATATGTGTGTGTGTATGTATGTGTGTGTTTGGTAAGTGTATATGTTTGTATGTGTATGCAGGGGTAACTGTATATGTGTGTGTGGTAAGTGTGTATATGTTTGTGTGTGTATGCAGGGGTAACTGTATATGTGTGTGTGGTAAGTGTGTATATGTTTGTATGTGTATGCAGGGGTAACTGTATATGTGTGTGTGGTAAGTGTGTATATGTTTGTGTGTGTATGCAGGGGTAACTGTATATGTGTGTGTGGTAAGTGTGTATATGTTTGTGTGTGTATGCAGGGGTAACTGTATATGTGTGTGTGGTAAGTGTGTATATGTTTGTGTGTGTATGCAAGGGTAAATGTATATGTGTGTATATGTATATGTGTGTGTGGTAAGTATGCAGTATGGAGGCTGCTCTACTATTCCACTTCAGTATCCACTGACGGAGCTGGTGCATGCTCTTACAGGTGCATGCTCTCTTGTAGGGCTGGGACGAGTCCAAATTTACTACCACGGTACCCACCCCCCAATTACCCAACCCTACCCGGGTACCTGCTGTAGGTTTCAGGAGATGTCTCAAAATGTCCGATTGGGAACATTTTTAGCATAGCCCTGTCAAAACGTATTTAGATACATGTATTAAACAATCTGGCCATTCATACACTGAAGTTGAATTAAGTTAAATCTTTATTCAACCATTCGAATAATCAGAAGGATGCAGATGGGTGCATAGTGAGAAGGAAATGCGAACATTAGTGACTTGTAGTGTAACCATAGAGTTCTAGATAATTAATTGTCATTAAACAGTATATCACGTGACTAGCCATGGGCCCGGGTAGTCCTGTGGGCACCTGGGTCGTGTAGGTACTGAGTAGGACCCGGGTACCTTATTGCCCGTCCCAGCCCTACTCTCTTGCTGTAAATTTGAGAGCAGTTCTGTATGCTTCTGCAACTTACATGTTAATTACTCATACTGTCCAATGGGTTTCCAGTTTGTTGAGGGGAGGGAAGGTTGAAATCCTCACAGCTAGGAGACATTGTGTGCATTTTGGTTGCCAGATATTCCAATGTAAAGTATTATGGAACCCCTCTGATTGTCATAGCCAGGCGGGGCGATCGGGTAGCCTAGTGGTTAAAGCGTTCGCTCGTCACGCAGAAGACCAGGATTCTATTCCCGACATGGGTACAATGTGTGAAGCCCATTTCTGGTGTCTCCCCCACCCCCCCCCCCGTGATATTGCTGGAATATTGCTAAAAGCGGCATAAAACCATACTCACTCACTCACTCATAGCCAGGCTGAAGAGTTGTCACAGTGGCAAGGGAGGTGATAGTGGTGACAGAAGCAAAGCTCCTGTCATCAGTGGAGGCAGCAGTGACAGTTATCCAGCCACTGGACACCAGCAAAACCTGCGAACAAAGGCACTTGCCACATTGATTCACTGCCATTATGCTGGGTATTGTACACTATTTACTGGGAGTTGCTGCATGGCGAGGCTTCAGTCGTGCAAGGGGGAGTATTATGTATCAGAAAAAATCAAATGCGAGGGTTTTTAAATTCCTGAAGGAGGCAAACAGAAGAAGCATAAAACCAAGAGCAAAGCCTTATTACTGGACAATCTTGACATCTCACTTTTCACAGAGGATTCAAGAAACTACACAACTGATCAATGATTTATAGGACTGTTAAGTTCAGTATCAAACTGGATTGCTTTTCATTTTAAATGTGACCTTTAGCTTGTTAAAACCCACAGTATAACACTGAACATGTTGACATGCAGTCTTGTGTCACTCACCATGCTCACAGAGCTTTCCACCATAAGTGCCTTGATTAGCTTGGACAAGTAAACATGGGTGAATCCTGTAGCAGTGGTTTTGGAAGATCCTTTTTGACATTAGGGAGCAATATGGTGCACTTATCTGTATGTGATGCTGTTGGATTATGTAACTTGCTCTGAAGTATAGGAAGTCAGGAATTATATGAGCTCTGGGCCGATATGAAATTAACTATAAGTACCTGCAAACAAACATGCACAAATAACATAGGAATTGTCTTAAACTATTCTGTGTGTAAGCCACCCCACAACATCTTGGTCCCTGCATTGTGAGATAATCTTGCTTGCCACCACTGCTTCAAGACAATTAGCCTGTCCAAAAAAGTTTGAAATTTTCTTGCATTATATTGTCTTTGATTTGTTATTTTCAGTAAATTTCAATAAAAATTGACAAATTTGACCTTTCTTTTTCAATAAGCCAAGTTTAGAGAACCACAGGACATTTTGCCAGATTCAGTGTTTAGACCTTGAGGACCATTCAGTAAACGTGGCAGCTGCCTTGTGCATGTTGTGTGGGTATTGAAGGTACCGACCTCATTGATGAGACCATGTGAGTCGAGTCTAGCATGTATTGATAGTTATTGATAGTTGTTGCTTGGAAAGTAAATGGTATGCACCTCTGGCACTGGTGATGACATGGTAAAGCATGGTTGTGCAGGTCGTGAGGGCCACACTTGCTGTTGGGATCCCCTCAAACAATTGTGATGTCACTTCATATTGTGAACCACAGACATAGGTTTGTTTAGCATTGTCTCTGTTTTTAATGGTAGGAAATAATTGCAAGGTAGGTTTGATAATAAGGGTATTGATTATTGGAAATTATACAGGGCCATTGGAGTTGGTTACTGGGGCGTTATTCCTTTACGATCACTGATTACTATATGGGAAATCTGTTTATATAAACTGCTGAGCGTAAATGATCACTATCAAGTTTTAGTTGAGTCAGGTCAAGAGGGATATCTTTAATTTCTTTTGGAAATATAGGAAGCCATATACTTCAATTAGGGAACTCTGTGTTTCAGAGGATGGAATTGGCATGTTTTGGGATGTTTTGGGGGTATGATAGGCTTGTTATTCTTTTCTGGGGGATTTCTCTGTATGCTTTTTGTGGGCAGAAGGAATTTCTTAGAATCTCACTGGTCCAGGTATTTGTACAACCATTCCTAGAGCTTGACTCATCAAAATATTATTATCATGCTCTTTGTTGTTATACTGGTATAAAATTGTTATTTTTTTAATACAATATGTTTAAGTGATTTTACACTTGCACCATCTTTGGAACCGAGAAACAGCTTACCCTGACAGCCACCCAATTTGTATATTGGAGAGGATGCTAGACCAGCTACCGGAGATGGTGACAACTCATTACAGCTGACTGTATAATCCCCCTGTATGTCCTTACAGTCAATTACTTCTCAGCTGACTGTATAATCCCCCTGTATGTCCTTACAGTCCATTACTTCTCAGCTGACTGTATAATCCCCCTGTATCTCCTTACAGTCCCTTACTTCTCAGCTGACTGTATAATCCCCCTGTATGTCCTTACAGTCCATTACTTCTCAGCTGACTGTATAATCCCCCTGTTTGTCCTTACAGTCCATTACTTCTCAGCTGACTGTGTAATCAATCCCCCTGTATCTCCTTACAGTCCATTACCTCTCAGCTGACTGTATAATCCCCCTTGTATGTCCTTACAGTCCATTACTTCTCAGCTGACTGTATAATCCCCCTTGTATCTCCTTACAGTCCATTACTTCTCAGCTGACTGTGTAATCCCCCCCTGTATGTCCTTACAGTCCATTACCTCTCAGCTGACTGTATAATCCCCCTTGTATGTCCTTACAGTCCATTACTTCTCAGCTGACTGTATAATCCCCCCTGTATCTCCTTACAGTCCATTACTTTTCAGCTGACTGTATAATCCCCCTGTATGTCCTTACAGTCCATTACTTTTCAGCTGACTGTGTAACCCCCCTGTATCTCCTTACAGTTCATTACTTCTCATCTGACTGTATAACCCCCCTGTATCTCCTTACAGTTCATTACTTCTCAGCTGACTGTATAACCCCCCTGTATCTCCTTACAGTCCATTACTTCACAGCTGCACTGTGTAACCCCCCTGTATCTCCTTACAGTTCATTACTTCACAGCTGCACTGTGTAACCCCCTGTATCTCCTTACAGTTCATTACTTCACAGCTGCACTGTGTAACCCCCTGTATCTCCTTACAGTTCATTACATTTTCATGAGTTCCTGTAACCATATTTAGGTGTTTGCAGAGGACTATCAAAGCTACACTTGGCCGTTCATTGAGTGCATTTGTATATGTGTGTGTGTGACTCTTCTGGAGATATGCAGCCCCTGTTTGTCCTCACCTCTCAGTGATTCTGACAGATTGTCAGTGTAATTCACTTACATGAAATATGTCCCTCACATGTCTGTGTGGGAGGCTGTGGCAGTGACAAATTAACTGGAGAGCAACTGTTGCTGGATCAGTGTAACACTTTAGATTGTGTCCTGATCAAACTATGTATGCAAAGATACAGGCTCGATGGTTGCAATATGGCAGATGGCGGTATGATTTCTGTGTCAGAAGTGCAATCAGAAGTGTCAAGGTATGTCATGAGAGGGACGGTTGGCTCAGATTGTGTCACCAGTGCCAGTTAGACAGATGGCAGATGGCAGTATGATGTCTGTCTCAGAAGTGTCATCACATTTAGAGCATGTAATGAATGATGTGTTCAGACAGGAGAAATTATTCCCTAAGTGGGAATTACAGCTGATGGTTGGTTCTCCCTCCCTCACCAATTCCATAGGTATAATTTCACTGTTAGCTGCAGCTAAGCAGGTGGTCTATTTCAGTAAACCTTGTTCGTCTTCAGTATTTTGATGCTAATTCTTCCGTCATTGTGATGTCACGATGTTGACGTCTAGTGTGGTGAATGGAATTTGGCCGTCTAAATGCTGCTGGTTTTTAAGTAACTTTTTATGGTTTCAAATTCATCTTGAGCGTTCCAGACAATATCAGTGTGCGTGTCCTGCTTGTTCTGTGTTACTTGTAATCAAGTTCATTGATGATCGAACAGTTTCAGTTGCCACTCAAGGAAGTGACTAGGGAATCTGTCCAATTATATAAATTCATTTAATGAAATTAAGCTGGTAATAAAATTGGGTGCAGGACAGTGCAGCGTCCCAGGTTAACAGTAACGCCAAAGCCTATGTACAGTACAATTCTGTACGATGTGTGTGTCTTGTATGGTGTTTAAATCTCGGTGTGCTTCGTTGTATTTCAGGTGTTATGTTTATGTACATACACAGTGCAGCCCTGAGACCCCCCTGATGTGCAGCCATCGAAAGTGGTATTTCCCCTTGTGATTAAGCCAAGACACTCAAAGGAGAGAAATATTTTCAGTCACTCAGCGAGAGTGAAATGCAAGTGCATCATCCCCAGTGACTTCCTGTAACTTCTGATTCAGTTATTATCGAATTTGAAATATTCTTCTTTTTTTTAATTCTGTTATAAGACAATTATTGGCAGTATCATGTTTCTGGCCTCGGTCAATATCTAAGTATTGGGTCCATAAAACATGATATTGCCCTGATAAATGGTCAATAATTGATAATTCATACATATACAAGTTTTATCTGTATTTTCATTGGTTGAGAAAAGGTGACATGACCTTCCTTAAAACAACCCTGTGCCTTGCAGTGATCAAAACTGGTATTGCCCTGCAATGAGATTTACAGTAAGATATAAATATGGAATTAAATCATTTAAAAAACTTTTTAAAACAGGTATCTTGAAGGAAATAAAGGCAATATTGTGACAAAAAAAATTTAAAACCTACTCAGCACAGTGTTGAGCAGAGTTGTCATCACATGATATGATGTCATACATCTTCCCGAGGCAAGGGAGTTAACTGACTGAAAAAGTCCAGTTTCCACCCTTGCCGAACTAGGCTGGAATTATATTTTGCCTGGACTAACGAGTCTATGCATAGTCCAATCAAAATTCTGTAACTACAACGACATCCAGTTCATAAATAACATCGCAACTGTTGTGCCGAATTTGTTCGATTGCAGGATTTTCAGGGCATGTGTACAGTCAATTTGGCATCGACAGATATTTTCCCATTCTTTTCATGTTTTTCATAAAGGTGCTCAAGTGATGTGATGCACTTTGCGAGATAAGCATGGTAAGACCCGTTACATTACAATACAGATCTTGATCATCGATCAGATGTCTTGACTCGGCGCCGCCATTTAGTTTGAAGCAAATGCTAAGTGATATGTAAGGTGGAATCTGATTGGTCAATAGGAAGGGCATAGAAGGGAGATAACTCGTAATAGCCACTGGTGCTGCTATGATTGGGCTGAGTAATTCCAGCCTAGTTCTGCAAGGGTGGAAACTATAGACTTTTAGAGTCAGCTAACTCCCTTGCCTCGGGAAGATGGACGTCATTGTGGAAAGTTGACTTGCAGACATACACTGTTTCTGTATAGATTTTGGTAGATTACTAGCCTTTGCCATGGCATCACCTGACAATGCCATCGATATTAACGTTGAATTTTCGTTGAGTCTTGACAGCAGCGAGGAAAGTGAGGAAGATCTACCGAGTGAAGACCATCAGTCTGATGTCAACACGGAAAGACTGATGAGGGAACACCATCTAGTGTTACACGCTATCCCGACATTTCTGAATAAAATGGATGTTTATAGATAATAAATAATTCGTGAGACAGTTATTCATGTGTAATATGTGCCATTTGAAGATTGGCGCTTAGCATCGTCAAAACATTGTGTTGTCTTTTGTAAACATTAAGTATAGGGCTGTTTAAGCTAACGATGGATGTAAATACAGCTTAACCTATTTGTGAAACATGGAAAAGATATCTGGATGACTGTTTTATTATTTGGTTCTCAACAGTGGAAGAATAATTGGAGTACAGTGGAGTAAGACAATTTCCGGAAGATTGTGGATTCGATCCATCCTATGATTTCATTTACTGTTGAATGTGACCACAATGAGATTTCATTTTTGGACGTGAAAATAATAAAGCAAGGAGACCAAATGAAGATGGATATTTACCACAAACAGACAGACACGCATCAATACCTCCAATTCAATTCATGTCATCCGCTGCACACTAAAATTAATATTCCATATTCGATGGCAAAAGAGAGTGTACTATTGTTTTGGATGTGGACAAAAGAAACTAAAGATAAGAAGAATTAATGAAGTATCACCAACTACAAGGATATTCTTGTGAGGTAGTTGGAGATGCTGTAAAAAAGCAATGAAAATTCCACAAGAAACATTGATGAAAACAAAAGAAACAGATACAGACACGGACATTCTTCCATTTGTATGTACCTAGTTACTGTAAAAGTATACCCCTTATCAAAGCCAATCTTCCAATTTTACAGCAAAGTAAAACTTAGGATGAAAAAATGTTTATCTAAGCGTAAACTTATACGCAGCACTAGACAGTAGGGCTGGGACGAGTCCAAATTTACTACCCAGGTACTGACTCCCCTATTACCCGAACCTAACCAGGTACCCACTGTAGGTCTCAGGAGATGACCTGGGTACCTGGGTTACCTGTCCCAGCGCTACTAGACAGCCTAATAATCTCAAACAAATTCTTTGTCCATCCAAATATGTACTCACAAAATACAAAATACTGTCAGTGTAACAAAATATCACACACCTAGATGTGGAACTTGCCCAATTATAATTGAAGACTGCAAATATCAATTTGCGAAGATAAACTATTTACTGTTAAAAAGAAAATGAACTGCCGCAGTAGAGATGTTATATATGTTTTATCATGTGCGGGATGTGATGAGCATAATCGTCGAGAAATTGGTTTGCACAATTAAACATGCTAAAAGACCGAATCCCTGATCGCTGATGGCAAATTCGATATCCAAATGAACACTGTCTTTCTGTTTTATAAATTGTTTAACAACTACAATTAAACATTTATAAATGGAAAAAGGACAGATGTTCATTAGCCTTTTGAACCCTAAACTTATTTCAAAAGTATAATTTTCAAAACTTCCCCATAGCTCATTGTGTATTTGTGCACTCACACCATAATGTATTCATGCCTCCCTCTATTATCACTAGCTATGACGTCATAGGCTTCATGACGTCAAACACATAACATGGACTGTCGCCTAGGACTACGTTTTACTTCTCTTATGTCACTGTTACATCATAGGCATTCATAATGACGCCTCAAAATACTACTGTTGTGCGTCACCTTTGACTACAATTTATGTTCAAGTTTCATTACACCTGAAGAGCAGTTGAACGGCAAAAGATCTTGTTTGGATAAAGGAGTTGGCTTGGCTGACATGAATTTATCCACATGCAACCATTTGAGAGACATATTCAGAAGATGTAATTAGTGATGTGAGATATTTATTCAACATGTTCAAAGGATAAATACTTTCTAGAAATACCGAGATACAATCTACATATAACTTGACTTCAACTTACTATGCATGAGAATAGACATAACATACTCAGTGAAGGTGATCAGTTCAATAAGGCCTGCCAAGCGTGGTGCATGGGGTGCATGGGGTGCACAGGACAGCAGCCTGGTGGCTGCAACAGCCTGCAGTGGAGGAGGAGGAGGAGGACTTTGTCAAGTCATTTCAATTACATACTCAAATAATACATACTTCTCTCCGAGTGCATCAGAGAAAATGGCCAGATGATATTCCGATGCAGATAATCAATCTTTCAACAACAGAGATGGCAAAGATGTTTGGCAGTCACTACATAGAGCTGTACTCTAGCTGCCCCACTATGGTTTATATAATGGGGAGCAGTTGATAGACCTGTATTGATCACACTTGATAATCAGATAGTGGGGATTTCCTCAGTCCAGTTTCACTGTGAATGTCATCCTGTCGAATTATGACACCCTGTCTTAACTGCCCGATTATGCATCTGCAATTTAGTGATAATTTCTTCAAGTAGCGCAGCTAGTATTAAAGATTGATTTGGTTTGAAGGAAAACTATTTTATTCAAAGTTTATTTCAACAGATGAGGACTTTCATTGATACTCAATATAATGGTTAAAGTTATAAAGTTTAGGTTTAAGAGTAAATGCCATTGTCAAATTTGATTTGTCAATGCTGCATTTCTCAAGGGAAATAGGTATAAATTCTTTGAGTCAGACTTGGAAGAGTAATATTAGCACCAGTATTATTGCATGACATTAAAGTAGAAGTATGTATCTGACGACATGCCAAATGTCCAACAGTTCTTTATTTAAGCTTAGATTCGTCCCCTTCATTGCTCTGCAGGCTTCAAAACTATGTATTCATCACTAATAGCAGGAGTGTGTTTGTAGTAACTGTGCATTTGCAGATTTGTAATTAATGACATTCATAGCAGACTTGTTTGTTATGCAACATGGTTTACAGTTACATCATATACTGAAAATACTAACTGATCTGCTAATCCGATTAATATCTGAAGTTTGAGCTCAATGACTGCTTGGCTGGTGTCAAAGATGCTGGTGCTTCCTTGTAGATAGTGACATCCTCATGGGACATAGATGTTGAGAAGAAGTGAATATATGTAGTCAGCATGTGCTGAAGACTTGTTGAGTCAACCACTTTGCCCAACAGTCTGGTAACGTTTCTTTGGATCAGCTCAGCTAAGAATAATCCATGTTAAGACTTCAATCTACTTTTCCAGCTTGTACACTCATAGAGAGGGTGTAGCTAATGGTATAACATTTGTTGTGTTGTAGATGATGGCGCCCCAAACGTGACAGATGCCGAGGGTGAAGAAACATGAAGATCAAGGTGTACAATGTGGGTGACAGAGAGGTGGTCTCATATCACATCATCCTTCTACTGGGGGAAATTGAGGACTGTCTTGACGATGGGGTCCTGGATGTGTGGAACTCCAGTGACAGGTCAGGGCGACGCTACCAATGGCCCGTGGTTGAGGGCTGCTTTAAGGTGCTTATGGAGCTGAAACTTGGAGAGAACATCCTTAGTGTACAATTTGAGGATGAGGTATTGACGTTGTCTCTCATATTTGAAGAGCCCAAAATTGCCCACTTTGTCCGCCCAGTTTATATTGTGTTGTCTGATGATGATGGCTATTTTCAAGGCCCTGATGATGAAGATTGCTCACCTACTAGTGCCATTCGGAGGATTACACTTGGAGCCCAGTTGATACAGACATTCACTGCAGAGAAGATGAAGGAACATGGTTTTGGGCGGCGGACATTTCAGCTGGAAACTGGTGATGACAATTCCCCTTTGTGTCATCTATTTCGTAGTAAGCTAACGACAGAACAAGCATATGCTATGTCTGGAAATGACCTGTGGAGCCATTTTGCCAAAGAACTGATGACATCACACTTACGAAATAAGGACAAGTGCAAATGGTATTGTTTTATGTCTTTCACTCGCTATCAGCCTCCTTCTGATACAGACATTCCAAAGACACACAGTGAGATATTACGCTACACAAAAGGACACACAGCATTAGGTGAGTCACAAATTTTTTTCATCACATCATTCCAGTGAGCATGCTGAGATTGTTTGAGGTTGTAAATCTATGATTTCGTAAAAAAACAGTGTGTGTGTGTGAACTGTGTCTTCAGTGGAAGAGAAAGTGTTCTCGGTCCGCTATCAAGCTGTGACTGGTTGATAAAGGATATTCAAGTATGAGTAGGATGTGAGATGAGTATGCAAACATTGGACGCCATGATCCAGACGAGACATTCCCTTGGTAGGCTGGTGTTTGAGGGTTGTCAATATATGTTTCACTAGTTGCCCATAGTTTGAAGACTAGTGCAGGATTGCATGGAGAGAAATGCAGAATAGTTGATTACTGTGTTTGTAGATGATGCTTTCTTACTTGGCCCCAACTAACATGTAGGAGACTGTATCAGGAAGGAGAAAGCCAGCCTTGTCCCTCCTACCAGGTCTACAGTTCCTCAGTGCCAACAACGTAATTGTGGTTTTCATGCCACTTCATTGGCTGTCTAGAAGGTTCAGCATGTTATGACTGGGTGTCATCTTACTCTATACTGTGGTCAACCATGGACACTTTATACAATATTTAGGGTACTACCTGCTGAAGTGTTGTCTAGATACATTTATTACTGTTCTTGTCATTGGGCAACAACTGGCCATTTAGCTGACCAGGAGTAACCTGTGAGCTGCAAGAGGAATGGTTGTCCAGCTGTGGCACTGGCACTGGCACTGGCACTGGCACTGGCACTGGCTCCTATTTATTTACAACATTGACTGGGGTAGGATGTTGCCAAAATTTATCACTAGGGGGACTTGGGTGTGAAAGAATGACGCAATTCTATTTTTTCAAATTATGAAATTGTGTTTTGGTAGCATGGAAAAAAAACTGTAACAGAAAATGGTGGGGAGGGGGTGGGGGGGAAGGTGGCAAAATATGATACAGTCCTCAGACCAATCTCTCATCCTCATCCCCCACCCTATCCTCATTCCCCCTTATAATATATGCCCTGTCCCCAAATACAGTATGACAGATGAAAGTCTGTGGCCAGCTTAAGTATGTGTTTGAAAGATTTCGTATTTTGTAATGATTACTGCTAAAAATAGCTTATACCAATTAATTCTAGAATCCCGACTGAACTTTGTAAGATGTCCCTTGAGTACTGTGCTGAGCAGGAAGCAAATCAAGCATTCTTCACACAAATATTGTGACAGTCTGCAGCCAGTGATGAACAGAAAATATGAACCCATGAATGTTAAGCTGTGGGAAATGACGGATGCTAAAATAACTTTTGAGAAGTGTCCCTGATATCAGTATCGATCAGTCATCTTCCCACCAGACGTAATGAAAACATGGGGCAAATGCCCGCTTGTCTGCAGATGGGATGTGTCAGTTCAGGTCCTGTTTCCTCATGTTGTTACTGCTGTCAGCCAACACCACTCCAACCAGCGTCAACCTTCAGGTCTAGGGGGAGTGTATTTAGCTCAAAAATAGTACAAAAATGCTGTGATTGTAATTAAGTTCTCTATTCGAAATATGCTTAGCTATTGGCGAAATATTTGTGTGTGATGGTGGGATCTATTTTGGCGCTATTTTTTATGGGTTCTGTATCTCAGGTTAGACTGAAAATAAAGCTGTTTGCCCAGCTTCAATCAAAACGTCACTGGAAGTAGATCAAGGGAAACCTTTCAGCATAGGTGTTTTTGATACTGAGATAAAAAGAAGACTAGTAAACATGGTAAAGTCAGTCATATTTCAGCCATACAACGTTAAGACTAATTTTTTAACTTATCCTGCATTACTCCCTATTGCATTTACTGCTGTCTTTGACAGAGAGACGAACTGTGTGAGATCCAGCTGCTGAAGAAAGTTGTCCCAACCAGCTCAGGAGGCAGCGCCCTCTCACAGTCGGCACGTGACCCGGAAGTCATGACGTCACACCAAAAGACATAACTGCTTTGTCACCTCCACGGACGGACGTACTTTGTATCCCTTGTGGAAATTAAAGCTTATTATTTGTTTTTTATATTTTGCGTGTTTCTACATTCATTATATGCTGCTACATTGTTACCTGTTATGGGCCGTGACCTTAGGGTCTTCCCATTCGTAAATTGTAACGTTTATCGCTCGTCTGTGGCTCACGTCACAGTAATTTACGGGCGCAATGTTGTTCCCGCCATTTTGTTTTCTTTCCCGCCATTTTGGCCATTCACCACGTGGCCACGTAATGTCGTGTTCTGCGTTTTGAATTCTCTCTTTGGCTTGGGTAATGCATTCATTACATTTATGTATGTTGTTTTGGTGTGCTTAAAGCCTTGCCTTTTCTCTACCTCTCAGCGTAATTGTTTCTTCTCATAAACTTCAATATAATACAAAGTTTTTGAGTTATATTATGTCTCCCGTACTCTGTGGTTTTGCCACATGGTTACGTGTTTGCTTAAGGCTTTGCCTTTTCGCTACCTTTTAGCGTACTTGTTTATCTCATAAACTTTAATAAAATATACTGTTTTTGAGTTACTTTATGCTTCCCATACTTTGTGATTGGCCACATGGTTATGTGTTTGCTTAAAGCTATGCTTTTTCGCTACCTTTTAGCGCCATTGTTTGATCTCATAAACTTCATTGAAATACAAAGTTTCTGAATCACATTATGCTTCCCGCACTTTGTGGCTTTGCCACATAGTTATGTTTTGCTTAAATTCCAGATTTTCTGCCTCGCTGCACTTGTTGCCGCGGGAACAAATCTGGTCGGGGCCGCCCCTTTCTGCCGTGATTGTACGACGCCCTGTACTTTCACAAGGCAGTGCCGATGTTGCAGTCATTCGTCGCTGTGCTCCTTCAGCTCATGCGAGTATCCAGGACACACCTCGCTCAACGTGCTCGTCGACCCCCACCTAAGTTGACGGCAGCAGCGCTCAGCGGAGCTTTGCAGTGCTCCCAACACCAACGGCGGCTCCCAACGTAGAGTCTGCCTCCCATGGCACGACATACAACCGTTCACGGTCTCCTACTCCACCGGCGGCTCCAGCGCTCTCAACGTAGAGTCTGCCTCCCCTGGCACGACATACGACCGTTCACGGTCTCCAACACCGTCAACGCTGATGTCTCCGGCGCCCCCGGCGTCCCCGGCACCTCTGATGTCCCGGCACTCCCGGCGCTCCCGGCGCTCCGATGTCTCGGATGTCTCCCGGCGCCTCCGATGTCTCGGCGCTCCCGGCGCTCCCAGCGCCTTCGATGTCTCGGCGCTCCCGGCGCTTCCGGCGTCTCCGGCGCCTCCGCGCTCCAGCGCCTCCGCATCCTCTGATGTCTTCGGCGCTCCCGGCGCCTCTGAGGTCTCTGATCTCAAGATCTTCGACGCCTCTAATGTCTCTGGCGCCTCTGACTACTCCGGCGCCTCAAGAGTTACGGAAGAAGCGCCTATGATATATCCGGCGCCTAAGATGACCTCCGGCGCCCAGATCAACAAGCTTTATCAAGCTCAGATCAACGAGCCGACTATCCGATCTTCTACTGCGGCTTAAGGGGCACCATCGGCAATCGCCTCCCCGGCGCCACTGGCCTCTTCTCTTGATGCCGTCTCATAAAACTCGTCACACGGAGAAGCATGGTGAAACAACTGTCGCCGCTCCTGTCGCTACTCTCCCGTCGGTCTTTGGGATCATGACTATCGTTCTACTTCCTGGGTGGAATCTTTTTCAACCAATAGACAGTTGGTCTGATTCAACTTGCCCACTGAGACGTTATCCATAATCCCGTCGTTTAAAGCGCTATGATTCCGGAGAGATGACCTGCGGGTTTCCATCGAAACAGAGCGTCATGTGAACAGCGTCTGTATCAGATTCGACGACGACATCCACTTACAAAGAGTTTACTTCGTCGACATCGCCGACACCAACGCTGTTCTACCCTACCCTAGCGCCAGCGTTCCTGAAAGAGACTCTTCCTCGGCGCTCCCCGGGTTTTCCACGACGCCCAGGGGGTTCCGTGTTTTATCGCAAAACTCGGGTACACCACTTGTTCGTCTCTCACACAGTTCATTGAGGATTGTCTGTGTGTGGAGTTTGCACCTCAGTTCCGACTCCAATGCGGCTTTCTTGGCTACTGCGCAGAGTGATTTACATGTCACGTGTCAAGTACTCGGACTGTCAACAACTCCGACCGGAATTAGGTCAACTTACCATGGCAAGGGGTGCCATGTATTTCTACAGATTGGTTTCCATGTCTACCTGTACGCTTGGTGCTACCACTCAACCAGGCGCCTGTCGCAGTCCATCCATGCACGGATGTTGGAAACAATAGACCTCCTCTACCAACACGGCTGTCACGAGGAACCTTGTTTCATCAACCCTTCGCTGTAAGAACGATAGCGCCTATAGGCTACGACTATTCGACTACGACACCTTCCTATCTTCCGCCTTGACTACCGGACACAGTGTCGATTTGATACTTAAAGTCCCTCGGCCGTCCCACTGACCCCTGTTGCATACCTGCCTCGTATCGTGTTGTCGTCCTCCATCGTCACCTCGATATAAGAACAGGAGTACTTATACGCCGCTTCAGGGATGAAAACGATCTCATTACTTCGTGCAATGGCCATATTGCCTCAACTTCCTGCTACCCGGTTACGTAGATGCCCCGGCGGTCGATTGTGAAGCTGGTTTACTTCGTCTACTTGAGGTTGGCTCGCAGGCGATCACACCTTTTTCCGAATCGTACCGACGGTACGCAATCGCAGACCCCTGTTGCTGACTACCTCCCCTGCCACCTTGTCAGTGGCTAGTGGCCCACACCAGTCCACATTGTGACCACCTGTGATCCAGAGATCAACACCATTGGCACAGCAACAGCCTCGAGATAAAGGCTTATCCAGGACGTCACTTGCTGACAGTGCATTCTCGGTCACACCCTGTTGATCGTGTCCACTGACGACGTCACCGTAGTGTGGTGTTTGCGGACCCAGAGTACTCGCCCCTCTCCCGGCGCTACAAACTCGACCGGCGCCCCCGAGAATCACCTTTGGCGTTCCAGGCGCCTCAAGCTCTCCGACGCCTCACACTCTCCGGCGCCTCGGGCCAGACTATGTCAAACCCCAACCCTAGATCTGTTTGCCTCATATCTGAATGTGGCCAGCTGTCGTCTTCCATTCCACCTGTGCCGGATACGACCGCTGTGGCCGTCGAAGCCTTCCATCGTTCCTGAGAAGGATTACGCGCGTACGCTTTTCCGACTCCGGTTCTCCCTCCCACGGTTCTTCAGAGATCCAGGCCACTCGACCCCTGCCATTGACTTTGGTCTCGCCTTATTGGTCAGCCAGAAGTTGGGTTATCGACCTCCGAAACATAGCCAGAGACAACCCCTGGAACTTCCGGTGTGGTCCAACCTTCTGCTCCATCCACACGGTTTGTTGCCACACCCTCATACCCGCATGTTATCGTCTGCACGCCTGACACACCTGCAGAAAGCCAAGGGCTATTCGGCTAGAGCGACCAAGGCTATTGCTTCAGCCCACCGTCCATCTACAGGGGGACTGTATGCTGATAAATGATGCTTGTTCCAGGCATTTTGTTCTGATAAACACCAGGATCCAATGACAGCGTCACCGCAGATCCTGGATCAGTTCCTTCTGTATTTGCGTAGCACCCATCGGTTGAAGGGCTTACCACCCCCACATACCTGGTCTGGCCATCCCGGACAATGGGAGAAAGACGAAAATTCCCGAATTACGGGCCTGGCTGCGCTCGTTCAGTCTTGAAGACCTGAAGGCCAAGTTCGGACCGCCTGCGTTGGATCTGAATGTGGTCTTCAACGCCCTTCGAACCACTCCCCTTGTCTTCCTTCTACGACCTTAAGTAGAAGACGGGTGTTTCTACTGGTTTTGACTACTGCCGCTCGAGTCCATGTACAGCACGCCCTCGACGTCTCCCGTGCCCGGTTTGAATGCGGTACCCAGGGCGCCGTTCATCATGGACCGTACTGGGACGTCAGCGTAAAGACTCAACTCCCAGGACAGCCTGATAGATCATTCCTTGTCCCCTCCCCCCTCGTCCAGGATGAGGATGAGCGTCATTATGCCCAGTAAGGGCACTGAAGGTTATTCTACGATCTAAAGACTGCCGCAAGTCTAGGAAACACCTTTTTCTGCCGGTCTCCCCTTCGTCGCAGTCGTTGGTCAGCCGGAATACTTTTCCCTGTGGCTCCGGGCCGTCATCCTTAAAGCTTATGAGCCGCCGGATTGGACCCTCCCCCCAAAGGCTATCACCTGAAATAAAATGAGATCAGGGCGATCGTATTTACACTGGTTCTTCACGGTATACTGTTCCATCCAGTCGTTCAGGGAAGCCTGTTCGTGGCGATCGGACACCGCCTTCACCAACCACTACTTCCGTGATGTAGCCTTGAAAGTTGTCGCCGGCGTTCACAGTTTTGGTCCCTGGTTGTAGCCCAACAGGTCATCTATCTCCGACGCCACTGATTCTCCGATACCCTGAGCGGGGCCCGTCGACCTCTCTGGTGTTTATCACCCCAGACGAGACGGCTCTCTTGCGTTCCGCATTCGCTCTTAGGTCAGTTTTAGTTTTGGGTTACCCGACTCATTCTATTGCTATCACCTATCCGGGTTTTACTTTTTGCATCAACTCTCGTTTCCTGACGACAGGAATGATAGTAGATGTGGACACCGGCGCCGACGCCAACGCCGCTGCTTCTCTGATACCTTAGCGGTGCCCGTCGACCTCACTGGTGTTCCTTGCCTCGAACCTAGAGGGCTCTCCTGCGTTTCGCATTCGCTCTTGGGATTGGTCGTAGATTTTGCCGCCGACGCCGCTGATTCTTCGATTCCCTGAGCGGGGCCCGTCGAACTCTCTGGTGTTTATCGCCTCAGATTAGAGGGCTCTACTGCGTTTCGCTTTCGCTCTTCGGTAAGTTATATATTTTGGCTACACGCCTCATTGTATTTCGGTTACCTATTCGGGCGTTTCGTTTTTGCATCGACTCTTGTTTCCTGAAGACAGGAATGGTCGTAGATGTTCCGGTCATCACTTGTATGCGGTGCGGATTCATCGGACCTTGACGAGGGTTTAATATGGTTCACATCTGCAGGTATGCCCACCGGCCATGCCGTCTGATAAAGATGCAATACGGAGTAATGCAGGATAAGTTAAAAAATTTAGTAAAATCTAAATATTTTTTACATTTGTATACTTATCCTGCATTACGAAGTCTAAGTGCCCTCCCTTTCGCTACGCTATCTCCCCACAAAGTTTCAGATGTTATGTTTAAAGCAGTTATGTCTTTTGGTGTGACGTCATGACTTCCGGGTCACGTGCCGACTGTGAGAGGGCGCTGCCTCCTGAGCTGGTTGGGACAACTTTCTTCAGCAGCTGGATCTCACACAGTTCGTCTCTCTGTCAGTAAATGCAATACGGAGTAATGCAGGATAAGTATACAAATGTAAAAAATATTTAGATTTTACTAATTTTTTTAGATTTCCATTCAATTTTCATACAGCAACTGATGAGCGAGCTGCAAGTATTTAAATGTGAAGTACCAGCTTCAATAATTACTGAGTGAGGGAAAAAGATAGTCCCAAGGGAAATTACATTTCACAAACATGCCAGTTTTCTTTCATTTTTTCAATTTCTAAGTTTCAAAGTGTGTTTTTAGTAGGATATTGATTTCATTGAAATTACTGTATTTGGAATCATGTTTCTTTGAGCAAATATTAATTTGTCTTTTAAATTATTGCATTTGGATAAAAAAACAACGTTGACATTCAAAACATTCGTAAACTGATAGAATTTCCATTTGCCTTGCTAATGATTGTAGACACTTGTGATCAATTTAATCCCTATTAATCATCTTGATTTTAAATTTGCCCATATGATCCCAGATTTCCGTAATCAGATAGCAATAGTCTTGACTTGGCACATCGGCTGAAGCACTGCGACAAGGACTAACATGAAGACCACATCAAAGGGGTGTCAGTGTCAATGTCAGTGTCAGCCAAGCTGCAGTACATGGTCTGTGCGGAAACTGGACTCCTCGTCCAAATTAGAATGGCAACTGATGTTATTATTGAAGGGTGGTGACAACTAATTTGGTTCTAAGATTGCTGCGTAAAAATAATGGTGTATGTCAGGTATAAGAAGAAGTTATCGTGGGCCTGGCTTCTGTTGAAGTGTCTGGTGAATACTGTAAATCATGCACTAGAGATTGGCTGGAATTGAGCTTTTGTGTCTGAGTTACTAAAAATAACCCAAGTATTGTGTTTTCCCAAATGCCATGGTTTATCAGGAGAGTTGCACAAATAAGACATGGCAGCGCCTGTATATTGAACCTCTTTGAATCATCATGTATTGTGACACTGTGACACTGTAAGGTCATCTTACATGCATTAAACAGAACTTCAACAACACTGGCTCAGAAATGTTGGATTATTGTCATAAAACAAATGCAAAACAAAATAATTTGGAATGGTTACATCATAGAAAGTTATGGTCCTACAGATTTTCGGGGGACTGTTTGGTGACTTACTGAAAGAGGTTATTCACGCATTGATAGATCTTGCTAGATACAATGGATAGATAGACCTTTGCCATCAGCTTGGTCATGTTGCTATTGTTTCATGGTAACATGTATCTCAGTGGCTGAAGTGAGGACTGTTTTTCGCTTCGTCTGGCCTTGAGCTACCAGATGCATGACTTCACAGGGCCAACATGGACATCATTCGTCAAGGATTTCTAAACATTTCCCTGAAAGCCCATGACTGCATGAAGCAGCAGCTTTGCATGGAACATTCAATCAAATCAACAGGCCCTGGGAAAGTTATTTATGTCATTTGTCGGCCTTTTTTGTCAATAATTTGATAGAATTTGGTTACGGTCTGTCATGCCATGGAATCTAACCATGCTAACATGGGACTTTGAATTTTTTTCTCTTTTGATTTTTCAATTTGTAACAGCATCTTGACTTGATACTAGTGACTGTGATGTAGTGAGGCTTCATGCCCAGACTGCTTGCCACATGACCTCGGACAGTTCATTTCTCCAGCTTGTTTTAGGTCTACATCCACTGTATTGGCTTCTAGAGTGTTCAGTCTGGAGCCCACAAGGGCTAATCCAGCATGTTTAAAAGGAAGGGGTTTAAAATACCAAAATCCCTGGATCCGTCTATGGCCCAGCAGTGCGGCATCACATTTTTCCAATACAATGATGCAAGAATTATCATCCACACGTGGCAGTTGGGTGTAAAGTGTCCTATACGAAAAACTGTCATAAATATCTCAACTATCAATATTTTATGACACTAACATTTGTTCGCATGTTTCACTTGCTGGTGTTTATATGATAGTGAGCAGTGTGCAACATTACAATGCAAGCTCTATCACTGTGTGTGACACGTTCTGGAAACTCTTATATTAGGAAATGAAAGAACACTGTAAGGTGCTTTGTTGCAGTATCGGACACATGAAAGAGGCTGTTTCATTGTCATTTGTCATGTAAAAGCAAACCAACGATGGGCTTATGCCCACATGGACCAAGATTTTCTATCTGCATGTCCAAAAACAACATAGCAGTAGATAGCAGTGGAGCCAAGAGTTAAAGACGCCATTGAGTTTTTAATTGAAACAAAATATGGACACAGTAGCAAATCTTGCGATCGGAAAGTCAAAGGCAGACTCTCCAGTTGATGAAGTTGTAGATCAGCAAGCCATATTTCATGTGAAAGAATGAGGTAATGACAGCCCTGCCATCATGATGGGCAACGCTTTGTCACAGATGGTTGCTTTTTCCATGAGAAGTAGTTGACTTTTATTTTTTGGCTGAAATAGGAAGTTACTCGCTTTTGAATGTGCATTAAGTACAATTAATTAAGTTCAGTCACATGGTAAATTGTAAAATCTTCTGAACAAGCACTCGGTGTCGCCATGCTGAGAGTAGGGATCACCAGGTGGCATGGTTTTCCTTTTGAAATGACCCAGCTGTTTTGTTCCTAGTGGGCCGGCCCTTACTGCCCTTGTTCTTTGTCAACATGAATTAACACTCCTTCTGAAGCAGGAGGTTGATTGTCAAGTATTTTTTAGAAATTTACAAAATATATACCTTTCTTATTGTGAGCTGTGTAGTAGGCCAAAAGTCAGAGCTGTATATTTTTCTCTTTGAATGATATGACTTTTCAAAAACAAATTAACTAGTGTATCCAAATACAAAGGAGTTTCTCAGATGCCCACAACACTTGTAGAAGATTCTTATATGTGAAGGTAACCATCCATTGAAATAATGTATATCGGTTCACCTAATATGTCTGCTTAAAGCTCCACCCTAACTATAAATAGCCATCAAGGTGGCGGTGTTTCAGTTTCAAACAGTGACTGACACTGAAACACAACCAAGTGTCAGGAGAAGCTTTTTGAAAAATGTACGCAAACAAGATTATCAACTTGAATGACAAACTTTGGATTCCACAAATGGCTCCATAGCTAAATATAAGTCAATAAATTTTCTGTAGTTTTATCATAAAAAACCTAATCGATCGTGTTTGGCATCTACATCTATCACAGTGGGTGGAGCTTATTTAGGGTTGCGCTTTAAATAGCAAAGCACATGCTCATGTTTACATGTGACACATTCAATGCATTTGTGTTCAAAGTGTATTGTGGTGTATATATTAACGGCAGAACAGCAGCACAACAACAGTTTCAGTTGATGTAACAGTAACGATACATAAATATGAGACCCGTGAAGATCCGGGGTAGAGTAGGTCTTCAGCAATCCATGCTTGCTGTAAAAGGCAACTATGCTAGTCATGAAAGGCGACTAATGGGATCGGGTGGTCAGGCTCACTGACTTGGTTGATGCATGTCATCGATTCCAATTGCGTTGATTGATGTTCATGATGTAAATCACTGGATTGTCTGGTCCAGATTTGATTATTTACAGACCGCCGTCATATAGGTGGAATATTGCTGAGTGCGGCGTAAAACAACAAACCAAAACATAAATTTGAAATTGATGTTAGTTACATAAGTATTAGTGACAAGATTCTTTCTGTTCAATCCGAAAATTACGGATATTTGTTTAGTTTTGGTCATTTGCATTCAACAGTTAGATCTATAACACACAATCATCAGATTATATTTTAAAACTGAAATTATTACACAGATTTTTCATCTGGTGTTAGGAAGAGGTCTAATTTGAAGCACCAGAAGTTGAGCCAATATTTCTTAGCTTGACTACAAAATATGAATATGTCATGTGTATCAACATAACAATGCACATGAGCAACTGATAAATATACTTGATGTTTTGACCTACATTAGGCCTCTCTAGATAATATTTTACTTACGATAAACAAAAACTGTAATACACATATTCCAAGAAAACTTTAGTTATGGATTTCCTTTTGAGTTTGATCATTGGATCCACATGTGTCCCATGTAATTTTTGTTTCGTGGATTTGGATACAATTTGCGCACAAGGTTTAAAATACAATTTGGGATCACTTTCCCGTTTTGTCCACACTAATCCTTCATCTGCTGCTATGTTTAATATCCGTTTCTTCAAGTCTGAGTATCTACGATCTCTCCGAACACTTCATCTATTCTGCTCAGTCCAGAAGTATTGGTGCACTGTTTTCGAATCGACGAATTTCTGCAACATGGTGGCCGCATCATTCCCTAACTGCGATTGCCTGTGCTGTGTCACGCATGGTTGACAGAAGAAGTGTGAACAGACACATTCGCCTTCATCTGGTTCCACAATGAAATCTTGCTGTGACACTGATCCACTGATCCCAAGAATCGGCACTGAATTTGTCAAAGTTTCTGTTGCACTTGCAAGGGCGGGAAGAGAGGCACCGTCTTGTTGATTTGAGTTGACGGTCGGAATGATGTCATCTTGAATTGGAACTTTCTTCATGATTAAGTCACCAATGTCATAATCAAAATGACCAAAGCCTCTCTGATAATCTCGAACAACTCTCTGTCAAATTAATTGTCACATGAAAATGTTTTGTTGCTCATATTATGGACAAGTGAACTTGCAAAGTTCTTGACAGTTGTAAGCAGCAATCCCACTCGGAAAACAAAAAGTTTTAGAAAGTAATAAAAGAAATCCGCAGTGCAATCCAAAAGTACCGTGTACAGGATGTTTTTTAATAATAGTATTCACGGAAACATTTCTTTTCGAAAAATGCAAATTAAGGTCATAATCCTGATCTTGCGGGTGGGTACTTCGAAGGAATCTTGTGATGATGCCGTGAATGAGGTTGTGTGTATTACATTGTTGAAATCAACTGACCAGGAAGATTGTTAAGACATTGACATTATGACAGATGCTGGTCATGGATGGAGAAAAAATGCATCTGAGAGAAACATTGTTGCATTGAGCTTCGAGACCAAACATGTGTTCATGCCGAAGTAGTTACAAGAGAGGATGATCTGTGTAGCCAGCAACCTGAATAAGCTTGATGAAAATAATCCATGTTGACGCACATGACAGAATTAATGAGAAGAAATATTTATCTGAACATCGTTTCGAAGTATGTGAGGCTGTACGTGTTTTATCTCCATTCCGACGTGAAATAATATCAAGTTTTTGTGTCTCAATTTTTCCTGCCGCTGTGGAAAATTGTGCACTGATCTAATAAAAGAAATACAACTTGCATGGGGGACGACTGCTCACTGTCACAGCTTCAAAAGCCTTCACATTAAAGCACATCATATCTATCAATGTGAGGCAAGAGTATGGGGAGGACCGCGCACTGTCACAGCTTCAGGAACCTTCACAATAAAGCATGGAACATCTATATCTATGAACATGATAAAGGAGCATAGGGAGGACTGCAAACACGCAGTGTCAGCTTCAAGAACTTTAACAAAGACCAAAGCACCACACATCTATCAATATAAGGCAAAGCTTGGGGGGGATAAGAGCAACAAATTGACTCAGTGCTCTAAATTAGGTGTAACAGTAAAACACTTGAGGACACAACTGAGAAAGCAATTGTGATAGATTGGTCTAGCGAACACTAACACAAAGGTCAGGACTTCTGCTGCCCAACATTGGCCTGAAATATGCCTTCACATTGTTCCTTGATTCAGTGGCTCACTATGGGTTTCCACTGTCATAAACACAACCCATGTCTTCTTATTCCTGTCACTATCCTCAATCAACATAGCTTCTATCATGAGTGAGTGAGTTAATGTTGCTTAAACCTTCAGTCAGCTAAAGTAGCAGCCATATCAGTGGCATGTAATTAATCAAGACTGGACCAGACAATCTAGGTTCTGAAAGCATGGGTAACAATCAGGGTACAATACTGATCCCCGTTTTAGTTGACACTGATAAGCAAGAGGCAGGGGAGATCTGACATGGAACACCCACAGGGTTTGGAAGGGAAAACGGATTCATCCTGGTGGAAGACCGAAAATTATTTACCAATTCTGACAGTTAAAATTACCACCCATTTTTTTGTCAAGGTGATTAAAGAGCTAGATTCCATAGACCGAGAATGAAACTCAGCTCATGGAACAAACACAAGGCCTTAAAATCAGGAATTATCTGACTATATATTTTTCTTTAAAAAAATCTACAAACATTATTAGCCATCAGGTGAAATTGGAAAGTTTAAATCAGTATTAACAATACATACCTGTCAACTCTCACACATCTCGTGTGAGTCTCACACATTTATCACCTATGTCACGCTCTCACGCAAGGTTGGGAAATTCTCACGCATTCATATAAAATGTAGATAAAAATATAGTTTTTCAGAATACATGCTCTCTAAGGCCATTAAAATGGTCTTAAAATCATTCAAAGCCAGTTTTCGCCCCCCTGCGCCCCCCACCAGGGCTTGCAGCCCCTGCACCCTAGCTTCTCACTCATTTAGACATCCAGGGGTTGACAGCTATGACAATATTGTGATCAGAAACAGAATTCTTACAACTGAGCGATACATCTAAAAGCAATACATCAGAAAGAATACTGATGTAATCCTCTGCACACTGTATATTTACCACAATGATGGAGTTCATGTGCAAGCCATTCCCTCACCACAACAGAAAACCTGACACAGGGTTACATAATCTCCTGCGTAATGCTGTTGAGATGTTTCAAATATCCAGACTCTGTCTGGCCTGTTAGTAAGGTCATGACACTGTCTGTCAAGTCATTTAACAATATTTTGAGATCAGAGCACAACATAGTTAACATGTAAAACATATTGAAGCCTTCAGTTTCTTGTCTGAGGCTGATGTATGCATCATGCAAATCATTTTCACTTGGTTAGGATCATTCATATAAATAAGTACTGTAGTCAGCACATAGCATCTTCCCTGCTTAATATTCAGTACCCACACTCAACAGAAAACATTAACATGAAAGAAACTGAAAGATATTATTCTACTTTCTTCATCACGCTAATGATTAGTCGCTGTACATTAAAGTGTATGGAATGTTAACAGACTTTCCAGTTTATTACAAAGCCATGCAAAAAGAGATATCCTTTCTGACAGCATAAGCCTATTTGTTTAGCCAGGGATCTCCTGAACCTGCGAGTCTATGTACGGCTTACATGAGAGTCCAGACAGTTCATTCCTTCTTGTGAAGTCCAGCAAAACCACAAACAAGGTCTGGTATGGAAACACTTGAGGGCTAGGCAGCCCCTAGATGGCTCATATTGATAGATCGATCTCACACGGACTTATGGCCAGTAATTGTGCCTCCGGTCAATGGATAATCACTTCCTTGGCCCTTCTAATCTACAGTCAAATCAGCCACTACAACAACAGGCTCTTCTAACTAGCTTTACTAAGTACTGCAAGAAACATGAGGTTTGTTTATTGTTAGCTTGTAACAAAAGGCACCAAGGCTGACTGTGTGTTCCATCATGAGGCAAGCAACTTTGAACGCCTGCATCCATTACATGAATCACTCACTGAGTATCAGGCAAAGGTCTCATTCTTCTCTTGATATTGAACATATCCATGATAGATTTTGCAAATGTATCATTGGATTGAACAGAAATACACCTAACATTGTACCCTGAAAAAGTGTGAAACGATGCTCTGTTAAAAAACACTTCATTATCAAAGAATGGTAAAATTCTAGCTAAGATTATTGACACAACAAAGTGACTTGATATTGAATAAAACTTACATTTTTATATCAAAAACTGAAGATGATGGTACTTGGCAGGCCTTTAACCCCCTGGATGACAGAGGGACATGTATGTCCCTCCGCTACAACCCTTACTTTAACCCCCTGGATGCCAGAGGGACATGTATGTCCCTCCTCTACAACCCTTACTTTAACCCCCTGGATGCCAGAGGGACATGTATGTCCCTCCTCTACAACCCTTACTTTAACCCCTGTGGATATTAATTGTGGATATTCCACTGTATCATTTTATGAAGATGTGAAGACGACATGGCAGGTAGGTTTTGAATCCAAAGGCCTACGATTTTGTTGAATAGTCTTGGAATTGTTTGATGGATATTTATTACCATTAAAACTTACGTCCTTATGGTCAAACGGCCCCCGTGGGTGGGTGTTTACATGACATCACCCGTTTACGCATTCACCAATGAAATTTGTGTGTTATCATGACGTCATGTTGACCTGTCAGATCACGCGTATAAGCCCCGCCCACTCAGTGCGGTAGTTCCAACCGCAGATGCCTCTTTGAGTGATGTTCAAGATTTTTGCCTTATTTAAGGAATGTGACTTTTTTAAGCCAATGGTAAGAGTTTTAAATATATTTACTGATTTCATGGTGAAGTTTTTGCAGTGAGCCAATTTCTAGACTTGCATGTAACATGTTCCAGGTGGCGGTGGACTGGCACTGTTTGGGACCGGGAATCTTCACACGTGGGCTGAGAGTCTGGAGGAAGTGTACACACGCCTCACCGACTGCCGCAAGATCAACAGGAGGAAGTACATGGATGACAGTGCATACAGGTAGGTCAACAGTGCATACAGGCAGGTCGACAGTGCATAAAGGTAGGTTGTCAGTAGATACAGGTAGGTCGACACTGCATAAAGGTAGGTCGACAGTGCGTACAGGTAGGTCGACAGTGCATAAAGGTAGGTCGACAGTGCATACAGGTAGGTTGACAGTGCATACAGGTAAGTCGACAGTGCATACAGGTAGGTTGACAGTGCATACAGGTAAGTCGACAGTGCATACAAGTAGGTTGACAGTGCATACAGGTAGGTTGACAGTGCATACAGGTAGGTTGACAGTGCATACAAGTAGGTTGACAGTGCATACAAGTAGGCCGAAAGTGCGTACAGGTAGGTCGACAGTGCATACAGGTAGGTTGACAGTGCATACAGGTAGGTTGACAGTGCATACAGGTAGGTTGACAGTAGATACAGATAGGTCAACAGTAGATACAGGTAGGTTGACAGTAGATACAGATAGGTCAACAGTAGATACAGGTAGGTTGACAGTAGATACAGATAGGTCAACAGTAGATACAGGTAGGTTGACAGTAGATACAGATAGGTCAACAGTAGATACAGGTAGGTTGACAGTAGATACAGATAGGTCAACAGTAGGTACAGGTAGGTTGACAGTAGATACAGATAGGTCAACAGTAGATACAGGTAGGTTGACAGTAGATACAGATAGGTCAACAGTAGATACAGGTGGGTTGACAGTAGATACAGGTGGGTTGACAGTAGATACAGGTAGGTTTACAGTAGATACAGGTAGGTTTACAGTAGATACAGGTGGGTTTACAGTAGATACAGGTGGGTTGACAGTAGATACAGGTAGATTTACGGTAGATACAGGTAGGTTTACAGTAGATACAGGTGGGTTTACAGTAGATACAGGTGGGTTTACAGTAGATACAGGTAGGTTTACAGTAGATACAGGTAGGTTTACAGTAGATACAGGTGGGTTTACAGTAGATACAGGTGGGTTTACAGTAGATACAGGTAGGTTTACAGTAGATACAGGTAGGTTTACAGTAGATACAGGTGGGTTTACAGTAGATACAGGTGGGTTGACAATAGATGCAGGTGGGTTAACAGTTTTGGGCTAAACATGTATAAAATAACAGATGCAACATCAACTGCATGCATTTCCTTATTGTTTTTTACTATTTCCAAATAACATTAATATTTGAGAGATCATAATACGCTTATAAGGTCATAAACACTGACATTTTAACTTGTTAAAGGCACGCTAAGTTCGTGTTAAAGGTTGCAGTATTTGACAATAATATTTCCTGGAACCAGATCAGGACTAAGCTTGTAAACGTTTATTGCAGGGCAATGCCCGCAGTGACCTGGTCCCAGGAGGGGAGCTCGTTAATTCTGCTGACAAGATTAATTTGGCCAATATGCCAGTCCTCTTTATGATCCACAGCGCTGGCCACTAGATCACAGCCAACAATATAAAATTAATGACAATCAGAGATATGCTTATGTGTGGCCATCAGTTGTGACTCAAAGACCTTGATTAAGCACATTGCCCTGAGGCCATGTACAGGGAATTCTGTAGGAATACACCAAGTTTGCTGTTTACCATGGTAGTCTTGCAATGCTAATTGAGCAGGATTGAGCTGTGTTTGGTCTTTGTGTACCTACTTGTGAGCTGGTAAGCTCATTAACTGAATCCTCCAAAGAACAAGGAGGCAATCCTTCAGGGACTGCATAGACTTAGGGGGGGAATGATGCATCTGCAAATAGTGTAATTTCATTGACCTGGAGGTGAAAAAGAACATGCAGTAAGATCATACGCATCATTGTCATCATTCATGAACATATGTCTGTCAATCTATAGTGTTGCCAGGATACAGAAAGTGTAAATCCAATCTGTAATGGGGGTGAAGCAAGCATATAGTAGTCATAGTTACTGGCTGATTTATTATATAGTGTGACACTGCCCTGCAGCTGACACTCAGGGCTGAACATGGGAGTTGTAACCCAGGATCATGTCGCCTGATGAAGCTGCATCAATCCCCCTCTGTTCCCCTTCCCTCCCCCTTCTCTCCCCCTCCTCCCCCTCCTCTTCCCCCTCCTCTCCCCCCTCCCTCCCTTCCCCTAGGTTCCCAGGCTAGGCACATGAAACAGTAATTGCAAGTCATGAACATTGAGGAGTATGTATTCACATCAACATGATATAACAATGAGAATTTCTTGTAGCAAAATGGTTATGTGGTGATTAGCTGAGTTAATCGGGACACAAGTTACCTGTAATTTCCCTATATCTTTTCTGTTTGTAATTTGACTGATTCAACTACATGATGTGGGTTTCACTGTGTACAGGTAGTACCGGGAAAGGGGAGAGGTAACGTCTCATCAGACTGTATTGACAGAGTTGGGGGAACAGATGCCTGCAAATACACTTACATGCTGAAGTAACTTCACCCTTCTCTGAATGAATGGAAGAATGGAAATAGGCAGCATGGCTTGTTGTGCACACAGTTTGTGATTTGACACTTTCTGTAGGTGTAAAACAATGTCATGACATTAACACTCTGGATGCTGAGTTTTTTTTCTGACGCACATTTTCCTAAGATTGGAAAAGTGAAGGTTGTGCAAGAATTGCCCTCACGCAGCACTGGATCTACCTCCAGCTATAGAATTACGCAGAGGTGGAGAATATTAAATTTCCTATTTGACGGTGTAAATTTAACTGCAAATATTAAACCGGTTTTAAAAACAGACACTTCTAAGTGTTGTCCGAGAATTTATTCTGTGTTATCGTACACCTATAAAAGTACTGTGCGACGATATTTTTAAATTTAGAATCTTTACGGCAACTGTGAACAAAAAAGATACTGCCTAATATCTGAACGACATAATTATTTATCAAATGGAATAATATGTGTATGTATAACGACATACATTCAACATTCGACATACAACACACGTACAAAGAAAAGGGGGGATAACTCCGCTATGCTTAGCACTAGTTTATTGTAACTCAGGTCACTTGGTGAGAATTAGATGTGGGTAAGGACAATATATTTTCATGTTGTTTTGTTCATGAGGAACCAAACTATTCCAACACAAATATCAATATTGAAACTGTATACGTTTAGTTATAAAAAAAACCCATAAGAAATCGTACTACATAAAAATAAGGTAATAGAGAAATGGATGACCCTATCTAACCTTTGTCTTTGTCCTTATATTCCAACATTCTACTGAATGTGTTAGTGTAATTTGACAAATGTTGCACCATTATTAATGGAGCACTTGCCTTATCATCAAATGTAATGAAATACCTAAAAAAAACCACCTTTCTATTTGACGTCATGGCTGGTTTTATGTCTCTGATAACGTCGGAGAAAGACGACACTGGTATTTTGATTAATACATATCTCCCCTAATGTTCGTTCATGGTTTGCAAAATCTCGATGTGTAAAACGGAATTTGACACTTCGATTAGATAGTTTATCGTGTATCTTAATTGGACAAGACGCGCACCTGTTTGGCATCAATTTACACAATGAAATACCCAAAAGAATATTTCAAAACAACCAAAATTATATTCCAAATTCAACATATATTTGTTCATTATTATGTTATTATTTCTTTTCTTCTTGTCTCAGAATTACACAATAAAAGATGCGAAGAAAGCTCTATTGGTATAGAATTATCAGGATAATCGTATAAGGTTGAACCAACGGGGTACATGGCATGGGTTTTTATTTTTTACTTTTTACGATTCCTGGAGAAATAAAGTAAACAGTTTAAATATCTTGTGATCACAATATTGAAAAAAGAATGAATCCATTGATTATGTAATGCAAAACAAGAGGAATAGTTTTTAAATTGTTTCTGACTAACGCGCACCTGGCGAATCATTAGATATCACTGCTCTGTGTATCAAACGACGTAAAAAACAATTCCAAGAATAAGACAATTCTTTCAGAAATGTGTGCATATATTTTAATGAAAAATATTATCCATTTTGTTAAAGTAATATTTTCAGTTTTAGTTATAAAATAAAATGAAACGGATATTCATAGACATTGGTTATATGAACTTATAATATTGACTATTACACATCCCAAGAAATACGTACATGCTGCAGTTACATTCACACTTCATCTTGTAACGCTTGTCCAAAGGAAAGAGATATCGTATTCAACACTATAAATTTTCCTATCAATTCTTATGTAAATAATGTTCAAACAAACAGGAGGTTATCAAAGGTTCGTTCACACATGTTGTGGCCTATATTTACGTATGAATTTGATATCATTTTGAACATTGACAAATATCCGAAGTGAAATTAATTGTGTGAAAAAATGTATAAAAGATATGCAAAATCTACATCATAACTGAAACTGTAAACAGCATGATACAATGATCGTGTGCACTTTCGTTGATTCAGGGATCGTATATACATAAATGTAACATGTAAGTCGATTCTAGGGTTATCGGAGACGTGTTGGAATGATCGTTGGTCATTTCATAAAAGACAGATACCCGTGATCACTAATATGCTATTTTTGAAATTCATTTCTCCGAGTATATATCAGAAATTTATATGTCAAAACATGCTGTAAATAACGCCGGGAGTGGAGATTTAGTAATGTGTAAAAAATGGCGACATTTACGATGTACCTAATTTTCAGAGGTCATTTTCAGTACTTTTGCTTGGCCTAAAATGCCAGTGGATGATATCACAGAACAAGGAATTCCCCACCTTATTCAAAACTGTGAAGTGTATCTGTGTGGGTGATGTATTTTGAATTTTATTCGACTTCAAAGTGAGGGTTGTAGAGGAGGGACATACATGTCCCTCTGGCATCCAGGGGGTTAAAGTGCGGGTTGTAGAGGAGGGACATACATGTCCCTCTGGCATCCAGGGGGTTAAAGTAAGGGTTGTAGAGGAGGACCATACATGTCCCTCTGGCATCCAGGGGGTTAAAGTGAGGGTTGTAGAGGAAGGACATACATGTCCCTCTGGCATCCAGGGGTTAAAGTAAGGGTTGTAGAGGAGGGACATACATGTCCCTCTGGCATCCAGGGGGTTAAAGTAAGGGTTGTAGAGGAGGGACATACATGTCCCTCTGGCATCCAGGGGGTTAAAGTAAGGGTTGTAGCGGAGGGACATACATGTCCCTCTGTCATCCAGGGGGTTAAAGTAAGGGTTGTAGCGGAGGGACATACATGTCCCTCTGTCATCCAGGGGGTTAAAGGCCTGCCAAGTACCATCATCTTCAGTTTTTGATATAAAAATGTAAGTTTTATTCAATATCAAGTCACTTTGTTGTGTCAATAATCTTAGCTAGAATTTTACCATTCTTTAATAATGAAGTGTGTTTTAACAGAGCATCGTTTCACACTTTTTCAGGGTACAATGTTAGGTGTATTTCTGTTCAATCCAATGATACATTTGCAAAATCTATCATGGATATGTTCAATATCAAGAGAAGAATGAGACCTTTGCCTGATACTCAGTGAGTGATTCATGTAATGGATGCAGGCGTTCAAAGTTGCTTGCCTCATGATGGAACACACAGTCAGCCTTGGTGCCTTTTGTTACAAGCTAACAATAAACAAACCTCATGTTTCTTGCAGTACTTAGTAAAGCTAGTTAGAAGAGCCTGTTGTTGTAGTGGCTGATTTGACTGTAGATTAGAAGGGCCAAGGAAGTGATTATCCATTGACCGGAGGCACAATTACTGGCCATAAGTCCGTGTGAGATCGATCTATCAATATGAGCCATCTAGGGGCTGCCTAGCCCTCAAGTGTTTCCATACCAGACCTTGTTTGTGGTTTTGCTGGACTTCACAAGAAGGAATGAACTGTCTGGACTCTCATGTAAGCCGTACATAGACTCGCAGGTTCAGGAGATCCCTGGCTAAACAAATAGGCTTATGCTGTCAGAAAGGATATCTCTTTTTGCGTGGCTTTGTAATAAACTGGAAAGTCTGTTAACATTCCATACACTTTAATGTACAGCGACTAATCATTAGCGTGATGAAGAAAGTAGAATAATATCTTTCAGTTTCTTTCATGTTAATGTTTTCTGTTGAGTGTGGGTACTGAATATTAAGCAGGGAAGATGCTATGTGCTGACTACAGTACTTATTTATATGAATGATCCTAACCAAGTGAAAATGATTTGCATGATGCATACATCAGCCTCAGACAAGAAACTGAAGGCTTCAATATGTTTTACATGTTAACTATGTTGTGCTCTGATCTCAAAATATTGTTAAATGACTTGACAGACAGTGTCATGACCTTACTAACAGGCCAGACAGAGTCTGGATATTTGAAACATCTCAACAGCATTACGCAGGAGATTATGTAACCCTGTGTCAGGTTTTCTGTTGTGGTGAGGGAATGGCTTGCACATGAACTCCATCATTGTGGTAAATATACAGTGTGCAGAGGATTACATCAGTATTCTTTCTGATGTATTGCTTTTAGATGTATCGCTCAGTTGTAAGAATTCTGTTTCTGATCACAATATTGTCATAGCTGTCAACCCCTGGATGTCTAAATGAGTGAGAAGCTAGGGTGCAGGGGCTGCAAGCCCTGGTGGGGGGCGCAGGGGGGGCGAAAACTGGCTTTGAATGATTTTAAGACCATTTTAATGGCCTTAGAGAGCATGTATTCTGAAAAACTATATTTTTATCTACATTTTATATGAATGCGTGAGAATTTCCCAACCTTGCGTGAGAGCGTGACATAGGTGATAAATGTGTGAGACTCACACGAGATGTGTGAGAGTTGACAGGTATGTATTGTTAATACTGATTTAAACTTTCCAATTTCACCTGATGGCTAATAATGTTTGTAGATTTTTTTAAAGAAAAATATATAGTCAGATAATTCCTGATTTTAAGGCCTTGTGTTTGTTCCATGAGCTGAGTTTCATTCTCGGTCTATGGAATCTAGCTCTTTAATCACCTTGACAAAAAAATGGGTGGTAATTTTAACTGTCAGAATTGGTAAATAATTTTCGGTCTTCCACCAGGATGAATCCGTTTTCCCTTCCAAACCCTGTGGGTGTTCCATGTCAGATCTCCCCTGCCTCTTGCTTATCAGTGTCAACTAAAACGGGGATCAGTATTGTACCCTGATTGTTACCCATGCTTTCAGAACCTAGATTGTCTGGTCCAGTCTTGATTAATTACATGCCACTGATATGGCTGCTACTTTAGCTGACTGAAGGTTTAAGCAACATTAACTCACTCACTCATGATAGAAGCTATGTTGATTGAGGATAGTGACAGGAATAAGAAGACATGGGTTGTGTTTATGACAGTGGAAACCCATAGTGAGCCACTGAATCAAGGAACAGTGTGAAGGCATATTTCAGGCCAATGTTGGGCAGCAGAAGTCCTGACCTTTGTGTTAGTGTTCGCTAGACCAATCTATCACGATTACTTTCTCAGTTGTGTCCTCAAGTGTTTTACTGTTACACCTAATTTAGAGCACTGAGTCAATTTGTTGCTCTTATCCCCCCCAAGCTTTACCTTATATTGATAGATGTGTGGTGCTTTGGTCTTTGTTAAAGTCCTTGAAGCTGACACTGCGTGTTTGCAGTCCTCCCTATGCTCCTTTATCATGTTCATAGATATAGATGTTCCATGCTTTATTGTGAAGGTTCCTGAAGCTGTGACAGTGCGCGGTCCTCCCCATACTCTTGCCTCACATTGATAGATATGATGTGCTTTAATGTGAAGGCTTTTGAAGCTGTGACAGTGAGCAGTCCTCCCCCATGCTCTTGCCTCATATTGATAGATACGATGTGCTTTAATGTGAAGGTTCCTGAAGCTGTGACAGTGAGCAGTCCTCCCCCACGCTCTTGCTTTGTTTGTTTGTTTGTTGTTTAACGCCGCGCTCAGCAATATTCCAGCTATATGACTGCGGTCTGTATATAATCGAGTCTGGACCAGACAGTCCAGTGACTGATGTCATGAGCACCAATCCACGCAATTGGGATACGATGACATGCATCAACCAAGTCAGCCAGCCTGACCACCCGATCCTGTTAGTCGCCTCTTTCGACAAGCATAGTCACCTTTTATGGCAAGCATGACCAAGTTCTTGCCTTGTATTTATGGATACTTTTGCTTTATTATGAAGGCTCTTGAAGCTGTGACAGTGAGCACTCCTCCCCAAGCTCTTGTTAAAGATTGATAGGCAATTTGTGCTTTATTATGAAAAAATAACTTGAACAGTGAAGACGAAACTTCACCTACTTGTTCCCACCAATGATAACACCTGAATTTGCTAAAGAGGTTTGAATCCATTGATGTCAGTATGGGTGGTAAGAAGCTAAATTCATTACTGCAGATATTTTATGCATGTAATCAGCTATTTAATAAACTTGGTACCATATGAAATGGAGCATTGCATTATATAACCATGTTGTTTATGAGCTATTTAGAAACAGTAAGTGATAACATATAATTTGACATGTTTGATGTGTCAGCATGAAATAAGGGCTGTGCAGCTGTCTCACCATTTGACAGTGACCAATTAGTGATTGACTGAATAAAGAAATTAAAACCGTAAAGCAAGATCAAAATCTACTCTAAACACTTTTGTGAAATAGATCAGTAACAGGATTAAATGGTGTACTTCAGTAACAGGATTAAATGGTGTACTTCAGTTCAGATTTGTTAATAAACTAATATGTTTTATTTTTAAAAAATACAGTAAAGTTTGAGTAAAATATATTTGTTAAAAAGTAAAGATGGCAGATCCTTTATCAAACAAATTGAAGATATTGATCTAAACATCTAATTGTACATAATAGGGATAACTAAAGGCTGTCTGTGTGTCAGCATATATGTGATTTACGTGTAGTTCATACCTATGTTTCTGGTCAAACATATGGAATTTGGTTTTAATGAATGCCTGGTAGTAACATAATGTTTTGCAGTTTATTGGATAGTAAGTGTGGATAGAAAGAAGTGTCCTTATGCAACATACCAAATAAAATATGAAGATCGAGTTAGTAACCTTTACCACCCCTCCAAAAACTTTCATTTCACACGCACAATATATTCTCTGGAGCCATTATAGCCAGACCTCAAGGAAGAACCCATGTAGCAGGTTTCCTGGCGTACTCCAAGAAGATCCTGTCTGGTTTATTGGAGGGGGAGCTGTAGGCGAGCCAGCAATGGCGTGTGTCCAGAGGGTGATTAGCTGTGAAATGTGTTGCTATACTTCTCAGCATCAATCTATACTTATGGCTCTGGTGCTTGTTCCACAAGCATTTTAGTGTTTGCTTCACTCATTTAGTGTAAGCAGAGCGGCCTCTAGCGATGGGAACATTGATTTCTTGGATCCCTGCACTGTAGTGAGAAGCAATGACTGTGGTCACCCCGAGATCATCTCCTGAGGAAAACTCTTGTTGCTCCTCTCCATTCCTTACAGCGTATATATGAAATAGATCGTCTGTTACACATTTTAATGATTTGTGCAGGGATTATTAATTGTATATATACTTTAGTGCTCTTTTCTCACTGTGTTCATTATAACTGAATGGAGTACGTGTTGTATGGAGGTCCAGCAACGTTAGTACTTCCAGATGGATGGCAGTTACTGAATGAAAGGATTCTTCACCTTCCTTGTAATGTGTTAATGCTGTTATTAATGTTTGTGTGGTGTAGTAGCCCAACAACTGAGGACCAGCACAGTGACAGGCCGGCGAATGGGCTTAACTCTTGCCCAGTCTCGGCAGTCTCGGATCCAGACAGTTCATTTCCTGCCTGCCCTATGCAGGCTCAGAACACAATCAGAAATGGAAAGAAAGTTGAAATGCACAGTTGATAACTTAGATCATGTAATTATTGAGTCCCATCACTGGTTAGGTTGGTTCTTGTGCAGACAGCAAGTGGGAAGCTTATGTGATGTGGATGTACATTGGTAATGATCTGGATTTCATGTTCATTCTTTGAATCTGAACTATTTCCTCATGAGAAATATTGTCATTCAAACAAGAAAATCTCATTCTTCCATGTCAGCATGATTGAGTTTCTTAATGTGTGCGTGTGTGTGTGCGTGAGGTGTATATGTGTGCGTGTGTGTGTGTGCGTGCGTGCGTGTGAATCTTCTTTTTCATAGCAGTCTACACTATTCAAGACATATCATGTTAGATCATAGAGTCTCGTTCATGCATGGTCGATAGCATGAGCTCCACTAGATAGTAAGGGAATGTGTCACCCATTGCGACCAGCCAATCCACATTAGTTGGCATAGAGTCTCATTCTTGCATGGTCGATAGCATGAGCTCCACTAGATAGTTAGGGCACGTGTCACCCATTGCGACCAGCCAATCCACATTAGTTGGCATAGAGTCTCATTCTTGCATGGTCGATAGCATGAGCTCCACTAGATAGTTAGGGCATGTGTCACCCATTGCGACCAGCCAATTCCCATTAGAACCTATTCTACCCTTTTGTTCCCACGCTGCTAGTTTCTTGATGTAATATAGGACAATTCTCACAGGTTTGTATATTTTCCCTGCTCCTACATTGTTCTATTCTTTGAGAAACCATCCTTGAAAGTCAATACTGAAAAGCAAAAAACAGGGAAAATAGGTTTAACAGAATAGGCCCATGCAAGCTGTCAGTCTTCATATTCATTGACTGATGACTTGCGAGACCAGTTTCCTTCCTTCATAGGGCACGTTGCTGATGGTACATGGTCATTTAGGAAGAAGAACTGTCAGGAAGGGACATGCCAATTGTCCTGGTCTGGTGATTAGGCCTGATGATGGGATTGATCTGTGTCTGTTGCTGCTGCACACTGCAGGCCAGGCTGTGTCACTTGTACCTCCTTGTGTAATCAATAGTGGGGCTATTTCATGCATCTTAGGCCATGAAAGGTAATCCAGCTGACAATGTGCCTGCTGCTCTGTATAATGTGTTCTCATTCTGCACGTTCGGTATTGTACTGCTTATGATGACATATATTCATCTTGTAGTTATGAGCTGCTGGAATCCATTGAGCTGAAATTGGCATTTTAGCCTATGTTATACCATAATGCAGGGGGTTGATGCCTGACACTCCATTCAGACTCAACAGCTTCTTCCAGATCTTGTCTTGTTCTAGTGGAACGTGGCCACCCTACATGGATACCTCATCCAGGAACCACCAGTGTTCCAGTCTGCAAGTTTGGTAGCTCCCCTCCCTGTTAGTGTACTGACACAAGGGCAATCATGTAAACAGTTATGTGAGCAACTGTTTAAGTCCATGTAAGTGGAAACAAATATGCATTTTGGTGTGGAGATGATGTGTTGATGATGTTCTGTAAGTCTTTGATGACATGAACCACCACCAGCCACTCTTGTGTGGGACAATAACCAGTTTCTCTGAAGAAGACATCTGGGAACAAGTAACTCCAGCTAAAATGATTGCAATGGCCATAAATTGATGAACTTGAGTACTGAATGCCTGTTGTGGACTGGCATGCTACAATAAACTCCAGAAGGTGGTCATGTCTGGAGAGCTAGCTCCACAACCAGTCTCCTCGGCTAGTGTTTGAGTAATCTGCTAAGCGACCTGTTCTCTTAGCCTCCAAGAGTCTGCAAACTGACCAGACTACTGAGAGCATGATGAGACACTTAAGTGACTAGACAGGATGTACTGTCCCACTGATGCCAGGCTGATGAAATCTTCAATTAATTAGTGGTGTGGAAATGACAGGAGAAAGTTCAGGTCTCTGGCCCCAACGGGCCTTGGCCCGATTGATTTAAGGTGTTGGCACCATTGGTGTTGGGGATAACTCCCTCATATTGGTCTTGGCTCCCTATGTCAACTGCAATCAGCACGGCATCACTGTGTTGGTTTAAGGGCTTGTCTTGCAAACAAATTCCACATTTTAGTGATCCATTTTCACATTTGTTGATCTTGTATTTAAGGAGGGCTTGTCAAGGATCTGACATGGGTTTGATTTTTAGAATGGATGTTCATTTGAACGGAGATTGCCTCGTCTATTTCTTTTAAGGGAATACCGTCCAAACTGCTTTCTGCTTGGCTGTGAGCTACTCTTGATGCCCTAATATATCTACTACAGAAACTGCATTAAGAAGACATCACAAACTTTGAGTTGGTGTATTTTTGTTGAAGGAATAAAATGTTTCATGTGTGTGCATGTTTCCAGACCTTGACATCCAATGGGTTCAGTTGTACGAGCAGGCCTTTCTGGAGCTACAGTAAACTGCTGTACAGGAACATGTACAACCTGGGCCTACTTGCACAAAGCAATCTTAGCACTAAGATGATAGTAACTCCCATGCTTGAACATAGGCTTACAATAGTCCTTGCGCTAAGATTGCTTTGTGCAAGTGTGCCCTGGTGAATGTAATGCCCCCATTAGTGCTGATTCTATCACACACAGTGTATGGAAACAGGGTAAATCGTTATGAGATTTGCTCATTTGTGAAGCATCCCTGTCTATGTGTAATAGTTTTCTGAACAGTCTATGGGTCTTATGGGTAATTGAATAGAAAGTACATGCATTTCTATTTTCTAAACAATTGTTTATAAGGTCTTTGAAAGGCATTTAGAAGTGATACACATAAGGAAGAGAATATATGCATGACAACTTCTTTATTATTAGGAACACAACGCTTCGGAGTATATGCTTACTCCTTCATCAGGTGAATGAATGCCATGAGGCAGAGAATATATATATGTACATGTAAGGATATAAGATAACAAAAGGTGGAAAATAACGAAGGGTAGAAACTGACAAGGGAAGCCAATCATCTAATAAAGAAGTTGACATATATATTCTCTTCCTTAATTGTTTATAACATGTCATTTTTGGTCTATTTTATTTTTAAATTCCTGATAAGTTGTTAGTTTTTCTGTTTTAGTTTTATTTAAACCCTGAAATGCATGACGTGTTAGAAAGTGTACCGCAATAGTGATGGTGCCTATGTGCTGGTTCATTCCAGTTGGCTCAGTGCCCATGTGGCCTGGATAGGCTAGCTACTCCACTCATTTAGTGTGGAAGGACTGTGTTTATCAAACTCAGTATGTAAGGGAGGTAACCTGTCTAAACATGGTGTAAGACGGAATGAATTGAAAACCATTTTGTCCATATTGTTTTAAACAATACTTTGTTGATTAAACATTTTGGGAACATTATTTTATTGTAAGTTTAATTTGTTTGCAATTGTAATAAAGACATGATAATTTGTTGCCACCATGTTGATGCCGCGATTCAAAGTTTTCTTGTCATGACATTGGAAGCAAAAGCAGGTCTGCCTGTTTCACAGTGGAATAACCTTCCCTAATCAAATAAGTTGATGTGGATGAGCAGATTGAAGTGCACAGGGCATATAGTGATGCTTTGATATGAATATGCTCATCCCACTTGTATTGATCCAACTTGTCAGTGTCTGTTTATTGAGCCCTACTTCTCGTGAGAGATGGTCATCAGACCATGAATGTTTCTGAGTCACTAGTTTCTGATAGTGACACTGAAACAGTGCTGTACCATCAGGGGTTGAAACAGAAGTTTTAGATTCATGTGAGCCCATGCTTTGTCAATGGTCATCTGTCCTATGACAATATTTTAGTCTCTGCCACCACATGGTCTGAAGCAGGTTCTGGATGAAAGCAGTGGGGTCGCACAATAACACAGAAATTGGGTCGGGGATTAAATGTAGCCTCTATGGTGACCATATTGAAAATGTTACTTTCTACAATAACATATCATGTGTGCATGGTTTCCCTTCGGACATTACACGAGTGTAAGAAAAACCTGGACGGCTGTATCTTCGGTTAATCTGAATTTAAGAATAATACAGTATTTGCTTGGTGGTATTTGTATTGTAGAAGTAGTGACCAATAGTTGTGGTCAAACACAAAGACCACTATAATGTCACAAGTGCCACAACCCTATTTTGCTTGGTTTGTTATAGGACATATGTCATTTTGAGTTGAATGTCGTCATCACCATGCCAGACTTGAGGTCACCATCTGCACAGCTGTTGTGGTGCATGGGCTTCGATGTTCAGGAAGCTGTAGTTCAAAACGAAGCTAATCACACTGCACATATTCAGTAGCTGCACACTTAGAAACACAAGTGCATCAGCACTAGCTCTGTGTTAACACTAGAGAGGAGCCAGAGAGGCAGGATGTCGTCAGTATAAGGTCACATACACCAGAGACATCAATATGTCCATCACAGCAGAAGATATGTTGACCTAGTATCAATTATTGTTGAGTTATACAATGCTGACATTTTCACTTATAGCATTTAGTGTTTTATATTACCATCTGTAATGCTGCAGTGTGGAAAAGTGGTGTGATCAGGCAGTCAAGCTGATTGTGTTGGCTTGGAGAACAGCTGCAGTGATTCAGCTCAGAACAGCTTGCAACTTTCGTTAGATGTTGTCATTGTCTGAGACAAACAAAGATCAGTTGAATTCAAGTCAGTCTGTTTAAGTATCTCTGTGTTGATGCTGGGGCTGTACACTAAGACGTAAGAATGCTGTGAAAGTAACATCTCTATGTTGTATGACTTTACATTGCAATATTGCCTGGGCTGATGTAGCTCAATAGAAACATACCTAGGTTTGATTATCTTCATGAGTGTTGATCAGTCACTGACTCACTGTCTGTACTGAAGCTGGTTAAGTATGGCCAAAGCATATATTTATGTTCCACTCTCATCTCCTTCTCAGCTCCAGATGCCTACACATACTCATCCCATTTCCTGCTTTTTTTCTGAAATTAAGAGACTGGATGGTTCCTTTAGAAGTTTTGTTTTGTTGTGTCCCTTTATTTCAGGGACTATTTGTTGTCTAAGTGTCTGCCTGGTGATCTAGGTTCACATAATCTCTGCTTGGTATTATAAGAACCAGTACATTTATACAGTAGGTTACAGTAGTGTGAAGGTACATAATCTCTGCTTGGTAATATAAGAACCAGTACATTTATACAGCAGGATACAGTAGTGTGAAGGTACATAATCTCTGCTTGGTAATATAAGAACCAGTACATTTATACAGCAGGTTACAGTAGTGTGAAGGTACATAATCTCTGCTTGGTAATATAAGAACCAGTACATTTATACAGCAGGTTACAGTAGTGTGAAGGTACATAATCTCTGCTTGGTAATATAAGAACCAGTACAGGTTATACAGAAGGTTACAGTAGTGTGAAGGTACATAATCTCTGCTTGGTAATATAAGAACCAGTACATTTATACAGAAGGTTACAGTAGTGTGAAGGTACATAATCTCTGCTTGGTAATATAAGAATACATTTATACAGAAGGTTACAGTAGTGTGAAGGTACATAATCTCTGCTTGGTAATATAAGAACCAGTACATTTATACAGCAGGTTACAGTAGTGTGAAGGTACATAATCTCTGCTTGGTAATATAAGAACCAGTACATTTATACAGCAGGTTACAGTAGTGTGAAGGTACATAATCTCTGCTTGGTAATATAAGAACCAGTACATTTATACAGCAGGTTACAGTAGTGTGAAGGTACATAATCTCTGCTTGGTAATATAAGAACCAGTACATTTATACAGTAGGTTACAGTAGTGTGAAGGTACATAATCTCTGCTTGGTAATATAAGAACCAGTACATTTATACAGAAGGTTACAGTAGTGTGAAGGTACATAATCTCTACTTGGTAATATAAGAACCAGTACATTTATACAGTAGGTTACAGTAGTGTGAAGGTACATAATCTCTGCTTGGTAATATAAGAACCAGTACATTTATACAGCAGGTTACAGTAGTGTGAAGGTACATAATCTCTGCTTGGTAATATAAGAACCAGTACATTTATACAGCAGGTTACAGTAGTGTGAAGGTACATAATCTCTGCTTGGTAATATAAGAACCAGTACATTTATACAGCAGGTTACAGTAGTGTGAAGGTACATAATCTCTGCTTGGTAATATAAGAACCAGTACATTTATACAGAAGGTTACAGTAGTGTGAAGGTACATAATCTCTGCTTGGTAATATAAGAACCAGTACATTTATACAGCAGGTTACAGTAGTGTGAAGGTACATAATCTCTGCTTGGTAATATAAGCACCAGTACATTTATACAGAAGGTTACAGTAGTGTGAAGGTACATAATCTCTGCTTGGTAATATCAGAATGTTGTGACGATATGTATGGTGCAGTTATTCACTGTGCACTTCCTGCTAGTTCTTGTCAGCTTATAATGCAGCTTTCAAAGTCATGTGTTGGAAAAGTGCTGAACTTGTGGATTTCAAAGATATGATTGTAAAAACTTCCCGAGATTGTAAATAAGAACTGACTTGACCGACAATTGACAGTGTGGTTTTGCTGAAATGTAAAAAAAGAAAATGTTCATAGTGCACTTTTTCTCTCAGGGAAAGAAAGCAGAATGAGGATATTACTAATAATTTCAATCTGGGTAGGGATTATAGTTTCAAGAACAAGAACTACCTAAAGGAAACTGCCTCAACTAGGGTACAAACAAAGAGTCGTAAAGACAATAGTTGTGGTTTGGGATTTGCAGTAGTAGAAAGACTGGAGATATTGGACTGTGGATATCAGTGGAAAACTGTCATGTTTGTGATTGGCACTGTGTTTACCCCTGGAGGAGAGATGATGTGTGTGTTTTGACGATATGGGGAGCATAGTGACAGTAGAGGGTAATATCCAGATTCCAGGACGTAGTCAGGACAATTACGATGAAAGGAAATCTGACCAAATGTACAAATTTGTCAACAATACCATGCTAGTTTCATTTCATGTGTTGGGGAAAAAGACACTGCCTTGGTGGTCACAGCTCTCCACATAATTTAAATCAATCCAGCCTTAAAGCTTGGTGTCCCAAGGGGAGGATGTCCTCAACACTCATCTTGCTAGCTGAAGCACCACTGATGTTTCCGGCCAGGAGACCTAACAATGCTGGGTTCAAAATTCCTTGTACTTTAGTGCCATGGCATGATTAAAATTGTAAAGGCAGGGTTAAAATAGGTTCCTTGTGCAGGGCACTTTTTGAAATCATTATTTATGTGTAGTGGAATCATCTGTCTCATTGAAATGGAAGGGGCAAACTTTCCAAATCACAACTGCTGAGTATCATGCTTTGGTGAAATGACACGAGGATGATGGATCAAACTCGTTCTTCATTTTGTATGTATCATGCGATTCTGAATTACATGGACTAGTATCTTTGTTGTTATTTGATCATTTTTGGACCATAACTTCACACTGAATAGATATTTAATAAATCCTCGTAGCTTGTTAGTTGTTTCCTCAATAGATAAGGTGAGACCTTTCTTAAAATTGGTTCATCGATTCAACTGTCTCTATGAAAAAATGAAAAGCATCATGTTGGTTTTTTTATATTTCGCCTGCAACTTGACATGTTATTTTTTTCACGTTGACAGACCTATCAGGATTTTCCACACAGATTATCTGCAAACAAAGAAATATAAGAGTCTGAGTTTACATGAAGTGAAAATAAGTATCCATTGTTTCTGAACTTCTTTAGTAACAGTTAAGTAGAAACTCTTTGAATTGCAGCTGTTTTGAGTTTAAAGTGACCATGTTGACCTGGATGACTTGTGATGAGCAACATGCTTCTCTGTGACAGGGAGTACTACTGGGCCAACTACGCCACAGGGCTGGGGGCGTCTCTCCATGAACTTGGACACACCTTTGACCTTGCACACACACCTTCAGGGATCATGGCTCGAGGTTTTGATGACCTCCATAAAGTCTTTACCATCCAGCGTCTGCGGAGCAATGGGCGCAGCAGCTGCTGCTCCGGACGACAACGCTACAACAGCAACAGCAGCAGCATATCACGGACCCCCTCCAGCAGCAGTATAGAGGGCTCCCCACTCTCCATGTCGCTCGATGCAAATCAACGAAGATATAAAGATGTCTGCTATGGCAGTCCTTACAAGCGGGTAGGTTTAACAATGGCCCTTAAAATGGGGTAGACTTAATAGTTCAATTTCTAAGATAGGTATATTTTTAAGATCAAAATCTGTTTAAATAATAGAGGGTGACTGATTTAAGCAGTGTGGCTACAATGCAGAGACATCATAGTCTAAAGAATGTAGGGCTGCTTTTATTCATTTCAGAAATATACAACATGTCTGAACATGGAAATTAATTCACTTTTTTTGATATCGTGACTTTCAGTCTATAATTTGTGGTTTGTGATGATACATGTGATGGATGGACTGGTAGATGTCTCCCAGGGGCAAATGTTACTAGCAGATAAGTAGATGGTGGCCCAGTGCCAGCAGAGATGCCAACCCTTCTTGAAATTTCTGGAGTGGGGTAAAAAAAGTGTAATGTCATGTGAAAAAGAGTTATGGTTATCACCTTGGGAATCTTCGAAGTGGGTTTTCACTTCAACATTTTCGTCATGTCTAGAAGTAAGTGAAACATGGTAAAAGCTCCACACATTCATAAAATTTTCATGTGACACTGTAGTGTTTCAAGTTCTGAAGTAATGTCAGTACACATGTTATTAATTCCCTATCTCCACCTGCAAAGATTGATAATGACCCCTCTGAAATGACATAACAACCATTAAGAGACCTTGTATCGCTGAGTAATGGATATTTTAACACCATGTGAATTGAAACTGGCTGTCATTGGTCATTAAAGTCTAGCTGTAGAAGGCTTCATGTGAATATTCCGTGATATTTTATGCATTAAAATAATTCGTCAAAAAGTATAATAAACTCAATTTGGGGGAGAACAAGTGTAATAATGATATGTTAGGTTCAAAATCATGACTATTATGCCAACTTGCTGTGTTTGGTTTGTCCTTTACCAAACAGGACCAACAGGCCATGTGTTTGGTTTGTCCTTCACTAAATAGGACCAACATGTCGTGTGTTTGGTTGTCCTTCACTAAATAGGACCAACATGTCGTGTGTTTGGTTTGTCCTTTACCAAACAGGACCAACAGGTTGTGGATTTGGTTTGTCCTTCACTAAATAGGACCAACATGTCGTGTGTTTGATTTGTCCTTTACCAAACAGGACCAACAGGTCGTGGGTTTGGTTTGTCCTTCACTAAACAAGACCAACATGCTGTGTGTTTGGTTTGTCCTTCACTAAACAGGACCAACAGGTCGTGTGTTTGGTTTGTCCTTAACCAAACAGGACCAACATGTTGTGTGTTTGGTTTGTCCTTCACTGAACAGACCCAGCAGGTCATGTGTGTTTGGTTTGTCCTTTACCAAACAGGACCAACAGGTCGTGGGTTTGGTTTATCCTTTACCAAACAGGACCAACAGGCCATGTGTTTGGTTTGTCCTTCACTAAACAGGACCAACAGGTCGTGTGTTTGGTTTGTCCTTTACATAACAGGACCAACAGGTCGTGGATTTGGTTTCTCCTTTACCAAACAGGACCAACAGGTCGTGGATTTGGTTTGTCCTTTACCAAACAGGACCAACAGGTCGTGTGTTTGTTTCGTCCTTCACTAAACAGGACCAACATGGCGTGTGTTTGGTTTGTCATTTACCAAACAGGACCAACATGGCGTGTGTTTGGTTTGTCCTTCACTAAACAGGACCAACAGGTCGTGTGTTTGGTTTGTCCTTTACCAAAAAGGACCAACAGGTCGTGGATTTGGTTTGTCCTTTACCAAACAGGACCAACAGGCCATGTGTTTGGTTTGTCCTTCACTAAATAGGACCAACAGGTCGTGGGTTTGGTTTGTCTTTCACTAAACAGGACCAGCAGGTCGTGTGTTTGGTTTGTCCTTCACTGAACAGGACCAACAGGTCATGTGTTTGATTTGTCCTTCACTTAACAGGACCAACAGGTCATATGTGTTTGGTTTCTCCACTTCCAAACAGGCCCGCCTGGTCAAGAATCCCTCATTCACCCTGATTTTTTATTCTTCCCCTTTTGGAACTATACCTGTGGGTTACACCAAAGTAATCCTATCCTCCCACAGCTGCCATGTTGCTACTGATATACTGGTCCTGATGACGTTAGATCTACCACTAACCTGCTTGTTTTGTTTCAGATTTCTCGGTCCAGCAGCAGCAATAGTATATACATCGCCCCACCCCCACTGGTTGTCAAGGTGGAGACAGGGTTCAAACCTGTCAAGTCCCCGTCAATGCTCACTTTCTCTGTGAAGAACTATGATGGCTCTGAGACACACAAAACTATAGCTCAGGACCCAGCTGGAGAGACAGTGACGGAGCTGAATGTGGCCACGGATGGAAAACTCTTCAGTGGAAGGGCCACTCGCAGAGGTTTGTCCACACCGAGGAACTGTGACATATACTCAGTACATAGTGTCATGGATCAGATAGGAGTTACAAGTGAACAAACTCATTGATAACTGATGTTGAGTATGCCTCTTGATTTGACTTCATCAAGAAAAGTCAAAATGTATACATGTATCAGAGGTTGAGATTGATTAACTATAATATGCTCATGACTACATGGGGAATGATTGACTATATGTTCGTGAGTACATGGGGAATGATTGACTATATGCTCGTGAGTACATGGGGAATGATTGTCTATATGCTCGTGAGTACATGGGGAATGATTGTCTATATGCTCATGAGTACATGGGGAATGATTGTCTATATGCTCATGAGTACATGGGGAATGATTGTCTATATGCTCGTGAGTACATGGGGAATGATTGTCTATATGCTCGTGAGTACATGGGAAATAATTGACTATATGCTCGTGAGTACATGGGAAATGATTGACTTTATGCTCATGAGTAAATGGGGAATGATTGACTAAATGGTCATGAGTACATGGGGATTGATTGACTGTATGCTTATGAGGGACCAATATCACTTAGTTGTTTTGCCTGGTCAGTGATCTGGGCCCCTTGTTGATCTGACACTCTCTATAATGAGGACTATCAGTTCAACTGTCCATTCACTCACAGTTCCATGTTGACAGATAAAGGTCTCTACCACAGTGCTATGTAGCAGTGTTGTAGGGGTAGGAGGGGTAAATTAGGGTGTATATTTGTTGCAGATAAAATGTCATTAGGATTTGGAATAAAATGCTGCTACTCGTCTTCAGAACGTCGCCCGAGTTCATGTTCCAGTGCAGGATCATCGGCCAGCCTGTCCCCCACATCTTCCACACCCTCCACGCTCCCCAACTCCCCCGAGGAGCCCGACCTACGACTACCTGATGTTCAGTTTGCTGATGATGGCGCTCACTGGTACAGATCTTCTGCAGTTGTACTCAGGTTTCACAGGTACCCACATATCCATCATCCATTGTTGTACTCAGGTTTCACAGGTACCCACATATCCATCATCCATTGTTGTACTCAGATTTCACAGGTACCCACATATCCATCATCCATTGTTGTACTCAGGTTTCACAGGTACCCACACACATATCCATCATCCATTGTTGTACTCAGGTTTCACAGGTACCCACACACATATCCATCATCCATTGTTGTACTCAGGTTTCACAGGTACCCACATATCCATCATCCATTGTTGTACTCAGGTTTCGAGATTTGAACATGCCCTTGCAACTTGATGATGTCATATATTGGACTGCGTTATTTTTGAGAGGGAGTTGTCTGGTAAGTTGTTCCCCATAGATGTAGCTGGGCTACTCAGAATGCAGTGGCCGAATGATCGCATCCAAAAGTGGGAGAGGATTGACAATCGGTATTGGGAGAAAAGGTACAGGTAATCGACGTAAGGATTGTGAAAATATGCAGGAAATACCCACCTGTGCATAAGATGGATTAGTCAGACATTGCCGAGGTCACATTCTATTGAGGGAGTCATCATTCTGTAAATACAGGTATATATTTTTAAACCTTGTACATTTTATCATCATGCTTAAAGCGGTTGTACACATGTTGACATCGCTAATGCACCCGTCATGGTTTCTTCTCCCTGCAGTGTTTTATTGTACGAAAAACAATGACCACGAGTCGTTATTTTCTTAGATAATGGTTGTCACCTGGATGATTGTATAACTCTCTGGTTGGAGGGAGGCCAGTTTCTGCTATTTGGCATGGTATTGTTTGGAGTAGCCTTATATATAATGAAGCCATACAGCTAAAGTATCACTGGCTAGGGCATAAAACTTAATCAAGTCACTCACCTGTGGGTTTACAACATTCACCTGTGTTCTATCTTCGTGTTCCTTATCTGTTGGATGAATGCCTGATGATACCTGGCACTGGCACTAAACACCGCCTGGTCCCACCTTCTGTGTTCAACACCGACAAGTGATAATCCTGTGACAGGCCCTGGCTTTACACTACAAAAAACTGCTTCTACTTAGTACGCTGATTTACTCCCAGGGATTGTAATGAATCAATTATTCAACATATAATTTTCCCTAAAGTGTGTCGTTTTTTGCAAGAGAATTAAAAGTACAGGGATAGCAAGCTACCTGTTCACGATACAAGTGACACAAAGTCCAGGAGGCCATTGTTTGACTTGCACCTTTCTTGTTTCATTAGCTGTAAAGTGTTGTGGACTTTGAAGAATGTCAAATTACATTATCTATGCATGTGCTTGGTATGTGTGCAATACACCAGAACCAAAGGGTTTGAGTTCAGCAATGTTAGATTACCTCTGATGATTGTTCTCCTGTCTCACGCCACCCGGCAGGTAGGACAGGACACGACAGCAATGCATGAGAGAGGATTTGGATATTCAGTATATTAGATCTTATTTCTATTCTAATGTGAACGCTGGACCCATTTCCCATTCATGAACATTTCGTGATTACACTTGAGTCTGGCTCAAAGCAAGCTATGACAGCCAATAGGTTCAGGGAGTATTTAAGAAATAAACAAATGGTGGTCATTGGGTTGTTGTTTATCGTACAATAAAACACTGCACAATAAAACACTGCAGGGGGAATAAGCCGTGAGGGGAGCCCCCCATTGTTTATTCTCCCTGCAGTAGTTAATTGTATAATAAACAACAATCACAGGTCATTTATTTCTTATATAAGATGTCAACATTTTGTACAAAAAAATGTACATGCTTTAAAACCTTTTTCCCGTATTTAAATAATGATGACTCCCTGAATGCAATCCGACCTCTGCAATGTGGGACAAGTCCATTTTATGAACAGGGGGTTTATGTTTGGTGTTTCCTGGATATTCTTACAATTTTCACATTGTTTATCTATATCGTTTCTCCCAATACCGATTTTCATATCTCTCTCACTTTGAATGCGATCATTTGGCCATTGTTCACTTGGGGAACAACTCTTTAGACACTTCCCTATCAAAACGTATGTCCAATTTACGACATCATTAAGTGCATGTTCAAATCTCCAGGAATCACATCATGATAGAACAATGTTTTATGGTGAAATAAACCAGGCTTCGCTCTTCATTGTTCTTTGCTATTTATCGCTCAGCTATCTTAGATGTCATAATAAAACATGGAATACAGTGGATAATTGAGGAGGAGGATCCAATGTATCCTAATGTACACTTGACAGCATCAGTACTTTTTGTGGAATATACCAGCAAACTCTAGTTAGAGCTATGAGTAAAGCTTCAGTAAGTGTCTACTAATAGTGCAGGAAATGGATTTGGGGGACTGAGTGAAGTAAAGATGCAGAGGAAGACCTGAAAGCCTCGCACTTTGTACAGTTCTATTGACTAATGAGTTATTTGCACTTGCACTTCAGGCTTCAATAAGCTCTTCCTTGATAGGTGAGCTGCAGAACCTTTTAATATATCATCATTGCCTGTGATGATCCATTCCTGATTTGCTTCACGTCAGCTAGTGTAGGAGTTAGACAACATGTAGGTGATGGTGGCAGTACATCCAGCTGAAGGCCTCCAGCTGGCTCTTACTTCAACCCACACACAAATTATCCATGCCAGTTATTCACTATCTCCTCAATGTAGTCTCTTCAGCTTCTCTTAAATATCAACCAAGCAGGGCTTTACCAATAGCAAAACCCTCACAATCACCCTAATCAGATTAATTGATTTCATGTAATGACAGCACTTGACTTTTCAATATCCAAGAGAGATTTGATTTTGCGTAAATTTGGTGTGTGTTCAGTGTAATGGCACTTAAGGGACATATGGCTGCGAGAATGTGTCTGTGGGGGGTACACAAATTGTGATGCCTCCTAGCTGCTGTAGACAAACACTGAGCTACTTCTACAGGAAAACTTCTATGCTTCCATTATGTACATACAGACGTACATTCAGAATCAATGCTCATTATTAATCATGTTTTCATTTTAGATGGTTTAACAAAGCTAGCACAGACGATCCAAGAAAAAATCCAGTTCTTTCCAAGTAAGGCTTGACTGTGGGTTCATAATATTCTGTGGAAGGTGAATATGTGGTGATAGAGCCAATTGTTGATGGGAGAGTCCCAGTGGCTGCAGAGTATGGTTGTCTCTAGAAAGGTCATGCTCCTCTACCGGACTCTGTTGTGTAGGGGTGTCAGGCTCACCAAACAAATATAGTGTATAGATCAGTACTGAGCCAAGTGTACGCTTTGGTTTGCTACACCATACTGAAAATGGCATAATTGACTTTGAGCGTGTTATGGTAAGGCATTTATGATATGTGTATCCATTCTCTTGCAACTAAAGTTCGTTTCAAGGCATCAATAGCGGTAATCTGACCGTGGTTGGTGTAAATAATGGTGAGTTGTGCATACGATTTTGCCGCAGTTATTGTAAACATTATTATAATTATTGAATGAAATTTTGAATATAATTAATAAAATATATTGCAAACATTAGTCCAGATAAACAATGAACAATTTTTTTATTACCAGATATTATGATAATAGGATTAAATTTCGTACTTCAGTTCGTATTTATTGACTGGTATTTCCTTTGTTACGTTATCGCGGTGATCAGCTGATAATGTTTTCTGAGATGGGAGAAATTGCCGTGTCAATGGAAAACTTGAGTTTATTAAAAAGTGTTGGTAAATATGGGGAGCCATGCTTTACCGCGCGCTATAACCGAGTGCAATTGAAGCGTGCAATAACGAGGGAACACTGGAGGTAACAACTTTTAATGCGTGTGAAAAGTTGTACTAAAATACGCTATTTGAAGGGGGCGTGGCCTAAATGCAAATGTCCGATTAGGATTATAAATTTTCCGGACCCCTGGTGTTATGTCAGACAAAGGTAGCCTCACACTCCAGCAGTAGGTTCGACACTTTATTGTTCTTCCTGAAGGTAGAGACTGGGTATACTGCAACAAGAGTGTATGTAACTATAACTGTTGGTAGTATGTAGCCACACAGGAAGGTGTCTTTATCTGGCTTGTGTGCTGCATTAGTGTGTAGTTCTGAGATGGATCATCTCTGAGGTCGACAGTAAAATATGAAGTGTGAAATATGTCTGCATAGTTTACAAATATTGATACTTGCTTTTTGCCATTTTGGTGTGAAAGAAGTCAATTATTGAGGACATTTTACAAATCATGAAACAACACACAAACAGTATGAAACTTGTGCTAGTGGGTTTCAAGGACCTACATCACTTTTGCTTCACCCCAAATTACACTGACATGATGTCATTGAAAAACTCAACCACTTTGTAGAATTTGATGAGCAAAATAATTGTACTACTCTATCATTCAAAAATATGATTGCCTAAATCTGGTGCTTGTTTAGGTCCCATTAAATGTGTGTAAATCTTTACTGGGTGTGTGCGTTGTTAAATTGTATAAATGTGTACTCTTCTTTGTCAGCAAGTGCCACATTCTGTCAGCAAGTGGTCTGAGGCTGGTGGAGCTCCGGACAGATCCTGGGGGACTCGTGTTTCATCACTGGGAATTTCTCCACGAGACTCCACCACTGGACTTTACACTCAAGAGGTCAAGGGTCAAGGCCATCCCAGAGGGGACCACCACAGCTACTGTTATGGCAGAAGATACCTATGGAAATATTTTAAAGAAGAGAGTCAAGATAGATGATTTTGAATGAAGTTGATTTATGATAGTGAGTCAATCAGTCCAGGAATGGCTGCAAGAAATGGCTGTTGATTCAGTTTGACAATCTGACTTCTTAGAGATATTAAGTAATGCATATAAGTGAAATATAAGGGACTATCTACTGTTGATATTGAGGACAGATGCACCTACTCTATCCTGCCTTAATACATACACTATTCATGCACAAGTTTATTTCCTATTTTGTCAAGCTAGAAGCTTCTATTTTAACACCTGATATTCCATAATTTCTGCGGGTACATTTATTGTTTTGTTGGTTTTGTTTTGTTGATGTAGCTTTATGTTATATACACATGTTAGACATTTGTTGTGATGTACTTTTATTTACAGACTGTTCAGTAGTGAGTGTAATGCACAGAGGAAAGTCCCCAGCATAATCAACAAATACACACAGGTTTCATCTGTTGGCTTGTGGATAAGAAAAGACGGATTCAATTTTTGTTCAGGCCAGGGAAATTTACATTTGGAATCTGTTTATCCTAATTATCGCGTCTTTTGTTTTTGCGGACTGAATGTAAATTAACTTATCCAGTATTCCTTGATCAGAATTACTTTTCAATGAAACAATCTACTAGTTCTAATAGTCATCTTTGGCAAATGGTATCATCTTGAATGTTTGAAAATATATTATTTTAGCTGTGAAAATATGACTGCCATTGTGAGTTACCTTGCACCCATCAGCTGCCCCCTCCCTGCCCCCCCTCCCTGCCCCTCCTCCCTGCCCCCAACCCCCTGTTCATATATTGCTCACACAGCTCACTGCCCTATTACCCAGCACCACACCATGCACTATGTAGTGTGAACCTCGTGTGTCAACAGTTGGGGATGCAGAGTAGATACATACTTTGTTAGCAACAAGTGACAGTGGTCTCACCTAACATAAAGCAACCACTTTCGCTTGTAGTGCTAGATGAAACTAAGTATTGCCTGATTGTGGTGTTCATGCCATGCATCTGATCCACTAGCTTCCAACTCAATGACGGAGATACAGATTCTCCCTATATTTTACATGATCCGTGTTAGTACAGTGTGGACCTGGTCTGGTGTCACACTCTCATGAGCTGGCGTTGGAACTTCTCGAACACATAGGAGATCAGTATTAGTTTGGGCCGTGTATAATCATTTGGGGATTGCCTTCCTGAATTTTATAACATCTGCCAATAGTTTTGTGCTTTTTTTTTATTTCTGCATGTGATATTACTCTATGTGTTCGTATGATGAAACATCAAAATTAGCCATCATTTGATTCTAGGAAAACTATTGTGTTGAGAAGTGAAAATAATGTTACCCCAAGTCAGGTTCACACTGCAAACATCATTGTGAGTTTTGGTCCAAAGTAAGATAGTTGTATCCCAGGTTGAAGGTTACAAGGCTTGGCCTAGATGCACCTGGTTCAAGAAGCGACGGTCAGCTGTCCGAGGTTGGTCAGTGATGACAGGTGTGGTCACCCACTGTCTCCTGAATGAGAGAGTGATTATTTCTATACAGATATTTTTACATATGTGTCATTTTGTACAACATAGGCTTTTGTAGTCTTTTGTGAATACGGTGTATATTTTTTCTGTTATTTATTTACTGATAAATGGATGTTGTGAGGGGATGGTCGATGAAACACACACAGCAATGTCAGCCCTTGAAGAAACATTTTGTATTTACTTAAACCTGAAATTGTATGCAGTTCTGTTGTTAATGATATATATGAACATGATGGAAAGGTGTGATCATGATGATAATTTTAAGAAACTAGCTACCGTATAGTGTATAAAAAATCAGTTGGTTCAGTTCCCGGTTTTGTGTGTACATCCCATCCCGGTTGGTAGCTGACAAGTAGGTGGTATGTTTCTTTAGATAGGAAAGGCTGAGTATGTACAAATAATCACGACACTATGTTGGCGACAGTATGATGTTAGGCATATTTTTTTCTTCCTTGCCATTTTTTCCCTGAACTAATATGTTCATTTCTTTACTTTTTTTTCTGAATATTAATTTTATGTCACGTTTTTCAGAGGTTTTTGCCACCACTTTTTCCAATTTCAACCACAGACCTTATGTTTATGGAAACAACGCTCTAAGCTAAGTTAAAGAGGACAGAATTAAGGCCATGGTGTAATGAACTAGGACTGTTTCGTTTTCCTGTCCTATTGACAAAATGGGTGTGCTGATATTCAGTAATGTAGTAAGGCTGATGCTGTTTGTGTTTCTTCGCCATCTCGGGTGTCACCAGTTGATATTAGTCCATGTAGATACAGTTGACAGCTGTAGTTCAGCTCCCCTGGGGTGGGGACTGATGTGTCAGGACATGCAGGGGAATGCTGATCACCCTTCACCAAGGTGAGGACAACTCCCCTGTTGTAGGATTCTGAGGGAGTTGCTCACGTGCTGCCTCATCAAGTGTCAGGCAAGCATCAGACAGTTACCTCCAAGCTAGGCCACAAAATACCCACTATTCTGATCTCACTCAGCACCTTGTACAGAACATCTCCGTCTCAGCTATGACTGGCAATACTGATTAAAGCATGTATTCATGACTATCATGTTGGATAAATGACGCACCTCATCATGTCTTGTTGTGCACAGTGGCCAAAGGATTCACAAGGTTAACAAGCCGTCTACATTGTAAAGATCTCATGAAGATAGAATCAGCATTCCCTGGCAGAGCTGGCGGGTGGAGCAGGATGTTTGTGGACCTCTGTTGTAGTCAGGGATGTTCATCCTAAACTTCTCACTGGTGCTTCTCATGTTTACAGTCTTATGTTAATGTTGTTGAAGCTGGTCTAGTCACAAGAACTGACGGTCAGTCAGTGTCACCTTCAAGGCAACAGCAGAGTCCGAGTCCAGTCACATTCTTAGCACTAGGACTGCATGCTGGACTGGGCTCCGACCTGGTGCCTTACCCCCAGCAGTCTCTGACATCAGGAACAAGTCAGTTTAGTGTTAGCAACAACATTGTTGTGTTTGTTGACAACATGTCCTGATGATTATCAGGCATAAATAGATTAATGAAGAGACTGTCCTCCTCCTTGTCCACTAACTGTTTTATGTCAGTATAATTTGTATTCCCATTGCAGGACTTGTACCAATACATCCTAGATTCTAGAAATGTATACTACATAAATGACACATTTCTACACTGTAGGCCATGTGGCTCTTAATGTTGAATAAAAGAAGTTGAAACATAGAAGACACTAGAATAAAAAATCATTGTATTTATGCATCTTGTGGACAGTAACATTGTCAGCAAAATCAGACGTAGTGCTTGATAGTTCTGTAGCACTTCAAGTTTGCTCAAAAACTATCATTCAATTACAGCTCAGTCATTGTATGCTTGAGTATTGATATCAGAGGGTGTAATATACTACACCAGCTCATCATAATTAGAGAAGGAAAACAAGTCTTGCAATTTGTTTGAGGTGGAAAAACTTAGAATTTATGAACATTGTAAAATACTGAAAATGATTCTTACAATGTTTTATATGAATCATAGACAGTAATATATTAGTAACTATGATGCAATATTTCGTAGTCAATTCCTGTATGTTTCTTATTGGTGTCTGGTGCTGTCTTCAATGTATTTAGTACCCTGGGATCAGTGTAGTAGCAACAGCTACTGTACCAATACAGCATGTTAGGGAAGGGAAGATGTTGAGGGGCGTGGCTTACAGCATGTTAGGGAAGGGAAGATGTTGAGGGGCATGGCTTACAGCATGTTAGGGAAGGGAAGATGTAGAGGAGTGTGGCTTACAGCATGTTAGGGAAGGGAAGATGTAGAGGAGTGTGGCTTACTGCTCCAATACAGCATGTTATGGAAGGGAAGATGTTAAGCGGCGAAGCTTACTGTACCAACACAGCATGTTAGGGAAGGGAAGATGTTGAGGGGCGTGGCTTACAGCATGTTAGGGAAGGGAAGATGTAGAGGAGTGTGGCTTACTGCTCCAATACAGCATGTTATGGAAGGGAAGATGTTAAGCGGCGAAGCTTACTGTACCAACACAGCATGTTAGGGAAGGGAAGATGTTGAGGGGCGTGGCTTACAGCATGTTAGGGAAGGGAAGATGTAGAGGAGTGTGGCTTACTGCTCCAATACAGCATGTTATGGAAGGGAAGATGTTAAGCGGCGAAGCTTACTGTACCAACACAGCATGTTAGGGAAGGGAAGATGTTGAGGGGCGTGGCTTACAGCATGTTAGGGAAGGGAAGATGTTAAGGGGTGAAGCTTACTGTACCAATACAGCATGTTAGGGAAGGGAAGAAGTTGAGGGGCGTGGCTTACAGCATGTTAGGGAAGGGAAGATGTTAAGGGGTGAAGCTTACTGTACCAATACAGCATGTTAGGGAAGGGAAGATGTTGAGGGGCGTGGCTTACAGCATGTTAGGGAAGGGAAGATGTTGAGGGGCGTGGCTTACAGCATGTTAGGGAAGGGAAGATGTTGAGGGGCGTGGCTTACAGCATGTTAGGGAAGGGAAGATGTTAAGGGGCGTGGCTTACAGCATGTTAGGGAAGGGAAGATGTTGAGGGGCGTGGCTTACAGCATGTTAGGGAATGGAAGATGTTGAGGGGCGTGGCTTACAGCATGTTAGGGAAGGGAAGATGTTAAGGGGCGAAGCTTACTGTACCAATACAGCATGTTCGGGAAGGGAAGATGTTGAGGGGCGTGGCTTACAGCATGTTAGGGAATGGAAGATTTTAAGGGGCGAAGCTTACTGTACCAATACAGCATGTTAGGGAAGGGAAGAAGTTGAGGGGCGTGGCTTACAGCATGTTAGGGAAGGGAAGATGTTAAGGGGCGAAGCTTACTGTACCAATACAGCATGTTAGGGAAGGGAAGAAGTTGAGGGGCGTGGCTTACAGCATGTTAGGGAAGGGAAGATGTTGAGGGGCGAAGCTTACTGTACCAATACAGCATGTTAGGGAAGGGAAGAAGTTGAGGGGCGTGGCTTACAGCATGTTAGGGAAGGGAAGATGTAGAGGGGCGTAGCTTACTGCACCAATACAGCATGTTAGGGAAGGGAAGATGTTAAGCGGCGAAGCTTACTGTACCAATACAGCATGTTAGGGAAGGGAAATGTTGAGGGGCGTGGCTTACAGCATGTTAGGGAAGGGAAGATGTTGAGGGGCGAAGCTTACTGTACCAATATAGCATGTTAGGGAAGGGAAGATGTTGAGGGGCATGGCTTACAGCATGTTAGGGAAGGGAAGATGTTAAGGGGCGAAGCTTACTGTACCAATACAGCATGTAAGGGAAGGGAAGATGTTGAGGGGCGTGGCTTAACTGCTCCAAAACAGCATGTAAGGGAAGAGGGGCGTGGCTTACTGTACTGCAAGAGAAAATGGAAAAAGTGTTTTGAGGGAACATGAATTATCTGTCAAGGGAAAGTATAGAGGACGCGTGAATTAAGTATCAAGGGAAAGTGGACATTTAAAATTAGTATCAAGAGAATTATGGTGCTGAAGGCCAGTGAATTATCAGAGAAAAGTGCAGATAGGATGCATAAAATATCCAGGGAAGGTGCAGAAAGAGGTGCATGAATTTTCCAGGGAAGCAGCTGATAGCAAACATGAAGTTTGAGAAGGTGCAGAATGGGCCACTTGAATTATCAGTCAAAGGTGCTGAGAAGCAGATGAATATTGAGGGACATGTGAAAAAGTGGGTATTGATCATGGGATGCTGAGTACATTGAATTACAGACACAAAAGTGTTATATTGGTGTGTAGTAATATCATCATACTTCAATTTTTATCCTGATCTCTGGGACTATTATTAATGTTTGGTCGCACTGCATGAACTAGTTTAGTTTTTATCTTCCATGAAATGTTTCTTCCTTGGCAATCAATTTGTGGTGGACATTTCGTCTGTAATTTTATACTTTGGACAAATTATTATTTTCATGTATGTTAGTGATTTCCTAACCTAGAGATATATTTTCCAGATTTATGTTTTGTGTATTTTCATATATTAGATTATTCGCTGCCTTATATATACATAGTCATTGTATTTTCTGCAGAGAAAGCAACTTTTTCTAATGTCTACATTTTCATACATTTTGTCAAAAATGAACTGCTCAATTTTTGAAGCCTATGACACCCCTCTGATTCTCCTGATGGTGATGTACTGCCTGTCAGTAGGGACTGAGTAACTGAAGACAGTACACTGGTATGGTGATGTGATTGGATGAGATGACTTCACATAACCCACATCATCGACAGTACAGACAACATGCGGTCCAAATATTTCATCTTTTGGGAGTGACTTGGGTCTATTTAATATTTATTGGGTTTCCTCAGTTGAAACAGAACAATTCACTCTTTATGCTGTAAGACAGACAGAAGTTTATATTTTCAACAACACAACTATATTTAGTTTGTTTTGCTTTGTGAAGTGGATCGTGTAACATTAATAGTTGTTGTGGTTGACATGCAGAGATATTACTGATTTACACTTGCTGACACAGGGTATTCCAATCACAGACGTGTTCATACAGAAATAGGCCCTCTGTACATGTGGCCACCTGCAGGAGCTGGTGCAGGCAGGCAGGTGCAGGATGCATGCAATATCAAAGGCTGGCTATACAGTCGCACTTCCCATCACCTGGCAGAGTTACTATCAACAGTTAATGTGACATAAAAGTGGTTTTGTTAACTGGGTCCATGTTTGAGAAGTGCCAGATGATCCACGTCAAACAGCCACAGTTCATCAGACTTTCAGCCTCCTGGTTCCATTACCCAGTTTGTAACTATATATGATTTTTCTGCCGAATTATTGATATTTATTTTCAAATACAAACTCTGGAACAAATCTCTATTATGTATAATTCAGGGTTCATGAGTGTGCCAATATCTGTTCTGCCCCCCACAGTAGGTGATCCTTGCTGAGCTGGCAGCCCTTGCTGGGCTGAGGATATCCTTGCAGGGCTGGCAGTCCTTGTTGGACTGAGGATATCCTTGCTGAGCTGGCAGTCCTTGTTGGACTGAGGATATCCTTGCTGAGCTGGCAGTCCTTGCTGGGCTGAGGATATCCTTGCTGAGCTGGCAGTCCTTGTTGGACTGAGGATATCCTTGCTGAGCTTGCAGTCCCTGCTGGGCTGAGGATATCCTTGTTGAGCTGGCAGTCGGTGTTGGAATGAGGATATCCTTCCTGAGCTGGCAGTCCTTGCTTGACTAAGGAAATCCTTGCTGAGCTGGCAGTCCTTGCTGGGCTGGGGATATCCTTCCTTAGCTGGCAGTCCTTGCTGGGCTGAGGATATCCTTGCTGAGCTGGCAGTCCTTGCTGGGCTGGGGATATCCTTGCTGAGCTGGCAGCCCTTGCTGGGCTGAGGATATCCTTGCTGAGCTGGCAGCCCTTGCTGGGCTGCGGATATCCTTGCTGAGCTGGCAGTCCTTGCTGGGCTGAGGATATCCTTGCTGAGCTTGCAGTCCTTGCTGGGCTGAGGATATCCTTGCTGAGCTGGCAGTCCTTGCTGAGCTGGCAGTCCTTGCTGAGCTGGCAGTCCTTGCTTGGCTGAGGATATTCTTGCTGAGCTGGCAGTCCTTGCTGGGCTGAGGATATCCTTCCTTAGCTGGCAGTCCTTGCTGGGCTGAGGATATCCTTGCTGAGCTGGCAGCCCTTGCTGGGCTGAGGATATCCTTGCTGAGCTGGCAGTCCTTGTTTGACTGAGGATATTCTTCTTGAGCTGGCAGTCCTTGTTTGACTGGGGATATTCTTCTTGAGCTGGCAGTCCTTGCTGGGCTGAGGATATCCTTGCTGAGCTGGCAGTCCTTGTTGGACTGAGGATATCCTTGCTGAGCTTGCAGTCCCTGCTGGGCTGAGGATATCCTTGTTGAGCTGGCAGTCGGTGTTGGAATGAGGATATCCTTCCTGAGCTGGCAGTCCTTGCTTGACTAAGGAAATCCTTGCTGAGCTGGCAGTCGGTGTTGGGCTGAGGATATCCTTCCTGAGCTGGCAGTCCTTGCTTGGCTGAGGACATCCTTGCTGAGCTGGCAGTCCTTGTTTGGCTGAGGATATTCTTGCTGAGCTGGCAGTCCTTGTTGGTCTTAGGATATCCTTGCTGAGCTGGCAGTCCTTGCTGGGCTGGGGATATCCTTCCTTAGCTGGCAGTCCTTGCTGGGCTGAGGATATCCTTGCTGAGCTGGCAGTCCTTGCTGGGCTGGGGATATCCTTGCTGAGCTGGCAGCCCTTGCTGGGCTGAGGATATCCTTGCTGAGCTGGCAGCCCTTGCTGGGCTGCGGATATCCTTGCTGAGCTGGCAGTCCTTGCTGGGCTGAGGATATCCTTGCTGAGCTTGCAGTCCTTGCTGGGCTGAGGATATCCTTGCTGAGCTGGCAGCCCTTGCTGGGCTGCGGATATCCTTGCTGAGCTGGCAGTCCTTGCTGGGCTGAGGATATCCTTGCTGAGCTTGCAGTCCTTGCTGGGCTGAGGATATCCTTGCTGAGCTGGCAGTCCTTGCTGAGCTGGCAGTCCTTGCTGAGCTGGCAGTCCTTGCTTGGCTGAGGATATTCTTGCTGAGCTGGCAGTCCTTGCTGGGCTGAGGATATCCTTCCTTAGCTGGCAGTCCTTGCTGGGCTGAGGATATCCTTGCTGAGCTGGCAGCCCTTGCTGGGCTGCGGATATCCTTGCTGAGCTGGCAGTCCTTGTTTGACTGAGGATATTCTTCTTGAGCTGGCAGTCCTTGTTTGACTGAGGATATTCTTCTTGAGCTGGCAGTCCTTGCTGGGCTGAGGATATCCTTGCTGAGCTGGCAGTCCTTGTTGCACTTGATGTCCATATTGGAAGCATTTAGTTAACATATATCTGTCATATATCAGAAGCCACATGCAGATACTTACATCTATGTGTATGGTCAATATTTTCTTCTTCCCAGTTTGTGTATGTGTTGTTAACATTTACTGAACTATTGTGGACCACCACCAGCAGCAGCAGCAGCAGCAGCAGCCTGTGGGGGAGGGTCCAGCCAATAATACTTGTATCTGAGGTTGTGAGGGTACCTCGTGTTGGCAGCAGAACTTCTTGTACCTTGTCCAGCAGCTCGTGACCATCCACCTGGAGTATCACAGTAGGGAAAGAGAACCATCAATGATGGAAAACTTCTGTAGCAATGAATTCACAATACATACCTATTTTTAACCATGAACTTACAGATTATTAATGTTGTCCTGGGCCAGAGAGACCACCTGAAACTCTGTGTGTTGAATGTCTTATTTACCAAAGACAGAATTGAATCTATTTTGAATACAGAACGACTACCTCATTGAGGTCAACATTCTGAAGCCAGTGTTTGCCATGGCCATGTCCTGTGACAGGAATAATGTGCTGTCACACTGGCTTATCACGGTTGACCCAAATACTTTGTTGAGGTTTATTATGCCGATATGAAAATGATGCAATTTGAATTTTATACTATTGGAGAAAATAGTGGATCGCATGAATTGAATGGAAAATCAATGGACGCCATGCCAACTGTGAGAAGCAGTCATCTTAATGGCAATCACTAGCCAATGGCTTCCTGATCCATTTGGTTTAAATCAAGTGCACACAGTTTGATCGTGTGTATGCTGTATAATGAACTGCATCTATCCCTTAATGCTGTTATTTTCTTCTGTAAAGGTTTGTTGTTTTTTACTTCCATCAGGACCCCATTATCCCATCACCAGTTTGCCTATCCAAATTTCAAACTTTCCCCCACCTAATCAGGCCCAATGCTTGCCATATGCGAGCTACTGTCATGTATTGTGTCGCCATGGCAACCACTGCCACAAAGCAACAATTTCCTATCATTCTCTTACAGCCATGCAACCGTAACTAAGTTGTGATGGCATGCTTTCTGTTTACATTTTCCTCTAATACCTTCCAGGTATCACTGAATGAGACCACATCATGAACTGTTCCTGGTGTCACTCCTCATGCGATCCCTAATTTTCCAACAGTATATACATGTATGTATATGTATATGGAAAAAAATAAACTAGTTCAAAGACTGCCGCATACATCTTCTTAGCTAGTTATTTACAAGATGTTCTGGACCCGTGAAGAACAGGGTTAGAATAGTTCTTCAGCAACCCATGATTGTTTTAAGAGGCGACTAATGTAATCGGGTATTTAGGCTTGCTTCCATGGTTGATGCATGTCATCGTATCCCAATTTCAAAGATCGATGCTCATGATGTCAATTCCAGGATTATCTGGTCCAGTCTCAGTTATTTACAGACTGCTGTCATATAGCTGGAATATTGCTGAGTGCAGCGTTAACAAAACACAAACAAACGAACAAACAAAGATGTTCTGTAAGATTGGTGATGATACTCCAGGTGCAACTCATCAAGTTGTTTCTTTATGCAGCATGTCATCAAATTATTTTGTTGTATTTTGAGTTTTGTCCATGTTGTTGTCTACAGGAGAACCTGGTATCCCCTGTAGTCGATGTAACTGTTTCCATACAGGGGTTTTGCAATGTGTGTTTGAGGATGATCTGTGAAGCCTATTTATTTAAGTCTGAATACTTCATGCAGCATATGATCTCAGAGCCATCAATTTGATAAATACTTGTCACTGTCATTTTCAACGAGATTTTTTAATGTCATATGTGAATTGTATGCAAATTGTGTGAAAGTTCACTGTATAAAGTGTTGCTGTTTTTTCATGACTGTTTCAGAGAAAATATTGATGCAGGGACATACTGATGTTGATGTTGTATTTGTTGTGTGATAAATGATGCAGCGTTTCAGGGCACTAGTATCCCATGTTGTTTTGAGTCATCAGGCATAACTCATGCCACATTATTGCTGACTAGGCAGTTACTCCAGGCTGTGGAAATGGGGATTTTTTTCGGGCTGTTTTACAATAAAAATGCATGTACACATCAAATAACAATTGAAGTTGTTGCTTTGATTGAAAACGTTTTATGCGTGTTGTTTATGAAACAGAGAACTATAATGGCAATAGTTTGTTGGATATGTTGTGTATGCTTTAAGCTCCAAGTATTTTATGTTTGTGTTCAAACCTTCATTACCTGAATATGATCTTAAATCAGTTAGTAGGAATATTTCAGTAATATAAGATAGTTGAGGGGTAGTAAAAGGTAGTTAAGGATGCTCCCTCCTGTTGTAGGAGTAGAGAGGAGCCCATGGTGCCAGGGTACGTCTTGGCCAGGATCACAGTATGCTTGTCGAGTTAAATATTATCAATGGTTTTATCATATGGAATTATATTATGACAGAGTCATCTTTTATATACCACAATAGTCAACCAGCTGTGGACATAAAGGAATATATCAATGTCATATTGCATACTAAAAGCATATATTCTGAAAATAGATTCTATATGTTGTGTGCCAAGTAAAGTTTTGTCGTCCTGGAAACCCACAATAATAATGGTTCCATGACTGGCTTCACACCTAGCTTGGGTCTAACACTGTATAATATCTGCACCTTCTAAAATATTTAAACAGAATTCTGTGGTTCTTAAAATTGTGGACCAACCAAAATGTTGAACAGCAAGCAACAGAAGGGAGGTAACTCCTCCTCACACCCACAGACATTGAAAGTAATTTGGATTGTTTGCTTCATGACTCAGAACTGACTTTTGTTTAGAATCTTGGGACATCATGGAAAATATTTATTAACATTTGGCAATATGAAATGTAACGATTTTCCTTGATATTTTTGTTGTTGAGAGATCTCATTTGTTCTAATACTAGCTTCGTCTCTCACAGGTTACAGTGTTCATTTTATATTGGAAGATTCAGTGTTGTTCCAGGTGTAGTAGTGGAACAGGTACCCAGACATGTGTGCCAGCCATGCCAGGATGGAGCCAAGTATGCCGGGATAGAGTTTTAGAAACTTGGATAAATTAAGCTTGGTCTTATGAAATGTGTACACTCCGCCTGTACTACAATTGATTGCAACGTATCCTACATTTATGACAGTGATTCAAAGAGTTGATGTGTCTTATTCTAAAAGTTGAAATGAAATTCTTGATCTTTCATACAAATTAATTCACTGAATTCAGTTTTTAATCACTTGATCTATGGTTATTTTCTAAATTATATTATTTTCTTAAATGTTATGAAAGTATGTAACATAAACATGTACTGGTAAGAGGAAATGTTATTGCTTGCCGCTGAAGTATTTGACACCAAGCCAGTGCAGAAGACTAACTATCATGCCAGTTGTTACAACAAGGCAGGCTTGTTAACAGTAGCATTACAGATATAATGTAGACTGTATTTGTTCTGTGATGGACAATATTAAAATGTCTGTTCATATGATGGATATTGTTGTTTGTTCAGCTCAGACAAGGAGGTGAGGTGAAATTGGGTTTAACGTCGCGTCCAAGATTATTGCACTTATATAGCGATGTGCATGTTCATGTGTGTGTTTGTGTGGCTGCTTGTACTAGTCCGTATTTATAGTGCTAGCTCACCGAGATACCATGGCAGTTTAACATGAATACCCCACTCAGACACCAAGCTGACCAGTCCTTGTTTTAGCCCCTTAATGCCAAGCACCAGGCAGGGTAACAATAAGTACCATCTTTTAGCGTCTTTTGGTATGACGCAGCCGGGGATCGAACCCCGGACCTTCCTATCTCTGGGCAGACGCTTTACCATTAGACTACGGAGGTGGTCCTCTGACAAGGATCCTCATCATGTTTGTCATGCAACACCTTGCTTTTTATTGTTGTCTGAATTTGACAACCATTCCCTGTTCTTGGCACTACAAAGCACTGGGACTTCAGTTAACCATGGAGCTGGGGGGCTGCAATCTGAAAAAAGGTTTTCACTTTGTGTTCAAGTCACAATGAATGTCATTTAAAAATAGATTTTGTTATTTTCTGCAGAGAGTTAGTATTAGGTTTTATACATGTAGTGGTTATATTGTTTGAATACTTATGTATGAGAAGTTACAATCCTTTTGATTTAAGAAGTATGAGCAGTTTCATTTTGAAATCATGGGGAGCTTGGACATCTCAGGGTTATCATGTATATATGTCCTTTGTGATGCAGGGAAATCATTTTGGCATATATGCCATGTCCCCTTCCCGTCATAGCCTGAACAAAACTTACAGCCCACCTCAAGAAGGAAACTCAATGAAACTTGGTACGTCATCCTGAGGTCAAGGTCACAGTGAAGGTAATTTGTATGTTTGCCATTTTCACTCAAATGCCTTTTTATGAAGATAGTTGTAAGTCTTATGCATGTAGTGGTTATATCATTTGACAAGTGATGACAATCTAATGATAACTAATGGTGGGTCAATTGGATCTACTTTCAATGAGAAGCATGTTCGTTTTGTTGAATTCCAGTAGGGACATTATATTTGGTTCATATGCTGGATTGCCCTTGAAATAGTTGTAACTGATGTTGAAGGTCAGATTCACTCTATAGGTGAGGTGAAATGGGGACTAACATCACGGTCAAGATTATTGCACTTTTATAGCGACGTGCATGCACGTGTGTGTGTGTGTGCTTGTCCAGACTAATGCCGAGTTTATTGTGCTAGCCCACTGAGATACCATGCTGCAGTTTAACATGAATACCCCACTCAGACACAGTATACTGACTCCGAGCCGACCAGTCCTTGTTTTAGCCCCTTCATGCCGAGTGCCAGGCAGGGTAACAACAAGTATCATCTTTTGACGTCTATTGGTATGACGCGGCCGAGGATCGAACCAAAGACCTATCACTCTCTGGACAGACGATCTATCCACTAGATGACTCTCAAGGTCATAAACTTAAAAAAAGTTTTATTTTCATAGGATGAAATTGGGTACATATCATACTTAAGATGAGTCAGTGAACTGGTAAGCTTTTGAGCAAACTTCATTGAAGGTAAGTTCACTGGAATGTCATTTGTTAGGGAGTTCTGCTTCTTTGTTGAGTGAACCAATCTGAGATGTCTGTAAGAGCAAGCATGTTGTCAACTATAAATATGTAAACATATGATTAGCTGAAATTGTGGGGTAAGGTCAATATAATTTTCTTATTAGGGTAGCTGTAGGCAGAGGATTTTGTGTTTCAAAATGTTTCTGCATTGGACATGTTTTCCCAAACTGGAAGCGATGTCAATAAACGTGAAGTGTTTCTAACTCTCTCATTAAGGTAACCAGAGGAACAGTTTTCATGCATACAGGAAAGGGTGGGTAGAGGGCTGCATCTCAGTTCTCCCTCAACATAACACACATTCCCCCTCTTGTCAAAGGGCTCCACCACCAAGAAGGGCTCAACTAGGTGAAATTATGTGAGTTGTCAGACCTAGACCTCCTCACTTTCATACTTGCGAAACAGCAGTCAGGTTCTGATGAATCCACTGGCACATGTAATTACAAAAAATTTAATGTTAAGAAAAATACCAGAAACATGACCACAATAGCCACAGGAACTCTCTGAAATATAAGACCAATCTGTGATTGACTCACATGACTGAGACAGTAGCCTCCCCCATCTCTGGAACCACCACAGTGGTGGGTACCACTCTCTGAATCTGTGATTAGGAACCTCACAATCTGTGGTTGAATCGTATCAATGAGGCAGTTGACGAACACCATATCTGAATCCTCCAGAAAAGTGGGTCCACTCTGAATCTGTGACTAGGAACCTCCCAATCTGTGGTTGAATCGTATCAATGAGGCAGTTGACAAACACCGTATCTGAATCCTCCAGAAAAGTGGGTCCACTCTGAATCTGTGACGAGGAACCTCCCAATCACATAAAACTCCCGATTCTTTCTCCAATATGATGTGGCCTCTAGTTCTTGAGGTACAGAAATCAGAAATGCCGGTCTGAATACTTCATTTTGTAGAAGCCTCAACACTGATTGGCTAATTTCTAGTTAACCTTCAATGAGGGTTTTTTGTCAGATCTTCATGCAGAGGTATGGTATTGGAGTAAAAGATTTTAATGGACTGGTGAATTTCCCAGGATAGATGGAATTTACATGCACTCTCTTGTACAAACACTCAAAAAACAAACAAGAGAAAATAGACATATATGATGCCAATATGCATACTTCAGAATTGCATTTACCTAAAACCAGCCTGCCCTAGTTCTATCTGACCATATGTTTCCAGCACCAGAGAACTAGCAGTCCTGACTGGGGGACTGAGCAGGACACCCTTGGTAATGAGGACTCAGACAATTGTGTATATATCTACTGGTCATGCTTGAGCATTTGCTGCTGGGTGTGAGTTGGTGCCCAACCACAGGAAATACATATCACTGTTTGCCTAGTGTTTAGTTCAAGGAAAAAGTAGTCCTTACAGCTGTGATATTTCAATATTCCAGCAATATCATTGTGGGGGACACTAGGAATGGGCTTCACACAAAACCTTGTTCTATGTCAAACTTCTACAGATTACAAGATTGAATAAAACATAAACTGATGTATAACACATGCTAACAATTATGATTTATACTTACATTGACTAAGGACACATAATGAATAAAAGACGATCTGGCAATTGAGCTGCTTGTGAAGATCCTTGTTACTGCAGTATATATCACACAAACAAGCCACACTTCCATGCATCAATAATGTGTTTATTCTTAAAACTGTAACAGACAGAATTAGATAAAACTTACCTCAATTTATTTAACATAATTAGCATTAAAATGTAGCCACAAATGGAAACCGGAACCCTCAACATGCTTGTGACTCAACTCTTCCTACTGTGGTTGATCATAGTGTGCATGTCTGTTCAATCAAACCACCAGTGGAGGAGTGTTGTTAGAAACCAATTTGTTGCTATAATGTAAACAGAGAATTAACTGATTGGAATAACACACACATTATGTTTCTCCATTATGATTCAATTAATTTCAATTAATGAAACTTCACAATTACTAACATTTCACTGCAAAAGATCCACTGCATAAAATGGTCTTGTTTTGATATCAATTTCAACATATTGCCATTGTAGTTATGTAGTTATGTATTTACAATTTTGTCATTTGCATAAAACAAGAGACTAGAACATTTTGGTCAACTAGCACAAAGTAAAATTTCAAACCATTTTCTATACATTCCACCATCTTTGTGCAACTGATAAAACCTACATTCTACGATCATCATTCAAAACATTTAGCATACACCAACATTGTCTATTCTGGTAGTCATTTGGCTTGGAAGCGTCTCAGCATTAATGAAACAATGATAGCCTATACCATAAAGTGTTCTGGATATAAAGATGTTGTAGCATCAAGTTTGGCTTTGCATGAGGGAGAATCACAGGTCTGGAAGCTTGATGTTATTCTCATTCATAAACTTGGACATTCACACAGTAATATACTAGCGGGGAATAAAACTGTTTATTTCACATTTAAGTGTTGTCAAATTTCTGAAACAGTACTTGGGGGTGTTATGTTGAGCCATAAATAGACATGCCTGTTTAATTTCACTTCCCACTAGTTTGAAGGGTGAGAAACTATGAACCCAATCTACCCGACAACCTTTTTAACCCCAATCGTCATGAAGGTACATATAGCATCAACATGACCACTTACTTTCAGTTATATATAAATGCAAGTTTTGTTTCTGAAAGTTTACATATCCATATGCACAGATTCTCTAATGGATGAAGGTAAACGTCCCTCCACCTCATCACAATATTTGGAATCAGTAGCTACTTGTGCTTTCTATTACATCATTATCTGTCATTCATACAAAAATTGTCATTTGGAAGCCTAAGTGGTACAACTCAAAGTAATGCTTACATTTCTATAGGTCGAAGATAAAAAACATAATCTCTCCTCAAATCTGCACCCCTTCCACCCACCCTCTTAATACTCAGGGAAACATTTCAAGCTAAATGTTCATTATAATCTTCTGATTAACTATACTGCGGCTCGTTTCTAGGGGCTATGTTTAGGCGTGTAGATGTATGCTGAACTCACGTTCAGAAGAGGTATTTTCACAGGTTGTTGATTCCAAACTCATAAGCAAGTTAAATGGTCCGAGATGGAGATGGTGGCATCAACTTCTGTAACAAGCTATTGTGGTCAACATGTACAGGGTATATATCATAACAGAATGGAGATGTTGAGGAGCGGTGTCCGAAATAAGCACCTGACCGTAGGCCCATGGCAGGTAGATCTCAGTTTGGGCCTGTAGTTCTAAATTTGCACGTGTCCTTATGGCTGGTAGTAAATTTAGATGTTGATTTATTTGTGACAGTAAACTGCAGTGTTTGACATGAGGGCCTGAAGAGTTTAGTCAGGGCCTGCAGCTTCTAAAGTCTGTGGGTCCTGATGGCAGCCTGGCAATTGTTTCTATTTCAAACACTGTTGAGGAGGTATTGGATAATCCAGTTTGACCAAGGCATGAAATATTACATGAACATTGGGCAGACAGCTGGAAAAACAACAAAAGTACTTGGAAAGCAAATGTATTGGTCCCATGTACATCGCTTTTATATTAGCATGGTTATCACCATAAACTAGGTCATGTATACAGTTCCATTACTTAAAGGACTTATTGTAATACTTTTTACATGTCATTCGTGAAATGTTCCAAATAAACTAGGTTTCAGGAGAAAAAACATAGATATGGCACAACATTCAATATTAAGTTTATAGCATCCAAAAGGTTGCCACAGCTAAGACAATCCAGTCTAGCACATCTTCCTTCAAGAATGACATCGTTCTGAGCTTTTGTACCTGTAATACTGTTTCCTATTCCACTATGAGATTATTACTGAATCAAAGGAACACTTGTCAACTGCACCATGTCTGAATGTTGCATGCAGTGTTCTGTGAACTGTATGAACGGCACAAACTGATACAGTTTGGTATACTTCATTCTCCTCTGTAACTATTGACTATCACTTCCAGTAATACACGCATCATATTATAGGCATGCTAGACAATCTACTTATCAGCAACAAATTACTTATTTGAAATTGAATAAAAGTGAAGACAATACTGAGTATTTTCATAGCAAGCCATCAATCAGTGAGTAAGATTAACCGTATTAGACTTGTTAGTAAAATGACACATACTGATGATGAGCTTACATCAATAAATTGACACATGTAATTTGGGTGCCTCCCATCTAAGAGAAAAGCCATTTATAAGAATCCGAGAACAGCAACATTTCAGCGTAGACAGGAAACAGCAAAAAGTAATCAATGAGACTGAAGCTTGTAAATTGTCATTAAAGAAAAGGGGCTTCATTATGAAAGGGAGACAACCCAAAAAATTATTGCACTGATTATTTTGCACTAGCAATAGAATATAATATTTATAACATGCAGACATCAAACTTAAAAGCAATATTTCTATGCCACCAGAAAATACAAGCAGAAATTTTTTTCTATGAAGGCCTATCTGGCACTTGCCCTAATGAATACTGTCAACAGGACAGAGTCAATAGCCACTGTATTTCAGAACCACAATGTCTGTCAACAATCAAAGTAGATACCTTCTCAAAGTGGGCATACACAGACAGTGTTTCGTATAAATATACATCAATATGTACAGGCAGTTGTCAGTATTTTTAGGGTGGGTTGCAATTTATTCACTTACATCACAGTTGTATGTCCTTTTTGAAACTCAAGAATAATACTTTTTTAACATATGTACACTGAATCAAAATATTTTAATTTGAGCCAAATGTTTAACAAACATTCAATTAATTGTTTTGGTAAGGGAAATTAATATGGTTTCAATTTTGATGGTTTATTTCTCTCTATATATATTGTTGTGAAATCTGCATGGACACTGAGAATGTCATAATACCAATCTCATTGGTCAAAACATATGATAAAAAATATATGTCACTGAAAAATATACAATTTGAAATGTGAATGTCTGAAGCAATAATACCTAAAATACAACATCTCAAAAATAATACTGCAGCAACAAAAACAATAACAAAAGCTTTTACTGTGGTGTTTTTAAAAAAAGGAAGATAAGAGAGATGTAACAAATCAATGGTCACAGATTATCACAATTTAAAGCTTATATAAAAAATAAAAGCTGTCCTAAGACAAGGCATTATTTTACAGACACGACAGATAAAAAAGACCCCCAACCCACCTAAAGTTATTGTTTTTTTCTCATTTGTTTCAAATATGTGAATGTTAATTAGTCTTAAGCAAAAATGATTTAACAAGACATCACAGCATAACAATATTGGTCCGCACAGTATAGACAAAGGGAGATCACTCTTGATTCCTTGCTACTGGAAGTGTACTATGATTTGCCATCCAACTCAAAATGCCTATATATGTTGGTAACATAGGACATGATGGCCTGCCAATCAGGCCTCTCCATGGCAACCATGTCATTGATGTTCTGAAACAGAGAACAGTTAATCATTTACAATACCCATAGTAATTCCTTTGTGTATCAAACAAGAGATAGACAAAAGCACTGGCCAGCTCTTCTGTATCAGTTTGGCTATTGACAAATGTTTTTTTCAAAACTAGTAGAATTTCCAACTTTCTAGGTGATTCTCTTATGTTTTCACTACACATGCTCGTAAACTTTTGTTTAGTTTGTACCCCTGTCAAAAAATAATCAGTCAATTTGTATTAATCACAAAAGTACTCTAGGTGGGTAAATGAGTTTGAATATGTCAGTTGATACTAGAGACACAGTCAGAATCCTCTCTTACCAAATTTGTTGATATGTCCACACTTTCTGCAGCTTCAAATGCCAGTTTAAAATTTTGGCGCTGCAAATGACAAAAAAAAAAGAATGTTACCAATGAATCATATCACAGTTCTATTGTCTTTGAGTATAACACAGTTTCTGTATGTTTTTTGTTTGTTTTTATATTGTTTACTGCACTTGGCAATATCCCAGCTATATGACTGCAGTCTGTAAATAGTTTAGATCATGGCTTCCCACATACCATAATATGATTCAGATTGTCTGACAAATGCAAGAATTACTTATGGTGTGTCAACTGTAATTAAGAGCCAAACAATATACACGCCACTTACAAATCTCAATACATTAAGACAGAGAGCAAAGAGCATCATCTGGTCTGGAGACCACCATCCATCCTGAAATAACTGACAAAACACGTACATGTACTTCTGAGCTCATGCCTGGCTTACCAACTTGTCAGTATGTTTGTTGCACATACAGACCTACCTTGTCATCAGAGTTGAGTTCCTGATATGGGATGCGCTCTGGCAGGTAGGAGTGAAGCAGGGCACAGAAGGCCAGTCCATCATTCCAGCTGCTGCTGAAGTTGGTGATATCTACATGCTGAAATATACAATCACAGGCATTAGTGGAGGCTGAAATACTCATCTGATAACAATAACTAGGGCTTGGATGATACACCAACTGTGAGATCTAATATGTATCACTATATCTTGCTCACGATCCAATACATCTCACGATACTTTACATGCTCTTATTTGTGGTGCGTCTTTCATAGACAGGATGGCCAAATACCTGACATACTGATGATTTACAGTTTGCAGTGTCAAGTATGGATATTTACGTTTTCACAACTAATATTCAATACTAACTAGTATTTGGCGTAACAGTCACAAAAGCAAACATTTAAGGTTAGAATCGATATTTTTCACTTAGTGTACGACTGTGATCATTACTTGCATCTAGAAGTAAAACACTGTGGTCCACCGATGCATCAGTGTACCATCCCTCTACTTCAAAGAACTAGAAAATGTTTTAAATCCCTTCATCAATTCAATTCAATTCTTTATTTCAGTATAAAGGCCATAGGCCCACGTACAAATACTCATTGAAAAATACAGTATGAGGCAGATGACAGAGGGTATTAAGTGACAGTATTTCGGATTGCAAGTGCTTCCAGTATATACTTAACACATTTAGTTACAATACTAGTGCGGTTACAAGATAATAGAGTATTATATTTAAATAAGGTAGGATTGGAAGAGTAATAAATAGGTAAATACTTATTTCTTAAATATCTGTAACATGGGCAGACAAGCATTAAATGAATCCCTTCATCAAACACTAGTGTGACTCTACTCACGGAATAAGCCACAGTTTTCTGCTGACACCACTTGAGGAGGGCATTGCGTTTGGATCCTCCCATCTGCTTGGCCAGGTAGGCCAGTGGGTCCTTGCAAGCATTTTCTTTCCTCTCCGAATCAACACTGAAACAGTTACATACTTAGTTTAGTCTCACTGAGTAATACCATGAGAATCTGAGGCCACCTGGAAGTCATCAAACACATTTGTTGTTATGACATTTTCAAAATGGCTAGCACTATAGTTCCCGATACACGTTAAATGTATCCAGCAAGTTAAGTAAAGCTTGAGGCTGACTGTAGTAAAAGTTGGCCACCTAAACAAGAGAGAATTACCAGTAGCACAAAATATCAAAACAGTAGTTAAAACTTTTAGTGCCTGAGATTGGTGAAAAGCAATGACTTCACAGTGGCTTCCAGTGAACATTTCCTAGCCAATGAAGATGGTGTTAGTGGTCCCAGCAGTGCAACATTCTACATACACTACCACAAGTCACATCATAGGGAGTGGGAGACACGCACAGGTCCTATAGTCCTTGGCAAACTGCCCAATAGTTAAGGTATCACAAGGACTAGAAATTTGCCCTTTTTAAAGGTTTTGCTATATGTTATCATTATAAGGACAAGTGGACTAAGACTGCTATTAGTTTCTATTGCTGATAGGGGGATAGAATCTTGCAACTGGAAGTCAATATATACCAATAGGGTGGCAATTTGCTTGGACTTGCAACCAATTGTTTTTTATCAAGCTGAATTTATTTCTTAGGAATGAACCCATTTAAATAATACTCCTAGCATTATACCATAATAAACAGGTAGCTTGAATCCAGATTAACCATGGTTATCATAGGTATTGGATTTGCAATTACATGTATTGGGAGTTTCAAATGTTCAAAAGTAACGATCAATGCTTATTGCCTAAGTAGTTATCATAAAATGTTAGGAAAACTGAAATAATGCTGGGTTAAGAAGCCACTAGACCACTAGTCTGCGATGACTTAAGCAGCAGAAGTAAGTGAAAAATCATAACTAAATTCATTTAATTTAAACCTAGTACTTTAATAGTTGAATAGAAGGGATAGTTGAACATGACCTAAATGACCCATGCTCATTTGTCTGGTTTTATCCTGCCTGTGAACATGGTAAACTGCTATTGGACTCTGCTGATAGCATTATGTTATGTGTGTACTGTGTACTGGGAAGGTCGAGGCATGTGACACATCTACCACCATGGAGCACGTTGTAACAAGCCTGCTACACACAGTCCCAACATTGTCACATCACACCTAACTTGTCGATATTGACAAGCAGCTCCCAGCTACTGCCAACAGCTGTGACCAGATACTTGCACAATATAATTCTTTCAAAGCATGTAGACTAAAGGTGTAATGAAACGTAGGGGTTGCAATACAATAGTATCCCAAAACTATGGGTGTGATACAATTTGTAACCCGATACAGTACTCTTATATTATAGGTTGATTATTTTTTTCTTTTTGCAGGTGAATCCCTGAATCATTTGTTTTTAACTTTCAGAGATCAAAGATTGGATATTGTAGGGCAGAAACATATAGGCTAGAGGGCACTAAGAGTGTTATGCAATTTATAGCAAATCCGGGAAATACAAGAGAATATGTATATTGGTTGAACAGTTTCTTATTATTCACATGTGGAATGTATCACAATACAGGGGTTTTAAATCGATGTATTGTATCGTGGGTCTCGTATCATAATACAATACTGTATCACCAGATATTTACACTCTCAGTACTAATCATGCTAATGTAGATCAGACATTTCAAGTAAGGAAACTTACTATGATTGCATACATACACCATGACTAACATATAGTCTGTAATATGTTACACATATATTTCTCGTCGTTTTATTTTTCCTGACGCTGATTTGCTTTGAAGATTTATTTTTTTAGAATTTGTCTTCAGCAACCCATGATTGTCGTAAGAGATGACTAATGGGATCAGGTGGTCAGGCTCACTGACTTGGTTGATGCATGTCATCATATCCCAATGATTGTCTGATCCAGATTCGATTATTAACAGATCGCCATCATATAGGTGGAATATTGCTGAGTGCGGCATTAAACAAACAAACAACTTTTAAGATTGATTTTGGTTTAAAAAAATTCATTCATATTCCTTAGTCATGATGAAGGACTAACATACACAATGTACACTGACTAAAAGATTAACAGGTTTTTACGTTAACGTTTGTGCTTGATCATGGAAAATTCAGCAGACAAAAAATATTATAATTAAAAATGTTTAACCTAATATTCCTGTTTCATATGTTTGACATATGACTTAACCTAACAAAAACATTCAACAGTATACCCTGACCAAATTGTAAAATGACAAGAACCTTGATTTTTGATGAAATCCTATCTGAATTAACATGCTCAAGTATCAGGCAGCGCACAATATATTGCATGTCACATCACTGAATTATCAGTTATCAATAACATCTAATAGATAAGAACTTGTGTGAACAGTTCAATATCGGGAGTAACCTCCATGTGACTGGATCACAGCTGTGTCCCCCCCTCCTCAGCCCTTAGCGCAAACACATACCCTTAGCGCAAACTTGTTGGACACTTTGACAAGTGAATAGTGCAGAGAGTTCAGGAATTGCAAGATCCCCAGAACAAACAAACAGATTTTTGGAGATTTCATTATTATGCAGACAAAAAAGAAGACAATTTCAAGACGTACTTAACTAATTTTCTTTATATATGGAAAATAGATAAACATATTAAGATTTCTAAATCTACTTTGTTTAGTCAACAAATATTCACATCCATTATGTCCTTTCTTGCATTTATATACATAGATATTAATTAAATATGGGCACTGTCTTTAACGTTAAATATTGAACAAGTCATGGATATTGTAATTGGTATCTGTTTCATGTATATACAACAATGGTAGCTTCCATTTTTGTTTACCCAGTAAATGGCCACATAACAGATTGAACATCAATTAAAGCCCTATACTCACTTGGCTCCACTGTTTCTACGAGGTGGTCCCCTGTTTTGTAGAATGGAGGAAATAGCTGGTGACACCTTTGTGAACTCTCCCTCTGGACGTCCAAATGCAGGTGGTGTTTTGGGTGCATCCCCAGGACTCTTGTCTATGTAATTTAATCCAGAGGCAGAAAGTCTCTGGTGAGAAGATGATTTTTCGCTTCCCTTCCGAAAGACAGACCTTATTGGGAACTCTCCTTGTGGACTCTGTAGTGGTGTCTCAGCCTGTGGCGAGGTGGGAGACTTCAACAGTTCCTGGATAGCACTAAATGAATCATCTGTTGAATTAGAGTTCCTTCTGGAGCCATTAAGGCTGGAGTGAATGGAAGAGCAACCACTCTTCACTTGATCTTCAATGGACTGGATTAAACTTTTCACAGACAAATTCTGACTGCGTGGATCAAGTTTTTTTCCTTCTCTCAGGGCTGTAAGTTCTCTATCCACAGTACACAGCATCTTCCCTTTCAGCTCAGCAGAAGTGAAAATGGATTTTGAGAAAGGAGTATTAGGTTCCTCCTCTAATGTTTTGTGAGCACGGAAAGCATCCAAATCAGATCTCAGTCGTCGTACCTCTGCTTCAAGATGTTTACATTTTTCACGTAAAGTGGCATTTTCAGTTACTACTTTCTCCATCCCTTCCTGAGTCTCGGTACGGAAATCATTAGCAATGACAACAGCGACCTGTAGATCCTTCTGAAACTGCTTCCACTCCTCTGATTCCTCCTCATGTCTGCTCCTGATTTCATACAGCTGAGCTTCTGCCACGCTCTTGGTGTCATGGGTCTTCTTTAGCTCATCCTGGAGTTCCTGGATCTTCTCAGTGAAGGTCTTCTGTTCCTCAAGATATCTTTCACAATCTTGTTCCAGAGTATCAATGTGTTCTCGTAGCACCTCCATCTGCTGCTGCATGTCTGTCCTTTCCTTTTCCATTTTTGTCAACTTATAGTCAAGATCATTTATGTGAGTCTTAGCATTATTCTTGGCCACTTTGATCTCTTCATCACGAGTGGACATTATTTCCTTCAGTTTCATCACTTCACAACGACTGTGATCTAGTGATTTCTGAATATTGGCAAGCCTCTCTTCAGCACGGTCTTTCTCCTGTCTTGCATTATCTAACAAAGCTTCCATGTCAGATTTATCTACTACTTTCCTGAACTGTTCTAGTTCTTGAACTTTTGATTTCTCATTTTCAAGAAGTGTCTTGAGTCGATGAATCTCAATCTCATCATTTTTTCCTTGACTCTTTATCTCCATCATTCTCTGTTCCTGTGCCTCCCGCTCAGCATTCAAGCTGCTGATCTTATCTTCCCCCAGTTGAATCTTGTCACGCATGGCATCAATTGCATCCAGGTTTTCTCGATATTCTGACCTCATTGAATGCATTGCATTTGCAATCTCATTTTGTTTTCGCAGCAATTCCTCTCTTTCTTCTTGAGCACTTTTCAACAAATCCACTAAATGAGCTTCTCTACTTGACTTCTCAGGCAGGCTGCCACTAATCAGAAGACTCTTAAGCTGTTCTACCTGATGCCTTGATGTCTCCAGCTTTTCTGTCTGGGTACACAGGGATTCAAGTAGAACAGATTTCTCATCAGTCAGTCTCTCGTTCTCCTCTGTCAGCTCATTGACTGCATCCTGCAGGTCTCCCAGCTCCTGCAGTGTTGCTTGAAGTTCTTCAGTAGTGCAGTAGTTGGTTTCTTCCATGCGAAGAATCCGTTCTGTCAAGCACTGGACTGATATTTCACTTAGCCCATCACTGTCCCGACTCTTGTTGCTCTGTTTGTCCCAGTTCAATGGATCTAGAGACAGAACAGAGGGATGGTCTGGTGTTCCACATAGATCAGCCAAGGAGAAGCCTGGCTCTGAAGCAGTCATAGAAGCTGATCTCTCCAGTGTTCCCACATGACCAGGCAGAGCAGCTGCCTTAGCACCATCAGTTGACAAACTATCACAGCTTACACTAGTTGGCAGGTTACACTCAGACCCACCCACAGATTTATTGGAACCAAATGTCTGTTTGAGTAACAACTTTTCTGTGTCTGTGATCTGTTCAACAGGAATACCAAGCTCTTTCAGTCGATCTTGCAGATGCTTGTTCTGATTTCGAAGCATCTCTAACTCGTCTCTCACATCCTGTGAAGGAATTAGTTCCTTCAGTGCCTTCACCTCATACTTAAATTTCTCAATCTCAGCTTTACGGCTTTCTGTAAGTTTAGTAAGTTCTGATATCCTAGCTTCAAGATTTTTTTTCTCCTTCTCAAAATTAGCTAACAGTTCTGCATTATATGCCATAACATCTGCAGGAGCAGATGTCCTTTTCCTATTCAACAGTTTGTCTTTACTAACATTCTGAGTACTTTGAGCACGTTTCATGGCCTGTGACTTATTACTAACAGGCTGTGGTTTCTGACTTGATGTTCCACTGGATGTTTTGTCTATTGACTGTGTGCTTGACGCTTTGCGTATAGTTCCAGCAGCCACCGGGGCTTTGCCTGCCTTTGGTTTGGCAAAGTTTGAATTTTTTTCCTTCTCTTTCAGGGCTAGATTTTCCTTGTTTCTTTCTGTAGAAGACCTTGCAGAGTCTGGCTTTGAGGTTCCAGATGCTGGCTTGGGTTTACTAGTTTCAGGAGGTAGCGTCATTTTCTTTTTTGTGCTGCTGAGGTTCTCATGGCTCTTGCTCAGATACGACTTGCCTGCTAGATTTGATGACCCCTTTCCCTGACTCTTGGAACTGAGTGAGGTGGAGTCGGACTTGGACTGCTTCATCCCCATCTGTCCTGCTGTGGTGGTGGAGGGAGCTGAGCTAGAAGCAGAGCCTGCTTTGGCTGCAGTGCTGTTCTTCTCCTGCTTCTTCATCCTGCTGGTGTGGACAACCTGCAAGATAGAACAAGAGAGGAAATAAGGTTTTGTCATTTACATATGTCATAACAAGCAGGAACATATTACGATTTGAGTAATCATACATACTGAAAATAGAGATTTATACAAAATGGTACTTAAGCACTGACATTCACCTGTCACATTCACAGATTCAGTGATTATGGCAACAAGATAATCATGGTAATATTATACCATGTACACATTCTTACTCATCAAAATATTCTCTGCCAAAATTCACAAAAAACAACATGTTGACATGAGCTGTCTTCAAGTGAAAATGTACAGAAAATAGTCTGTACTATGTCATGGTCTTAATGATTACAAGAGTAAAGTATCTCATAAAAACTATCACAAACAGAGAATCTACTAAGAAAACAAGATCATTTACAACATGAATAATAAACTATAGAGAAAGAAAAAATGCCATCTTTTAATATATCTGTAAGTACTAAAAGAAAATGCTTCACTTGATGATGAATATGAAAAAAAGTCAGCATGATCAATCTATCTAGCAGCTTGTCAGCTGTCAATATATCACTGTACATCTAATATTAAGTAAGTATATTAATGTCACATCTTCTGAAAGACACCAAATAGTAAGAACTTACTAACTGTTCGATTGGCATTCTGGAAGTTGGTGAGTATATAAGAAAACGTACAACTTTAAGGATAACAACTTCTGGTTCATTTCATATAGCAAAGTTTCAATGTAGATTCTTACCGTCATCAAGCTGGAGTGAACGATCCAGCTTGATAACTGTGTAAGAATCTACATTGAATCTTTGTTTTATGCAATAAACCAGAAGTTATTATCCATAAGTTGTAACTTTTCTAAGCAAGAACTAAGCAGCTTGGAGAAGCCAGTATCACTTTATTAATTTTCATAAATACATGACTCACTTTCCCTGCCATGTTATTTTCATTTGGGTACAATGCGTAAATTTCACTTGGCTGTGTATCATATTACTGGGGCCTGCATGTAAATATCCCCAATCATGGACGTTAATGTCAGATGTAAATAGTCGACAGCTGACTCATATCCACACTACATTATCATTATTTCAGGGGTGTGTATGAGTTTACTTTTCAAAGCTGGAGGGCAGTGCCTGACAGTGCTATTGTTAGGGAAGCAGCTACACAAGTCAAGCCCAGCTTTGATGTCAGCAGGAATCACTCCTGCTCACTCTCACTACAATGTACAATACGTTTCACACTCACCTGGCAGACATTTCTGTCACAGAAAACAGGTATAAACTTACAATCATAACAGTTCATTACTGGATATACAAACATATTAACAAACACATGCATCCATTTATATCCAAATAGAGATCAGCTCTGTCACTCACCTGGTACATGTAAGTTCACATTTGACAGTTCACTTAGTTTGAACATGTTTGCAATCAATGATATGATTAGCCATAAAGTGGAAAAAAGTGTTATTGTTTTGAAAAATCATGACACTTTCACTAATTTGCTGTATAAGGTGGTTTGTTTTAATACCAATCTAATCATGCTAATGAGCATTACAGAAACTGTACAAGGTCTCCAAGGGTCACATATTCAGAAGTAGGTCTTGGCAAATAATCAGCTGTAATTCACAATTAAAGAACAGGCATGTTTACAAGCACTCATATGGACAATGTCTAAGGATGATACCTTCACCAGTACACAAACTGACCAAGGCTAGCAGGCTAGTAATCTAGAGAAACACATTGCAAAATGGTAAACAGTGCATGCATGACAAGCAGATTTTGAGATTCATTCACAAGTCCTTTGGTCTTGGTAAGCTAACAAAATTGTAAAATGCATAAGAATCTAGTTTAGTTTTTCTATAGAGCGTTTCTTTTTTAATAACAATTTCTTACATTGTAACATATCTTCATCAGTGAAGGGTTGGTGTTTAATGAATCAATATATATGTGGGAATGAGACACCCTCCTACACTGGACATATGTAAGCAGTATGCATCAATAGAGATTATGTTTGTCATCCATAAGGATGTGTGTCTGTTTGTTTGTTTGCTTGTTTGTTTGTAAGTCTGACCACCTGATCCCATAAGGATGTAACTAAACAGATGCACACAAAGATAACTTGAATTGTTATACATAAGGTGTTGAAATGGGATTTAACGTCATGTCACTTTTATAGCGACATGCATGCACGTATATGTGTGTGTGTGTGGCTTCTTGTACTAGTCCGGACTGATGCCGAGTTTATTGTGCTAGCACACTGAGATACCATGCCGCAGTTTAACATGAATACCCCACTCAGACACAGTATACTGACTCCAAGCCGACCAGTCCTTGTTTTAGCCCCTTAATGCCAAGCGCCAGACAGGGCAACAACAAGTACCATCTTTTAACGTCTTTTTGTATGACGCGGCAGGAGATCGAACCCTGGCCCTTCCGCTCTCCGGGCGGACGCTCTACCATTAGACCACGGAGGCGGTCTGTTATACATAAAGCATTGTGAGATACGTATGAAGATGTGTAAAGTATGGTGTGGTAAGTACCAAGATACATAAAGTATCATGAGATAAATATGGGGCTTATAAAGTATCATGAGGTAAGTATCATTATGTGTAAAGTATCAGGCGGTAAGTATCATTATGTGTAAAGTATTGTGAGGTATGTATTACATGCATGTGTAACTGTAAAGTATCAGGCGGTAAGTATTATTATGTGTAAAGTATAATGAGATAAGTATCATTATGTGTAAAGTATTGTGAGATAAGTATCATTATGTGTAAAGTATTGTGAGATAAGTATCATTATGTGTAAAGTATTGTGAGATAAGTATCATTATGTGTAAAGTATTGTGAGATAAGTATCATTATGTGTAAAGTATTGTGAGATAAGTATCATTATGTGTAAAGTATTGTGAGATAAGTATCATTATGTGTAAAGTATTGTGAGATAAGTATCATTATGTGTAAAGTATTATGAAATATGTACAGAGAAACATAAGTGCCCAAGTCAGCTTTGTCAGTCTGTCAATTTTAGAAAAGAAGAAATGAGTGGAAATGCATTTGGCAAGGCAGGTGGTCAAACTGAAAAAGTCAAGACAAGTTCAAAATGTAAAATATTACAAAAAAATGAGCCCCACAACGAACTACACAAATACCAATTTTCATTCCATTTTTGAAAATATGTCTGAGTAATGGCCATAAAAAGGTTTTAACAATATGGCTGCCATGGCAGAAAATTGGATTTGAACCTCTTGGGGTGTCATTGGTAGGAACTAGCATGTGACGTTTCAGTTTCATTGGTCCAGTGGTTTCTGAAGAGATAACATTTACAACACACACTGGGCAAACAGACTTTCAGTGAGGATGAGCTAAAAACATTATTGATGAAACATACAGTCTTACAATTATTACAATTACACAGGAAACAAGCATGAAGTCAGTGGGGAGCCTACTGAAAATGTCACTCCAACACTTGAGTATAATCATCACATCAAACATCAGACCATGACCAGTAGAGAATAATGTTGGGAGTATTGGCTTGAAACAGTTATGACTCACAATCATTACCAGTGACATAGCAATAGTCTACAGACTGACACCTTTAGGAACTAAACCATGTACAGACAGTTTATCAGAACTTGGAAACAAGGCAGGAAAGTACTTAGTTTAACTGGGGAAGTTTTTTCATCTACACATTACTAAACACACAAATAAAACTCTGTTTGCTTCCCCGCACCAGGTTTCCCTGCCCACGTTTCAGCTCAATTGTCCCACAGTGTCACTAAGTGCACCCTTACACATCATAAACCTTCACTACCACTCAGAAACTAAATTTATATACAACATATAAGAAACAATGCCACAAACAAGTGACAAACTCTCTCAATGATGTTTGAAACAAATAGTTCAACCAACACTCCAGACTCCAGGATACACATTACAATGTACGCTATATACATATGGACAGTTTCAAATCCACGGCACATGATGCCACTGAGCATGTGAATGCCTATGACACAGCCATGTACCCTCTTCTCCCCACCCCGTCGGCCCCTTCCACCCTGTCCACTTACTTTAGGGGTCCTCCTGGTCGTCTCCACCACACCTACTTTAGCACTTCTCCTGGCAGACATGATGGAAGAATGACCAGCCCCAGAACAATCCTATAACATTCTTGTCACAAGCTGGGAATTGATGCCACTAAAGTACGACCCACTTTCCTGCAGGCAAATCCATCCACTGCTTCCTTCTCAAGCAGCCACTGTAGCTGCTACTGCCTAACAGGACCAACCAAGGCCTGCACACTTGGGTGGAACCAACAGGACTAGGAGAAGTGGGAAGGATGTATGGAAGTAATCACTGTCTCACATCACAGCTACATAGAATCATAACAAATTTACTCTCCTGACAGTAATAAGATTACAGAATAGATTTCGGTCTCTGTATAATAATATATATTGACATTAATGTCAGTTGACGTCAGTTATTAAATCCATATACAACTGATATAAGCTACACTCTAGTACTGGTATATGGCAATGCATGTAGCCATAAGAATGTTTATATGTACAGGCAAGACGAGGGAAAGGTAATCGCCGTGAGAAGTGTGAGAATTTTCAAGAAAAACATACATAAACCCCTGTTCATAAAATGGGCTTGTCCGACATTGCCGCCCTTGGATTGTATTCAGGGAGTCTTCATTATATGAATATGGGTAAATACTTTCAAAGCTAATGTAAATTTTACTAACATCCTCAGGGATTTTGTAACTTAAAAAATGTTGCTATCTCATATAAGAAATAAACGACTCATGGTCGTTGTTTATGTGTAGGATAAAGCAAGTCCGAGGGTTTTTATGATATTAAAAACCTGCATCCCTGGAATAAAACCAAGGGGTGTCTGCCCCAAGGTCTTAGCCCAAGGAAAAGGGTTTTAGATATAATAAAACCATGAGGGGAAGTGTTTCATCTTACTTATAAACTGAAAAAAGAAACTTAAAACAACATTTATCAACATACTTATGTTTCAAACATACTTTCCATGAACCTTAGGAAACGTGAGTAAGACATTCTTAAAAGCATTGTGATTTATCAGCGCCCCTGTAGCCTAGTAGTACACTCATTGGGCTACAAAAACGAAGGTTGCGTGTTCGATCCTCGGGAATATAAAGAAAACATTTGACATTTGATTTTACATTTCATCACATTGTGTTCAAATGCAAAACAAATTTCTAGCAAGAAACATTCATACTTTACAATCTAAACGGAAGTTGTGTTAATAAAGTCCCTGGCATGTTATATGAAATACGGGGATTAGACATAATCCTGGGAATATTATAACATCCCTGTTTATGAGATTTAACCCAACTGGAGAACAAAAGGATAACGACACTGGAGGTTTATTATGGTTCATGGTTTATTCTCCCTGCAGTGTTTATTTAAGAATTGACAGACACTTGGTGTGAGTTCATTGGAGTATGATGAATCTTCATAGAGTGAGGGACAAACTGTATGAACGTCGGAGCTTGCGTTGAGTTGATACTACGATAGATCGGATGCGCATTTCTTCGTTTTCACTTGGATGGGTCATAGCGAGGATATACGTGAACGATCAAACTCTGACGTTTCTCAATGTATACTAAAACGCTGAGTTCAAGATTAAAGGGTCGAAATGATCAGAAAGAATACTCCTGTATGTATACGAAGTGGGGAATTCCCAGGGGTTTCCCCAGGAATGTGGAAGTAGTCCATCAGTGTTCTTGTCATTTCAAGAACAAAGGCTCGTGAAAAAAGTATGAACGTCAAATTGTGTCGTTCATACACTTATCAACGTTAATTTCGCGGTCATGTGACTGACCTCTCGTCCAGTGGAAAAGCCCTATATCATGTAAAGTTCAAATTAAAAAATTATTGTACGATAAACAACGCCCACACGTTATTTATTTCTTTAATAAGCTACAGTTCAGTTTTAAATGACATGTTCAATAGGTACAACATACCTATTCTGATAATAAAACATTACGTAAGTTGGTCCGAACTCCTCTCAATTCATGTCATATACCAAGCACTTACCTACACATTTGGATTTGGATTTGGAAAGTTTAGTGTAAAGCTGAGGAACTGTTGGATACAGGTGTAATGACATATACAAGAGGAATATGCTGATCCAGCAAAAGATAGAACAATGCAGTTAATCAATTATACTGCGAGTGAGATACCCTTACCTATGTGTGACACACAGGTATAAATCATCAGCATGCAGCATGCAGCAGCCTTACACCCACGATGAATCAATTGCTTATGCTATGTTACACAGCCAATAGACTGCAGGTACATGCAGATTACCTGGTAACATGCAACATGGTGATAGATCTGACAGATCGCACACACCCACCCACCTACTGAGGGCCACATTACAGCCCAGAGTGAACATCCATGTGTGACAGCCGATGACAAGTTCACATGTGTTTGTGAATAATACCATCTTCGATGTCCCATGCTGTAATTTCTTTTGAATTCCTAGTTTGTCTTTGAAAACTGCTAATTGACTATTAACATAATTACATTCTTATTGAAATAGAAGAACAAATGGGGAAAATATATTTTAGAATGCCTCATTCTATTCACAATATCAATATCATTTGAAAGTCATCTAAACCTACCATACCTGTCATGTTCTTTAACAGGAACATTCCACACAGAACATGCAGAAGGAAACTTTGAAATATATCTCTTACATCTAATTCAGAATCCAGAATATGTCTGTTCAAGGATTCTATCTTTTTATTATATTTTCATAATTATTGAATAACCATGACGATATGTTTGGCAAATATTGTGAGTACATGCTTATTGTGCTTATACCAGAAATAACAAGGTGGCACAAGCTGCTACTGTGTGCTCCTGACACTTACCCCAGCTAGTGCAGCCATCACCACCAGGTCCAGCAGGTACAAACAGAGGTGCTCCATGTCTGTCACAGTCACACACTTAGCTACAGGGAATACCACAGGTGTACACCAGGACAGATGATCACTAACACAGACACATTGAAACTTGAAATCCAGTATACTGCGAATCTTACAGCAAAAAAATATCTGTACTTGAGCAAACAGGTTGATTAAGTGTGATCATCATGACGACAATTCTGGTCATTTTTTCCTTCTTCTCATAGCCTGTTGCCATCCTCAAGAAGATATATAGTTTTTACTCAGAAAAAAAGAAATTGAAATTGCAAAAGATGACTGTCCAGCACGGACCGTTGCGATCCTCTGCTAATTATAAAGGTCCACTGTTATATTTTCCCTTGAGCAGCACATAATCTCCCCCAAAATCTCAGCCTGTAAGAGTTACAAGGGCTTCAGATATTATCAGCAATCCTAATTGTACACCAAGCCACATGCATCCTGACTGGAGCAAGCCATAGCAAAAAGTGACAAAACTAGCACACTTAAGTAAACAGCATGTGAACAGTCATATGAGGCAGCTAAATTTCTGGCCATAACTTCACAACTGGGACTTCATATGTACATGACAGTGTGCAAATCCTGGAGAATCTACTGCTGGTATACACAGAGACAGCACATCATAGAGATTACCCTCAATCTTTGTACATGTGCAGCAACACTGGCCAAATCAAACAGTCAAATATAGGTGAAGTCTATGTTAAATAGCAACTTCAACACAAACCGATTCAACGTGTGTTTGAGATGTCAGTCTTGAAGAGGCCGCAGTCCCAACAGAGATTACGTAAATTCCATCTATAAATTAATATCAGCACACACCTATCAACCAGCAATAAGTTACTCCAAAGTGCCCCATTTCATGAAATAAGCAGCACATGATCAAGAAGTGGCTACACCCAACATGTCTCAACTACACACAGTAATCCCTGGCTGAGATCCACTGTAAAGTTAGTGTAGTCTCTTATCAGAAATTCCTGGTCACAGAAGGGTCAAGAATCTGCAAACACAAGTCATTTACGTCCCGTCTTTCATTGCCTTTGTACACAAAGGCTTGGCCAGTTTATCCCAAGGGTTTTTTTTTCTCTCTCCTTTTCTTTCCTGGCTAGTACACATTGTCCCAGCAAACACCTGAGCAACACTTGCTATCAAGCAGCCCTTTCCTTGAGGTGAACGCTAATCCAGTTTATCATAAACAGCTTATCACAGCAGTCTTAATGCAACAGAAACCAGCTGTTTAGAATGAATGAACATCTATGAAGCTCTGCTGTATATATCTATTTTAGGCCAACACAAAACAAGTGCTTGTCTATTTCAAACTCTCTAACACAGGAACACTGGCCTAACGGATCTCTTGTTAGGAATACATACACCTATCCTAGTAATGTACTTGGCTTGTCATTATAAAGTACTTGGACACCTCTGTGAAAATGAAATTGGACATACATCGACTGGTATATTGCATGAGATAAGCTATGTGTGTACTGCTGGGAGGCCCACAGTGAGTGAGTTGGGTTTAACGCCGCTTTTAACTGAGGCCCACAGTAACAGCGGCACTAGGAAAACCCAGACACTCATGTGTTTTTATAATGAGCCAGGTGAAGTAAGAACTCGTGTCCATTTCAACCATGAAGCAGTCAGCTAATGCAACATTCTACAGTAGGATATTGCATCACATTCCGGAATTTCTAGCCAGCAAAAATATAACAATTACAAAACGTATTGTTGAGTTAGAGATTTCATACATGTTCAAATTGACTATGGGTTTACGATCGGCCTCAACAACCTGTTGAAGGTCTTTAATAAATTTGAACATAAATCTCGTGAAAACAACTTTGAACATGTTGACATTTCACAAAAGGGACATAGAGCTATTTCAGAGGCTACAACAGATTGAAGTGACAGTGCAACTGATGATTTTAAAAATGTAAGTCAAACAGATTAAGTCAACCCTGTGTAGTGTAGAGACGGACAAAGTGTAGGTATGATCGGCAAAGAGACTGTTTGTTTCGGGTCATAGAAATACATGAATGATGCTTCAGGCTTGATTAACCCATGTTATTCGCTACACATCACACTTCAATATGGCATAGAGGCAGGTGATTGTCACGGTATGTATGTCCCTTGGAGGCAACCACATACCTCCGATGGACTTGGCACTTCAATGACAGAAATATACATAAACTCTGTCAAAAGTGGCTTGCTATTCTCTTAACTATTTCTTTAACTAAATATTTCAGTATAAAATATTCCAGAAAAAATATTCATTGCCTCATTTAGTCTAACAGGATGTCTGTGGATATTTTCATCATACCAAATGACTCACATACATTTATGTTGTGCAAAAAGTGTGTCTTATATATAGATCTGGTGATTTACAACAAGCTGTGACAGCTATAGGTTGTAATGGGAAGCCCTATACCCACTACTGCCAGTTATCAAGGCTGTTTAGACAGCTGCTGCTATATGACCAGTGGTGGTATCTAAGGCTGTAATATACATGACAAGTACCCTATGCCTGATATGAACATGAAATATCTTCTACACCGGATATTGGACACAGGCATCCCACTTCTCATAAACAGATCTAATTCAGTATCTATGCACAGTGTAAATGTACCATTCATAAGTTATCTGTGTACAAACATTACCAAGAAACTTTGTCATATATCAGAAAATAGACTTACGCTTAGTCTCTGAAAACATATAATTCTGAAAGAAACTAATAACTCCATTTAATTGAAAAGGATCCCCAAAAAGATGGAAGATTTTATAATTACTGACAGGGCTGGGCTGAAGGGAAAATAATGTGGTTCAGGGACTGTGAGACTGACTAATCAGAAAGCAACATGCAACTTTTGGCTAAATTGCATATCTAAAGCAGAGAGTGAATGAGTGAGTTGGGTTTAACACCGCTTTTCAGAGTATTCCCGTTATATCACAGCGTGTCAGCTTAATGTGGGAGGAAAGCCCAAAGTGATGCAGGTCTCAGACGTTTACCACTTCGGTGAAACCCACAAGCATGGGTATGGTGCTGACAAACCTAGAAACATAATCGGGGCGAACCAGGATTCGAACTCACAATCATAGTTTTCTGGCGTGCCCAAGGGACGCAACTTTGCACAGGGAATCACCAGTGTCTTAAACGACTGGGCCACCCATGCCCCCTTATTTAAAACAAAATGTGGCTCAACATGTTTGTGTATTTCCTCCCTGCTAGTGGCTGTAATTGCACAGAAAATGCTACACCATCTGTTATCACTGGTCATCAGCCTCCCAATCTGAAGTTTGACTAGTTCTATCCCAATTGCAGGGCATTGTTTGCTATAAATACCCAATCTCATGACTGACGATTTCAAATCCACTCTCAGTTAGCACTTTAGTCCTCTGTCAGTACTGACAGGTTAAGTACATTCCAGCTTTCAAATTGACACTATTTGCATAAAAGTCAAATTAACTGGTCAGTGACATTTAGACTCTTACAACAACATAAAGAAGATATTAATTTGAAGTCATTTCAATATCTTTCAAAGGTCAAAGGACAAGAGATAACATGATCGCATATTTGAGGGGTACATCCAACTCCCTGCATGAGTCAATATGTCATCAATTGCAGGAGAAGTACACAGAGTTGAGGTTGTCTCTACAGATTGTCCACACTAGCATCTCAACTTAAGGACACATTCCTCTTCCATGGAAACACTTGCAACTTAATCACATCTAATTACATGTAATATATATCAGTGTGAGAGGACAGTCTCTGTCTCTATCCAACATCTGATGATATTGTCAAGGCAAGAGGTTCATGTTTGACCAGTGTTTGCAATAAGCGCCTGCCCATAGGCCCGTGGCAGGTCGATCTTGTGTGAGGACATAGTTTCAAATTTGTATGGGTCCTTATGGCCTGCTGTAAATTTAGATGTTGAATTTATTTGTCACAAGAAGCTGCAGGTTTTTACATGAGGGCCTGAAGAGTTTAGTCAGGGCCTGCAGCTTCTGAAGTTTGTGGGTCTAACCCTTATTTTATCAACTTACAAATCATCATCTGGTTAGCAATGGTAATTTTTTTCTAATAATTGCCCAACAAAAAGGATGTATGCTGACCAGTAATAACCTTTTCTAAGCCATTTGTTAAAAAATCCTTAGTTTAATGTTAATGATGGAATAAAAACGTATATGTACTTGGACTTGTTCACCATAACAGCGTTGAATCAGATAAGAAATATGCAGTGCTAAGAACAGCCACCCAATGAAATTACACTCATCACTGTCCATGAGTGAAAACATTGTGAGAAGTTGCTGATCGGAGAGATGGAGTCATCATTTCATAAGTGAAGTTATGGAGCCAAGTGAGTCCAGGGCATGTATAATTATATAGAATGGAGATATAATACAGTTGATCATGGAGGACAGGGTGGGTCACTTTGTTTATTGTTTCACAATATTCCAGCTACATCAAGGATTTCTATAAATCAAGTCTTGGCCAGGCAAACCAGTCACTGATATGAGCAACATTCTGCTCCGTTGGGGTACGAGGACATGAAATCAGCTAGATCTCTGAGTATGACCACCCAATACAATTTGGTCATCTTTCATCACCAGCAATATATAGTGCTGGGGATCTATTCCAAACACAGTGACTCCACAGAGCATGTGACTTTTACAAAGAAGCATATAGAGAGACTATATTTCTTCACAAAAGTATGATTAACAGTATTCCACTTTCTACAAAATGTCATGATCACTGATGATGTGAGTGTATAATTTGTTAGCAAATGAATAAAAACATCAGCCCTTAAAAACGTCTGTTATCTCCTTCCAACATGCAGCAATGTTGTCACACAACTCAAATTCATTATTGACAAGCTAAAGAAAACCTGACAGAACTGCTTTGCTTGTTGGATATGAACCACTGTACCTTAGCCTATTTTACCATAAATGTTGATAAACTCTTATCTGTATCTTCAACCAAAATATTAACTATAGACACAGACAGGCCTGGCGGAGTTGCACAGTCAACATGAAGAACACACCGGCAAACCAGCTGACACTGTTACTTCAAATAACAAACACACTAACAAATCCTTCATTTACATGTTTCGTTATTTTAAGTGGTTGTTTGTATCAAATCAAGTTTTTAATACTAAAGCTTGATCAATTTCATGTACCATACAATTCCACACACCTCTGTGAAATGTTCCCCTCTTGTGAGAGCCAACATTTCAACACCTTCTTGTATAAATACTTCATGGCAAAGAGTAACATGGCTAACATTCAACACTGATTTACTCACCATAGACAGAGTCACAAATTACATCCATCCTTATGTCCCTGTCAACCTGTCTCATGATGACTGTTGAATCTTGGCTGATTTGATTAAACCAAATGTTGTGTGGAAGAATTTGGCTTGAGACTCCTTGCTAATCACACAGAAGCACTTTGCCAAGGGAAGATCCTGTCAAGGGGTGGCTTCCTTTAACACAGCGTTGTCCTAGCTTTGGGAGGGGAAATATCATCTGTGCATTCCTCAAGCCCAGGACAGAATGGCTGCACTGCCATAACACCTATCATTTGCCCACACCAGGATAGACTACATGACATATCATTGTCAACACATGAAATACTGACAAGCATTGTTGTAAGTAGGTAATGACAATTTTCTAAACAATGTTGCATGGTCATAGATGAGTCATGGTCGCACGATACTATCACACAATCTCCATCACTCTCAAATAACAGGCTGATAATCACAATAATTCAACATATCCATCCTGAAAATATTGTTTACAAATCACACCACATTTCCTTTCACAAACTGTGTCATATGCATAAACCTGTATCCCAGATGCAACACTACTCCTATTACAGTTGAGTTTGTCTTGCCTTGAAAAACATATTTCTGTGACACAAAGTGAGTCAGACAATTTGTGACTGGGCTGCCATAGACAAGGCTCAGTTACAACCGAGATTACTTTTCCAGTTTAACCTTTATATCCTTGAAATCGGGTTCATATTGCATGAAACAGACTGCAAATCAGCTTGGTTCATTTCCCTCAGGCACAAGGTTAACAAGGTGAATTCAATATTTTAAAGCCATCAATCTTGGTTACATGGGCAAGGTGTTACCAGGAAACAGGAGCAAGTAGTGGCAGAGGGTTTCAGCTTTATGTTCTGTCTCCCACTATATCATTCCCCGACAGATAGACACCTGGTAGGCAGGTAGGACGCTGGTGACCAAGGCTTGCTGATAACAGTGCACATGATGTCATTCAGCAATGGTTCAAGTGCCAATGTACTCAACACTCCAGTCATACACAATATCTGTCCTTGCAATAAGGCATATGAGGAGGATGTCGCCTTGCATATCAGTTTCCATTCATTCAAAGGGATTAAAATTCTACCGTAAAACAAGACTGTAGCATGCTGAGTCACAGTTTCTAATTTAGGAACAGACACGTTAATTAAAATGACAAGAGTCCACGAATCTTTCCCATCATTTCGCAACTAGAAAACATGGTTACATCCTTCCAGTATTTTACCTCCATTCAATTTGAATGTCAGGCTGACGTACGAGATGCAGTCAGTCAACATAAAAGGAGCAACATCCTCGTGTACATTTCCAGGTGTGGACAGAAAGCCTGTAAATCTAGGCATCCTCCTCTTGGCCTGAGGAGCAAACAGTACATCTGAGATGCAGTAACAACATGAGGTGATAAGACAAGTTTGCTTGCACAACGTACTCAGTGGGTAGAAACATCACAACACCAAGTTGGCACAAGTGTTTAAAAAGCCTGCTACACCCATCAGACAGCAGGAGCGAGGTCCTGGATTCCAAATACGGGCAAATACATGACAAATTCTCCTCGTTCTGAGTCAATAGAACAAATATCACTAGCTACATGTTAGAAGGTCACTGTCCCAACATTACAGACACTAGTCGACAATTCAACAGCCTAAACTCCCATAATTGCTTCATCTAAAATTTGTGGAAATAGGCAGGGGTCATTGAAAGATATGGGCTTCATCAAAAGATTAAGGTGGGTGATTAAGCATGTAGCAGAACTCTCACAGTCCATGGGTGACTTAGTGAGAACCACACTACTAGGCTTTCCTGCACTATGTTGTTGACAGAACAGAATCATTTAAAAGAATCCTCACATTTATTTTGTTCCATAAAACAGTTTTGATTTACCACATGGCTACTATATTTGGTGCTCAACAATTTCACTTGTTATATGTTGGCTGTTGTACTTTTATTATCTCTTTGTTTGATTGATTTTTGGAGAAACCGAGGTATGCCTGTCACAAGCATGGCTTATTGGCATAATCAGTATTTTTAGAACATTGATATATAATAATCATGAAATAATACAATAATATCATTCTACCATCTTTTGCCAGAAAACAGAGATTTTTATCATAACAGAAGTTCAACACTCTAAATCAATTGTCTATCCTCCAGTAAATTTTGAAACTGTTTCTTTGTAACAAGTATTCAGTTATTCTTTAAGCACAAACATCACTTTGCATTAACACATGTAAACCATACAGTTGAAGTATAAATGTACAATTTATTTTGAGACTGTAGGAAATGTCATTTCTAACTTTCAATCAAAACTAAATGTCCTCAATCTACTACTCCCTACAGAAACAACTGTTTTTCACTGTCCTCAAACATCATGGTAATGAAATATTAGTCAGCAAAGGCTCCAACTACACAACTGAGTCAATCCCTGCCTGTCTCTAGACTTGAATACGGTATGAAGCTGCCATAATCATTATCCCGTGTACAGAATTGGTGTACATTTCACCGTGTACAATGTCACATCAACTACATTTTCTGTACTATATTTTCAGAGCAGCATATAGCTGATTAATAGAAATACACACTTCATAATTAAGCATACCCATGTTGAGTTCAAACTTGATAGCAAATTGATGAGGAATGTGTCCTTTGCGAAAGTAATACAACAGCCATTGCACGTCAAAGTTGTTCAGCATTGATCCCGGGGAGTGCGAAGCCCAGATGTCAGACACTGATAGGACCACCACTACAGCAGTAGACAGCCTTCACGGATACATGCGGGTAGGAAATTCCTATTTCGTTATACGTTATTGGCTCTTTTTATTTGCCATGATTCGATATTTCACACTTAGAATTAGCTGGTGATACTTTTATTCTTAACAGTCCCGTTATTGTGAATTTGCCAAGAAATAAAAACGTTTCTGTGAACTGTTTATTTTTCTTGTGAATTGTTATTATTTGTTATCATTTATTTATCGAAACTGGGAATACTATGTAGTAAATTTGGGGAACAGCCTAAAACTATCAAGATGTGCCCAAGACGGTCTGTCCGACAAGTTGTTACCAAGTTTACATGTTACAATAACATGAGGTCCAGTCCAACTTTATACATGCAACAACATAAAATGGACAATGGTATGGTTTAAGTCACTATCAGATTGAAAGGTAAGAATGGATCATTTCTTATCTGTATGAACATGATGAGATATGAACTAATTTACACAATAATTATCTGTGACTGTGAAACGGGTAGAAAAATTACCAGTGATCTGTGAAAAGGTGGTCTGATTTAACTGTGAACAGTTATTTGGCATAGGCATTCCCTAGTCTCATATATACACACGGTGTAGATAGGTACCTGCTCCAACACACTGAAATGACCTCACAGAGAATGCTGATTCATGGTAAGCACAAGTTTAATCATGCTTCAGGGGTTGAAAATGTATGAAAAATGTTACTTGACCAAGGACAAGTATGACCAACATTCTTACTTGCCCTATTTTAAAATGTACTTGCCCAAAATCAAACTAATAAATTCAGTAAAATGTTAGTGTACATCTGATGTATTGTGACTTTTCAATATTCAATTCTGAAATTTGAACATCCAACAATGAAAGTTCGATTGCAAGCTTGTATGCTTGGGGACTTGGAACAGGTGGTGCAGTTCATGACTTTGGCCGTGTCTTTCCACTCAGCGATGAATGTTCGTTTTCGTTAACATTCGTCATACTTCTTATTCTTGGCCGAAATAGATTCATTTGAATTTTCAGAATTCCCCTCCGCCTTCCTTTTAAGTTTGTCCCCATTGCCGAAGAAACTTATATAGACCACTAGCTGTGACATGATCTGACATGTGCGGTACTGGCAATGCTGTTGCGCTCTTCAATATCGCCCTAACTCAGATATTGCCGGCTTTAACACATGGCTCCCAAAATTTATATACACGTTTAGTAAACTTAGGTCACTGACACGATGTCTTTTCCCCATCGCAAAAAAATATTACCAACTGATCACTGTGAGCACGCAACACCGGAAATACCAATCACCATGATCACGAATCCGCAATGAAGTCCTCAATATAATCCTATTATTACACTATCTGGTTATAAAAACATGTTTGTTGTACACTTATGTTAGTGGCATATTTTAATCATTTTATTCAAAATTTCGTTCAATATAGTTTATATTAATTTTGGCGAAATTGTGCGTAAAAGGATCGGTAGATTGCACAACTCGTCGTTATTTACAGCAACCACGGTCAAGTTATCGCTATTGACTCCTTAAAACGAACTTTAGTTGACGGGGAATAGATATATAGATCTATATTATAAATACCATGCTTCGACTCGTTAAAAGTCAGATTTATTGTAGTTTGACTGTTTTGTGTCAACAAAGTTTTCGCGACCCAGAACGTGTGAGCCTCGACGGTGATTGGTGTGTCAAAAAAATAAATCTCATCAAAGCTAGGCCTAACGAAGCTTCTATTGTCGGAAATTGTTTCTACCTCGCATTACAAAATCAAAGTAAAGTAGTCAACTGTCTGTTATTCCATTTTCCAAGAAGCATGTGCCATATATGGAAGTGTTACTACGTTTTAACAATAAAACAAGCCTGGTTCTCGTTGTTGACCTGCCTGACATCGAAGTGTATGAATCCCATTGGTTGACTGGTGTAGCTGTATGCAAATTAGACTGCCAGTCTGGGATACTCGCAAAATATTAGCCAATCAAATATCGTAACATGATCACATGATTACATTCACGTGAAACTTGACCCAGTTCATTTTGTGTGCATGCTCTTCTTGTCCAAGGGCTTACTAGAAAACGTATATTACACGCCCGATATCTAAACCTTACTTGGCACGGGCGTCGGGCAATGGTATTTTTCAACCCCTGTGCTTATAACAGTTTTTAAATGACATCCACACTGACATTATTATTAAGAACAAGTTAGATGGCAGTGATCCCTCAAGGCATTTCTCCTGTTTAACATTTTAAGGTCCACTAACATATTGTTCGACTGCACTTATTGATATTTCAGAACATTTGCCATCTGTATAATCCCAGACATACCAGAAATTTAAAACAGGTATTTTCTCACGTACGTATCTGATGACAATTGTTGCTCTGTAGCTGGATTCTATCACAAGATAGATGTAATTCTTTAAGCCCAAACATCTCTCTGGACTAACACACATAACCAATACAGAGTTGAAGCATAAATGTACAAACTATATTGGGACTGTAGGAAATGTCATATGTAACTGTCAATCATATTAACCATGATAACAAACCTACAGCAACAACTGTTTTTCACTATCCTCAAACTTCAGGGTAATGAGATATTAGTCATCAAAGGTTCAACCTACACAAGTGAGTCAATCCCTGCCTGTCTCTAGACTTGAATACAGTATGAAGCTGCCATATCAGCATGAAGTGGCCAACGTGCCTACCAGCTGATCTAATCTCATGTTATCAACAGTGAAAGTCTTCAAACTGATAAATTAGTATGAATCTATGTAACATAATAGATTAAATGAACATACTCAGAGGCACAATATTAGATATTAACAAAAAGTAACATTTATCATTTCAAAAGTTACTACTACATAAGGACATAAGGTTGGGTAGAGCACAGAGAGTTGCACAGGGAGTTGTGTACAACTGTGCTCACATGACATGCTTGGTTGAATGTCACATGCACTTTAAAGTAGCGATTGTGTATATCTGTTGCAAGCACATCAACATACATAAAATGCCACTAACATCTACAATATAAACAACATTCAACATGACCCTGCCAGCTTGACGACTGCCCTTGGAGTTTACCATAGTCAAAGGGAAGCAACTCTATGTACATATTTCGACACATTAGAAATGCCCACTGGCTTGAGAATGGTTAATTTGTCAAAGATATCATTAGGGAAAATATAAATTGACAGTTATAGGTTAAAACTATCTGTGCTTGTTTATTATCCTGAATCAATATTATCCCTGATATTGATATGCAGGGAAATAATGTCATTCCCTCTGTGAGGCTTCTTTGAGGAGGTACTATATATATTCATGATAATTGATATTAAGGGCAATGATTGTCATGATTATTATTACTATCAGATTATTATTTACATACCTTGTCTATAAAGCGAATCGGAATGAAGCACATCACCAGCACATACACAATCCCTACATTTGCAATAAAAACGTGTTTGTCTTCCGCTAAAAACAATTACATCATATACCTTCAGCGAATTCCGGGAAACAAACAGATGATAACAATTAAACTTGGTCAATACAAATTTGAAATTTGAGATAAAACATTGTTTTATATGCAGAGATTAAGATTACCATGTGTATTGTCTCATAAACTAAGCCAGAAGCAACAATCGGCAGTGCACACATTTCTCGAAATCTACCAGGGATTCGGTTACAAATTACCCAATAACTTAAATGAATTTTGATACAGCGATCATATAAATTGTATCAGAAACTATTATTTTATCAGCAATAATTTATTCCAATATCATTTTAGTTGCAGCTTCACTGTATACATTTGAAATAAATTAATAACCATAAGCATAGCACTCTGGTACAGCTGATCACTATTGCCGAATATATTTTCATATGGAACAATTTGATCAGTCACCATCGCTGCTCCCGTGATCCGAAATTTTTTTGTTGACATATACTAGTCATACTACAACACTATGACTTTCAGCGAGTCAATGTATGGCATTTATGATATATATATACATCCATTCTCTATCCACTAAAGTTTGTTTCAAGGCATCAATAGCGGTAATCTGACCGTGGTTGCTGTAAATAACAGTGAATTGTGCGATCTTCCAATCACTTCACATAGGTTTCGCCGAAATTAATCAAACAATTTTGAATGAAATTTTGAATAAAATTAATTAAATAGATAACAAACGCAAGTCCAGATATAAAATGAACACTTTTTATAACCATACAGTGTAATTACGTGATTAGTTTGCCGACTTTGCCGTGTTACGTGCTCACGGTAATGTCTTTGTGTTGGGGGGAAAAACATCAAAACTCTTTAACCCTGTGTATAAGACGATCCCCCTTGAAAGCCCTCTAATTCTAGGTATGAGAAACTTGCCTTATACACAGCGATATACAGTAATAGATTTCGAGTTATTTTGCAATTCATCATTCTCGTTTGGAGCAAAGCAGACTGTAGAAATGTATATAGTACAATAGTACCATATCGATAGGAATGTAGAGTGAGTGAGTGAGTGAGTGAGTGAGTGAGTGAGTGAGAGAGAGAGAGAGAGAGAGAGAGAGAGAGAGAGAGAGACTATGGTTTTGAGAGCTGACAATTCAAAATATATCTGCACCACCACAGTTCAGACTTGGGTACTTCAATTCAGTAACCATGGTAACAGAACACAAATATGTAAATACTAGCGCTAAATACACATGAAATTACTGGAGTTAAATTAGATTGAAGGAATCTCATCTGCAGTGACAATACTACTTCAACATTCTGCTGACAGGTTCTCCTGATGAGCTGTGACTTGGTGGTGGAGATGGCAATGTACTTACAACTATCAGCAGAGTGTATCAGCCAGAGCGGCCAGCGATTTAGTCTGGTCTTCACACCATTCCCTTCTTGTAATGAGTCTGCTCATCTTTCAAGGATGTACAACTAATGGAAGGAGGTTTCTGAAACACATGCAAGAAGATTTAAAGGTAAAGTATGAAGGTACAAGGTATTCATGGTAATGATTCTGCAACATATGCAATGCTTGTAATCTCTAAGACACTGTAAAGGGATCAAAGATTACCTGAGAGACAGATAGCCAGCAGCTCTAAACAAGCTGAATACAGGTTCACAATATAACAACAAGATCCGACCTTTGTTTCATTAGTTGTATTACAGTGGTGTTGTGAAGGCTAGTCCTCTCCAACATAGTTTGACATCAATCAGTAGCCTGTCATGAACCTAATCCATCATGATCATGTCAGTTGGGATGTTTTTCTACTTGAGCAAGCAAACCTTATAACTGTGGTCTGAACATTCTGTATTCAGAGAGTGGCATGTTGTCACTTTCACAAGTAACCAGGCAACTAGTCAAGTGGACTACTCCTTCAGAGAGAGGGACAGAAGCAACTGAAACACTGACAGCAAAAACAGGTAAAAGTGGAATACACTTCCAAGGACAAACACAACTGGTGCGACTGATGGGACATGGTGAAGCCAAAAACCTTGATATGAAGCGATCGATCACCAACAAATATACAATGCACATTGAAGGATACAGATTGGCTGCAGGAAGAACATATCAAATAAATCAACAAGCAAAATTATTTAGAGACCATGACAGCTTGTAAAAGAGCCGGAAAGAAAGGCAAGCTCAGAGTGGCTGAAGGGGTCGTTGTCGGCATGGGTACTACAGATATGCAGTGGAAAGAACTCATCCTAGGATACCTTTCTGTATTCTGATCTTGGCTAGGGTACATTTCTCTATACAGAAACCTACTGGGGTATATGTAGTTCATGTGCTGACAACGACCCCTTCAGCCTCAGTATGCATGGTATGTAGAACAATTACTATTGATCATGTTGATTAGGCTGATTCATACACTCAATGTTACTGTCATGGACATTAGTCTTATGATTCCTACATTGTTGATATATCATAAGAGCCACCACAGGATCTACAATATGGAACAATACTTGAGGCAGGCTATGACATGTGCAATAGGAGAGAAATATGCAGTTCTTACCAGTACCAGCATGTTGCTAATCAGTAGCCTGTCCTGTCACACACACACTGTCCAGCATCCATAGGCAATGAGGTCTACTTCACTCAACTAATGAATATTTAACATCAACCATGTCAACACAGTCTTCAGTAGGAACATACCAGTACATGGCCTAATGAATATGCAAAGACGTTTATTAGGCACTGCTATCTAAACATACCTTTGGCTGGACATGACAAACCCATTACATGCAATCCAAACAGATCAATCAAGATTGCGTCATTACACAATGACATGAAATCAATTCTTGAGTATTAGTGTGCAGACTAACAACACAGAGTTAATATTGCATGGTACAATATGGTGTACACTGCTTCACAGCTCCCCTCAACTCAGACACATAGTGCATGAACAGCATAGAAAGAAAGTAATTCACAACATGAAAGGTACACAGCCATACATATGCAAAGTAAAAAAACAGAAATGAACACCTGTGACATGGACGCCTTTTTTATACATTTACCTACCAGATATATCCAAGTCCTTCTAACCACACAACCACAGTGATGTGAAATCCACACTGCACCAACAGCTGGTCCAGTTACTTATTCTACATACAGACATTTATCACTGAATGAAATAGGCCTGATACAGCCATTGATAGCCTGGCCTGTGGCTGCATATGTTAAACCAAGCTAACAGCTGTGTTGGGTGGTGGTCACTCAAGCATTGCAGATACAGGCAACATCTCGGGGTACACTGTCCAGGTAAACTGGTCACTGGGCAGGTTGGACTGACCTTGTGCCAACATCATCATCATAGAACATCATATGGTGTGTCTGTAATACACTGAAACTGACACTTGCTAATATCAAGGAAGGCGGGTTGAAGCAAGACTATCCACATATCCACACTGACATGCTCAGGTGACCAGGAATTGATAATGGTTATGTGGCTACCTACACTAATTTACTGTTTCCTTACAGTAAAGATCAACCAATTATTTCAGGATAAATAGAGAAGAAGTAGAGTAGAGTAGAAAGAAAATACCTAGCATCTGTTATTAGTCCAAGTATACAAAAAACAACAACGCCCTTGCCCTTTTAACTGTACACTGTGAACACAATGAAGTATCTACCTAACATGTTAACCCCTTTAAAGTTAAGATATCCCAGACTGAGTTGGTAAGTAAAACAAACAGCATCCTGTATATGAGTTATTTAAGACATAAATGACTTGTGGTTGTTGTTTATCATAAAATAAAACACTGCTGGGAGAATAAAGGAGAATAAGAAGCGCAGTCCCAAGTGGTTTATTCTCCCTGCAGTGTTTTATTGTACAATAAAGAATGATCATGACTTGGTTATTTCTTATACGAGATATCAAAACTATGTACAGCCTCTATAAGGAGGTGAATGAAATGTACAAGATTTAAAAATATTTAACCGTATTTAAATAATGATGACTCCCTGAATAGAGTCCGACGTCAGCAATGTCGGACAAGTCCTCTTTGTGATCAGGGGGGTTAAGTTTGGTATTATCTGTATATTCTCGCAATTTTCATGACAATTAACTGTACCTTTACTCCCAATATCGGTGGTCATATCTCTCCCACTTTTGGATGAGATCTTATTTGGCCATTGCTTTTATCTACGTTGCCCAGTTACATCTATGGGGAACAAGTCGCCAGACACTTTCCTCTCAAATAAACGTTGTCCAATTTATGACGTAATCAACTTGCAAGCGCATGTTCGAATCTACAGAATTGACATCGTAGAACAATGTAATTTTATCATGAAATAAACCATGCTTCGTTCTTCATTATTCTTTGCAATTTATTGCGGAGCTATCTTATATAAAGCAATAAAAGAGTGTCCTGATTCTTTTATGCTTCATAAAACCCAAAACAAATGGACATGATGGAACAGATTTATTCACACTTCAAGGATGTATGGTGGGATTGTCCTTTTGTTGGAAAATTAATCCTGTCCAATCTATCAGCCAGGAGAAAACCCTAGACCTCTCCTCCTAGGAAAAGTTAGAATAGTCGCAATGAACACTGATGAATGTGAGATTCGAGTGTCAACTCTTAATCATATTCATCTGGAACAAATTTCACCTATCCTAAGCTTGACTAAATCATTTTCGTATGAACGATTATTGTTTTCAAGTTCCTTGCAAAACAGTCAGACTAACAAACTGTTTGGGAGAGATATGTTCTTAAAGTGCGAAAATATTGTTTCCAGGGTGCCGTAGAACAAAGCGATCTTAACGCTAAGGTGATCATAACTCCCATACCTTAACATAGACTAAAACAGTCTTGGCGCTAAGGTTGTTTTGTAGAATGACACCCCAGACTACAAACTTTGTTTCACTCACAATGTATTACAAATCACTAACTATCCAACTAGGTGACATAGTCTCCCTCCTACTACATGTAGCATGACTAGCCAAAACTTCTCCTATTATGGGGGGATTTCAATATACATGTTTTAAACATATGGGTGTATGAGCAAACAAAACAGTTTACCAGCATCAGAGTTCAGACCAGTTAACATGTTAACGGTGAAAAGGCACACCCATAACTAAACATTTGAGACTCACAGTCCGAATTTCTCAGTGCACATCATTTTCATTTTCCAGTAGATTTAGGGTCAACATATGGTCATAAAATAGTTGTAGTGATAAGATCTGTTTGTGCACGTGGGCCCTGGTGCTATCTATGCCTTACACAACTAGAATGTCATGAAACTGGTCTTACAATGTCAATGTCAGAGTTACAGACACTATAATTTCCAAGCCTGCTAGCACCCAGAGGTTAAACTATAGCCAACAATGTGGCACTTCCCTCTATCCTCAGCTTTCTATAGTACAATTTGATACTAGTTCACTGCCTATCACATCATTATACTTCACTGCATTGACAGTAGTTACACTACATTACACATCACTTAGCTCAGCAATTACCATGCCTCAATACACATCACTATAACTGTTAATGGATCATTGAGTACAGATCACTGAATATGCCTCAACTGAACATACCAACCCTTCTTACCATGTTGCCGACTGCACGATTACACAACACTTCTGTACCATGTGACCTAACTAATCTATTGATTGACAGATTGTATTTTCATGTAATTGACCTGATAAAATGACATTTAGGGGAGTGTGTAGCTAATCACCTGATATTTGCGTAATAAATCAATCACTAGGTGTAATGTAAGTCCTGTCAGGGCTGGCCCTCTAAATGTCTGGGCCCAGGACATGTAAGGTGAAACTAGCATGTCATGAACACTGTAATGCATAATAAGCATGTACCGTATTCAACGTAATAAGCACCCCGCTCTAATAAGCACCCACGGCGATATTTGCTAATATATTGGCTAGTGAACAATCCCAATTAGCACCCCTTCCGATTGATCAATGTACACAAGACTTATAAGTTATTTATTCATGTATAATACGTGTGTTATATGCATCCTTATTTATGTGAAATTAAATCCTGGAAAAATATATCTGTCGTATATAAACATTTCAGGCTGTCGGCATAACCGTGAAATTTACGATCATTCAACTCTGTTGTTTTTCATGAAAATAATATTCTAATAAGAGCCCCCTATATCTAAGTTTGAGAGCGCCCTGGGCGCGTATTATGTTGAATACGGTATTAATATTTTGCTGAAAGCTGCACTTATTCTTATGCCAACCATTAATGTCTAACTCAACCATGATAGCATCATATCTCTAGCAAGTATAGTATGTGCTTTTGATAACCCCAAACCAGATAACAGAACAGACTGGCAATTATGTGGAACAGCCTGTCAGTTACCTCTGTTCGAGGATTTTCAACTTATGGACCCCACTTTTTCCATATTTGATTTTAAACCCATAACCAATAAAACATAACAATATAAGGTTAGTCCAAAGTTTGGCATCATACAACATCAATGCAAGCGTCCACATGCTTTAATTATAATAGTTAAAAAGTATACCTTATTACTCAAAGTCAGTCATATCGTTAAACATGTTTAAATAAACTTGTGCTTGTCAACTGTCATCTGTACTTTTTGATTCCAACCTCTAAGCATGTTCATCATGTAAATTCTGTTTGAACAAGGAGTAACTAATATTAATAAGCACCCAAAATTGCCTCATCATTTTAACATGGTTGACATGCTTTAAAATATCCTACATGTAAACAAAAAACTCATAATCTGGATAATCAATCAATTCTTTGTTCCAATGCTTAGAGACCTTGGGCAACGGGAACAGAAATATTGATGTATAGAAAATGTTACGTTGGTTAATAACGACATTCCTGTAAAGTTTGTTCTTTAAAGCTCCACTCAGCAATATTCCAGCTATATGACGATGGTCTGTAAATAATCGAGTCTGGACCAGACACTCTGGTGATTGACATCATGAGCATCGATTCATGCAACTAGGATATGATGACATGCATCAACCAAGTCAGCAAGCCTGACCACCAAATCCAGTTACACGCCTCTTACAAGGAGCTTAGACGCTTCTTATGACAAGCATGGGTTGCTGAAGACCTTTTCCAACCCAGGTCTTCTAGAGTACTGTGAAGTAGATTAGGGCCCCATTCCACAAAGTGATTTTAGTGCTAAGGTGATCGTAACTCCCATACTACATGTACTATAACATAAGCTAACGATAGTCGTAGCACTATGATCGCTTTGTGGAACAGGGGCCTGGTCATATGTTCTTAACAGCAATACCAAGTAAATCTTGCAGCAATCTAAACATTTGTGAGCCTTGTACTCTCATTTTCACATTAGAGAACTAATCTGCATCGTCTAGAGCCCATTTGAAGTCTTGGTCCAGTGAGAATAATCTTGATTCCAAGCACTAAGAATGACTATCACAAGTGACAACATGTGTCAAACTTTACTTCATGTGTGGAAAAAGGACAAAGGACACTTCTTGGCATCCTAGAGTAAAGTGCATACAAAACCTAATCCTAATATACTTAACAGATGTTACTGAAGAGGCTAATTTAGTCATTCACTTGAGGTAGAGGTTTTTATTTGAGTGTCAATGAATCAATACCAAATTCCAGCATCATGGGTAAAGTACATGTATATGTCTTTTGTAATCAATAGAGCTGATATGATACTCAAAGACTTACTATCATACATATGGTAATAGTGGGCATTAGGGACATCACGCTTAGAAAATTCTTGAACTGGTTACTCGTCTTGTTGAAAGCACATTGTACCTGATTGGCTGTTTTCATGATATTGTAACTAATATGATATATACATTATTCAATGAATGAATCCTTGAATTAGTTCCTTTGCAGTCTTTCATAGCGCATCTCTCCAATCTCAGGTCTCAAGACGATTACAACTTTGGTGAAACCTACTAGTATGGGTATGGTGCTGACAAACCTAGAAACATGACCTGGGAAAACTTGGACTCAAACCAACAATCATAGGTTGCTGATGTGCCCAAGGGATGCAACCCTTCACCATGTTCACAGTGGATTGTGGCGCCTAAGACGACTTGGTCACCGGTGATTTTACTAAGAAAGAACACAATACACATGTAGATGCATGTGGATTTATAAAGTATTAAGTTGGTTAATATTTCTTTTGCTTAGTATTTGATTTTTATGACCAAGACAATCAATGAGGACATGAATTTGGTGTAAAAAATTGTTTTGTATTCAATACTGGGCATGTTTGACAGCTACAAGATTGTTGGTGATACAGCACCAGCAGATTACCAGGGATTTTACTGGAGACAAATGGCATTAGGACATTTTAATGATTGCATCAACTTTTGATTGAAAAAGATCTATTGGACATATTGGATGACAATAAGTCAATGTCCTAGAAAATCAACCACTCTAAAACCCTGGATAATATGTTTAACGCTTTGAAAGACTGTCACAAGCGGTGTATTTTTATAATTATTACAGTGAATAAAGACTGTGACAATGCTGTTAATGCGCAGTAGTTTCACAATAACCATAACTGCAATTGATTAATAATAATATTAAATGGGGATAAGAAATACCAGGTTTGCACATTCCAATCAAATCATACTGGATTATCCGAGTAATTGGTGAGGTCATGAGACAATACACATGAATAGAAAGAATGACACAAGCTGGTGATGCTGGCCATATGAATAAGGTACCTTGTGTGTCCAGAACTAAAACAGGGTTGACTTTGCAGACAGTCCACTAAGTGTTGTTCATGTTGTTTGCTTGACCTTATTTTTACTGTTAATTGGTCCAAGTTGTGACCCTCTTTAGAGCACATCAGAAACTGACAGAGCAAAACAGATTATTTTCCTGATGACATAATAGTGTTGTATGGATGAACTTGAATAGTTCTCACATGTCATTAAGTACACTGACAATGCTGGTAACCTGGCTGATATATAATTAGAAAACCAACAACAGCTATATGCATATGTCAATTCCATAGCTACCAGCCCAATAGCTGCTTCAACATGTTAAACCAGGAGATCTCACAATGCCTCTCCATAAGTGTACCGTTAGGTTAGGTCACCTATATAAAATGATGAGGTGAGACATATCGCAACACAGCCATTCCTAGAGTGTTGCAAACGACATAAAGCTGTGGCCAAGTGCATTATTGACTTTATCCCAGTGCCCACCACCTGGAGCCAGTGTCAAGTAGGAAGTGTTGCATGATGCCACAGTCAACTACTCACCTTATCTCACAGTGAAACATTAGAGATCTTTTTATGCAAGTTTCCAACTAACAGCACCAGAGTCTTAACTACATTGTTTGCTTCAAAAAATCTTTTTTTTTCTGCAACCCCCTGAAACCACATCTTCCATAAACACGACATACATGTTTCCCCGTATCCTGGAATTTGCTTATGTGAGGCACTGTCTTCATCAGCTGATGAACATCAACAAATACAACTTCAATTCTTAAATATTAGGGTTGGCATATTGTTACATAAATCATATAGCAATATATCGCAATATGAAGAGCTGTATTGAGATACATATTGCAATGTATTGAGGCCCAAATTATAACTATTTGTTGGGGTGAAATGATACAGCAAGGTCACAATATGATACATATGATACATAGATCATGATACCCATATTGACATGAAATCACGTGAAAACATCTTGACATTTTACATTTTTAGATCAGGCTAGTAGTGAACTTAACATGCTTAAGGAGCTTATTACAACACACTTTGCAATATTTGACTTACAAAAGCACTGGGGTGTGACTGGGGGTCATTAAAACGAGTAGAAAGTGATTTATTTAGAAAGTGTATCCGAAAAAAAAAAAATGGCAAACCTGATGTTACCTTCATTGAATGCAGTCCTAGAAATGGACATATGACAACTGTCTCTCAGACATGACCATGATGACAGCAAGGACTTTTTTAGTTCAATCTGAAATTGATTTTAAATGTTCATGGTGAATAAATGGTTCTAAACATGCTTACAGCAAAAAGGTGACAGTATAGATAATGAATGTAGTTAGATTCCCATATCACAAAATAAGCCAGACATTGTTGACAATGACATAATTTATGTACACCATAAACCAACTACACAACTACTGCTGTAACAGTAAATATTCTAAAGTTTTTAAAAATAATGGAAGGTACATTCCCCTTCACAATGATCCCCAAATATACAGGGTTACATAAGTTTTCAGCAACATTCATGTATTACAGTATACATGTAGTACTGTACAGATTCTATGTTGTGTCTATGAGCAATTACATGCTGACCTCAGTCAGTGAGACTGGGTTGTCTGGCTCTGCCGCCAGTCTGCAGTACCTGGCAGCATGTATAACCATGATAACTGTATTGATTACTTAAACCATTACCGGTGCACAGTTTTCTGGGCTAGCTCAATCCCTTTAATTAGGTCACACTGTCAGTGGTAAACTGCTTGGTACTGTCTAAGAACTGCATCAATACTGGACAAAATGTATTTATGCTGACATCATGCAAATAAAATCCAAAGCAAACTTGACTTTGTGATACAGCAAAGGCATAGGTAACAGAGATACCATATTTGTGATTACATTTTGATACAAGGTCATTATCGGAGAAAATGTCTGCTTAGCAACTTCAAATGAACTTCAACATGTTCAAGGTTTTGTAAAAAAAAAATGTATGTTATCGATGACACTGTTCAGTAACCATGGTAACTGTTATCTTGGATACACTTTTTGTTTGATGTATGCACATATTGGTGTGTTGAAAATGCAGTATACATACATGAATGCACAAGTACATCTTAACCATGTTAACATGCTAAATGCATGATGCATGTGTTTCAACTAATAAATGTCCAAACCTGATAACATAATTCAAAAGATTATGATGTACACCATCATAAACATAGTTTTAATTGTCTTATATGAAATATAGCCATTCTTTCAATATTTCTCATCATGATATTTATACCTGCTAGTTGTCACAGCTCACACACTCACTCTTACCATGCTTACTGACAGTCTTTCACTTATCATGGATATATCATGGTGAGTCACCTTGATAATGTTGATGTGGAAGAAAACCTTGAAGTGATGCAGGTCTTGTAACTTGACCATTTTGGTGAATCGCACATGTATAAGTATGGTGCTGACAAACCTAGAAACATGATCAGGGCAAATCCACAAGCCATGTAATCTGGCATGCCCAAGGGATGCAACTCTGCATAGCAAATTGTGGCGCCTCAGACAAATGGTTTTACGATGCTTTTAGCAATATTCCAGCAATATCATGGAGAGGGAACACCAGAAATGGGCTTCACACATTGTACCGATGTGGGGAATAGAACCTGGGTCTTCAGAGTGACGAGTGAAGGTTTAAGCCACTGGGCTACCCCACAGCCCTGTCTACCAGCAAGCGGAAAGAAGCCTATTAGCAACTGCTAACGAAAGACATCATGTGCTTATTCATTAGAAATGTCCTGCAAAATCCTTTGGCATATCTGACATAATTAATTTCTTACCATGCTTACTGTAACAGGTGTAAGAGAGGAAAGTCTTCTACACACATACCATACCTACTGCATCTGTCAACACAAGATGGTGTCAGTATGATGCATCTACAGTATTTACATAACAACCTCACCTTTATTAATAATGTTGTTTTAATGAAAGCTAAAAATATAGTTTTCGATAAAAAAATAATTTCTAATCATCATGATCATGCTAATTAGGCCTCTCACACATTATGTTTATTTTAACACCACAATATTGAAAAGAGTAAAGTGAAGACATTTTACACAGCATTTCACTTACTCGCTCCAACTTGATGTAACAACTTCAACAAGCAGATTTTTACTGGTCACAGGGAAATCAGCAAGGTTATCACCATGTCAGCCATATAATATGTTCAAACAGTATCCTGATCCTTCAACTTGATGAAACATAGATGCATTGAAACCCTCTAGACTGACATCTGTCGCCCTGGCTGTGACAAAAACGCATAGCATTTGATCACCAACACCTCACACCAACAGGGCCTTTGCCAGATTCATAGACTATATTGATATTTGGCCGCCAGTTCTGGGAGGAAAAAAACACATCTTTCTTTAAAGACCAGAGCACAAGCTAACAGGGGGTTGTTCAAACATACCAACAGTCAAAGGCTTTTAGCTTCTGCTGCTTGTACAATGCCTGAGTTTGTTTGTGACCCAACAACAAGGGCTGTACAATTACCAAAGATTGTGAAAATTGACGCAGGCCCCAACAGTGCAAAGACTTACTGATGAAAAAGAAAACCCTTAACAAACTATACACGCCTGTTGAAATAGAACTTCTATTATGACATTATAAGCTGCTTCATGTTTGTCCACAATATGTACATAGCTAACATGGCTAAGCTGTTGATGAAAGAGATTTGGTATGTGCAGGTTTTGTTGCATATGTTTCTCATGTAAATAATCCTTCCACATCAGCAAGTCAAATGTCATCTTGGTCGTTAAGAAATGACTCGATCAAACAGATAAGTTTACAAATTCAAAGTTATATTTGAACAGTTTCCTGAACAATGTGAGCGCTCCTGAAGTATTTCCACCCATGGACTTCAACTCTGCCTTGTATCATGTATATACATGTATATTAAGACTGAATCATGTGTATTTGGAAGTAAAGAATGAGAAAGCTTACATTTATCACATTTTTTCCCTCCGTAGTATAAGGGGCACATTGTGCACAATTTTACAATCTCTTGGCAGAACAATGCAATATAGTTGACATATTAACCTTTAGCATTGATGTGTCAATTGACAAACTCACTTTCATCACTGTTAATTTACCTTTGGTTTTACTTCTTCCATTCTATCCTTGACACTTACCATGCAAATGACTTCTATCGTATAACATAATCTTACCTTTTGCAACCTTGAGCTTACACTACTTACAGTCTCACATGTTTATCTTCTCTGAATCAAAAAGCAACAGCTCAATTCTCCCAATAATCTTGATAAGTATGGACGGCAGGCGTTTAACTAAGGTCACCATGACCTGATCAGGGGTTGAAAATTTATGAAAAATGTTACTTGACCAAGGGCAAGTATGACCAACTTGCCCTATTTTAAAATGTACTTGCCCAAAATCAAGCTAGTAAATTCAGTAAAATGTTAGTGTACATCTGATGTATTGTGACTTTTCAAATATTCAGTTCTGAAATTTGAACATCCAACAATGAAAGTTTGTATTCGATTGCAAGCTTGTATGCTTGGGGACTTGGTGCACTTCATGACTTCGGCCGTGTCTTTCCACTCAGCGATGAATGTTCGTTTTCGTTTACATTCGTCATACTTCTTATTCTTGGCCGATATAGATTCATTTAAAGTTTCAGAATTCCCCTCCGCCTCCCTTTTAAGTTTGTCCCCAACACTGAAGAAACTTAGCTGGGACATGTGCGGTACAGGCAATGTAAATTGTTATTGTGGATATCCCTCTGAGTGCTAACGAGGCAAAGGGAGGCTACTCTATCCTTCACTGGCTTACTCATTTGAAACCAAAGACTGTCGGTTTACTTACAGTGATCCCGCACTATAGCGCTCTTCAATATCACGCTATCTCAGTTATTGCCTGCGTTAACACATGGCTCCCAAAATTTATGCACACGTTTAGTAAACTTAAGTCACTGACACCATGGACACAATGTCTTTTTCCCATCGCAAAATAAATATTACCAGCCGATCACTGCAAGCACGCAACACCACAAATACCAATCACAAATCCGCAATGATGTCCTCAATTTAATCCTATTATTACACTATCTGGTTATAAAAACATGTTCGTTGTACATCTTGACATATGTTGGTAGCATATCTTATTAATTTTATTCAAAATTTCGTTCAATATAGTTTAATTTTAGCGAAATCGTGCGTAAAGGGATTGGTAGATCACACAACTCACCGTTATTTACAGCAACCACTTTAGTTGACAGGGAAAAGATACAGATATCTATATTATAATGCCATGCTTTGACTCGTTAAAATTCACATTTGTTGAAGTTCGACTGTTTTGTGTCAACAAAGTTTTCATGACCCAGAGCGTGTGGGCCTCAACAGTGACTGGTGTGTCAAACACAAAAAAAAATATTTCATCAAAGCTAGGCCTAACGAAGCTTCTATAGAAGGGTAATTGTTTCTACCTCGCATTACAAATTCCAAGGAAAGTAGTCAACTGTCTGTCATTGCATTTTCCAAGAAGCATGTGCCATATATGGAAGTGTTACTACAATTTAACAATGAAACAAGCCTGGTTCTCGTTGTTGACCTGCCCGACATCAAAGTGTATAAATCCCATTGGTTGACTGGTGTAGCCATATACAAATTAGACTGCCAGTCTGGGACACTAGCAAAATATTAAACAGTCAAATATTGTAACATGATCACATGATTACATTCACGTGAAACTTGACCCAGTTCATTTTGTGCTCTACTTGTCCACGGGTATATTAGAAAACGATATCTAAACCTTACTTGGCACGGGTTTCGGGCAATGGTATTTTTCAACCCCTGCTGATACCAGTATTTAGAAATGAAAGCAAATAACTAGTAAGAAATATTATCACTGAATGCCAGTCATCACAATTAACAAGTCGATTGGTCCAGAAGATCAGGAATGGAACGCTCACCACTCTGCAATCTTGTTTACCAGATCATAAAAGTGACAGTCAGAATGTGATTTCTGATCATGCAACCTCGAAAGATTTAACATGTGGTATTATGAACGACAGTTAAGAGCTTTATCATGTTAATGACTGAATCCATACAATCAAGGCCATCTATTAGCCACTCCAAAATGATTGTTTGTTCCTTTTTCAAACTCTTAATTGAGAATTTGTCAAAATATGTTTCAAAGCGTAGTCACCAGTTTGAAACTAGTTCCAGAAAGGATGAGAAATCTGCCTTCTGATTGGCTAATGTCGACTTCTTGTCAGTCATTCCATTGGTCGGTCAAAATTCCCGAAAGGTCTGTCTGACGTGACCCATAATGGGATGTCCTCAGATCTTTGTTTAGTGGTAGTGATAACTAAGATCCGATTTTAGTGAGATTGGCAACTCTAAGGTTTGTCAATCCCAGTGACACACATTGCTTGCGTGACATACAATGACACTGTGCTGGCCAGCTGCTGACATACATGTCATCTACCTACCTCCACTATACAATGCTATTGATAACAGTAAGAAGCTGAACAGCTGGGTGTCCTAACAGGAGGAAGTGGGGTCAAACAGGAACAAGACACTAAAAGAAGTGCTAGGCTTTGGCAACATAACCATCCTAGATAGTTTGAATCAGTTCATTTGGAACAACGTGGAAAAAATAAGAGATTCAACTGGGATAAAAATAAGTTTCCTTGATTTCTTTCTTAATCATGTTAATGACTCACTTAGCAATAAATACCCCAGCTACATGACATTGACCTGTAAATAATCAAGTCTGGGACAAGAGTGATTGATATTATGACCAACAGTCCACTCCACACTACCAACCAAGCCATCAAGTCTCAGCACTCAATCCATTTAAAGTTGTCTTGTAGGACAAGCATCGGTTGTTGGGCACCAATACTAACAGGGATCCCCATGGCATTTATGGTAGTTTAGAAATATTTATTTACCATATTTTCTTGAGTATAGTGCACACCCAAGTATAATGCGCACCCCCTCTAGCAGATTCAGTATTTTGAAAAAAAAATTCAAATATTATGCGCAGAAAAAAATTACACCGCACCCTTCAGCAAATTCCAGTAAATGAACAGGTGATAAGAAACTTGGTCAGTGCAAATTTGAGATAAAAAATCACCAGACATGTCGATTTACTGTGTAAATTGTATTTTTTGTTCTGCAAGGCATTGTTTTACATCCAGGGATTAAGATAACCTTGTGTATTTTCTTGTAAACTAAGCCGGAAACAGCAATCAGATGTAAACACGTTTTCTTGGAATCGACTGGTGATTCGGTTAAAACTTACCCAATGATATAACTTTACAGGATTTTGATGCAAGGATCGGGAAAAATTGTATCTGAAATTATTTTTATATCAGGAATAATATATTAATATGTATACTGTATAATCAATCTATATACAGCCTTCATGACTATGGCTTGTTTTTGTGAAAATAATACTGGTCAGGCGATGAAAACTTCTGTTTATTATGGATAATTGTGCTGCTTCAATATGTTACCTATTGCTTCAACCCTACAAAAACTAATATAAAAAAATATGCTATCAAATAACTTCTGAAATTGGGGAGGTGAAATTTAGAATCTTTGCCTAGAGAGATGGTTCACTGAAGTCTCTGGGCTATATCTGGCAGTAGGGCAATAACAGTTGGGACACATGTCAGCGAAATTGTGAAAGGGCTTTGGAAGTAAGAGTCAACACAGAACAGCAATAAAGATTATTGCACTTAAATATTGATGTGCATGCATGTGTGTGTATGCATGAGGCTACTTGGTACTAGCTTGCACTTATGATGGTTATATAGTGCTAGCCTACTTAGATACCATGACACAGTTCAACATGAATACTCTAGTCAGACACATTATACTGATGCTGAGCCGACTTAACAGGGTTAGAAACTAACAGTTTTTGTCCACTAGTCCTTATAATGATAACATATAGCAAAACCCTTATAATAGGCCAATTTCTACTCGTCCTTAGGATACCTTTACTAATGGGCAGTTTGGTAAGGACTATAGGACTAGTGCCAATTTCTAACGCTGCGACTAGTCCTTGTCTTACTACCGCTGCACGCCAGGCAGGATAACAGTAAGCATGGCAAGCATCATATTTTAACATATAGTAAACTATGTTTATAGCAGACTGACAGATATATCAAAGTGTCTTTGTGGACCCAGTTATTTACTGAAGCATGCTATGTTATAATATTACGGTAGTTATTTAATAATGGGTCGTAATGGCGCACGCTTACTAACCTATTAAATATGTCTTACAGTTACACACAATGAATCTTGTTTTATGTTCAACTTTTATGACACATCAGTTAGGATTGATCGATGCTGATTTCCTATACTGAGTTCGGTAAACATAGTACCTGTCATTAGCAACTCAAGGGCAGGCAACTCTATATTATCGCAAAATCACTATTTTGATGTGTGATACATGTGGAATATATGGTTCACATCTCTTCGGCAGTTAATGTCTTCAAGAGACATTAGACTGGTTCGATGCACAAACAAACATACTGTTATGTTGTGTGAACCAACGCTCATGCACTCATCACATGTGACGTCATAGATCCATGACCTGAGATGCACAATTTTTCTCATGCAGGATAAGTGTGTAAAGTTTGGAAATCATGTAGAGCATATCATGATATGCTGCACATGTAACACTCTTTGATAACACTTGACTGAATGTTTAGTTTTGTCACTAAGTGGTACACACTGGAAACATCAATTCTTAATGTTAATATATACTTCTTTGCATGTTTCTGTGGTTTGTGTTTCTTTTGGCGGTGAGAATATATATATATATATACCCCAGCTATCTATGCATATAAAACAAACAATGGTTATAACAAACTAAAATAAGTGGTCCCTTTGAGTTTGTCATAACCATAGTTTACTGTAATTTGGTATGACGTGGCCAGGGGATCAAGATCCGATCATCCCCTCTATTGACAGTCATGTCTATCTAACCTAATGATCTAAATTGGGTGCTTTATTGCAAAAGGGGTATCTAACCAAAGATCCGAATGGGGTGCTTCATAGGAAAAGAGAATCTTACCTCAATCATCAAAAATGTCTAAGGCTAGTGTTTGGGGTGGCGGTGAACTACACTAACCATGCTGAAGATCGAAGAGGCATACAAGATCAGTGAATCCAGAGGCACGACCTGCTTCCGGGGCCAATTAGCGCTATAAGCTGCGGCCAGTAAACTGCAGTCTTGTCATCAGTTCATGTGTTTACTAATTGTTGATAATGCTATTTTAAAGAAATAGCTATTGTTATGTGTGTGAATGTTTCATATATGAATCGGACGGTAAAACTGTTCGGCTGTGAAAACAAGACTCGGCCAAATAGTAAATTACAAGGCCTAATATTATTGTGAGTGAGCGCCAGTTCTAAGCGTGCTTCAACGTAACCAAACCTAATGACTAAAACCCACCATAGAAGCAAAGGTAATAAGATGCCAGTTTGAACAAGTTGACTGAACAAATTAATAATATTCATGGTAAGGCATGCTTGTTGGAGTACAGACAATGCTACATGCCTGATTTGGAAAGGTTTCTGGCATCTTTGTTTATACTAGTGAGTACTAGCCTAGCGCGTAGCGTAGCAGACTACGAAACCGAATAACGGACATTGAAATGACTCACCTTTTCCAAGCTCAACAATGGTAGTATAAAGTTCCATAATCCCCCATGAATGACATATTTCCAAATGCAAAATTAATCTTGCCGTATAATGTTTCAAGGATTGCTTGAATTTTGTCTATGTTGATTTTTCAAAATCTGACATCCGGTTACAAAGCGCATATGTAATCGCGCAGACATAGAAATAGTGGAATGGGTAGAGAACGAAATACAGTCTGTCCAATATCACATTTGTTCACGTTTATCCATTCATCACGCTTACGAAAATTTTAATGAGCATTAAGTTATATCGCCTAAACGATTAGGTTGTGGTTAATGTATGTATCTCATTGAGATAATACATAGTCATACCAAACCGTTCACAAGTTTTGCTGAGGCGTGCATGCATAAATTAATTACACCCGAGACATTATACCGATCCACATAATGATATTGTCTCTAAGTACCAAGAACTGTCGAACACCTAAAAGTCGGCTTCAAGTACATCTATTTTGTTAACTGACTCATACACTGGCATAATAATTAAATGGCTGACTCCTAAACAATATCATCGAGAAAACGAACATTTCAATATCGACATAATGAAACAATTAAATGTTTATATTTAATGATTGTTATATATATCCCAACATCAAAGGTGATCTTACTTTCTTTAATACTAATAAAACACGAGATTATTTTAAATACAAACATACATAGTTCAATAAGTTTAGAAAACAATTACATTACATAGGCACGCTGAAGGTGTTGTCGGCTCTGGTACTACAAATATGTATTCTGAATACGGAATCGTCCGCCCTTTGGGGTGCCGGGTACCTCTCTATATTCTTATTTTGGTCCGGGTATACCCTGTATACAGAAACTGGGGTACAGATCATAATATTTGTCATGGTAACCAAATTCGGCAATTCTTAGAACTTGCGACCTTGTGCCATGTCCGTCCCCGATTCCCAAACCGTTCAGCAAATGAATTCAGCTTCCCCGACCTCATCCTGCCACAGAAGTTAGGGTAAGCATATCAGCCTCCTCAATAATAATTTCTCCCTTTCTCAACTGAAATTAAAGCTCTCCTAAATAGCTTCAAGCTTCTCAGAGGAGATTCGTTTCTTCTGTAATTCAAGAGTTGGCAAAAAGAGCAGCAGGTGTGTCTGAATTGAACAGCTGGTCCCACGATACCCTGAGCTGCAATTGCCGTGGAAACTTGAATTCTGTAGAGGATGCAAAAGAATTGTGGCAGCGGTGGGATTCGAACCCACGCCTCCGAAGAGACTGGTGCCTTAAACCAGCGCCTTAGACCGCTCGGCCACGCTACCCATACGGACATGGGCTCTTAATCCATTGAACAGTTTAAGACATATTTTTACATTATATTCCGGGAACAGCCAGGCTACAGATCATAATATTTGTCATGGTAACCAAATTCGGCAATTCTTAGAACTTGCGACCTTGTGCCATGTCCGTCCCCGATTCCCAAACCGTTCAGCAAATGAATTCAGCTTCCCCGACCTCATCCTGCCACAGAAGTTAGGGTAAGCATATCAGCCTCCTCAATAATAATTTCTCCCTTTCTCAACTGAAATTAAAGCTCTCCTAAATAGCTTCAAGCTTCTCAGAGGAGATTCGTTTCTTCTGTAATTCAAGAGTTGGCAAAAAGAGCAGCAGGTGTGTCTGAATTGAACAGCTGGTCCCACGATACCCTGAGCTGCAATTGCCGTGGAAACTTGAATTCTGTAGAGGATGCAAAAGAATTGTGGCAGCGGTGGGATTCGAACCCACGCCTCCGAAGAGACTGGTGCCTTAAACCAGCGCCTTAGACCGCTCGGCCACGCTACCCATACGGACATGGGCTCTTAATCCATTGAACAGTTTAAGACATATTTTTACATTATATTCCGGGAACAGCCAGGCTACAGATCATAATATTTGTCATGGTAACCAAATTCGGCAATTCTTAGAACTTGCGACCTTGTGCCATGTCCGTCCCCGATTCCCAAACCGTTCAGCAAATGAATTCAGCTTCCCCGACCTCATCCTGCCACAGAAGTTAGGGTAAGCATATCAGCCTCCTCAATAATAATTTCTCCCTTTCTCAACTGAAATTAAAGCTCTCCTAAATAGCTTCAAGCTTCTCAGAGGAGATTCGTTTCTTCTGTAATTCAAGAGTTGGCAAAAAGAGCAGCAGGTGTGTCTGAATTGAACAGCTGGTCCCACGATACCCTGAGCTGCAATTGCCGTGGAAACTTGAATTCTGTAGAGGATGCAAAAGAATTGTGGCAGCGGTGGGATTCGAACCCACGCCTCCGAAGAGACTGGTGCCTTAAACCAGCGCCTTAGACCGCTCGGCCACGCTACCCATACGGACATGGGCTCTTAATCCATTGAAAAGTTTAAGACATATTTTTACATTATATTCCGGGAACAGCCAGGCTACAGATCATAATATTTGTCATGGTAACCAAATTCGGCAATTCTTAGAACTTGCGACCTTGTGCCATGTCCGTCCCCGATTCCCAAACCGTTCAGCAAATGAATTCAGCTTCCCCGACCTCATCCTGCCACAGAAGTTAGGGTAAGCATATCAGCCTCCTCAATAATAATTTCTCCCTTTCTCAACTGAAATTAAAGCTCTCCTAAATAGCTTCAAGCTTCTCAGAGGAGATTCGTTTCTTCTGTAATTCAAGAGTTGGCAAAAAGAGCAGCAGGTGTGTCTGAATTGAACAGCTGGTCCCACGATACCCTGAGCTGCAATTGCAGTGGAAACTTGAATTCTGTAGAGGATGCAAAAGAATTGTGGCAGCGGTGGGATTCGAACCCACGCCTCCGAAGAGACTGGTGCCTTAAACCAGCGCCTTAGACCGCTCGGCCACGCTACCCATACGGACATGGGCTCTTAATCCATTGAACAGTTTAAGACATATTTTTACATTATATTCCGGGAACAGCCAGGCTACAGATCATAATATTTGTCATGGTAACCAAATTCGGCAATTCTTAGAACTTGCGACCTTGTGCCATGTCCGTCCCCGATTCCCAAACCGTTCAGCAAATGAATTCAGCTTCCCCGACCTCATCCTGCCACAGAAGTTAGGGTAAGCATATCAGCCTCCTCAATAATAATTTCTCCCTTTCTCAACTGAAATTAAAGCTCTCCTAAATAGCTTCAAGCTTCTCAGAGGAGATTCGTTTCTTCTGTAATTCAAGAGTTGGCAAAAAGAGCAGCAGGTGTGTCTGAATTGAACAGCTGGTCCCACGATACCCTGAGCTGCAATTGCCGTGGAAACTTGAATTCTGTAGAGGATGCAAAAGAATTGTGGCAGCGGTGGGATTCGAACCCACGCCTCCGAAGAGACTGGTGCCTTAAACCAGCGCCTTAGACCGCTCGGCCACGCTACCCATACGGACATGGGCTCTTAATCCATTGAACAGTTTAAGACATATTTTTACATTATATTCCGGGAACAGCCAGGCTACAGATCATAATATTTGTCATGGTAACCAAATTCGGCAATTCTTAGAACTTGCGACCTTGTGCCATGTCCGTCCCCGATTCCCAAACCGTTCAGCAAATGAATTCAGCTTCCCCGACCTCATCCTGCCACAGAAGTTAGGGTAAGCATATCAGCCTCCTCAATAATAATTTCTCCCTTTCTCAACTGAAATTAAAGCTCTCCTAAATAGCTTCAAGCTTCTCAGAGGAGATTCGTTTCTTCTGTAATTCAAGAGTTGGCAAAAAGAGCAGCAGGTGTGTCTGAATTGAACAGCTGGTCCCACGATACCCTGAGCTGCAATTGCCGTGGAAACTTGAATTCTGTAGAGGATGCAAAAGAATTGTGGCAGCGGTGGGATTCGAACCCACGCCTCCGAAGAGACTGGTGCCTTAAACCAGCGCCTTAGACCGCTCGGCCACGCTACCCATACGGACATGGGCTCTTAATCCATTGAACAGTTTAAGACATATTTTTACATTATATTCCGGGAACAGCCAGGCTACAGATCATAATATTTGTCATGGTAACCAAATTCGGCAATTCTTAGAACTTGCGACCTTGTGCCATGTCCGTCCCCGATTCCCAAACCGTTCAGCAAATGAATTCAGCTTCCCCGACCTCATCCTGCCACAGAAGTTAGGGTAAGCATATCAGCCTCCTCAATAATAATTTCTCCCTTTCTCAACTGAAATTAAAGCTCTCCTAAATAGCTTCAAGCTTCTCAGAGGAGATTCGTTTCTTCTGTAATTCAAGAGTTGGCAAAAAGAGCAGCAGGTGTGTCTGAATTGAACAGCTGGTCCCACGATACCCTGAGCTGCAATTGCCGTGGAAACTTGAATTCTGTAGAGGATGCAAAAGAATTGTGGCAGCGGTGGGATTCGAACCCACGCCTCCGAAGAGACTGGTGCCTTAAACCAGCGCCTTAGACCGCTCGGCCACGCTACCCATACGGACATGGGCTCTTAATCCATTGAACAGTTTAAGACATATTTTTACATTATATTCCGGGAACAGCCAGGCTACAGATCATAATATTTGTCATGGTAACCAAATTCGGCAATTCTTAGAACTTGCGACCTTGTGCCATGTCCGTCCCCGATTCCCAAACCGTTCAGCAAATGAATTCAGCTTCCCCGACCTCATCCTGCCACAGAAGTTAGGGTAAGCATATCAGCCTCCTCAATAATAATTTCTCCCTTTCTCAACTGAAATTAAAGCTCTCCTAAATAGCTTCAAGCTTCTCAGAGGAGATTCGTTTCTTCTGTAATTCAAGAGTTGGCAAAAAGAGCAGCAGGTGTGTCTGAATTGAACAGCTGGTCCCACGATACCCTGAGCTGCAATTGCCGTGGAAACTTGAATTCTGTAGAGGATGCAAAAGAATTGTGGCAGCGGTGGGATTCGAACCCACGCCTCCGAAGAGACTGGTGCCTTAAACCAGCGCCTTAGACCGCTCGGCCACGCTACCCATACGGACATGGGCTCTTAATCCATTGAACAGTTTAAGACATATTTTTACATTATATTCCGGGAACAGCCAGGCTACAGATCATAATATTTGTCATGGTAACCAAATTCGGCAATTCTTAGAACTTGCGACCTTGTGCCATGTCCGTCCCCGATTCCCAAACCGTTCAGCAAATGAATTCAGCTTCCCCGACCTCATCCTGCCACAGAAGTTAGGGTAAGCATATCAGCCTCCTCAATAATAATTTCTCCCTTTCTCAACTGAAATTAAAGCTCTCCTAAATAGCTTCAAGCTTCTCAGAGGAGATTCGTTTCTTCTGTAATTCAAGAGTTGGCAAAAAGAGCAGCAGGTGTGTCTGAATTGAACAGCTGGTCCCACGATACCCTGAGCTGCAATTGCCGTGGAAACTTGAATTCTGTAGAGGATGCAAAAGAATTGTGGCAGCGGTGGGATTCGAACCCACGCCTCCGAAGAGACTGGTGCCTTAAACCAGCGCCTTAGACCGCTCGGCCACGCTACCCATACGGACATGGGCTCTTAATCCATTGAACAGTTTAAGACATATTTTTACATTATATTCCGGGAACAGCCAGGCTACAGATCATAATATTTGTCATGGTAACCAAATTCGGCAATTCTTAGAACTTGCGACCTTGTGCCATGTCCGTCCCCGATTCCCAAACCGTTCAGCAAATGAATTCAGCTTCCCCGACCTCATCCTGCCACAGAAGTTAGGGTAAGCATATCAGCCTCCTCAATAATAATTTCTCCCTTTCTCAACTGAAATTAAAGCTCTCCTAAATAGCTTCAAGCTTCTCAGAGGAGATTCGTTTCTTCTGTAATTCAAGAGTTGGCAAAAAGAGCAGCAGGTGTGTCTGAATTGAACAGCTGGTCCCACGATACCCTGAGCTGCAATTGCCGTGGAAACTTGAATTCTGTAGAGGATGCAAAAGAATTGTGGCAGCGGTGGGATTCGAACCCACGCCTCCGAAGAGACTGGTGCCTTAAACCAGCGCCTTAGACCGCTCGGCCACGCTACCCATACGGACATGGGCTCTTAATCCATTGAACAGTTTAAGACATATTTTTACATTATATTCCGGGAACAGCCAGGCTACAGATCATAATATTTGTCATGGTAACCAAATTCGGCAATTCTTAGAACTTGCGACCTTGTGCCATGTCCGTCCCCGATTCCCAAACCGTTCAGCAAATGAATTCAGCTTCCCCGACCTCATCCTGCCACAGAAGTTAGGGTAAGCATATCAGCCTCCTCAATAATAATTTCTCCCTTTCTCAACTGAAATTAAAGCTCTCCTAAATAGCTTCAAGCTTCTCAGAGGAGATTCGTTTCTTCTGTAATTCAAGAGTTGGCAAAAAGAGCAGCAGGTGTGTCTGAATTGAACAGCTGGTCCCACGATACCCTGAGCTGCAATTGCCGTGGAAACTTGAATTCTGTAGAGGATGCAAAAGAATTGTGGCAGCGGTGGGATTCGAACCCACGCCTCCGAAGAGACTGGTGCCTTAAACCAGCGCCTTAGACCGCTCGGCCACGCTACCCATACGGACATGGGCTCTTAATCCATTGAACAGTTTAAGACATATTTTTACATTATATTCCGGGAACAGCCAGGCTACAGATCATAATATTTGTCATGGTAACCAAATTCGGCAATTCTTAGAACTTGCGACCTTGTGCCATGTCCGTCCCCGATTCCCAAACCGTTCAGCAAATGAATTCAGCTTCCCCGACCTCATCCTGCCACAGAAGTTAGGGTAAGCATATCAGCCTCCTCAATAATAATTTCTCCCTTTCTCAACTGAAATTAAAGCTCTCCTAAATAGCTTCAAGCTTCTCAGAGGAGATTCGTTTCTTCTGTAATTCAAGAGTTGGCAAAAAGAGCAGCAGGTGTGTCTGAATTGAACAGCTGGTCCCACGATACCCTGAGCTGCAATTGCCGTGGAAACTTGAATTCTGTAGAGGATGCAAAAGAATTGTGGCAGCGGTGGGATTCGAACCCACGCCTCCGAAGAGACTGGTGCCTTAAACCAGCGCCTTAGACCGCTCGGCCACGCTACCCATACGGACATGGGCTCTTAATCCATTGAACAGTTTAAGACATATTTTTACATTATATTCCGGGAACAGCCAGGCTACAGATCATAATATTTGTCATGGTAACCAAATTCGGCAATTCTTAGAACTTGCGACCTTGTGCCATGTCCGTCCCCGATTCCCAAACCGTTCAGCAAATGAATTCAGCTTCCCCGACCTCATCCTGCCACAGAAGTTAGGGTAAGCATATCAGCCTCCTCAATAATAATTTCTCCCTTTCTCAACTGAAATTAAAGCTCTCCTAAATAGCTTCAAGCTTCTCAGAGGAGATTCGTTTCTTCTGTAATTCAAGAGTTGGCAAAAAGAGCAGCAGGTGTGTCTGAATTGAACAGCTGGTCCCACGATACCCTGAGCTGCAATTGCCGTGGAAACTTGAATTCTGTAGAGGATGCAAAAGAATTGTGGCAGCGGTGGGATTCGAACCCACGCCTCCGAAGAGACTGGTGCCTTAAACCAGCGCCTTAGACCGCTCGGCCACGCTACCCATACGGACATGGGCTCTTAATCCATTGAACAGTTTAAGACATATTTTTACATTATATTCCGGGAACAGCCAGGCTACAGATCATAATATTTGTCATGGTAACCAAATTCGGCAATTCTTAGAACTTGCGACCTTGTGCCATGTCCGTCCCCGATTCCCAAACCGTTCAGCAAATGAATTCAGCTTCCCCGACCTCATCCTGCCACAGAAGTTAGGGTAAGCATATCAGCCTCCTCAATAATAATTTCTCCCTTTCTCAACTGAAATTAAAGCTCTCCTAAATAGCTTCAAGCTTCTCAGAGGAGATTCGTTTCTTCTGTAATTCAAGAGTTGGCAAAAAGAGCAGCAGGTGTGTCTGAATTGAACAGCTGGTCCCACGATACCCTGAGCTGCAATTGCCGTGGAAACTTGAATTCTGTAGAGGATGCAAAAGAATTGTGGCAGCGGTGGGATTCGAACCCACGCCTCCGAAGAGACTGGTGCCTTAAACCAGCGCCTTAGACCGCTCGGCCACGCTACCCATACGGACATGGGCTCTTAATCCATTGAACAGTTTAAGACATATTTTTACATTATATTCCGGGAACAGCCAGGCTACAGATCATAATATTTGTCATGGTAACCAAATTCGGCAATTCTTAGAACTTGCGACCTTGTGCCATGTCCGTCCCCGATTCCCAAACCGTTCAGCAAATGAATTCAGCTTCCCCGACCTCATCCTGCCACAGAAGTTAGGGTAAGCATATCAGCCTCCTCAATAATAATTTCTCCCTTTCTCAACTTTAATTAAAGCTCTCCTAAATAGCTTCAAGCTTCTCAGAGGAGATTCGTTTCTTCTGTAATTCAAGAGTTGGCAAAAAGAGCAGCAGGTGTGTATGAATTGAACAGCTGGTCCCACGATACCCTGAGCTGCAATTGCCGTGGAAACTTGAATTCTGTAGAGGATGCAAAAGAATTGTGGCAGCGGTGGGATTCGAACCCACGCCTCCGAAGAGACTGGTGCCTTAAACCAGCGCCTTAGACCGCTCGGCCACGCTACCCATACGGACATGGGCTCTTAATCCATTGAACAGTTTAAGACATATTTTTACATTATATTCCGGGAACAGCCAGGCTACAGATCATAATATTTGTCATGGTAACCAAATTCGGCAATTCTTAGAACTTGCGACCTTGTGCCATGTCCGTCCCCGATTCCCAAACCGTTCAGCAAATGAATTCAGCTTCCCCGACCTCATCCTGCCACAGAAGTTAGGGTAAGCATATCAGCCTCCTCAATAATAATTTCTCCCTTTCTCAACTGAAATTAAAGCTCTCCTAAATAGCTTCAAGCTTCTCAGAGGAGATTCGTTTCTTCTGTAATTCAAGAGTTGGCAAAAAGAGCAGCAGGTGTGTCTGAATTGAACAGCTGGTCCCACGATACCCTGAGCTGCAATTGCCGAGGAAACTTGAATTCTGTAGAGGATGCAAAAAGATTGTGGCAGCGGTGGGGTTCGAACCCACGCCTCCGAAGAGACTGGTGCCTTAAACCAGCGCCCTAGACCGCTCGGCCACACTACCCATACGGACATGGGCTCTTAATCCATTGAACAGTTTAAGACATATTTTTACATTATATTCCGGGAACAGCCAGGCTACAGATCATAATATTTGTCATGGTAACCAAATTCGGCAATTCTTAGAACTTGCGACCTTGTGCCATGTCCGTCCCCGATTCCCAAACCGTTCAGCAAATGAATTCAGCTTCCCCGACCTCATCCTGCCACAGAAGTTAGGGTAAGCATATCAGCCTCCTCAATAATAATTTCTCCCTTTCTCAACTGAAATTAAAGCTCTCCTAAATAGCTTCAAGCTTCTCAGAGGAGATTCGTTTCTTCTGTAATTCAAGAGTTGGCAAAAAGAGCAGCAGGTGTGTATGAATTGAACAGCTGGTCCCACGATACCCTGAGCTGCAATTGCCGTGGAAACTTGAATTCTGTAGAGGATGCAAAAGAATTGTGGCAGCGGTGGGATTCGAACCCACGCCTCCGAAGAGACTGGTGCCTTAAACCAGCGCCTTAGACCGGTCGGCCACGCTACCCATACGGACATGGGCTCTTAATCCATTGAACAGTTTAAGACATATTTTTACATTATATTCCGGGAACAGCCAGGCTACAGATCATAATATTTGTCATGGTAACCAAATTCGGCAATTCTTAGAACTTGCGACCTTGTGCCATGTCCGTCCCCGATTCCCAAACCGTTCAGCAAATGAATTCAGCTTCCCCGACCTCATCCTGCCACAGAAGTTAGGGTAAGCATATCAGCCTCCTCAATAATAATTTCTCCCTTTCTCAACTGAAATTAAAGCTCTCCTAAATAGCTTCAAGCTTCTCAGAGGAGATTCGTTTCTTCTGTAATTCAAGAGTTGGCAAAAAGAGCAGCAGGTGTGTATGAATTGAACAGCTGGTCCCACGATACCCTGAGCTGCAATTGCCGAGGAAACTTGAATTCTGTAGAGGATGCAAAAAGATTGTGGCAGCGGTGGGGTTCGAACCCACGCCTCCGAAGAGACTGGTGCCTTAAACCAGCGCCCTAGACCGCTCGGCCACACTACCCATACGGACATGGGCTCTTAATCCATTGAACAGTTTAAGACATATTTTTACATTATATTCCGGGAACAGCCAGGCTACAGATCATAATATTTGTCATGGTAACCAAATTCGGCAATTCTTAGAACTTGCGACCTTGTGCCATGTCCGTCCCCGATTCCCAAACCGTTCAGCAAATGAATTCAGCTTCCCCGACCTCATCCTGCCACAGAAGTTAGGGTAAGCATATCAGCCTACTCAATAATAATTTCTCCCTTTCTCAACTGAAATTAAAGCTCTCCTAAATAGCTTCAAGCTTCTCAGAGGAGATTCGTTTCTTCTGTAATTCAAGAGTTGACAAAAAGAGCAGCAGGTGTGTATGAATTGAACAGCTGGTCCCACGATACCCTGAGCTGCAATTGCCGTGGAAACTTGAATTCTGTAGAGGATGCAAAAGAATTGTGGCAGCGGTGGGATTCGAACCCACGCCTGCGAAGAGACTGGTGCCTTAAACCAGCGCCTTTTTTTTTTTTTTTTTCTTGATAAAATTTATTCACGGGAACTTATTACAGACGCAGACAGTGCTGCCACAGCCACCACAAAAATAAAAAGGTTATCACAGAAGTAGGGTGGCAGTGGATAACATTCCGATTCTACAGACAGAAAATATGAGAAATAGTTTTTTACATTTGATTATCTAAACACGTCTTTACATATACAAAAAGAGGAATGCAGATTGAACATGCTCTTTACACGTTACATGTTACATGTTTCTATTCTAGAGGAGGTTTGAGAACAATCTCATTTCCATCTAATGTGATAAATGTATTGGTCATTATATATCTTTGAATAAAGATATGTAATTGATTCATTTTTGAATAGTGAAACAACAAAAGGCTGAAATGACGCTTAATCAAAGATTTGAAAAAAGCTTTCATGTGAAATGAGATTGTTTCCTGACTCATAATAACTCTTCTTTTAAATACAGCAATTCGATATATTGACAATACAATGTTCATGAAGGGTTTACATGACAACTTCTTTTCTGGCAGGAATCCAAACAGTAACCAGAGGTATAACTGTCCAAGACTAAACCCTGAATCTTGACAAACATCTGTCAACATGTCAATTAATAGAGATTGCAAGGAAGATAACTCTTGGCAGAAGATAAACAAATGTAAAATGTCCTCTGTTTCATTTTGACATACAGGACAAACATCAGTGTTTGACAATCCAATTTTGCACAGTTTATCATATGTAAAGATAATATTGTGAGCAATTTTAAAATCCAACTGTATAGAGTCTGTTGATTTATCTTTCTGCCACACATTCAGCCAAATATCTTTCCAATTAATGTCCAAAGCAATATTATTCCAAAAAGAAATAGCAACTGGCTTTTTGAAGTGTTTTTGTCTGAATATTTCGTAGCAAAATTTAGCTGTTAAAACTTCAACTGACATGTCCTCTCCATCAATCGTGCAGAAGATGTCTCCAGAGGGAAGGTTTTTGCCAACATCAGACAAAATGATATTTTTCCATTCTGATGGAAGCGCGTATAAAATGATTGCATAGCATTGTTGTATAGTGTTTATGTCCATTTCAGGTAAAGTATCATGTACAATGTCTACAATAATTTGTGAGGACATGAATTTTGGAATAACTTCAAAACAAATATGTTTAATACAAATAATTCCACTTGAAATAAACGATTGAAACATTAGAGTTTTTCCATTGAAAGTAATTAATGGATTTTTGAAAAGTGGTTGATTCATGATATCATCTACATTTTGAAGCAAGGGTCTTTTCCCTCCAGTAATTTCATTCCATGCAGATAATAGCTCAGCATAAAATGGGCTTTTGTCTTGTAAATCACCCTTATTATGTTCAAGAGATAAAACATGAATTCCCAAGTTCATTTTCAGAAGATGTGACATAAAATATAGCATTGTTTGTTTCCAAATACAATTAAGCTGGGAATTAGCAAAAGCCCTCAGCAACTTAAGTCTCAGTGCATATTTTTTAAAACACAACTTTGGTATATTCAGACCACCATCTAAACAAATACCAATACAGGTATCTGATGTTATTTTGGCAGTTTTATTGTGCCACAAGAATTTACTAAACATCTGAGTAAATCTATGCTCAACCCATTGTGGGACAGGTAGTACAGTAAACGCATACCATAAGCGGGAACTCATAAGGATATTTATTACAACTGCTCTACCCTGTAGAGTAAGTTGTCTACGTAACCATGAATTTAACAATGTTTGAATTTTGTCCATTTTCTTTCTCCAATTCAACGTTTCACACATTGCTTTATCCTTGCCGAAATAAATGCCTAATATTTCAACACAATCTTTTTTGATTTTAACCGGGACGTTGATTGAACAGCCACGAAGGTTATTTTTACCCAATAACAAAACTTCTGATTTTTCGATGTTGATTTTTGCTCCCGTTCCTTCACAGTATGAGTTAACTGTGCTAAATGTTTCTTCGACGGAGTTGACATCTGAAACAGTGATTGAAGTGTCATCAGCATGTTGATATATCAAAGAATAAATGTCATTGTTGATATTTATTCCGTGGATTTCAGGATTGTTCTTAACTAGGAGATTAAGTGGCTCTGACACCAAAACGTACAGCATGGAGCTCATTGGATCTCCTTGACGAACACCACGAGTTAAAGGAAAATAAGGCGTCAAATGGCCATTGCATTTAACAGAACTATGCATATCAGTATAGAGAATTTTAATCCATGAAATGAAGGAATCTCCAAAGTTAAATTTTCTGAGAATTTGAAATAAGTATTGATGTGAGACCCTGTCAAAAGCTTTCTCTTGATCTATTTTGATGAGATATGAATCATCATCATCACGATTATTTACAATGTCAATAACATCTCTTAGGGAGTGAAGGTTGTTAGCTATGTCTCTTCCTGGTACACAGCAAGATTGTTCAGGGAGACAATTGAGGACATGACAGTTCGTAATCTTAATGACAACACTCTGGATATTAGTTTACAATCTACATTTATCAATGAAATAGGCCTGTAACATTTAATGTCTCTCTTGTCACCTTTCTTTTTATAAAATAAACTAATTATACTATTTTTCATGGTACGTGAAAGACTGTTTTCTTTGTGTACACAATCAACAACTTGTATGAAGAAGGGGCATAAAATGTTGCAAAACTTCAAATAAAATTCAACTGTTAGACCATCTGAGCCTGGTGATTTATTTTTCTGCATACCTTTGAGTGCCACAGTAAGCTCACTCTGAGAAATATGTACTTCGTATGAATTCCTCTCATCTTCGGAAAGCTTGTCCTTGATATTATTAACTATGTCCTGTTGTTTTTCTACATTACAGTGTTCAGCAGTGAATAAAGAGGAGTAAAATTGTTGAGCAGTATCCAAGATATCCTCTGTGTTGTTGGCTATTGTACCATCTCCTCTAAATAATTCTTTGATCGAGTTTGCTTGCTGTTTTGTTTTTCCTAGATTTAAAAAGTATGAGGTATTTCTGTCGGAATCGAGAGTCCACTTTGCCTTTGACCTGAGAATAGCTCCTTTGCATTTGTTAATCTCGTATGTCTCCAGCTCATTTTCTATTGATTGTAAAACAGAAGATACATAGCCAGGAATGGAGGATATCTTATGATATTCTTTTCTAAGCTTATTTTGAATTTTAAAATAATCAGCTTTTTCATGATTTTTTTTTTAGATGCATAGTACCTGGAAAACTTTTTGAACTGATATTTCAAGTTATCCCACCATATCAATGGTTCAGTTTTAAGTAAAGGGCACCCTTTTGCCTCTTCTATTATTTCAGTGATCTTTTGATAAAATGCGCAATCGTCAAGAAGCTGATTATTAAAAATCCATACACCAGGACCCCTTTCTATAGGAGAAAAGTCTAACCTTGATACAACAATATTGTGATCACTCACAGAGGAATATCTAATGTAACAGTTGATAATATTTGAAATAAGGTTTCTTGAAACAAATATCAAATCAATCCGAGATTGTTTAATAACTCCTAATACAGACTGTATTCGAGAAAACTCTTTTTTGTCATAGTTCTTGTACCGCCATATTTCAATTAGGTTGTTTTTGTGAAGAAAGGTGTTTAACACATTGCTACTTTGGATGTTAAACGTTGTGTTATTGGGACCTTTATCAAGTGAAGGATCAAGAATTTCATTAAAATCTCCAGCGCAAATTAAATGCTCATGATTAACCCATTTCATTAAATTATTGAAAAAAGGTATTCTCTCTCTAGGATCGTTTGGGGCATACACATTTAATAAAATCACTGTTTTATCTTCAAGAGATAGAGACGCCTTTAGTAGTCTTCCATCATTGTCTTTTTCAAGCATGGCCACCTTTTGTTCAAAGTTAGGAGAGATCAAAAGAGCAACGCCTTTTCTATTATTACCAGCATTAGAGTATAAAATTGTTCCTGGCCATAAATATTTATATTTTTCAATGAATTCATCAGACCAAAAGGTCTCCTGCAAAAAGGCAATATTGACGTGGGAATTCGTTAGTATAGAGAATACATTTTGCATTTTAGTGACATCACGGAGTCCATTCACATTCCATGACCATGTTGTGACCATTGCAAATATAAATATGAAATGTATGTACAAACACATTGTTAGTTTATATACCATTCTCAGACACGCCAGATATTTCTCGTCGATCGTTAACCTTTTCTTCTTTCTTCTTCTTTTGTTCATCTTTTTTACTTTCTCTCAATTTATTTTTTAAGTCATTGTTCTGAATTACACAGTCTGTGATCTTGGGTTGTAGTTTATTTCTTCTTCCTCTTTTCTTCGAAGATTTGTTCCATTTAGAAGGTGCTATATTTTCATGTCCATCTTGAGGCAACGACTGTCTCATTGTCTTATCATCACTCTCCATGTCATCTCCAACACGGTTTGTACAAGGAATTTCAGAGGCTTCATCAAGTTTTTCCTCTTCATTTTCTTCTCCTTTTCCCTCTATTGGTCCATCTTTGTTTCTTTTCTTTTCTTCAGTTTCAAAGTCCTCAACAGATGTATCATCGTTATCCAAAGTTTCTTCATCCCATGACCTTTCAGGGACAAGTTCCTTTTCTAGCTCAGACTCCTCTGACATGCTGTACTGACAGTTGTCCTCCTCGTCTAGGAAACAGCTGCAGCTACCAATAGGTAGAGAGCACAGTTCACAACTACGTTTAAGTGTTCTTCCTTCGTTGCAGTTTTTGGCAATGTGGCCATGTCCGTTGCACTTAAAGCATTTGGTATTTGGGCATTCTTTAACCATATGGTCTCCCGAGTTGCATTTAAAACACAACCGTTCTTGATTATTAGAATCACACGAAAGTATCGATAACCATCTAATGTGTTGAAACCCATGGAGTATGGCAAGGATTTACACTCGGGGGGGAAAGCGACGCGCACATATCTGGTACCATCAAAAATGCTGGTGCCTTTCAGGGTCCTGTGTTTAATATCACTTTTCAAAGTGATACCCCTTTTGATCAACATGTTTACAATTTCCTCATCATCAATGTAGGGTGGAAGGTGTAGGAATGACACTACGACGCTTTCACTATGAAGTAACCTGAAGTTAACTGGTGTACCTCCTATTTTCAAGTCATCAGTTTCTGCAAGAATCCTTGCCTCGTTACTGTCTGGGACAGTGACATCATAGCATTCTGTACCTTTTAGGACGCACGCCCATACATCGGACACATATTCCAATAGCGCACAAGATAATACACTAGCACTAATCACTTTGTTGTTACCAACATTCACTTCAATCGTGCAATCTTTCAGATATTTTCTTTTCTGTTTGGTGTCCGCCATTTTGAACCCAGCGAGCGTGGGAGATTCAGAGACAAACAATGTCAAAAGCATGCACAAATGTGCATGCAAATGTTTAAGGTCCTCTCACAACTACATATCAAAGTGTTGTCTACCTTGTTAGCGTAAATCTGGTATTCTACGGAACTTGTGAACGATTTAATCTGAGAATCTGTGTTGCTCGATAGTCAGCACGTCCACACACCTCCGAAGCAAGGGAGGTCTATTCGAACCCACGCCTCCGAAGAGACTGGTGCCTTAAACCAGCGCCTTAGACCGCTCGGCCACGCTACCCATACGGACATGGGCTCTTAATCCATTGAACAGTTTAAGACATATTTTTACATTATATTCCGGGAACAGCCAGGCTACAGATCATAATATTTGTCATGGTAACCAAATTCGGCAATTCTTAGAACTTGCGACCTTGTGCCATGTCCATCCCCGATTCCCAAACCGTTCAGCAAATGAATTCAGCTTCCCCGACCTCATCCTGCCACAGAAGTTAGGGTAAGCATATCAGCCTCCTCAATAATAATTTCTCCCTTTCTCAACTGAAATTAAAGCTCTCCTAAATAGCTTCAAGCTTCTCAGAGGAGATTCGTTTCTTCTGTAATTCAAGAGTTGGCAAAAAGAGCAGCAGGTGTGTCTGAATTGAACAGCTGGTCCCACGATACCCTGAGCTGCAATTGCCGTGGAAACTTGAATTCTGTAGAGGATGCAAAAGAATTGTGGCAGCGGTGGGATTCGAACCCACGCCTGCGAAGAGACTGGTGCCTTAAACCAGCGCCTTAGACCGGTCGGCCACGCTACCCATACGGACATGGGCTCTTAATCCATTGAACAGTTTAAGACATATTTTTACATTATATTCCGGGAACAGCCAGGCTACAGATCATAATATTTGTCATGGTAACCAAATTCGGCAATTCTTAGAACTTGCGACCTTGTGCCATGTCCGTCCCCGATTCCCAAACCGTTCAGCAAATGAATTCAGCTTCCCCGACCTCATCCTGCCACAGAAGTTAGGGTAAGCATATCAGCCTCCTCAATAATAATTTCTCCCTTTCTCAACTGAAATTAAAGCTCTCCTAAATAGCTTCAAGCTTCTCAGAGGAGATTCGTTTCTTCTGTAATTCAAGAGTTGGCAAAAAGAGCAGCAGGTGTGTATGAATTGAACAGCTGGTCCCACGATACCCTGAGCTGCAATTGCAGTGGAAACTTGAATTCTGTAGAGGATGCAAAAGAATTGTGGCAGCGGTGGGATTCGAACCCACGCCTCCGAAGAGACTGGTGCCTTAAACCAGCGCCTTAGACCGCTCGGCCACGCTACCCATACGGACATGGGCTCTTAATCCATTGAACAGTTTAAGACATATTTTTACATTATATTCCGGGAACAGCCAGGCTACAGATCATAATATTTGTCATGGTAACCAAATTCGGCAATTCTTAGAACTTGCGACCTTGTGCCATGTCCGTCCCCGATTCCCAAACCGTTCAGCAAATGAATTCAGCTTCCCCGACCTCATCCTGCCACAGAAGTTAGGGTAAGCATATCAGCCTCCTCAATAATAATTTCTCTCTTTCTCAACTGAAATTAAAGCTCTCCTAAATAGCTTCAAGCTTCTCAGAGGAGATTCGTTTCTTCTGTAATTCAAGAGTTGGCAAAAAGAGCAGCAGGTGTGTATGAATTGAACAGCTGGTCCCACGATACCCTGAGCTGCAATTGCCGTGGAAACTTGAATTCTGTAGAGGATGCAAAAGAATTGTGGCAGCGGTGGGATTCGAACCCACGCCTCCGAAGAGACTGGTGCCTTAAACCAGCGCCTTAGACCGGTCGGCCACGCTACCCATACGGACATGGGCTCTTAATCCATTGAACAGTTTAAGACATATTTTTACATTATATTCCGGGAACAGCCAGGCTACAGATCATAATATTTGTCATGGTAACCAAATTCGGCAATTCTTAGAACTTGCGACCTTGTGCCATGTCCGTCCCCGATTCCCAAACCGTTCAGCAAATGAATTCAGCTTCCCCGACCTCATCCTGCCACAGAAGTTAGGGTAAGCATATCAGCCTCCTCAATAATAATTTCTCCCTTTCTCAACTGAAATTAAAGCTCTCCTAAATAGCTTCAAGCTTCTCAGAGGAGATTCGTTTCTTCTGTAATTCAAGAGTTGGCAAAAAGAGCAGCAGGTGTGTATGAATTGAACAGCTGGTCCCACGATACCCTGAGCTGCAATTGCAGTGGAAACTTGAATTCTGTAGAGGATGCAAAAGAATTGTGGCAGCGGTGGGATTCGAACCCACGCCTCCGAAGAGACTGGTGCCTTAAACCAGCGCCTTAGACCGCTCGGCCACGCTACCCATACGGACATGGGCTCTTAATCCATTGAACAGTTTAAGACATATTTTTACATTATATTCCGGGAACAGCCAGGCTACAGATCATAATATTTGTCATGGTAACCAAATTCGGCAATTCTTAGAACTTGCGACCTTGTGCCATGTCCGTCCCCGATTCCCAAACCGTTCAGCAAATGAATTCAGCTTCCCCGACCTCATCCTGCCACAGAAGTTAGGGTAAGCATATCAGCCTCCTCAATAATAATTTCTCTCTTTCTCAACTGAAATTAAAGCTCTCCTAAATAGCTTCAAGCTTCTCAGAGGAGATTCGTTTCTTCTGTAATTCAAGAGTTGGCAAAAAGAGCAGCAGGTGTGTATGAATTGAACAGCTGGTCCCACGATACCCTGAGCTGCAATTGCCGTGGAAACTTGAATTCTGTAGAGGATGCAAAAGAATTGTGGCAGCGGTGGGATTCGAACCCAAGCCTCCGAAGAGACTGGTGCCTTAAACCAGCGCCTTAGACCGCTCGGCCACGCTACCCATACGGACATGGGCTCTTAATCCATTGAACAGTTTAAGACATATTTTTACATTATATTCCGGGAACAGCCAGGCTACAGATCATAATATTTGTCATGGTAACCAAATTCGGCAATTCTTAGAACTTGCGACCTTGTGCCATGTCCGTCCCACGATACCCTGAGCTGCAATTGCCGTGGAAACTTGAATTCTGTAGAGGATGCAAAAGAATTGTGGCAGCAGTGGGATTCGAACCCACGCCTCCGAAGAGACTGGTGCCTTAAACCAGCGCCTTAGACCGGTCGGCCACGCTACCCATACGGACATGGGCTCTTAATCCATTGAACAGTTTAAGACATATTTTTACATTATATTCCGGGAACAGCCAGGCTACAGATCATAATATTTGTCATGGTAACCAAATTCGGCAATTCTTAGAACTTGCGACCTTGTGCCATGTCCGTCCCCGATTCCCAAACCGTTCTGCAAATGAATTCAGCTTCCCCGACCTCATCCTGCCACAGAAGTTAGGGTAAGCATATCAGCCTCCTCAATAATAATTTCTCCCTTTCTCAACTGAAATTAAAGCTCTCCTAAATAGCTTCAAGCTTCTCAGAGGAGATTCGTTTCTTCTGTAATTCAAGAGTTGGCAAAAAGAGCAGCAGGTGTGTATGAATTGAACAGCTGGTCCCACGATACCCTGAGCTGCAATTGCCGTGGAAACTTGAATTCTGTAGAGGATGCAAAAAGATTGTGGCAGCGGTGGGATTCGAACCCACGCCTCCGAAGAGACTGGTGCCTTAAACCAGCGCCTTAGACCGCTCGGCCACGCTACCCATACGGACATGGGCTCTTTATCCATTGAACCGTTTAAGACATATTTTTACATTATATTCCGGGAACAGCCAGGCTACAGATCATAATATTTGTCATGGTAACCAAATTCGGCAATTCTTAGAACTTGCGACCTTGTGCCATGTCCGTCCCCGATTCCCAAACCGTTCAGCAAATGAATTCAGCTTCCCCGACCTCATCCTGCCACAAAAGTTAGGGTAAGCATATCAGCCTACTCAATAATAATTTCTCCCTTTCTCAACTGAAATTAAAGCTCTCCTAAATAGCTTCAAGCTTCTCAGAGGAGATTCGTTTCTTCTGTAATTCAAGAGTTGGCAAAAAGAGCAGCAGGTGTGTATGAATTGAACAGCTGGTCCCACGATACCCTGAGCTGCAATTGCCGTGGAAACTTGAATTCTGTAGAGGATGCAAAAGAATTGTGGCAGCGGTGGGATTCGAACCCACGCCTCCGAAGAGACTGGTGCCTTAAACCAGCGCCTTAGACCGCTCGGCCACGCTACCCATACGGACATGGGCTCTTAATCCATTGAACAGTTTAAGACATATTTTTACATTATATTCCGGGAACAGCCAGGCTACAGATCATAATATTTGTCATGGTAACCAAATTCGGCAATTCTTAGAACTTGCGACCTTGTGCCATGTCCGTCCCCGATTCCCAAACCGTTCTGCAAATGAATTCAGCTTCCCCGACCTCATCCTGCCACAGAAGTTAGGGTAAGCATATCAGCCTACTCAATAATAATTTCTCCCTTTCTCAACTGAAATTAAAGCTCTCCTAAATAGCTTCAAGCTTCTCAGAGGAGATTCGTTTCTTCTGTAATTCAAGAGTTGGCAAAAAGAGCAGCAGGTGTGTCTGAATTGAACAGCTGGTCCCACGATACCCTGAGCTGCAATTGTCGTGGAAACTTGAATTCTGTAGAGGATGCAAAAGAATTGTGGCAGCGGTGGGATTCGAACCCACGCCTCCGAAGAGACTGGTGCCTTAAACCAGCGCCTTAGACCGCTCGGCCACGCTACCCATACGGACATGGGCTCTTAATCCATTGAACAGTTTAAGACATATTTTTACATTATATTCCGGGAACAGCCAGGCTACAGATCATAATATTTGTCATGGTAACCAAATTCGGCAATTCTTAGAACTTGCGACCTTGTGCCATGTCCGTCCTCGATTCCCAAACCGTTCAGCAAATGAATTCAGCTTCCCCGACCTCATCCTGCCACAGAAGTTAGGGTAAGCATATCAGCCTACTCAATAATAATTTCTCCCTTTCTCAACTGAAATTAAAGCTCTCCTAAATAGCTTCAAGCTTCTCAGAGGAGATTCGTTTCTTCTGTCGCCGGATTTATTAGTTGCCAAGAGTTATCTCTTTTTCATTTTACGGACGCTTCATCTCTCAATCTTACTCCTGTTTGTCTTACCAGCAGAATCTCGTGCTAATACCTGGGGTGTGACGTGGACACTTTCAAATGCCACTTCATGTCACGCCATTGTCGAGGGAAGACATTCTTTCTTCCTCGACACATCAATTCATGTTGATGTAATTTATATATTTTTACAGGTATGTACCCGCGTCTATCTACTTTCTTTATGGAAATCTAGTCAATAGAATAGGTAACGCGATTGTAGAAACTAAATAATTAATGTTGTAAGTTGTGAATATCATACTCGGTCTAAAGGCATCGCGTTGCACGAGATTACTAATTCAAACACTAAGTTTAAAGCACCATCCTGTAAGTAAGATTGTGAGTGAAAGATCTGGTTAAGTTCCATTTGTTTATCATGTATATATATTTTATTATTACATGAAAGATCATAAAAATGTTACTTTGTTTATAATGTGGTGACGTCACACATAACGTGTGCCGCCGAAATCATTTATTGCTGCATTTATAGTATATAAAGTAACAGCGTTTGAATATTATATTGTGCCATGCTATGCAACGTAATGAAATGCCACTTCATGTCACGCCATTGTCGAGGGAAGACATTCTTTCTTCCTCGACACATCAATTCATGTTGATGTAATTTATATATTTTTACAGGTAATAAATCCTTTTATACCTCATCCGCACCGCCTCAGTTCCCTCGATTACATCGTTGGCAGAACCCGCGACAAAATGGCGCCCGAACAGGGACTGAGGTAGAGCCACAACATCATTAACAACGTCATCACAACATCAACATCGTCGTTATCGTCCACGTGATCATCGTTTTCAACCATATCATCCTTATCACCTGAATCACCTTCACAGACTTTTTAAGTATATACTTTGACATTTTAATGATTTTATAATCATAAATCTATATTGTCAAGCTGTGATAATTTATATTCAGACATTGATATTCAAGGACGACTGTGATATTCAAGGACGACTGTGATAGACATTATATGCAGGCAAGTGTGCATTAGAATATTTCCACCTGTACTTGCGTTGTACGCTTCTCATGGCGATGGACTCCGAACACTTCCAGAAATGTTAACATTATTTTTTACAATCTACAAAGATGAACTTTAACGTCTGCTGATTGACTATTACACTGCTGATTTCACGCTGGAAATGTGTATGCCGTGGAAATTGGTGATATCTATACTGCATGTTTATGCTTTACTACCAGCTTTATCTATTTATTAGTATTTGTGCGCACTAGGTCCTGTTGCATGTATATATAGATATATTCTTATAAATCCATATAGTAGATACTTCAAGTGTTTATTATGTGATGATAAGAATATTGACTAACACTGCAGTTATTTATTATTAGTTAGTTGATACTTAGTCTGAGATAAACATTAGTGTTTAGCTTTAGTTATTAATATTAGTCTTAGATATTGGGAGACAATTAGACAATCTGTATAAACGATGTCTACTTAGATAATTGTCTCGTCTTGGACTTTGTTATTCAATTTCTTAGATTATTTCTTAGTTTATTTCATTCTTCAATATCTTAATTTAGCATTAGTTTTAGTATTTACTTCATTGGGTGAATGAGAATGATCGCGACCCACATCACCGGCATTAGCACTTACTAATGTAAACAAGCACTTGTTTTCGCGTCACTTTTCGCGTTCCGTGCCTTCACTTCGCGTGTTTACATCCGGTTACGTAACTTGTTCTTGACTACGCGTGTTTACATCGGTACTTTGCTTCCGCGTTATAGACAATCTTATTTAATAAAATCATGTAGGTTTCATACTGAGTTTTCTTTTAATTACTGGTGACACTATTCCTGACTTTGTCATTGGTAACTACCTCCCTTTGCTACACACTGTAGACTGCTATACATTTGCTCTTCACTGTATTATGCTTTACATTTTATTGCTATGAACTGACGTTTGTGTTACACAGTATCCTTAGTGAATCAGGCGATATTGGTTGGCTGTCACATCCGTGGGTTGTGTTTGGTTGGTTTACTCTTTCTGAGTTGGCAGTAGGTCTTGTGTATACACAAGCTGGTATTATTTTTGTTCGTTATATTGGCTTCAGTTGGTGTGGCACTTGGTGTGTTCCTTGTTTATCACTGAGGATAATCGGAACTTTGGTGATTGTGCATCTGTTGTTCTGGCAATAGATAGTCCTGTATCCGTACTTCATCGTTCAACATGGCTTCTGGAGGTGAGAACTGGAATGATGACAAGCCAATAACACAGGAAGACGAACAGAAGATGTTAGCATATCTCACTACCACTGGCCGGTATAACATTCATCCTGTACCCCCTTCCTTCTTGCTTCACCAAAGCAACGTATCTACGCCAGTACATAAAAGGGAGCCCATCACGCCAAGACATCTAGGATTTCAACCTGGACACACCACTGATCAACATGTCCCTACAAATAGATCCCCATACGAATACAGGGGATCTCTCAACCAGCAGATGTACCAATTTCAGTTGCCTAGGATTTCCCACTTTTCCGGAGAAACCCCTGTACCGAAAACGGAGTCATCATTTGAAACTTGGAAATGGGAAGTCAGATGCCTTATTCGAGATGATGCTTACCCACCTGCTATTCTGTCTCAGGCTGTGAGGAAGTCCCTCAAAGGTGATGCATCAAGTGTTCTTCTTTCACTAGGTGACAAGGCAACAGTTGACACTATCGTGAGGAAACTGGAAGGACTATATGGCACGGTGGATAATCCGGAATCCCTGATGCAAGCTTTCTACACGACTCGTCAACAGGAATCTGAATCAGTTGCATCATGGGGAATTAGATTGGAAACCCTACTACAGAGAGCCACAGATAGAGGAAGCTACATGGATGCTACATCGAGAGACAGTATTCTGAGGAATAAATTCTGGAGTGGATTATTTCGGGAAACATTAAAGAATGCTACCCGGCCTTCATTTTACTCAGGACAGGATTTTGAGGATCTTCTGCAGACCACAAGAGAAATTGAACGTGAGATGCAAGGAGAGCCACATCCAAGGATGAGATCCAAGGTCCAACAGCAACCACACGTCATGGATAGGAACCCCACACCAGATACAGATGTTTCTGCCAAGATATCTCAGCAGCTATCAGAAGTTATAAAGAGACTGGACAAGCTGGAACCAGCGCAGCCAAAGCAACAGCCCCAGACGGACAACAAACTTCTGAAGCAGATCTTGGATAGACTTTCAGTATTAGAAGCCCGGAAGGATTCTTCTACAGTTACAGGTATCCCAGTTAGAGGCAGAGGTCGTGGTAGACTTGAACGTGGGAGACGTGGTGGATCTTTAAACTAGAATGGCCTACTGCTGAAGGGCTAGTAGAGGCCAATGGAAGTGATAGCCCTAACCCAACAGATTTACATGACAGAATGATCGGAGAGGCTAATGAAACTCAAGTAGTCATCGCTGGCATTAAATGTTCTGCACTTTTAGATACAGGATCCCAGATTACAACTGTCAGTCAAGCCTTTTACAACTCTACATTATCAGAGATTGAATGTCGGCCCCTAACTGAGTTTGAACTTCAAATAACTGGAGCTGGAGACACTAACATACCTTACTCTGGATACATTGATGTATCAATCTACATTCCTTGCTATGATGTCGAATTGCAGATTCCTATACTAATAACCAAGGATACAAAATACAACAAGGACATCCCTGCAGTGATTGGCATCAATGTTCTCAAGAGATTAAAATCCAGAAACCAGGAAGCAGGAAAAGGATTACCAAAGGAATGGACTACTGCACTGGATTCAATTAGTTACAACGGCATTCTAGGAACAGTCAAGTCTACCAATGATAAACCTATCATTATTCAGCCAAATGAGATGGTCACCCTCAGTGGAGTTATTCGTCATAGTCCAGGGAATTACACTGCTGTTACTGAACATCTTGAAGTTGAATACGACATGCATACAGGTTTGTCTGTTTGTCCACGCCTAGTTGAAGTTGGAAAACATGGGAAGTTATCCAGAATACCAGTTCGATGCTGCAACCTGTCTGCAAGAGTCATCACCATCCGTCCAAAGACCAGACTCTGTCAACTCCACCAAGTTCGTGTCATTACACAAGTGCCCCTGGATGTATCTGCTAATAAGACGAATCATGTATCAGAGGACACAACAGATACTTCTTCTCAGCACTGCAAATCAAGGATTGATCTCTCTGACAGCCATCTTGATGACCCACAGAAGCAAGTAGTCTCTGACATGCTACAGCGTTGGGATTGCATCATGTCTTCAGATATCACAGACTTAGGTTGTTGCAACACTGTGAAGCTTGGAATCAGGTTGACAGATGATACTCCTTTCAAGCAGCCACATCGAAGAATCCCTCCTGGATTATTTGAAGAAGTAAGGGAACACCTACATGAGATGATAGCATGTGGAGCCATTAGAGAATCTCACAGTCCCTTCTCATCTAATGTGGTGTTAGTCCGCAAACAGGATAACAGTCTACGTTTCTGTCTTGACATGAGATTGTTGAATTCAAGAACAGTTCGGGATTCCTACTCAATTCCAAGAATTGATGAAACCTTAGATTGTCTGTCTGGATCGAGATGGTTCTCCAAGTTGGACTTGCGCTCTGGATACTGGCAAGTTGAGCTTGAGGAAAAGGACAAGGAGAAAACTGCATTTTCCGTTGGACCATTAGGTTTTTATGAATGTAATAGAATGCCATTCGGTCTAACCAACGCTCCAGCAACATTTCAAAGGCTCATGGAGAAATGCATGGGAGATTTAAATCTAAGAGAATGTCTCATCTACCTTGATGACATCATCATCTTCTCAAGCACAATTGACGAGCACTTGGAAAGACTGGAAGCAGTATTTCAAAGACTCAGAAATAACGGACTAAAGCTAAAACCATCTAAATGTCAGCTTTTCAGAAAAAGGGTGAAGTATCTTGGTCACATTGTATCTGTTAATGGAATCGAGACTGATCCAGAGAAGATTAGTGCTCTGAAGACCTGGCCAGTACCACAGAATACAGAAGATGTTCGCAAATTCCTAGGATTTACTGGGTACTACAGGCGATTTGTGAAGGATTTTGCCAAGATCACTAAGCCACTCAATGATTTGCTCGTAGGACAACCCAAGAAGAAGAGCAGGCGACCTACAAAAGAGATCAGCAATTGGATCTGGTCAGGAGAACAGCAAGCAGCATTTGATACTCTCATCCATCATTTAACGCAACCACCGATACTCGCCTATGCTGATTATTCCCTGCCTTTTGAGGTACACACAGATGCAAGCGGAGCTGGACTTGGAGCAGTTCTTTATCAGAAGCAACAAGGATGTTTGAGGGTTGTAGCCTATGCCAGTAGAGCTCTACGGAAGAGTGAGAAGAATTACCCAGCTCACAAACTGGAATTCCTGGCACTCAAGTGGGCAGTAACTGACAAGTTCCACGAATATCTCTATGGAAACAAGTTTGAAGTGAAGACGGATAATAATCCTTTGACATATGTCCTCACTACTGCTAAACTTGATGCCACTGGACATCGCTGGCTAGCAGCACTTTCAGCATATGATTTCAAGATCATTTATCGCCAGGGAAACAAGAACCAAGATGCAGATGGATTGTCCAGACGGCATAATCATGGAGCTGATTTAACCAAACTGGATGTTCCAAGTATCAAGGCCATCTGTCAAGTTCACCAGGCGATAGGTACTCGTGCTGAAAGTCTCACCTTTCATGAGGAGGCCATATATCCAGAGGAACCATCCCTGCCTTTAGCCTCGAAAGAACACAACTGGAGGAAAGAACAATCACTGGATAAAACACTTGCTCGGCTGATATCACTTTTGAACCTAGGACACAAGCCAACAGCACGCCAACGTTCTCTTGAAGATCAATCCGTCAGGAAACTCCTTCTGGAATGGGACAAGTTTCTTCTAAACAAAGGAGTTCTCTATCGAAGTGTGAACAGTTGTGATGGAGTTGTACATCAAATTGTGTTACCAACCATACACAAGGAAACAGTTCTCAAGGCCATCCATGATAATTCAGGACATCAAGGCAGAGACCGTACTCTCGACTTAATTCGAAACAGGTTCTTCTGGACTGGCATGAATGAAGATGTAGAGAGATACATTCGTAAATGTGGAAACTGCATCAGACGAAAATCACCTGTAACAAGGAAATCAGCTGAGCTAGTCAACATTCAGACAACCCAACCAATGGAACTAGTGTGCATGGACTACTTGCAATTGGAGGAATCAAAAGGAGGATTTGGGAACATTCTTGTGATCACAGATCATTTTACAAGATATGCTATTGCCATACCAACCAAGAATCAATCCGCCAAGACAACAGCAAGAGTTCTTTTTGATAATTTCCTTGTGCACTATGGATTTCCAGCCAAACTTCACAGCAACCAAGGGAGAAACTTTGTAGGCAATATCATCAAGGAGTTATGTCAACTGACAGGAATTCGGAAGACTCGAACCACACCATATCATCCCCAAGGAAACGGAATGTGTGAGAGATTCAACCAGACTCTTCTGAACATGTTGGGAACCCTTGAAGAAGATAAGAAAACAGACTGGAAGACTTATGTTTCTCCACTGGTTCACGCCTACAATGCCACAAAGCATGAGAGTACAGGATACTCACCTTTCTACCTTATGTTTGGTCGACATCCACGCCTGCCTGTTGATGCTTTCCTTGGAGTCAAGAAGATTGGTGATGACCACACTACCACGACTGAATATATCAACAAATTGAGAAAGAGATTAAACTTTGCTTATGAAAGTGCATCACGTGAAGCCCAAAGAGCTGGTCAACGTCATAAGAAAAGATATGATGCCAAAGTGCGTGCCTCAACTCTCCAACCTGGTGACCGTGTCCTTGTTCGTCTTGTAGGACTTACTGGGAAACACAAGCTTGCTGATAAGTGGGGACGGGATGTGTTCCAAGTTGTAAACCAACCAAATAAGGACATCCCAGTATTCACCCTGCAACAGGAAGATGGCAAAGGACTGAAGAAGACACTTCATCGGAACATGCTCCTGCCACTTGTGTCAATACCAGCGGAACCAGTGTTTGGACATCAGAAAAACAATGAAAGAAAGGCAAGGACGAAGAAATCTGTATCCTTGAAGGTGAAAGAATACCAAGAACTCATGGAGTCAGAAGACGAAAATGCCGAGGAAGTATTTGTATTGTTACCAGATCCGATTAGTCCACCAGTGTCTCAGGTTACTGGATCCAATGGAACTAACTTTGGTCGAGATCTAGAAGAAAGAACTGAAGCTAATAGAGAGGAATCCATGGAAACAGTAGGAACTGTGATTGAGCTTGAAGACTCATTTCCTGCTGACACGTCTCCTGGACCACCATCTAACAGTTCTCCAACACGCTATACTTCCAGCCCTCCTGAACAGTCATCTGCTTCAGCGGAAGAGGAGCCCGGTACAACGTCTGCTCATGACGAGGATGTAGTTGCAGACTCCACTGATCATGTGTCAGAACGGAATTCTGATATGGGGAGGCCTACCCGTAACAGAGCTCCTCCGTTTTGGCTCAGAAATGGCGATTGGGTAACTGACTACAGTATTCTTGCCAAATCATCTGTTTCCTCTGATAAAGATGTTTTCCTTTCTGAGGATACATCATCGGCCGCTGGTATCTCTGAATCGTTTGAGGTTTTTGTATAGTTGTGTTGTTAACTTTCAAAGTTGTGGACTCATAATGTGTGTAAGAAGTTGTATAAAGGTTTCACTTTTCTCTGTTTGGATGCTTCAGCGCATTTTAATGTTGAGGACAACATTTCTCAAAGGGGGGGAAGGTGTCGCCGGATTTATTAGTTGCCAAGAGTTATCTCTTTTTCATTTTACGGACGCTTCATCTCTCAATCTTACTCCTGTTTGTCTTACCAGCAGAATACCTGGGGTGTGACGTGGACACTTTCAAATGCCACTTCATGTCACGCCATTGTCGAGGGAAGACATTCTTTCTTCCTCGACACATCAATTCATGTTGATGTAATTTATATATTTTTACAGGTATGTACCCGCGTCTATCTACTTTCTTTATGGAAATCTAGTCAATAGAATAGGTAACGCGATTGTAGAAACTAAATAATTAATGTTGTAAGTTGTGAATATCATACTCGGTCTAAAGGCATCGCGTTGCACGAGATTACTAATTCAAACACTAAGTTTAAAGCACCATCCTGTAAGTAAGATTGTGAGTGAAAGATCTGGTTAAGTTCCATTTGTTTATCATGTATATATATTTTATTATTACATGAAAGATCATAAAAATGTTACTTTGTTTATAATGTGGTGACGTCACACATAACGTGTGCCGCCGAAATCATTTATTGCTGCATTTATAGTATATAAAGTAACAGCGTTTGAATATTATATTGTGCCATGCTATGCAACGTAATGAAATGCCACTTCATGTCACGCCATTGTCGAGGGAAGACATTCTTTCTTCCTCGACACATCAATTCATGTTGATGTAATTTATATATTTTTACAGGTAATAAATCCTTTTATACCTCATCCGCACCGCCTCAGTTCCCTCGATTACATCGTTGGCAGAACCCGCGACACTTCTGTAATTCAAGAGTTGGCAAAAAGAGCAGCAGGTGTGTATGAATTGAACAGCTGGTCCCACGATACCCTGAGCTGCAATTGCCGTGGAAACTTGAATTCTGTAGAGGATGCAAAAAGATTGTGGCAGCGGTGGGATTCGAACCCACGCCTCCGAAGAGACTGGTGCCTTAAACCAGCGCCTTAGACCGCTCGGCCACGCTACCCATACGGACATGGGCTCTTAATCCATTGAACAGTTTAAGACATATTTTTACATTATATTCCGGGAACAGCCAGGCTACAGATCATTATATTTGTCATGGTAACCAAATTCGGCAATTCTTAGAACTTGCGACCTTGTGCCATGTCCGTCCCCGATTCCCAAACCGTTCAGCAAATGAATTCAGCTTCCCCGACCTCATCCTGCCACAGAAGTTAGGGTAAGCATATCAGCCTACTCAATAATAATTTCTCCCTTTCTCAACTGAAATTAAAGCTCTCCTAAATAGCTTCAAGCTTCTCAGAGGAGATTCGTTTCTTCTGTAATTCAAGAGTTGGCAAAAAGAGCAGCAGGTGTGTATGAATTGAACAGCTGGTCCCACGATACCCTGAGCTGCAATTGCCGTGGAAACTTGAATTCTGTAGAGGATGCAAAAGAATTGTGGCAGCGGTGGGATTCGAACCCACGCCTCCGAAGAGACTGGTGCCTTAAACCAGCGCCTTAGACCGCTCGGCCACGCTACCCATACGCATATGGGCTCTTAATCCATTGAACAGTTTAAGACATATTTTTACATTATATTCCGGGAACAGCCAGGCTACAGATCATAATATTTGTCATGGTAACCAAATTCGGCAATTCTTAGAACTTGCGACCTTGTTCCATGTTCGTCCCCGAATCCCAAACTGTTCAGCAAATGAATTCAGCTTTTCCATCCCATCCTATCACAGAAGCTATTGAACAGTTTAAGATACATTTTACATTATATTCCGGGAACAGCCAGGCTCCAGATCATTCTATTTGTCATGGTAACCAATTTCGCTAATTAGAAAGAACGTGCAACCTTGTGCCATGTCCGTCCCCGATTCCCAAAATATTTAGCAAATGAATTCAGCTTTTCCATCCCATCCTATCACAGAAGCTAGGGTAAGCATATCAGCCTCCTCAATAATAATTTCTCCCTTTCTCAACTGAAATTAAAGCTTTCCTAAATAGCTTCAAGCTTCTCAGAGGAGATTCGTTTCTTCTGTTATTCAAGGTGTGTATGAAATGAATCGTGTGAACCGGCCGGTCAATTCATACACACCTGTTGTTCTTTTTGCCAACTCTTCAATAACAGAAGAAACGAATCTCCTCTGAGAAGCTTGAAGATATTTAGAAGAGCTTTAATTTCAGTTGAGAAAGGGAGAAATTATTATTGAGGAGGCTGATATGCTTACCCTAGGATGGGATGGAAAAGCTGAATTCATTTGCTGAATATTTTGTGAATCGGGGACGGAAATGGCACAAGGTTGCAAGTTCTTTGTAATTAGCGAAATTGGTTACCATGACAAATATAATGATCTTGAGCCTGACTGTTCCCGGAATATAATGGAAAATGTATCTTAAACTGTTCAATAGCTTCTGTGATTGGATGGGATGGAAAAGCTGAATTCATTTGCTAAATATTTTGGGAATCGGGGACGGACATGGCACAAGGTTGCAAGTTCTTTGTAATTAGCGAAATTGGTTACCATGACAAATATAATGATCTGGAGCCTCACTGTTCCCGGAATATAATGTAAAATGTATCTTAAACTGTTCAATAGCTTCTGTGATAGGATGGGATGGAAAAGCTGAATTCATTTGCTGAATATTTTGTGAATCGGGGACGGACATGGCACAAGGTTGCCAAATCTAAGAATTATCGAAATTGGTTACCATGACAAATATTATGATCTGAAGCCTGGCTGTGGCCGGAATATAATGTAAAATGTATCTTAAACTGTTCAATAGATTAAGAAACGAATCTCCTCTGAGAAGATTGAAGCTATTTAGAAGAGCTTTAATTTCAGTTGGGAAAGGGAGAAATTATTATTGAGGAGGCTGATATGCTTATCCTAGCTTCTGTGATAGGATGGGGTCGAAAAGGTGAATTCATTTGATGAACATTTTGGGAATCGGGGACGGACATGTCACAAGGTTGCAAGTTCTTAGTAATTAGCGAATTTGGTTACCATGACAAATATAATGATCTGAAGCCTTGCTGTTCCCGGAATATGTATCTTAGACTGTTCAATAGATTAAGTGATCAGGTCCGTATGGGTAGCGTGGCCGAGCGGTCTAAGGCGCTGGTTTAAGGCACCAGTCTCTTCGGAGGCGTGGGTTCGAATCCCACCGCTGCCACAATTCTTTTGCATCCTCTATAGATTTCAAGTCTCCACGGCAATTGCGGCTTTGGGAATCGTGTGACCGGCTGGTCAATTCATACACACCTGTTGTTCTTTTTGCCAACTCTTGAATAACAGAAGAAACGAATCTCCTCTGAGAAGCTTGAAGATATTTAGAAGAGCTTTAATTTCAGTTGAGAAAGTGAGAAATTATTATTGAGGAGGCTGATATGCTTACCCTAGGATGGGATGGAAAAGCTGAATTCATTTGCTGAATATTTTGTGAATCGGGGACGGACATGTCACAAGGTTGCAAGTTCTTTGTAATTAGCGAAATTGGTTACCATGACAAATATAATGATCTGGAGCCTGTCTGTTCCCCGAATATAATGGAAAATGTATCTTAAACTGTTCAATAGCTTCTGTGATAGGATGGGGTCGAAAAGGTGAATTCATTTGATGAACATTTTGGGAATCGGGGACGGACATGTCACTAGGTTGCAAGTTCTTAGTAATTAGCGAATTTGGTTACCATGACAAATATAATGATCTGAAGCCTTGCTGTTCCCGGAATATGTATCTTAGACTGTTCAATAGATTAAGAGCCAAGGTCCGTATGGGTAGCGTGGCCGAGCGGTCTAAGGCGCTGGTTTAAGGCACCAGTCTCTTCGTAGGCGTGGGTTCGAATCCCACCGCTGCCACATTTCTTTTGCATCCTCTACAGAATTCAAGTCTCCACGGCAATTGCAGCTTGGGCAATCATCGGACCAGCTGTTCAATTTATACACACCTGCTGTCCTTTTTTGCCAAGTCTTAAATTACAGAAGACACGAATCTCCTCTGAGAAGCTTGAGGCTATTTAGAAGAGCTCTAATTTCAGTTGATAAAGTGAGAAATTATTATTGAGGAGGCTGATATGCTTACCCTAGCTTCTGTGATAGGATGGGATGGAAAAGCTGAATTCATTTGCTGAATATTTTGTGAATCGGGGACGGACATGGCACGAGGTTGCAAAATCTAAGAATTATCGAAATTGGTTACCATGACAAATATTATGATCTGAAGCCTGGCTGTTCCCGGAATATAATGTAAAATGTATCTTAAACTGTTCAATAGATTAAGAAACGAATCTCCTCTGAGAAGATTGAAGCTATTTAGAAGAGCTTTAATTTCAGTTGGGAAAGGGAGAAATAATTATTGAGGAGGCTGATATGCTTATCCTAGCTTCTGTGATAGGATGGGGTCGAAAAGGTGAATTCATTTGATGAACATTTTGGGAATCGGGGACGGACATGTCACAAGGTTGCAAGTTCTTAGTAATTAGCGAATTTGGTTACCATGACAAATATAATGATCTGAAGCCTTGCTGTTCCCGGAATATGTATCTTAGACTGTTCAATAGATTAAGAGCCAAGGTCCGTATGGGTAGCGTGGCCGAGCGGTCTAAGGCGCTGGTTTAAGGCACCAGTCTCTTCGGAGGCGTGGGTTCGAATCCCACCGCTGCCACATTTCTTTTGCATCCTCTACAGAATTCAAGTCTCCACGGCAATTGCAGCTTGGGCAATCATCGGACCAGCTGTTCAATTTATACACACCTGCTGTCCTTTTTTGCCAAGTCTTAAATTACAGAAGACACGAATCTCCTCTGAGAAGCTTGAGGCTATTTAGAAGAGCTCTAATTTCAGTTGATAAAGTGAGAAATTATTATTGAGGAGGCTGATATGCTTACCCTAGCTTCTGTGATAGGATGGGATGGAAAAGCTGAATTCATTTGCTGAATATTTTGTGAATCGGGGACGGACATGGCACGAGGTTGCAAAATCTAAGAATTATCGAAATTAGTTACCATGACAAATATTATGATCTGAAGCCTGGCTGTTCCCGGAATATAATGTAAAATGTATCTTAAACTGTTCAATAGATTAAGAAACGAATCTCCTCTGAGAAGATTGAAGCTATTTAGAAGAGCTTTAATTTCAGTTGGGAAAGGGAGAAATTATTATTGAGGAGGCTGATATGCTTATCCTAGCTTCTGTGATAGGATGGGGTCGAAAAGGTGAATTCATTTGATGAACATTTTGGGAATCGGGGACGGACATGTCACAAGGTTGCAAGTTCTTAGTAATTAGCGAATTTGGTTACCATGACAAATATAATGATCTGAAGCCTTCCTGTTCCCGGAATATGTATCTTAGACTGTTCAATAGATTAAGAGCCAAGGTCCGTATGGGTAGCGTGGCCGAGCGGTCTAAGGCGCTGGTTTTAGGCACCAGTCTCTTCGGAGGCGTGGGTTCGAATCCCACCGCTGCCACATTCTTTTGCATCCTCTACAGAATTCAAGTCTCCACGGCAATTGCAGCTTGGGCAATCATCGGACCAGCTGTTCAATTTATACACACCTGCTGTCCTTTTTTGCCAAGTCTTAAATTACAGAAGACACGAATCTCCTCTGAGAAGCTTGAGGCTATTTAGAAGAGCTCTAATTTCAGTTGATAAAGTGAGAAATTATTATTGAGGAGGCTGATATGCTTACCCTAGCTTCTGTGATAGGATGGGATGGAAAAGCTGAATTCATTTGCTGAATATTTTGTGAATCGGGGACGGACATGGCACGAGGTTGCAAAATCTAAGAATTATCGAAATTGGTTACCATGACAAATATTATGATCTGAAGCCTGGCTGTTCCCGGAATATAATGTAAAATGTATCTTAAACTGTTCAATAGATTAAGAAACGAATCTCCTCTGAGAAGATTGAAGCTATTTAGAAGAGCTTTAATTTCAGTTGGGAAAGGGAGAAAGTATTATTGAGGAGGCTGATATGCTTATCCTAGCTTCTGTGATAGGATGGGGTCGAAAAGGTGAATTCATTTGATGAACATTTTGGGAATCGGGGACGGACATGTCACAAGGTTGCAAGTTCTTAGTAATTAGCGAATTTGGTTACCATGACAAATATAATGATCTGAAGCCTTGCTGTTCCCGGAATATGTATCTTAGACTGTTCAATAGATTAAGAGCCAAGGTCCGTATGGGTAGCGTGGCCGAGCGGTCTAAGGCGCTGGTTTAAGGCACCAGTCTCTTCGGAGGCGTGGGTTCGAATCCCACCGCTGCCACATTTCTTTTGCATCCTCTACAGAATTCAAGTCTCCACGGCAATTGCAGCTTGGGCAATCATCGGACCAGCTGTTCAATTTATACACACCTGCTGTCCTTTTTTGCCAAGTCTTAAATTACAGAAGAAACGAATCTCCTCTGAGAAGCTTGAGGCTATTTAGAAGAGCTCTAATTTCAGTTGATAAAGTGAGAAATTATTATTGAGGAGGCTGATATGCTTACCCTAGTGGGTTCGAATCCCACCGATGCCACAATTCTTTTGAATCCTCTATAGATTTCAAGTCTCCACGGCAATTGCAGCTTGGGGAATCGTGTGACCGGCTGGTCAATTCATACACACCTGTTGTTCTTTTTGCCAACTCTTGAATAACAGAAGAAACGAATCTCCTCTGAGAAGCTTGAAGATATTTAGAAGAGCTTTAATTTCAGTTGAGAAAGTGAGAAATTATTATTGAGGAGGCTGATATGCTTACCCAAGGATGGGATGGAAAAGCTGAATTCATTTGATGAACATTTTGGGAATCGGGGACGGACATGTCACAAGGTTGCAAGTTCTTAGTAATTAGCGAATTTGGTTACCATGACAAATATAATGATCTGAAGCCTTGCTGTTCCCGGAATATGTATCTTAGACTGTTCAATAGATTAAGAGCCAAGGTCTGTATGGGTAGCGTGGCCGAGCGGTCTAAGGCGCTGGTTTTAGGCACCAGTCTCTTCGGAGGCGTGGGTTCGAATCCCACCACTGCCACATTTCTTTTGCATCCTCTACAGAATTCAAGTCTCCACGGCAATTGCAGCTTGGGCAATCATCGGACCAGCTGTTCAATTTATACACACCTGCTGTCCTTTTTTGCCAAGTCTTAAATTACAGAAGACACGAATCTCCTCTGAGAAGCTTGAGGCTATTTAGAAGAGCTCTAATTTCAGTTGATAAAGTGAGAAATTATTATTGAGGAGGCTGATATGCTTACCCTAGCTTCTGTGATAGGATGGGATGGAAAAGCTGAATTCATTTGCTGAATATTTTGTGAATCGGGGACGGACATGGCACGAGGTTGCAAAATCTAAGAATTATCGAAATTAGTTACCATGACAAATATTATGATCTGAAGCCTGGCTGTTCCCGGAATATAATGTAAAATGTATCTTAAACTGTTCAATAGATTAAGAAACGAATCTCCTCTGAGAAGATTGAAGCTATTTAGAAGAGCTTTAATTTCAGTTGGGAAAGGGAGAAATTATTATTGAGGAGGCTGATATGCTTATCCTAGCTTCTGTGATAGGATGGGGTCGAAAAGGTGAATTCATTTGATGAACATTTTGGGAATCGGGGACGGACATGTCACAAGGTTGCAAGTTCTTAGTAATTAGCGAATTTGGTTACCATGACAAATATAATGATCTGAAGCCTTGCTGTTCCCGGAATATGTATCTTAGACTGTTCAATAGATTAAGAGCCAAGGTCCGTATGGGTAGCGTGGCCGAGCGGTCTAAGGCGCTGGTTTAAGGCACCAGTCTCTTCGGAGGCGTGGGTTCGAATCCCACCGCTGCCACATTTCTTTTGCATCCTCTACAGAATTCAAGTCTCCACGGCAATTGCAGCTTGGGCAATCATCGGACCAGCTGTTCAATTTATACACACCTGCTGTCCTTTTTTGCCAAGTCTTAAATTACAGAAGACACGAATCTCCTCTGAGAAGCTTGAGGCTATTTAGAAGAGCTCTAATTTCAGTTGATAAAGTGAGAAATTATTATTGAGGAGGCTGATATGCTTACCCTAGCTTCTGTGATAGGATGGGATGGAAAAGCTGAATTCATTTGCTGAATATTTTGTGAATCGGGGACGGACATGGCACGAGGTTGCAAAATCTAAGAATTATCGAAATTAGTTACCATGACAAATATTATGATCTGAAGCCTGGCTGTTCCCGGAATATAATGTAAAATGTATCTTAAACTGTTCAATAGATTGAGAAACGAATCTCCTCTGAGAAGATTGAAGCTATTTAGAAGAGCTTTAATTTCAGTTGGGAAAGGGAGAAATTATTATTGAGGAGGCTGATATGCTTATCCTAGCTTCTGTGATAGGATGGGGTCGAAAAGGTGAATTCATTTGATGAACATTTTGGGAATCGGGGACGGACATGTCACAAGGTTGCAAGTTCTTAGTAATTAGCGAATTTGGTTACCATGACAAATATAATGATCTGAAGCCTTCCTGTTCCCGGAATATGTATCTTAGACTGTTCAATAGATTAAGAGCCAAGGTCCGTATGGGTAGCGTGGCCGAGCGGTCTAAGGCGCTGGTTTTAGGCACCAGTCTCTTCGGAGGCGTGGGTTCGAATCCCACCGCTGCCACATTCTTTTGCATCCTCTACAGAATTCAAGTCTCCACGGCAATTGCAGCTTGGGCAATCATCGGACCAGCTGTTCAATTTATACACACCTGCTGTCCTTTTTTGCCAAGTCTTAAATTACAGAAGACACGAATCTCCTCTGAGAAGCTTGAGGCTATTTAGAAGAGCTCTAATTTCAGTTGATAAAGTGAGAAATTATTATTGAGGAGGCTGATATGCTTACCCTAGCTTCTGTGATAGGATGGGATGGAAAAGCTGAATTCATTTGCTGAATATTTTGTGAATCGGGGACGGACATGGCACGAGGTTGCAAAATCTAAGAATTATCGAAATTGGTTACCATGACAAATATTATGATCTGAAGCCTGGCTGTTCCCGGAATATAATGTAAAATGTATCTTAAACTGTTCAATAGATTAAGAAACGAATCTCCTCTGAGAAGATTGAAGCTATTTAGAAGAGCTTTAATTTCAGTTGGGAAAGGGAGAAATTATTATTGAGGAGGCTGATATGCTTATCCTAGCTTCTGTGATAGGATGGGGTCGAAAAGGTGAATTCATTTGATGAACATTTTGGGAATCGGGGACGGACATGTCACAAGGTTGCAAGTTCTTAGTAATTAGCGAATTTGGTTACCATGACAAATATAATGATCTGAAGCCTTGCTGTTCCCGGAATATGTATCTTAGACTGTTCAATAGATTAAGAGCCAAGGTCCGTATGGGTAGCGTGGCCGAGCGGTCTAAGGCGCTGGTTTAAGGCACCAGTCTCTTCGGAGGCGTGGGTTCGAATCCCACCGCTGCCACATTTCTTTTGCATCCTCTACAGAATTCAAGTCTCCACGGCAATTGCAGCTTGGGCAATCATCGGACCAGCTGTTCAATTTATACACACCTGCTGTCCTTTTTTGCCAAGTCTTAAATTACAGAAGACACGAATCTCCTCTGAGAAGCTTGAGGCTATTTAGAAGAGCTCTAATTTCAGTTGATAAAGTGAGAAATTATTATTGAGGAGGCTGATATGCTTACCCTAGCTTCTGTGATAGGATGGGATGGAAAAGCTGAATTCATTTGCTGAATATTTTGTGAATCGGGGACGGACATGGCACGAGGTTGCAAAATCTAAGAATTATCGAAATTAGTTACCATGACAAATATTATGATCTGAAGCCTGGCTGTTCCCGGAATATAATGTAAAATGTATCTTAAACTGTTCAATAGATTGAGAAACGAATCTCCTCTGAGAAGATTGAAGCTATTTAGAAGAGCTTTAATTTCAGTTGGGAAAGGGAGAAATTATTATTGAGGAGGCTGATATGCTTATCCTAGCTTCTGTGATAGGATGGGGTCGAAAAGGTGAATTCATTTGATGAACATTTTGGGAATCGGGGACGGACATGTCACAAGGTTGCAAGTTCTTAGTAATTAGCGAATTTGGTTACCATGACAAATATAATGATCTGAAGCCTTCCTGTTCCCGGAATATGTATCTTAGACTGTTCAATAGATTAAGAGCCAAGGTCCGTATGGGTAGCGTGGCCGAGCGGTCTAAGGCGCTGGTTTTAGGCACCAGTCTCTTCGGAGGCGTGGGTTCGAATCCCACCGCTGCCACATTCTTTTGCATCCTCTACAGAATTCAAGTCTCCACGGCAATTGCAGCTTGGGCAATCATCGGACCAGCTGTTCAATTTATACACACCTGCTGTCCTTTTTTGCCAAGTCTTAAATTACAGAAGACACGAATCTCCTCTGAGAAGCTTGAGGCTATTTAGAAGAGCTCTAATTTCAGTTGATAAAGTGAGAAATTATTATTGAGGAGGCTGATATGCTTACCCTAGCTTCTGTGATAGGATGGGATGGAAAAGCTGAATTCATTTGCTGAATATTTTGTGAATCGGGGACGGACATGGCACGAGGTTGCAAAATCTAAGAATTATCGAAATTGGTTACCATGACAAATATTATGATCTGAAGCCTGGCTGTTCCCGGAATATAATGTAAAATGTATCTTAAACTGTTCAATAGATTAAGAAACGAATCTCCTCTGAGAAGATTGAAGCTATTTAGAAGAGCTTTAATTTCAGTTGGGAAAGGGAGAAATTATTATTGAGGAGGCTGATATGCTTATCCTAGCTTCTGTGATAGGATGGGGTCGAAAAGGTGAATTCATTTGATGAACATTTTGGGAATCGGGGACGGACATGGCACAAGGTTGCAAGTTCTTAGTAATTAGCGAATTTGGTTACCATGACAAATATAATGATCTGAAGCCTTGCTGTTCCCGGAATATGTATCTTAGACTGTTCAATAGATTAAGAGCCAAGGTCCGTATGGGTAGCGTGGCCGAGCGGTCTAAGGCGCTGGTTTAAGGCACCAGTCTCTTCGGAGGCGTGGGTTCGAATCCCACCGCTGCCACATTTCTTTTGCATCCTCTACAGAATTCAAGTCTCCACGGCAATTGCAGCTTGGGCAATCATCGGACCAGCTGTTCAATTTATACACACCTGCTGTCCTTTTTTGCCAAGTCTTAAATTACAGAAGACACGAATCTCCTCTGAGAAGCTTGAGGCTATTTAGAAGAGCTCTAATTTCAGTTGATAAAGTGAGAAATTATTATTGAGGAGGCTGATATGCTTACCCTAGCTTCTGTGATAGGATGGGATGGAAAAGCTGAATTCATTTGCTGAATATTTTGTGAATCGGGGACGGACATGGCACAAGGTTGCAAAATCTAAGAATTATCGAAATTGGTTACCATGACAAATATTATGATCTGAAGCCTGGCTGTGGCCGGAATATAATGTAAAATGTATCTTAAACTGTTCAATAGATTAAGAAACGAATCTCCTCTGAGAAGATTGAAGCTATTTAGAAGAGCTTTAATTTCAGTTGGGAAAGGGAGAAATTATTATTGAGGAGGCTGATATGCTTATCCTAGCTTCTGTGATAGGATGGGGTCGAAAAGGTGAATTCATTTGATGAACATTTTGGGAATCGGGGACGGACATGTCACAAGGTTGCAAGTTCTTAGTAATTAGCGAATTTGGTTACCATGACAAATATAATGATCTGAAGCCTTGCTGTTCCCGGAATATGTATCTTAGACTGTTCAATAGATTAAGAGCCAAGGTCCGTATGGGTAGCGTGGCCGAGCGGTCTAAGGCGCTGGTTTAAGGCACCAGTCTCTTCGGAGGCGTGGGTTCGAATCCCACCGCTGCCACATTTCTTTTGCATCCTCTACAGAATTCAAGTCTCCACGGCAATTGCAGCTTGGGCAATCATCGGACCAGCTGTTCAATTTATACACACCTGCTGTCCTTTTTTGCCAAGTCTTAAATTACAGAAGACACGAATCTCCTCTGAGAAGCTTGAGGCTATTTAGAAGAGCTCTAATTTCAGTTGATAAAGTGAGAAATTATTATTGAGGAGGCTGATATGCTTACCCTAGCTTCTGTGATAGGATGGGATGGAAAAGCTGAATTCATTTGCTGAATATTTTGTGAATCGGGGACGGACATGGCACAAGGTTGCAAAATCTAAGAATTATCGAAATTGGTTACCATGACAAATATTATGATCTGAAGCCTGGCTGTTCCCGGAATATAATGTAAAATGTATCTTAAACTGTTCAATAGATTAAGAAACGAATCTCCTCTGAGAAGATTGAAGCTATTTAGAAGAGCTTTAATTTCAGTTGGGAAAGGGAGAAATTATTATTGAGGAGGCTGATATGCTTATCCTAGCTTCTGTGATAGGATGGGGTCGAAAAGGTGAATTCATTTGATGAACATTTTGGGAATCGGGGACGGACATGTCACAAGGTTGCAAGTTCTTAGTAATTAGCGATTTTTTTTACCATGACAAATATAATGATCTGAAGCCTTGCTGTTCCCGGAATATATATCTTAGACTGTTCAATAGATTAAGAGCCGATCCATATGGGTAGCGTGGCCGAGCGGTCTAAGGCGCTGGTTTAAGGCACCAGTCTCTTCGGAGGCGTGGATTCGAATCCCACTGCTGCCACAATTCTTTTGAATCCTCTATAGATTTCAAGTCTCCACGGCAATTGCAGCTTGGGGAATCGTGTGACCGGCTGGTCAATTCATACACACCTGTTGTTCTTTTTGCCAACTCTTGAATAACAGAAGAAACGAATCTCCTCTGAGAAGCTTGAAGATATTTAGAAGAGCTTTAATTTCAGTTGAGAAAGGGAGAAATTATTATTGAGGAGGCTGATATGCTTACCCTAGGATGGGATGGAAAAGCTGAATTCATTTGCTGAATCTTTTGTGAATCGGGGACGGACATGGCACAAGGTTGCAAGTTCTTTGTAATTAGCGAAATTGGTTACCATGACAAATATAATGATCTTGAGCCTGACTGTTCCCGGAATATAATTGAAAATGTATCTTAAACTGTTCAAAAAGCTTCTCTGATAGTATGGGATGGAAAAGCTGAATTCATTTGCTGAATATTTTGGGAATCGGGGACGGACATGGCACAAGGTTACAAAATCTAAGAATTATCGAAATTGGTTACCATGACAAATATTATGATCTGAAGCCTGGCTGTTCCCGGAATATAATGTAAAATGTATCTTAAACTGTTCAATAGATTAAGAAACGAATCTCCTCTGAGAAGATTGAAGCTATTTAGAAGAGCTTTAATTTCAGTTGGGAAAGGGAGAAATTATTATTGAGGAGGCTGATATGCTTATCCTAGCTTCTGTGATAGGATGGGGTCGAAAAGGTGAATTCATTTGATGAACATTTTGGGAATCGGGGACGGACATGTCACAAGGTTGCAAGTTCTTAGTAATTAGCGAATTTGGTTACCATGACAAATATAATGATCTGAAGCCTTCCTGTTCCCGGAATATGTATCTTAGACTGTTCAATAGATTAAGAGCCAAGGTCCGTATGGGTAGCGTGGCCGAGCGGTCTAAGGCGCTTGTTTTAGGCACCAGTCTCTTCGGAGGCGTGGGTTCGAATCCCACCGCTGCCACATTTCTTTTGCATCCTCTACAGAATTCAAGTCTCCACGGCAATTGCAGCTTGGGCAATCATCGGACCAGCTGTTCAATTTATACACACCTGCTGTCCTTTTTTGCCAAGTCTTAAATTACAGAAGACACGAATCTCCTCTGAGAAGCTTGAGGCTATTTAGAAGAGCTCTAATTTCAGTTGATAAAGTGAGAAATTATTATTGAGGAGGCTGATATGCTTACCCTAGCTTCTGTGATAGGATGGGATGGAAAAGCTGAATTCATTTGCTGAATATTTTGTGAATCGGGGACGGACATGGCACAAGGTTGCAAAATCTAAGAATTATCGAAATTGGTTACCATGACAAATATTATGATCTGAAGCCTGGCTGTGGCCGGAATATAATGTAAAATGTATCTTAAACTGTTCGATAGATTAAGATACGAATCTCCTCTGAGAAGATTGAAGCTATTTAGAAGAGCTTTAATTTCAGTTGGGAAAGGGAGAAATTATTATTGAGGAGGCTGATATGCTTATCCTAGCTTCTGTGATAGGATGGGGTCGAAAAGGTGAATTCATTTGATGAACATTTTGGGAATCGGGGACGGACATGTCACAAGGTTGCAAGTTCTTAGTAATTAGCGATTTTTTTACCATGACAAATATAATGATCTGAAGCCTTCCTGTTCCCGGAATATGTATCTTAGACTGTTCAATAGATTAAGAGCCAAGGTCCATATGGGTAGCGTGGCCGAGCGGTCTAAGGCGCTGGTTTAAGGCACCAGTCTCTTCGGAGGCGTGGGTTTGAATCCCACCGCTGCCACAATTCTTTTGAATCCTCTATAGATTTCAAGTCTCCACGGCAATTGCAGCTTGGGGAATCGTGTGACCGGCTGGTCAATTCATACACACCTGTTGTTCTTTTTGCCAACTCTTGAATAACAGAAGAAACGAATCTCCTCTGAGAAGCTTGAAGATATTTAGAAGAGCTTTAATTTCAGTTGAGAAAGTGAGAAATTATTATTGAGGAGGCTGATATGCTTACCCTAGGATGGGATGGAAAAGCTGAATTCATTTGCTGAATATTTTGTGAATCGGGGACGGACATGGCACAAGGTTGCAAGTTCTTTGTAATTAGCGAAATTGGTTACCATGACAAATATAATGATCTTGAGCCTGACTGTTCCCGGAATATAATTGAAAATGTATCTTAAACTGTTCAAAAAGCTTCTGTGATAGGATGGGATGGAAAAGCTGAATTCATTTGCTGAATATTTTGGGAATCGGGGACGGACATGGCACAAGGTTACAAAATCTAAGAATTATCGAAATTGGTTACCATGACAAATATTATGATCTGAAGCCTGGCTGTGGCCGGAATATAATGTAAAATGTATCTTAAACTGTTCAATAGATTAAGAAACGAATCTCCTCTGAGAAGATTGAAGCTATTTAGAAGAGCTTTAATTTCAGTTGGGAAAGGGAGAAATTATTATTGAGGAGGCTGATATGCTTATCCTAGCTTCTGTGATAGGATGGGGTCGAAAAGGTGAATTCATTTGATGAACATTTTGGGAATCGGGGACGGACATGTCACAAGGTTGCAAGTTCTTAGTAATTAGCGAATTTGGTTACCATGACAAATATAATGATCTGAAGCCTTGCTGTTCCCGGAATATGTATCTTAGACTGTTCAATAGATTAAGAGCCAAGGTCCGTATGGGTAGCGTGGCCGAGTGGTCTAAGGCGCTGGTTTTAGGCACCAGTCTCTTCGGAGGCGTGGGTTCGAATCCCACCGCTGCCACATTTCTTTTGCATCCTCTACAGAATTCAAGTCTCCACGGCAATTGCAGCTTGGGCAATCATCGGACCAGCTGTTCAATTTATACACACCTGCTGTCCTTTTTTGCCAAGTCTTAAATTACAGAAGAAACGAATCTCCTCTGAGAAGCTTGAGGCTATTTAGAAGAGCTCTAATTTCAGTTGATAAAGTGAGAAATTATTATTGAGGAGGCTGATATGCTTACCCTAGCTTCTGTGATAGGATGGGATGGAAAAGCTGAATTCATTTGCTGAATATTTTGTGAATCGGGGACGGACATGGCACAAGGTTGCAAAATCTAAGAATTATCGAAATTAGTTACCATGACAAATATTATGATCTGAAGCCTGGCTGTGGCCGGAATATAATGTAAAATGTATCTTAAACTGTTCAATAGATTAAGAAACGAATCTCCTCTGAGAAGATTGAAGCTATTTAGAAGAGCTTTAATTTCAGTTGGGAAAGGGAGAAATTATTATTGAGGAGGCTGATATGCTTATCCTAGCTTCTGTGATAGGATGGGGTCGAAAAGGTGAATTCATTTGATGAACATTTTGGGAATCGGGGACGGACATGTCACAAGGTTGCAAGTTCTTAGTAATTAGCGATTTTTTTTACCATGACAAATATAATGATCTGAAGCCTTCCTGTTCCCGGAATATGTATCTTAGACTGTTCAATAGATTCAGTGCCGAGATCCGTATGGGTAGCGTGGCCGAGCGGTCTAAGGCGCTGGTTTAAGGCACCAGTCTCTTCGGAGGCGTGGGTTCGAATCCCACCGCTGCCACAATTCTTTTGAATCCTCTATAGATTTCAAGTCTCCACGGCAATTGCAGCTTGGGGAATCGTGTGACCGGCTGGTCAATTCATACACACCTGTTGTTCTTTTTGCCAACTCTTGAATAACAGAAGAAACGAATCTCCTCTGAGAAGCTTGAAGATATTTAGAAGAGCTTTAATTTCAGTTGAGAAAGGGAGAAATTATTATTGAGGAGGCTGATATGCTTACCCTAGGATGGGATGGAAAAGCTGAATTCATTTGCTGAATAGTTTGTGAATCGGGGACGGACATGGCACAAGGTTGCAAGTTCTTTGTAATTAGCGAAATTGGTTACCATGACAAATATAATGATCTTGAGCCTGACTGTTCCCGGAATATAATTGAAAATGTATCTTAAACTGTTCAAAAAGCTTCTGTGATAGGATGGAATGGAAAAGCTGAATTCATTTGCTGAATATTTTGGGAATCGGGGACGGACATGGCACAAGGTTACAAAATCTAAGAATTATCGAAATTGGTTACCATGACAAATATTATGATCTGAAGCCTGGCTGTGGCCGGAATATAATGTAAAATGTATCTTAAACTGTTCAATAGATTAAGAAACGAATCTCCTCTGAGAAGATTGAAGCTATTTAGAAGAGCTTTAATTTCAGTTGGGAAAGGGAGAAATAATTATTGAGGAGGCTGATATGCTTATCCTAGCTTCTGTGATAGGATGGGGTCGAAAAGGTGAATTCATTTGATGAATATTTTGGGAATCGGGGACGGACATGTCACAAGGTTGCAAGTTCTTAGTAATTAGCGAATTTGGTTACCATGACAAATATAATGATCTGAAGCCTTCCTGTTCCCGGAATATGTATCTTAGACTGTTCAATAGATTAAGAGCCAAGGTCCGTATGGGTAGCGTGGCCGAGCGGTCTAAGGCGCTGGTTTAAGGCACCAGTCTCTTCGGAGGCGTGGGTTCGAATCCCACCGCTGCCACATTTCTTTTGCATCCTCTACAGAATTCAAGTCTCCACGGCAATTGCAGCTTGGGCAATCATCGGACCAGCTGTTCAATTTATACACACCTGCTGTCCTTTTTTGCCAAGTCTTAAATTACAGAAGACACGAATCTCCTCTGAGAAGCTTGAGGCTATTTAGAAGAGCTCTAATTTCAGTTGATAAAGTGAGAAATTATTATTGAGGAGGCTGATATGCTTACCCTAGCTTCTGTGATAGGATGGGATGGAAAAGCTGAATTCATTTGCTGAATATTTTGGGAATCGGGGACGGACATGGCACGAGGTTGCAAAATCTAAGAATTATAGAAATTAGTTACCATGACAAATATTATGATCTGAAGCCTGGCTGTTCCCGGAATATAATGTAAAATGTATCTTAAACTGTTCAATAGATTAAGAAACGAATCTCCTCTGAGAAGATTGAAGCTATTTAGAAGAGCTTTAATTTCAGTTGGGAAAGGGAGAAATTATTATTGAGGAGGCTGATATGCTTATCCTAGCTTCTGTGATAGGATGGGGTCGAAAAGGTGAATTCATTTGATGAACATTTTGGGAATCGGGGACGGACATGTCACAAGGTTGCAAGTTCTTAGTAATTAGCGAATTTGGTTACCATGACAAATATAATGATCTGAAGCCTTCCTGTTCCCGGAATATGTATCTTAGACTGTTCAATAGATTAAGAGCCAACGTCCGTATGGGTAGCGTGGCCGAGTGGTCTAAGGCGCTGGTTTTAGGCACCAGTCTCTTCGGAGGCGTGGGTTCGAATCCCACCGCTGCCACATCTCTTTTGCATCCTCTACAGAATTCAAGTCTCCACGGCAATTGCAGCTTGGGCAATCATCGGACCAGCTGTTCAATTTATACACACCTGCTGTCCTTTCTTACCAAGTCTTAAATTACAGAAGACACGAATCTCCTCTGAGAAGCTTGAGGCTATTTAGAAGAGCTCTAATTTCAGTTGATAAAGTGAGAAATTATTATTGAGGAGGCTGATATGCTTACCCTAGCTTCTGTGATAGGATGGGATGGAAAAGCTGAATTCATTTGCTGAATATTTTGTGAATCGGGGACGGACATGGCACAAGGTTGCAAAATCTAAGAATTATCGAAATTGGTTACCATGACAAATATTATGATCTGAAGCCTGGCTGTGGCCGGAATATAATGTAAAATGTATCTGAAACTGTTCAATAGATTAAGAAACGAATCTCCTCTGAGAAGATTGAAGCTATTTAGAAGAGCTTTAATTTCAGTTGGGAAAGGGAGAAATTATTATTGAGGAGGCTGATATGCTTATCCTAGCTTCTGTGATAGGATGGGGTCGAAAAGGTGAATTCATTTGATGAACATTTTGGGAATCGGGGACGGACATGTCACAAGGTTGCAAGTTCTTAGTAATTAGCGATTTTTTTTACCATGACAAATATAATGATCTGAAGCCTTCCTGTTCCCGGAATATGTATCTTAGACTGTTCAATAGATTAAGAGCCGAGGTCCATATGGGTAGCGTGGCCGAGCGGTCTAAGGCGCTGGTTTAAGGCACCAGTCTCTTCGGAGGCGTGGGTTCGAATCCCACCGCTGCCACATTTCTTTTGAATCCTCTATAGCTTTCAAGTCTCCACGGCAATTGCAGCTTGGGGAATCGTGTGACCGGCTGGTCAATTCATACACACCTGTTGTTCTTTTTGCCAACTCTTGAATAACAGAAGAAACGAATCTCCTCTGAGAAGCTTGAAGATATTTAGAAGAGTTTTAATTTCAGTTGAGAAAGGGAGAAATTATTATTGAGGAGGCTGATATGCTTACCCTAGGATGGGATGGAAAAGCTGAATTCATTTGCTGAATATTTTGTGAATCGGGGACGGACATGGCACAAGGTTGCAAGTTCTTTGTAATTAGCGAAATTGGTTACCATGACAAATATAATGATCTTGAGCCTGACTGTTCCCGGAATATAATTGAAAATGTATCTTAAACTGTTCAAAAAGCTTCGGTGATAGGATGGGATGGAAAAGCTGAATTCATTTGCTGAATATTTTGGGAATCGGGGACGGACATGGCACAAGGTTACAAAATCTAAGAATTATAGAAATTGGTTACCATGACAAATATTATGATCTGAAGCCTGGCTGTGGCCGGAATATAATGTAAAATGTATCTTAAACTGTTCAATAGATTAAGAAACGAATCTCCTCTGAGAAGATTGAGGCTATTTAGAAGAGCTTTAATTTCAGTTGGGAAAGGGAGAAATAATTATTGAGGAGGCTGATATGCTTATCCTAGCTTCTGTGATAGGATGGGGTCGAAAAGGTGAATTCATTTGATGAACATTTTGGGAATCGGGGACGGACATGTCACAAGGTTGCAAGTTCTTAGTAATTAGCGAATTTGGTTACCATGACAAATATAATGATCTGAAGCCTTGCTGTTCCCGGAATATGTATCTTAGACTGTTTACTAGATTAAGAGCCAAGGTCCGTATGGGTAGCGTGGCCGAGCGGTCTAAGGCGCTGGTTTAAGGCACCAGTCTCTTCGGAGGCGTGGGTTCGAATCCCACCGCTGCCACATTTCTTTTGCATCCTCTACAGAATTCAAGTCTCCACGGCAATTGCAGCTTGGGCAATCATCGGACCAGCTGTTCAATTTATACACACCTGCTGTCCTTTTTTGCCAAGTCTTAAATTACAGAAGAAACGAATCTCCTCTGAGAAGCTTGAGGCTATTTAGAAGAGCTCTAATTTCAGTTGTTGAAGTGAGAAATTATTATTGAGGAGGCTGATATGCTTACCCTAGCTTCTGTGATAGGATGGGATGGAAAAGCTGAATTCATTTGCTGAATATTTTGTGAATCGGGGACGGACATGGCACAAGGTTGCAAAATCTAAGAATTATCGAAATTAGTTACCATGACAAATATTATGATCTGAAGCCTGGCTGTGGCCGGAATATAATGTAAAATGTATCTGAAACTGTTCAATAGATTAAGAAACGAATCTCCTCTGAGAAGATTGAAGCTATTTAGAAGAGCTTTAATTTCAGTTGGGAAAGGGAGAAATTATTATTGAGGAGGCTGATATGCTTATCCTAGCTTCTGTGATAGGATGGGGTCGAAAAGGTGAATTCATTTGATGAACATTTTGGGAATCGGGGACGGACATGGCACAAGGTTGCAAGTTCTTAGTAATTAGCGATTTTTTTTACCATGACAAATATAATGATCTGAAGCCTTCCTGTTCCCGGAATATGTATCTTAGACTGTTCAATAGATTGAGAGTGATATGGGTAGCGTGGCCGAGCGGTCTAAGGCGCTGGTTTAAGGCACCAGTCTCTTCGGAGGCGTGGGTTCGAATCCCACCGCTGCCACATTTCTTTTGAATCCTCTATAGATTTCAAGTCTCCACGGCAATTGCAGCTTGGGGAATCGTGTGACCGGCTGGTCAATTCATACACACCTGTTGTTCTTGTTGCCAACTTTTGAATAACAGAAGAAACGAATCTCCTCTGAGAAGCTTGAAGATATTTAGAAGAGCTTTAATTTCAGTTGAGAAAGTGAGAAATTATTATTGAGGAGGCTGATATGCTTACCCTAGGATGGGATGGAAAAGCTGAATTCATTTGCTGAATATTTTGTGAATCGGGGACGGACATGGCACAAGGTTGCAAGTTCTTTGTAATTAGCGAAATTGGTTACCATGACAAATATAATGATCTTGAGCCTGACTGTTCCCGGAATATAATGGAAAATGTATCTTAAACTGTTCAAAAAGCTTCTGTGATAGGATGGGATGGAAAAGCTGAATTCATTTGCTGAATATTTTGGGAATCGGGGACGGACATGGCACAAGGTTACAAAATCTAAGAATTATAGAAATTGGTTACCATGACAAATATTATGATCTGAAGCCTGGCTGTTCCCGGAATATAATGTAAAATGTATCTTAAACTGTTCAATAGATTAAGAAACGAATCTCCTCTGAGAAGATTGAAGCTATTTAGAAGAGCTTTAATTTCAGTTGGGAAAGTGAGAAATTATTATTGAGAAGGCTGATATGCTTACCCCGGCTTTTGTGATAGGATGGGTTGGAAAAGGTGAATTTATTTGCTGAATATTTTGGGAATCGGGGACGGACATGTCACAAGGTTGCAAGTTCTTAGTAATTAGCGAATTTGGTTACCATGACAAATATTATGATCTGAAGCCTTGCTGTTCCCGGAATATGTATCTTAGACTGTTCAATAGATTCAGTGCCGAGATCTTTATGGGTAGCGTGGCCGAGCGGTCTAAGGCGCTGGTTTAAGGCACCAGTCTCTTCGGAGGCGTGGGTTCGAATCCCACCGCTGCCACATTTCTTTTGAATCCTCTACAGAATTCAAGTCTCCACGGCAATTGCAGCTTGGGGAATCGTGTGACCGGCTGGTCAATTCATACACACCTGTTGTTCTTTTGGCAACTCTTGAATAACAGAAGACACGAATCTCCTCTGAGAAGCTTGAGGCTATTTAGAAGAGCTCTAATTTCACTTGAGAAAGGGAGAAATTATTATTGAGGAGGCTGATATGCTTATCCTAGCTTCTGTAATAGGATGGGATGGAAAAGCTGAATTCATTTGCTGAACATTTTGGGAATCGGGGACGGACATGGCACAAGGTTGCAAGTTCTTTGTAATTAGCGAAATTGGTTACCATGACAAATATAATGATCTGAAGCCTTGCTGTTCCCGGAATATGTATCTTAGACTGTTCAATAGATTAAGTGCCGAGGCCCGTATGGGTAGCGTGGCCGAGCGGTCTTAGGCGGTGGTTTAAGGCACCAGTCTCTTCGGAGGCGTGGGTTTGAATCCCACCGCTGCCACATTTCTTTTGCATCCTCTTCAGAATTCAAGTCTCCACGGCAATTGCAGCTTGGGCAATCATCGGACCAGCTGTTCAATTTATACACACCTGCTGTCCTTTTTTGCCAAGTCTTAAATTACAGAAGACACGAATCTCCTCTGAGAAGCTTGAGGCTATTTAGAAGAGCTCTAATTTCAGTTGATAAAGTGAGAAATTATTATTGAGGAGGCTGATATGCTTACCCTAGCTTCTGTGATAGGATGGGATGGAAAAGCTGAATTCATTTGCTGAATATTTTGTGAATCGGGGACGGACATGGCACAAGGTTACAAAATCTAAGAATTATAGAAATTGGTTACCATGACAAATATTATGATCTGAAGCCTGGCTGTTCCCGGAATATAATGTCAAATGTATCTTAAACTGTTCAATAGATTAACAACGAATCTCCTCTGAGAAGATTGAAGCTATTTAGAAGAGCTTTAATTTCAGTTGGGAAAGGGAGAAATAATTATTGAGGAGGCTGATATGCTTATCCTAGCTTCTGTGATAGGATGGGGTCGAAAAGGTGAATTGATTTGATGAACATTTTGGGAATCGGGGACGGACATGTCACAAGGTTGCAAGTTCTTAGTAATTAGCGAATTTGGTTACCATGACAAATATAATGATCTGAAGCCTTGCTGTTCCCGGAATATGTATCTTAGACTGTTCAATAGATTAAGTGCCGAGATCTGTATGGGTAGCGTGGCCGAGCGGTCTTAGGCGGTGGTTTAAGGCACCAGTTTCTTCGGAGGCGTGGGTTCGAATCCCAACGCTGCCACATTTCTTTTGCATCCTCTACAGAATTCAAGTCTCCACGGCAATTGCAGCTTGGGCAATCATCGGACCAGCTGTTCAATTTATACACACCTGCTGTCCTTTTTTGCCAAGTCTTAAATTACAGAAGACACGAATCTCCTCTGAGAAGCTTGAGGCTATTTAGAAGAGCTCTAATTTCAGTTGATAAAGTGAGAAATAATTATTCAGGAGGCTGATATGCTTACCCTAGCTTCTGTGATAGGATGGGATGGAAAAGCTGAATTCATTTGCTGAATATTTTGGGAATCGGGGACGGACATGGCACAAGGTTACAAAATCTAAGAATTATAGAAATTAGTTACCATGACAAATATTATGATCTGAAGCCTGGCTGTTCCCGGAATATAATGTAAAATGTATCTTAAACTGTTCAATAGATTAAGAAACGAATCTCCTCTGAGAAGATTGAAGCTATTTAGAAGAGCTTTAATTTCAGTTGGGAAAGGGAGAAATAATTATTGAGGAGGCTGATATGCTTATCCTAGCTTCTGTGATAGGATGGGGTCGAAAAGGTGAATTGATTTGATGAACATTTTGGGAATCGGGGACGGACATGTCACAAGGTTGCAAGTTCTTAGTAATTAGCGAATTTGGTTACCATGACAAATATAATGATCTGAAGCCTTGCTGTTCCCGGAATATGTATCTTAGACTGTTCAATAGATTAAGTGCCGAGATCTGTATGGGTAGCGTGGCCGAGCGGTCTAAGGCGCTGGTTTAAGGCACCAGTCTCTTCGGAGGCGTGGGTTCGAATCCCACCGCTGCCACATCTCTTTTGCATCCTCTACAGAATTCAAGTCTCCACGGCAATTGCAGCTTGGGCAATCATCGGACCAGCTGTTCAATTTATACACACCTGCTGTCCTTTTTTGCCAAGTCTTAAATTACAGAAGACACGAATCTCCTCTGAGAAGCTTGAGGCTATTTAGAAGAGCTCTAATTTCAGTTGATAAAGTGAGAAATTATTATTGAGGAGGCTGATATGCTTACCCTAGCTTCTGTGATAGGATGGGATGGAAAAGCTGAATTCATTTGCTGAATATTTTGTGAATCGGGGACGGACATGGCACAAGGTTGCAAAATCTAAGAATTATCGAAATTAGTTACCATGACAAATATTATGATCTGAAGCCTGGCTGTGGCCGGAATATAATGTAAAATGTATCTTAAACTGTTCAATAGATTAAGAAACGAATCTCCTCTGAGAAGATTGAAGCTATTTAGAAGAGCTTTAATTTCAGTTGGGAAAGTGAGAAATTATTATTGAGGAGGCTGATATGCTTATCCTAGCTTCTGTGATAGGATGGGGTCGAAAAGGTGAATTCATTTGATGAACATTTTGGGAATCGGGGACGGACATGTCACATTGCAAGTTCTTAGTAATTAGCGATTTTTTTTACCATGACAAATATAATGATCTGAAGCCTTCCTGTTCCCGGAATATGTATCTTAGACTGTTCAATAGATTAAGAGCCGAGGTCCATATGGGTAGCGTGGCCGAGCGGTCTAAGGCGCTGGTTTAAGGCACCAGTCTCTTCGGAGGCGTGGGTTCGAATCCCACCGCTGCCACATTTCTTTTGAATCCTCTATAGCTTTCAAGTCTCCACGGCAATTGCAGCTTGGGGAATCGTGTGACCGGCTGGTCAATTTATACACACCTGTTGTTCTTTTTGCCAACTCTTGAATAACAGAAGAAACGAATCTCCTCTGAGAAGCTTGAAGATATTTAGAAGAGCTTTAATTTCAGTTGAGAAAGTGAGAAATTATTATTGAGGAGGCTGATATGCTTACCCTAGGATGGGATGGAAAAGCTGAATTCATTTGCTGAATATTTTGTGAATCGGGGACGGACATGGCACAAGGTTGCAAGTTCTTAGTAATTAGCGAAATTGGTTACCATGACAAATATAATGATCTTGAGCCTGACTGTTCCCGGAATATAATTGAAAATGTATCTTAAACTGTTCAAAAAGCTTCGGTGATAGGATGGGATGGAAAAGCTGAATTCATTTGCTGAATATTTTGGGAATCGGGGACGGACAGGGCACAAGGTTACAAAATCTAAGAATTATCGAAATTGGTTACCATGACAAATATTATGATCTGAAGCCTGGCTGTGGCCGGAATATAATGTAAAATGTATCTTAAACTGTTCAATAGATTAAGAAACGAATCTCCTCTGAGAAGATTGAGGCTATTTAGAAGAGCTTTAATTTCAGTTGGGAAAGGGAGAAATAATTATTGAGGAGGCTGATATGCTTATCCTAGCTTCTGTGATAGGATGGGGTCGAAAAGGTGAATTCATTTGATGAACATTTTGGGAATCGGGGACGTACATGTCACAAGGTTGCAAGTTCTTAGTAATTAGCGAATTTGGTTACCATGACAAATATAATGATCTGAAGCCTTGCTGTTCCCGGAATATGTATCTTAGACTGTTCACTAGATTAAGAGCCAAGGTCCGTATGGGTAGCGTGGCCGAGCCGTCTAAGGCGCTGTTTTAAGGCACCAGTCTCTTCGGAGGCGTGGGTTCGAATCCCAACGCTGCCACATTTCTTTTGCATCCTCTACAGAATTCAAGTCTCCACGGCAATTGCAGCTTGGGCAATCATCGGACCAGCTGTTCAATTTATACACACCTGCTGTCCTTTTTTGCGAAGTCTTAAATTACAGAAGAAACGAATCTCCTCTGAGAAGCTTGAGGCTATTTAGAAGAGCTCTAATTTCAGTTGTTAAAGTGAGAAATTATTATTGAGGAGGCTGATATGCTTACCCTAGCTTCTGTGATAGGATGGGATGGAAATGCTGAATTCATTTGCTGAATATTTTGTGAATCGGGGACGGACATGGCACAAGGTTGCAAAATCTAAGAATTATCGAAATTAGTTACCATGACAAATATTATGATCTGAAGCCTGGCTGTGGCCGGAATATAATGTAAAATGTATCTGAAACTGTTCAATAGATTAAGAAACGAATCTCCTCTGAGAAGCTTGAAGCTATTTAGAAGAGCTTTAATTTCAGTTGGGAAAGGGAGAAATTATTATTCAGGAGGCTGATATGCTTATCCTAGCTTCTGTGATAGGATGGGGTCGAAAAGGTGAATTCATTTGATGAACATTTTGGGAATCGGGGACAGACATGGCACAAGGTTGCAAGTTCTTAGTAATTAGCGATTTTTTTTACCATGACAAATATAATGATCTGAAGCCTTCCTGTTCCCGGAATATGTATCTTAGACTGTTCAATAGATTAAGAGTGATATGGGTAGCGTGGCCGAGCGGTCTAAGGCGCTGGTTTAAGGCACCAGTCTCTTCGGAGGCGTGGGTTCGAATCCCACCGCTGCCACATTTCTTTTGCATCCTCTACAGAATTCAAGTCTCCACGGCAATTGCAGCTTGGGCAATCATCGGACCAGCTGTTCAATTTATACACACCTGCTGTCCTTTTTTGCCAAGTCTTAAATTACAGAAGAAACGAATCTCCTCTGAGAAGCTTGAAGATATTTAGAAGAGCTTTAATTTCACTTGAGAAAGTGAGAAATTATTATTGAGGAGGCTGATATGCTTACCCTAGGATGGGATGGAAAAGCTGAATTCATTTGCTGAATATTTTGTGAATCGGGGACGGACATGGCACAAGGTTGCAAGTTCTTTGTAATTAGCGAAATTGGTTACCATGACAAATATAATGATCTGGAGCCTGACTGTTCCCGGAATATAATGGAAAATGTATCTTAAACTGTTCAATAGCTTCTGTGATTGGATGGGATGGAAAATCTGAATTCATTTGCAGAATATTTTGTGAATCGGGGACGGACATGGCACAAGGTTGCAAGTTCTTTGTAATTAGCGAAATTGGTTACCATGACAAATATAATGATCTGGAGCCTGACTGTTCCCGGAATATAATGGAAAATGTATCTTAAACTGTTCAATAGCTTCTGTGATTGGATGGGATGGAAAAGCTGAATTCATTTGCTGAATATTTAGGGAATCGGGGACGGACATGGCACAAGGTTGCAAAATCTAACAATTATCGAAATTGGTTACCATGACAAATATTATGATCTGAAGCCTGACTGTTCCCGGAATATAATGTAAAATGTATCTTAAACTGTTCAAAAGATTAAGAAACAAATCTCCTCTGAGAAGATTGAACCTATTTAGAAGAGCTTTAATTTCAGTTGGGAAAGGGAGAAATTATTATTGAGGAGGCTGATATGCTTACCCTAGCTTCTGTGATAGGATGAGGTCGAAAAGGTGAATTCATTTGCTGAATATTTTGTGAATCGGGGACAGATATGGCACAAGGTTGCAAAATCTAAGAATTATCGAAATTGGTTACCATGACCAATATAATGATCTGAAGCCTTGCTGTTCCCGGAATATGTATCTTAGACTGTTCAATAGATTAAGAGCGCAGGTCCATATGGGTAGCGAGGGGTCCATATGGGTAGCGTGGCCGAGCGGTCTAAGGCGCTGGTTTTAGGCACCAGTCTCTTCGGAGGCGTGGGTTCGAATCCCACCGCTGCCACAATTCTTTTGAATCCTCTATAGATTCAAGTATCCACGGCAATTGCAGCTTGGGGAATCGTGTGACCGGCTGGTCAATTCATACACACCTGTTGTTCTTTTTTGCCAAGTCTTAAATTACAGAAGAAACGAATCTCCTCTGAGAAGCTTGAGGCTATTTAGAAGAGCTTTAATTTCAGTTGGGAAAGTGAAAAATTATTATTGAGGAGGCTGATATGCTTACCATAGTTTCTGTGATAGGATGGGGTCGAAAAGGTGAATTCATTGGATGAACATTTTGGGAATCGGGGACGGACATGGCACAAGGTTGCAAAATCTAAGAATTATCGAAATTGGTTACCATGACAAATATTATGATCTGAAGCCTGGCTGTTCCCGGAATATAATGTAAAATGTATCTTAAACTGTTCAAAAAGCTTCTGTGATAGGATGGGATGGAAAAGCTGAATTCATTTGCTGAATATTTTGGGAATCGGGGACGGACATGGCACAAGGTTACAAAATCTAAGAATTATCGAAATTGGTTACCATGACAAATATTATGATCTGAAGCCTGGCTGTTCCCGGAATATAATGTAAAATGTATCTTAAACTGTTCAATAGATTAAGAAACGAATCTCCTCTGAGAAGATTGAAGCTATTTAGAAGAGCTTTAATTTCAGTTGGGAAAGGGAGAAATTATTATTGAGGAGGCTGATATGCTTATCCTAGCTTCTGTAATAGGATGGGATGGAAAAGCTGAATTCATTTGCTGAACATTTTGGGAATCGGGGACGGACATGGCACAAGGTTGCAAGTTCTTAGTAATTAGCGAATTTGGTTACCATGACAAATATAATGATCTGAAGCCTTGCTGTTCCCGGAATATGTATCTTAGACTGTTCAATAGATTAAGTGCCGAGGCCCGTATGGGTAGCGTGGCCGAGCGATCTAAGGCGCTGGTTTAAGGCACCAGTCTCTTCGGAGGCGTGGGTTTGAATCCCACCGCTGCCACAATTCTTTTGAATCCTCTGTAGATTTCAAGTCTGCACGGCAATTGCAGCTTGGGGAATCGTGTGACCGGCTGGTCAATTCATACACACCTGTTGTTGTTTTTGCCAACTCTTGAATAACAGAAGAAACGAATCTCCTCTGAGAAGCTTGAGGCTATTTAGAAGAGCTTTAATTTCAGTTGAGAAAGTGAGAAATTATTATTGAGGAGGCTGATATGCTTACCCTAGCTTCTGTGATAGGATGGGATGGAAAAGCTGAATTCATTTGCTGAATATTTTGTGATTCGGGGACGGACATGGCACAAGGTTGCAAAATGTAAGAATTATCGAAATTGGTTACCATGACAAATATTATGATCTGAAGCCTGGCTGTTCCCGGAATATAATGTAAAATGTATCTTAAACTGTTCAATAGATTAAGAAACGAATCTCCTCTGAGAAGATCGAAGCTATTTAGAAGAGCTTTAATTTCAGTTGGGAAAGGGAGAAATTATTATTGAGGAGGCTGATATGCTTACCCTAGCTTCTGTGATAGGATGAGGTCGAAAAGGTGAATTCATTTGATGAACATTTTGGGAATCGGGGACGGACATGTCACAAGGTTGCAAGTTCTTAGTAATTAGAAGTTTTTTTTACCATGACAAATATAATGATCTGAAGCCTTCCTGTTCCCGGAATATGTATCTTAGACTGTTCAATAGATTCAGTGCCGAGATCCGTATGGGTAGCGTGGCCGAGCGGTCTAAGGCGCTGGTTTAAGGCACCAGTCTCTTCGGAGGCGTGCGTTCGAATCCCACCGCTGCCACAATTCTTTTGAATCCTCTATAGATTTCAAGTCTGCACGGCAATTGCAGCTTGGGGAATCGTGTGACCGGCTGGTCAATTCATACACACCTGTTGTTCTTTTTGCCAACTCTTGAATAACAGAAGAAACGAATCTCCTCTGAGAAGCTTGAAGATATTTAGAAGAGCTTTAATTTCAGTTGAGAAAGTGAGAAATTATTATTGAGGAGGCTGATATGCTTACCCTAGCTTCTGTGATAGGATGGGATGGAAAAGCTGAATTCATTTGCTGAATATTTTGTGAATCGGGGACAGACATGGCACAAGGTTGCAAAATCTTAGAATTATCGAAATTGGTTACCATGGCCAATATAATGATCTGAAGCCTGGCTGTTCCCGGAATATGTATCTTAGACTGTTCAATAGATTAAGAGCGCAGGTCCATATGGGTAGCGTGGGCTCCATATGGGTAGCGTGGCCGAGCGGTCTAAGGCGCTGGTTTTAGGCACCAGTCTCTTCGGAGGCGTGGGTTCGAATCCCACCGCTGCCACAATTCTTTTGAATCCTCTATAGATTTCAAGTCTCCACGGCAATTGCAGCTTGGGGAATCGTGTGACCGGCTGGTCAATTCATACACACCTGTTGTCCTTTTTTGCCAAGTCTTAAATTACAGAAGAAACGAATCTCCTCTGAGAAGCTTGAAGATATTTAGAAGAGCTTTAATTTCAGTTGAGAAAGGGAGAAATTATTATTGAGGAGGCTGATATGCTTACCCTAGCTTCTGTGATAGGATGGGATGGAAAAGCTGAATTCATTTGCTGAATATTTTGTGAATCGGGGACGGACATGGCACAAGGTTGCAAAATCTAAGAAGTATCGAAATTGGTTACCATGACAAATATTATGATCTGAAGCCTGGCTGTTCCCGGAATATAATGTAAAATGTATCTTAAACTGTTCAATAGATTAAGAGCCCAGGGCCTTATGGGTTGCGTGGCCGAGCGGTCTAAGGTGCTATTTTTAGGCACCAGTCTCTTCGGAGGCGTGGGTTCGAATCCCACCGCTGCCACATTACTTTTGCATCCTCTACAGAATTCAAGTCTCCACGGCAATTGCAGCTTGGGCAATCATCGGACCAGCTGTTCAATTCATACACACCAACTGTCCTTTTTTTCCAAGTCTTTAATTACAGAAGAAACGAATCTCCTCTGAGAAGATTGAGGCTATTTAGAAGAGCTTTAATTTCAGTTGGGAAAGTGAGAAATTATTATTGAGGAGGCTGATATGCTTACCCCGGCTTCTGTGATAGGATGGGAAGGAAAAGCTGAATTTATTTGCTGAATATTTTGTGAATCGGTGACGGACATGGCACATCGGACCAGCTGTTCAATTCATACACACCTACTGTCCTTTTTTGCCAACTCTTGAATAACAGAAGAAACGAATCTCCTATGAGAAGCTTGAAGATATTTAGAAGAGCTTTAATTTCAGTTGAGAAAGGGAGAAATTATTATTGAGGAGGCTGATATGCTTACCCTAGGATGGGATGGAAAAGCTGAATTCATTTGCTGAATATTTTGTGAATCGGGGACGGACATGGCACAAGGTTGCAAGTTCTTTGTAATTAGCGAAATTGGTTACCATGACAAATATAATGATCTGGAGCCTGACTGTTCCCGGAATATAATGGAAAATGTATCTTTAACTCTTCAATAGCGTCTGTGATAGGATGGGATGGAAAAGCTGAATTCATTTGCTGAATATTTTGTGAATCGGGGACGGACATGGCACAAGGTTGCAAAATCTAAGAATTATCGAAATTGGTTACCATGACAAATATTATGATCTGAAGCCTGGCTGTTCCCGGAATATAATGTAAAATGTATCTTAAACTGTTCAATAGATTAAGAAATGAATCTCCTCTGAGAAGATTGAGGCTATTTAGAAGAGCTTTAATTTCAGTTGGGAAAGTGAGAAATTATTATTGAGAAGGCTGATATGCTTACCCCGGCTTTTGTGATAGGATGGGTTGGAAAAGCTGAATTTATTTGCTGAATATTTTGTGAATCGGTGACGGACATGGCACATCGGACCAGCTGTTCAATTCATACACACCTACTGTCCTTTTTTGCCAACTCTTGAATAACAGAAGAAACGAATCTCCTATGAGAAACTTGAAGCTATTTAGAAGAGCTTTAATTTCAGTTGAGAAAGTGAGAAATTATTATTGAGCAGGCTGATATGCTTACCCTAGCTTCTGTGATAGGATGGGATGGAAAAGCTGAATTCATTTGCTGAATATTTTGTGAATCGGGGACGGACATGGCACAAGGTTGCAAGTTCTTTGTAATTAGCGAAATTGGTTACCATGACAAATATAATGATCTGGAGCCTGACTGTTCCCGGAATATAATGGAAAATGTATCTTTAACTGTTCAATAGCGTCTGTGATAGGATGGGATGGAAAAGCTGAATTCATTTGCTGAATATTTTGTGAATCGGGGACGGACATGGCACAAGGTTGCAAAATCTAACAATTATCGAAATTGGTTACCATGACAAATATTATGATCTGAAGCCTGGCTGTTCCCGGAATATAATGTAAAATGTATCTTAAACTGTTCAATAGATTAAGAAATGAATCTCCTCTGAGAAGATTGAGGCTATTTAGAAGAGCTTTAATTTCAGTTGGGAAAGTGAGAAATTATTATTGAGAAGGCTGATATGCTTACCCCGGCTTTTGTGATAGGATGGGTTGGAAAAGCTGAATTTATTTGCTGAATATTTTGTGAATCGGTGACGGACATGGCACATCGGACCAGCTGTTCAATTCATACACACCTACTGTCCTTTTTTGCCAACTCTTGAATAACAGAAGAAACGAATCTCCTATGAGAAACTTGAAGCTATTTAGAAGAGCTTTAATTTCAGTTGAGAAAGTGAGAAATTATTATTGAGGAGGCTGATATGCTTACCCTAGCTTCTGTGATAGGATGGGATGGAAAAGCTGAATTCATTTGCTGAATATTTTGTGAATCGGGGACGGACATGGCACAAGGTTGCAAAATCTAAGAAGTATCGAAATTGGTTACCATGACAAATATAATGTTCTGGAGCCTGACTGTTCCCGGAATATAATGGAAAATGTATCTTTAACTGTTCAATAGCTTCTGTGATAGGATGGGATGGAAAAGCTGAATTCATTTGCTGAATATTTTGTGAATCGGGGACGGACATGGCACAAGGTTGCAAAATCTAAGAATTATCGAAATTGGTTACCATGACAAATATTATGATCTGAAGCCTGGCTGTTCCCGGAATATTATGTAAAATGTATCTTAAACTGTTCAGTAGATTAAGAAACGAATCTCCTCTGAGAAGATTGAGGCTATTTAGAAGAGCTTTAATTTCAGTTGGGAAAGTGAGAAATTATTATTGAGGAGGCTGATATGCTTACCCCGGCTTCTGTGATAGGATGGGAAGGAAAAGCTGAATTTATTTGCTGAATATTTTGGGAATCGGTGACGGACATGGCACATCGGACCAGCTGTTCAATTCATACACACCTACTGTCCTTTTTTGCCAACTCTTGAATAACAGAAGAAACGAATCTCCTATGAGAAACTTGAAGCTATTTAGAAGAACTTTAATTTCAGTTGAGAAAGTGAGAAATTATTATTGAGGAGGCTGATATGCTTACCCTAGCTTCTGTGATAGGATGGGATGGAAAAGCTGAATTCATTTGCTGAATATTTTGTGAATCGGGGACGGACATGGCACAAGGTTGCAAAATCTAAGAAGTATCGAAATTGGTTACCATGACAAATATTATGATCTGAAGCCTGGCTGTTCCCGGAATATAATGTAAAATGTATCTTAAACTGTTCAATAGATTAAGAGCCCAGGGCCTTATGGGTTGCGTGGCCGAGCGGTCTAAGGTGCTATTTTTAGGCACCAGTCTCTTCGGAGGCGTGGGTTCGAATCCCACCGCTGCCACATTTCTTTTGCATCCTCTACAGAATTCAAGTCTCCACGGCAATTGCAGCTTGGGCAATCATCGGACCAGCTGTTCAATTCATACACACCTACTGTCCTTTTTTTCCAAGTCTTTAATTACAGAAGAAACTAATCTCCTCTGAGAAGATTGAGGCTATTTAGAAGAGCTTTAATTTCAGTTGGGAAAGTGAGAAATTATTATTGAGGAGGCTGATATGCTTACCCCGGCTTCTGTGATAGGATGGGAAGGAAAAGCTGAATTTATTTGCTGAATATTTTGGGAATCGGTGACGGACATGGCACATCGGACCAGCTGTTCAATTCATACACACCTACTGTCCTTTTTTGCCAACTCTTGAATAACAGAAGAAACGAATCTCCTATGAGAAGCTTGAAGCTATTTAGAAGAGCTTTAATTTCAGTTGAGAAAGGGAGAAATTATTATTGAGGAGGCTGATATGCTTATCCTAGCTTCTGTGGTAGGATTCATTTGATGAACATTTTGGGAATCGGGGACGGACATGTCACAAGGTTGCAAGTTATTAGTAATTAGCGAATTTTGTGACCATGACAAATATAATGATCTGAAGCCTTGCTGTTCCCGGAATATGTATCTTAGACTGTTCAATAGATTAAGAGTCGAGGTCCCCATGGGTAGCGTGGCCGAGCGAGGCTGATATGCTTACCATATTTTCTGAATCGGTGACGGACATGGCACATCGGACCAGCTGTTCAATTTATACACACCTGCTGTCCTTTTTTGCCAAGTCTTAAATTACAGAAGAAACGAATCTCCTCTGAGAAGCTTGAGGCTATTTAGAAGAGCTTTAATTTCAGTTGAGAAAGGGAGAAATTATTATTGAGGAGGCTGATATGCTTACCCTAGCTTCTGTGATAGGATGGGATGGAAAAGCTGAATTCATTTGCTGAATATTTTGTGAATCGGGGACGGACATGGCACAAGGTTGCAAGTTCTTTGTAATTAGCGAAATTGGTTACCATGACAAATATAATGATCTGGAGCCTGACTGTTCCCGGAATCTAATGGAAAATGTATCTTTAACTGTTCAATAGCTTCTGTGATAGGATGGGATGGAAAAACTGAATTCATTTGCTGAATATTTTGTGAATCGGGGACGGACATGGCACAGGTTGCAAAATCTAAGAATTATCGAAATTGGTTACCATGATAAATATTATGATCTGAAGCCTGGCTGTTCCCGGAATATAATGTAAAATGTATCTTAAACTGTTCAATAGATTAAGAAACGAATCTCCTCTGAGAAGATTGAGGCTATTTAGAAGAGCTTTAATTTCAGTTGGGAAAGTGAGAAATTATTATTGAGGAGGCTGATATGCTTACCCCGGCTTTTGTGATAGGATGGGTTGGAAAAGTGAATTTATTTGCTGAATATATTGTGAATCGGTGACGGACATGGCACATCGGACCAGCTGTTCAATTCATACACACCTACTGTCCTTTTTTGCCAACTCTTGAATAACAGAAGAAACGAATCTCCTATGAGAAACTTGAAGCTATTTAGAAGAGCTTTTATTTCAGTTGAGAAAGTGAGAAATTATTATTGAGGAAGCTGATATGCTTACCCTAGCTTCTGTGATAGGATGGGATGGAAAAGCTGAATTCATTTGCTGAATATTTTGTGAATCGGGGACGCACATGGCACAAGGTTGCAAAATCTAAGAATTATCGAAATTGGTTACCATGACAAATATTATGATCTGAAGCCTGGCTGTTCCCGGAATATAATGTCAAATGTATCTTAAACTGTTCAATAGATTAAGAAACGAATCTCCTCTGAGAAGATTGAAGCTATTTAGAAGAGCTTTAATTTCAGTTGGGAAAGGGAGAAATTATTATTGAGGAGGCTGATATGCTTATCCTAGCTTCTGTGATATGATGGGGTCGAAAAGTTGAATTCATTTGATAAACATTTGGGGAATCGGGGATGGACATGTCACGAGGTTGCAAGTTCTTAGTAATTAGCGATTTTTTTTACCATGACAAATATAATGATCTGAAGCCTGGCTGTTCCCGGAATATGTATCTTAGACTGTTCAATAGATTAAGAGCCCAGGTCGGTACGGGTAGCGTGGCCGAGCGGTCTAAGGCGCTGGTTTTAGGCACCAGTCTCTTCGGAGGCGTGGGTTCGAATCACACCGCTGCCACATTTCTTTTGCATCCTCTACAGAATTCAAGTCTCCACGGCAATTGCAGCTTGGGCAATCATCGGACCAGCTGTTCATTTCATACACACCTACTGTCCTTTTTTGCCAAGTCTTTAATTACAGAAGAAACGAATCTCCTCTGAGAAGCTTGAGGCTATTTAGAAGAGCTTTAATTTCAGTTGAGAAAGGGAGAAATTATTATTGAGGAGGCTGATATGCTTACCCTAGCTTCTGTGATAGGATGGGTTGGAAGAGTGAATTTATTTGCTGAATATATTGTGAATCGGGGACGGACATGGCACAGGTTGCAAAATCTAAGAATTATCGAAATTGGTTACCATGATAAATATTATGATCTGAAGCCTGGCTGTTCCCGGAATATAATGTAAAATGTATCTTAAACTGTTCAATAGATTAAGAAACGAATCTCCTCTGAGAAGATTGAGGCTATTTAGAAGAGCTTTAATTTCAGTTGAGAAGGTGAGAAATTATTATTGAGGAGGCTGATATGCTTACCCCGGCTTCTGTGATAGGATGGGAAGGAAAAGCTGAATTTATTTGCTGAATATTTTGGGAATCGGTGACGGACATGGCACATCGGACCAGCTGTTCAATTCATACACACCTACTGTCCTTTTTTGCCAACTCTTGAATAACAGAAGAAACGAATCTCCTATGAGAAACTTGAAGCTATTTAGAAGAGCTTTTATTTCAGTTGAGAAAGTGAGAAATTATTATTGAGGAGGCTGATATGCTTATCCTAGCTTCTGTGATAGGAGTCATTTGATGAACATTTTGGGAATCGGGGACGGACATGTCACAAGGTTGCAAGTTATTAGTAATTAGCGAATTTTGTGACCATGACAAATATAATGATCTGAAGCCTTGCTGTTCCCGGAATATGTATCTTAGACTGTTCAATAGATTAAGAGCCGAGGCCCCTATGGGTAGCGTGGCCGAGCGAGGCTGATATGCTTACCATATTTTGTGAATCGGTGACGGACATGGCACATCGGACCAGCTGTTCAATTTATACACACCTGCTGTCCTTTTTTGCCAAGTCTTAAATTACAGAAGAAACGAATCTCCTCTGAGAAGCTTGAGGCTACTTAGAAGAGCTTTAATTTCAGTTGAGAAAGGGAGAAATTATTATTGAGCAGGCTGATATGCTTACCCTAGCTTCTGTGATAGGATGGGATGGAAAAGCTGAATTCATTTGCTGAATATTTTGTGAATCGGGGACGGACATGGCACAAGGTTGCAAGTTCTTTGTAATTAGCGAAATTGGTTACCATGACAAATATAATGATCTGGAGCCTGACTGTTCCCGGAATCTAATGGAAAATGTATCTTTAACTGTTCAATAGCTTCTGTGATAGGATGGGATGGAAAAACTGAATTCATTTGCTGAATATTTTGTGAATCGGGGACGGACATGGCACAGGTTGCAAAATCTAAGAATTATCGAAATTGGTTACCATGATAAATATTATGATCTGAAGCCTGGCTGTTCCCGGAATATAATGTAAAATGTATCTTAAACTGTTCAATAGATTAAGAAACGAATCTCCTCTGAGAAGATTGAGGCTATTTAGAAGAGCTTTAATTTCAGTTGGGAAAGCGAGAAATTATTATTGAGGAGGCTGATATGCTTACCCCGGCTTTTGTGATAGGATGGGTTGGAAAAGTGAATTTATTTGCTGAATATATTGTGAATCGGTGACGGACATGGCACATCGGACCAGCTGTTCAATTCATACACACCTACTGTCCTTTTTTGCCAACTCTTGAATAACAGAAGAAACGAATCTCCTATGAGAAACTTGAAGCTATTTAGAAGAGCTTTTATTTCAGTTGAGAAAGTGAGAAATTATTATTGAGGAGACTGATATGCTTACCCTAGCTTCTGTGATAGGATGGGATGGAAAAGCTGAATTCATTTGCTGAATATTTTTGTGAATCGGGGACGCACATGGCACAAGGTTGCAAAATCTAAGAATTATCGAAATTGGTTACCATGACAAATATTATGATCTGAAGCCTGGCTGTTCCCGGAATATAATGTCAAATGTATCTTAAACTGTTCAATAGATTAAGAAACGAATCTCCTCTGAGAAGATTGAAGCTATTTAGAAGAGCTTTAATTTCAGTTGGGAAAGGGAGAAATTATTATTGAGGAGGCTGATATGCTTATCCTAGCTTCTGTGATAGGATGGGGTCGAAAAGGTGAATTCATTTGATAAACATTTGGGGAATCGGGGATGGACATGTCACGAGGTTGCAAGTTCTTAGTAATTAGCGATTTTTTTTACCATGACAAATATAATGATCTGAAGCCTGGCTGTTCCCGGAATATGTATCTTAGACTGTTCAATAGATTAAGAGCCCAGGTCCCTATGGGTAGCGTGGCCGAGCGGTCTAAGGCGCTGGTTTTAGGCACCAGTCTCTTCGGAGGCGTGGGTTCGAATCCCACCGCTGCCACATTACTTTTGCATCCTCTACAGAATTCAAGTCTCCACGGCAATTGCAGCTTGGGCAATCATCGGACCAGCTGTTCAATTCATACACACCTACTGTCCTTTTTTGCCAACTCTTGAATAACAGAAGAAACGAATCTCCTATGAGAAACTTGAAGCTATTTAGAAGAGCTTTTATTTCAGTTGAGAAAGTGAGAAATTATTATTGAGGAGACTGATATGCTTACCCTAGCTTCTGTGATAGGATGGGATGGAAAAGCTGAATTCATTTGCTGAATATTTTGTGAATCGGGGACGGACATGGCACAAGGTTGCAAAATCTAAGAATTATCGAAATTGGTTACCATGACAAATATTATGATCTGAAGCCTGGCTGTTCCCGGAATATAATGTAAAATGTATCTTAAACTGTTCAATAGATTAAGAAACGAATCTCCTCTGAGAAGATTGAGGCTATTTAGAAGAGCTTTAATTTCAGTTGGGAAAGTGAGAAATTATTATTGAGGAGGCTGATATGCTTACCCCGGCTTTTGTGATAGGATGGGTTGGAAAAGCTGAATTTATTTGCTGAATATATTGTGAATCGGTGACGGACATGGCACATCGGACCAGCTGTTCAATTCATACACACCTACTGTCCTTTTTTGCCAACTCTTGAATAACAGAAGAAACGAATCTCCTATGAGAAACTTGAAGCTATTTAGAAGAGCTTTTATTTCAGTTGAGAAAGTGAGAAATTATTATTGAGGAGACTGATATGCTTACCCTAGCTTCTGTGATAGGATGGGATGGAAAAGCTGAATTCATTTGCTGAATATTTTGTGAATCGGGGACGGACATGGCACAAGGTTGCAAAATCTAAGAATTATCGAAATTGGTTACCATGACAAATATTATGATCTGAAGCCTGGCTGTTCCCGGAATATAATGTAAAATGTATCTTAAACTGTTCAATAGATTAAGAAACGAATCTCCTCTGAGAAGATTGAGGCTATTTAGAAGAGCTTTAATTTCAGTTGGGAAAGTGAGAAATTATTATTGAGGAGGCTGATATGCTTACCCCGGCTTTTGTGATAGGATGGGTTGGAAAAGCTGAATTTATTTGCTGAATATATTGTGAATCGGTGACGGACATGGCACATCGGACCAGCTGTTCAGTTCATACACACCTACTGTCCTTTTTTGCCAACTCTTGAATAACAGAAGAAACGAATCTCCTATGAGAAACTTGAAGCTATTTAGAAGAGCTTTTATTTCAGTTGAGAAAGTGAGAAATTATTATTGAGGAGACTGATATGCTTACCCTAGCTTCTGTGATAGGATGGGATGGAAAAGCTGAATTCATTTGCTGAATATTTTGTGAATCGGGGACGGACATGGCACAAGGTTGCAAAATCTAAGAATTATCGAAATTGGTTACCATGACAAATATTATGATCTGAAGCCTGGCTGTTCCCGGAATATAATGTAAAATGTATCTTAAACTGTTCAATAGATTAAGAAACGAATCTCCTCTGAGAAGATTGAGGCTATTTAGAAGAGCTTTAATTTCAGTTGGGAAAGTGAGAAATTATTATTGAGGAGGCTGATATGCTTACCCCGGCTTTTGTAATAGGATGGGTTGGAAAAGCTGAATTTATTTGCTGAATATATTGTGAATCGGTGACGGACATGGCACATCGGACCAGCTGTTCAATTCATACACACCTACTGTCCTTTTTTGCCAACTCTTGAATAGCAGAAGAAACGAATCTCCTATGAGAAACTTGAAGCTATTTAGAAGAGCTTTTATTTCAGTTGAGAAAGTGAGAAATTATTATTGAGGAGGCTGATATGCTTACCCTAGCTTCTGTGATAGGATGGGATGAAAAAGCTGAATTCATTTGCTGAATATTTTGTGAATCGGGGACGCACATGGCACAAGGTTGCAAAATCTAAGAATTATCGAAATTGGTTACCATGATAAATATTATGATCTGAAGCCTGGCTGTTCCCGGAATATAATGTCAAATGTATCTTAAACTGTTCAATAGATTAAGAAACGAATCTCCTCTGAGAAGATTGAAGCTATTTAGAAGAGCTTTAATTTCAGTTGGGAAAGGGAGAAATTATTATTGAGGAGGCTGATATGCTTATCCTAGCTTCTGTGATAGGATGGGGTCGAAAAGTTGAATTCATTTGATAAACATTTGGGGAATCGGGGATGGACATGTCACGAGGTTGCAAGTTCTTAGTAATTAGCGATTTTTTTTACCATGACAAATATAATGATCTGAAGCCTGGCTGTTCCCGGAATATGTATCTTAGACTGTTCAATAGATTAAGAGCCCAGGTCCGTATGGGTAGCGTGGCCGAGCGGTCTAAGGCGCTGGTTTTAGGCACCAGTCTCTTCGGAGGCGTGGGTTCGAATCCCACCGCTGCCACATTTCTTTTGCATCCTCTACAGAATTCAAGTCTCCACGGCAATTGCAGCTTGGGCAATCATCGGACCAGCTGTTCAATTCATACACACCTACTGTCCTTTTTTGCCAAGTCTTTAATTACAGAAGAAACGAATCTCCTCTGAGAAGCTTGAGGCTATTTAGAAGAGCTTTAATTTCAGTTGAGAAAGGGAGAAATTATTATTGAGGAAGCTGATATGCTTACCCTAGCTTCTGTGATAGGATGGGTTGGAAAAGGGAATTTATTTGCTGAATATATTGTGAATCGGGGACGGACATGGCACAGGTTGCAAAATCTAAGAATTATCGAAATTGGTTACCATGATAAATATTATGATCTGAAGCCTGGCTGTTCCCGGAATATAATGTAAAATGTATCTTAAACTGTTCAATAGATTAAGAAACGAATCTCCTCTGAGAAGATTGAGGCTATTTAGAAGAGCTTTAATTTCAGTTGAGAAAGTGAGAAATTATTATTGAGGAGGCTGATATGCTTACCCTAGCTTCTGTGATAGGATGGGATGGAAAAGCTGAATTTATTTGCTGAATATATTGTGAATCGGTGACGGACATGGCACATCGGACCAGCTGTTCAATTCATACACACCTACTGTCCTTTTTTGCCAACTCTTGAATAACAGAAGAAACGAATCTCCTATGAGAAACTTGAAGCTATTTAGAAGAGCTTTTATTTCAGTTGAGAAAGTGAGAAATTATTATTGAGGAGGCTGATATGCTTACCCTAGCTTCTGTGATAGGATGGGATGGAAAAGCTGAATTCATTTGCTCAATAGTTTGTGAATCGGGGACGGACATGGCACAAGGTTGCAAAATCTAAGAATTATCGAAATTGGTTACCATGACAAATATTATGATCTGAAGCCTGGCTGTTCCCGGAATATAATGTCAAATGTATCTTAAACTGTTCAATAGATTAAGAAACGAATCTCCTCTGAGAAGATTGAAGCTATTTAGAAGAGCTTTAATTTCAGTTGGGAAAGGGAGAAATTATTATTGAGGAGGCTGATATGCTTATCCTAGCTTCTGTGATAGGATGGGGTCGAAAAGGTGAATTCATTTGATAAACATTTGGGGAATCGGGGATGGACATGTCACGAGGTTGCAAGTTCTTAGTAATTAGCGATTTTTTTTACCATGACAAATATAATGATCTGAAGCCTGGCTGTTCCCGGAATATGTATCTTAGACTGTTCAATAGATTAAGAGCCCAGGTCCCTATGGGTAGCGTGGCCGAGCGGTCTAAGGCGCTGGTTTTAGGCACCAGTCTCTTCGGAGGCGTGGGTTCGAATCCCACCGCTGCCACATTTCTTTTGCATCCTCTACAGAATTCAAGTCTCCACGGCAATTGCAGCTTGGGCAATCATCGGACCAGCTGTTCAATTCATACACACCTACTGTCCTTTTTTGCCAAGTCTTTAATTACAGAAGAAACGAATCTCCTCTGAGAAGCTTGAGGCTATTTAGAAGAGCTTTAATTTCAGTTGAGAAAGGGAGAAATTATTATTGAGGAAGCTGATATGCTTACCCTAGCTTCTGTGATAGGATGGGTTGGAAAAGTGAATTTATTTGCTGAATATATTGTGAATCGGGGACGGACATGGCACAGGTTGCAAAATCTAAGAATTATCGAAATTGGTTACCATGATAAATATTATGATCTGAAGCCTGGCTGTTCCCGGAATATAATGTAAAATGTATCTTAAACTGTTCAATAGATTAAGAAACGAATCTCCTCTGAGAAGATTGAGGCTATTTAGAAGAGCTTTAATTTCAGTTGAGAAAGTGAGAAATTATTATTGAGGAGGCTGATATGCTTACCCCGGCTTTTGTGATAGGATGGGTTGGAAAAGTGAATTTATTTGCTGAATATATTGTGAATCGGTGACGGACATGGCACATCGGACCAGCTGTTCAATTCATACACACCTACTGTCCTTTTTTGCCAACTCTTGAATAACAGAAGAAACGAATCTCCTATGAGAAACTTGAAGCTATTTAGAAGAGCTTTTATTTCAGTTGAGAAAGTGAGAAATTATTATTGAGGAGACTGATATGCTTACCCTAGCTTCTGTGATAGGATGGGATGGAAAAGCTGAATTCATTTGCTCAATAGTTTGTGAATCGGGGACGGACATGGCACAAGGTTGCAAAATCTAAGAATTATCGAAATTGGTTACCATGACAAATATTATGATCTGAAGCCTGGCTGTTCCCGGAATATAATGTAAAATGTATCTTAAACTGTTCAATAGATTAAGAAACGAATCTCCTCTGAGAAGATTGAGGCTATTTAGAAGAGCTTTAATTTCAGTTGGGAAAGTGAGAAATTATTATTGAGGAGGCTGATATGCTTACCCCGGCTTTTGTGAAAGGATGGGTTGGAAAAGCTGAATTTATTTGCTGAATATATTGTGAATCGGTGACGGACATGGCACATCGGACCAGCTGTTCAATTCATACACACCTACTGTCCTTTTTTGCCAACTCTTGAATAACAGAAGAAACGAATCTCCTATGAGAAACTTGAAGCTATTTAGAAGAGCTTTTATTTCAGTTGAGAAAGTGAGAAATTATTATTGAGGAGGCTGATATGCTTACCCTAGCTTCTGTGATAGGATGGGATGGAAAAGCTGAACTCATTTGCTGAATATTTTGTGAATCGGGGACGGACATGGCACAAGGTTGCAAAATCTAAGAATTATCGAAATTGGTTACCATGACAAATATTATGATCTGAAGCCTGGCTGTTCCCGGAATATAATGTAAAATGTATCTTAAACTGTTCAATAGATTAAGAAACGAATCTCCTCTGAGAAGATTGAAGCTATTTAGAAGAGCTTTAATTTCAGTTGGGAAAGGGAGAAATTATTATTGAGGAGGCTGATATGCTTATCCTAGCTTCTGTGATAGGATGGGGTCGAAAAGGTGAATTCATTTGATAAACATTTGGGGAATCGGGGATGGACATGTCACGAGGTTGCAAGTTCTTAGTAATTAGCGATTTTTTTTACCATGACAAATATAATGATCTGAAGCCTGGCTGTTCATGGAATATGTATCTTACACTGTTCAATAGATTAAGATTGGTCTATATGGGTAGCGTGGCCGAGCGGTCTAAGGCGCTGGTTTTAGGCACCAGTCTCTTCGGAGGCGTGGGTTCGAATCCCACCGCTGCCACATTTCTTTTGCATCCTCTACAGAATTCAAGTCTCCACGGCAATTGCAGCTTGGGCAATCATCGGACCAGCTGTTCAATTCATACACACCTACTGTCCTTTTTTGCCAAGTCTTTAATTACAGAAGAAACGAATCTCCTCTGAGAAGCTTGAGGCTATTTAGAAGAGCTTTAATTTCAGTTGAGAAAGGGAGAAATTATTATTGAGGAAGCTGATATGCTTACCCTAGCTTCTGTGATAGGATGGGATGGAAAAGCTGAATTCATTTGCTGAATATTTTGTGAATCGGGGACGGACATGGCACAGGTTGCAAAATCTATGAATTATCGAAATTGGTTACCATGATAAATATTATGATCTGAAGCCTGGCTGTTCCCGGAATATAATGTAAAATGTATCTTAAACTGTTCAATAGATTAAGAAACGAATCTCCTCTGAGAAGATTGAGGCTATTTAGAAGAGCTTTAATTTCAGTTGGGAAAGTGAGAAATTATTATTGAGGAGGCTGATATGCTTACCCCGGCTTTTGTGATAGGATGGGTTGGAAAAGTGAATTTATTTGCTGAATATATTGTGAATCGGTGACGGACATGGCACATCGGACCAGCTGTTCAATTCATACACACCTACTGTCCTTTTTTGCCAACTCTTGAATAACAGAAGAAACGAATCTCCTATGAGAAACTTGAAGCTATTTAGAAGAGCTTTTATTTCAGTTGAGAAAGTGAGAAATTATTATTGAGGAGACTGATATGCTTACCCTAGCTTCTGTGATAGGATGGGATGGAAAAGCTGAATTCATTTGCTGAATAGTTTGTGAATCGGGGACGGACATGGCACAAGGTTGCAAAATCTAAGAATTATCGAAATTGGTTACCATGACAAATATTATGATCTGAAGCCTGGCTGTTCCCGGAATATAATGTAAAATGTATCTTAAACTGTTCAATAGATTAAGAAACGAATCTCCTCTGAGAAGATTGAGGCTATTTAGAAGAGCTTTAATTTCAGTTGGGAAAGTGAGAAATTATTATTGAGGAGGCTGATATGCTTACCCCGGCTTTTGTGAAAGGATGGGTTGGAAAAGCTGAATTTATTTGCTGAATATATTGTGAATCGGTGACGGACATGGCACATCGGACCAGCTGTTCAATTCATACACACCTACTGTCCTTTTTTGCCAACTCTTGAATAACAGAAGAAACGAATCTCCTATGAGAAACTTGAAGCTATTTAGAAGAGCTTTTATTTCAGTTGAGAAAGTGAGAAATTATTATTGAGGAGGCTGATATGCTTACCCTAGCTTCTGTGATAGGATGGGATGGAAAAGCTGAATTCATTTGCTCAATAGTTTGTGAATCGGGGACGGACATGGCACAAGGTTGCAAAATCTAAGAATTATCGAAATTGGTTACCATGACAAATATTATGATCTGAAGCCTGGCTGTTCCCGGAATATAATGTCAAATGTATCTTAAACTGTTCAATAGATTAAGAAACGAATCTCCTCTGAGAAGATTGAAGCTATTTAGAAGAGCTTTAATTTCAGTTGGGAAAGGGAGAAATTATTATTGAGGAGGCTGATATGCTTATCCTAGCTTCTGTGATAGGATGGGGTCGAAAAGGTGAATTCATTTGATAAACATTTGGGGAATCGGGGATGGACATGTCACGAGGTTGCAAGTTCTTAGTAATTAGCGATTTTTTTTACCATGACAAATATAATGATCTGAAGCCTGGCTGTTCCCGGAATATGTATCTTAGACTGTTCAATAGATTAAGAGCCCAGGTCCCTATGGGTAGCGTGGCCGAGCGGTCTAAGGCGCTGGTTTTAGGCACCAGTCTCTTCGGAGGCGTGGGTTCGAATCCCACCGCTGCCACATTTCTTTTGCATCCTCTACAGAATTCAAGTCTCCACGGCAATTGCAGCTTGGGCAATCATCGGACCAGCTGTTCAATTCATACACACCTACTGTCCTTTTTTGCCAAGTCTTTAATTACAGAAGAAACGAATCTCCTCTGAGAAGCTTGAGGCTATTTAGAAGAGCTTTAATTTCAGTTGAGAAAGGGAGAAATTATTATTGAGGAAGCTGATATGCTTACCCTAGCTTCTGTGATAGGATGGGTTGGAAAAGTGAATTTATTTGCTGAATATATTGTGAATCGGGGACGGACATGGCACAGGTTGCAAAATCTAAGAATTATCGAAATTGGTTACCATGATAAATATTATGATCTGAAGCCTGGCTGTTCCCGGAATATAATGTAAAATGTATCTTAAACTGTTCAATAGATTAAGAAACGAAACTCCTCTGAGAAGATTGAGGCTATTTAGAAGAGCTTTAATTTCAGTTGAGAAAGTGAGAAATTATTATTGAGGAGGCTGATATGCTTACCCCGGCTTTTGTGATAGGATGGGTTGGAAAAGTGAATTTATTTGCTGAATATATTGTGAATCGGTGACGGACATGGCACATCGGACCAGCTGTTCAATTCATACACACCTACTGTCCTTTTTTGCCAACTCTTGAATAACAGAAGAAACGAATCTCCTATGAGAAACTTGAAGCTATTTAGAAGAGCTTTTATTTCAGTTGAGAAAGTGAGAAATTATTATTGAGGAGACTGATATGCTTACCCTAGCTTCTGTGATAGGATGGGATGGAAAAGCTGAATTCATTTGCTGAATATTTTGTGAATCGGGGACGGACATGGCACAAGGTTGCAAAATCTAAGAATTATCGAAATTGGTTACCATGACAAATATTATGATCTGAAGCCTGGCTGTTCCCGGAATATAATGTAAAATGTATCTTAAACTGTTCAATAGATTAAGAAACGAATCTCCTCTGAGAAGATTGAGGCTATTTAGAAGAGCTTTAATTTCTGTTGGGAAAGTGAGAAATTATTATTGAGGAGGCTGATATGCTTACCCCGGCTTTTGTGAAAGGATGGGTTGGAAAAGCTGAATTTATTTGCTGAATATATTGTGAATCGGTGACGGACATGGCACATCGGACCAGCTGTTCAATTCATACACACCTACTGTCCTTTTTTGCCAACTCTTGAATAACAGAAGAAACGAATCTCCTATGAGAAACTTGAAGCTATTTAGAAGAGCTTTTATTTCAGTTGAGAAAGTGAGAAATTATTATTGAGGAGGCTGATATGCTTACCCTAGCTTCTGTGATAGGATGGGATGGAAAAGCTGAACTCATTTGCTGAATATTTTGTGAATCGGGGACGGACATGGCACAAGGTTGCAAAATCTAAGAATTATCGAAATTGGTTACCATGACAAATATTATGATCTGAAGCCTGGCTGTTCCCGGAATATAATGTAAAATGTATCTTAAACTGTTCAATAGATTAAGAAACGAATCTCCTCTGAGAAGATTGAAGCTATTTAGAAGAGCTTTAATTTCAGTTGGGAAAGGGAGAAATTATTATTGAGGAGGCTGATATGCTTATCCTAGCTTCTGTGATAGGATGGGGTCGAAAAGGTGAATTCATTTGATAAACATTTGGGGAATCGGGGATGGACATGTCACGAGGTTGCAAGTTCTTAGTAATTAGCGATTTTTTTTACCATGACAAATATAATGATCTGAAGCCTGGCTGTTCCTGGAATATGTATCTTACACTGTTCAATAGATTAAGATTGGTCTATATGGGTAGCGTGGCCGAGCGGTCTAAGGCGCTGGTTTTAGGCACCAGTCTCTTCGGAGGCGTGGGTTCGAATCCCACCGCTGCCACATTTCTTTTGCATCCTCTACAGAATTCAAGTCTCCACGGCAATTGCAGCTTGGGCAATCATCGGACCAGCTGTTCAATTCATACACACCTACTGTCCTTTTTTGCCAAGTCTTTAATTACAGAAGAAACGAATCTCCTCTGAGAAGCTTGAGGCTATTTAGAAGAGCTTTAATTTCAGTTGAGAAAGGGAGAAATTATTATTGAGGAAGCTGATATGCTTACCCTAGCTTCTGTGATAGGATGGGATGGAAAAGCTGAATTCATTTGCTGAATATTTTGTGAATCGGGGACGGACATGGCACAGGTTGCAAAATCTATGAATTATCGAAATTGGTTACCATGATAAATATTATGATCTGAAGCCTGGCTGTTCCCGGAATATAATGTAAAATGTATCTTAAACTGTTCAATAGATTAAGAAACGAATCTCCTCTGAGAAGATTGAGGCTATTTAGAAGAGCTTTAATTTCAGTTGGGAAAGTGAGAAATTATTATTGAGGAGGCTGATATGCTTACCCCGGCTTTTGTGATAGGATGGGTTGGAAAAGTGAATTTATTTGCTGAATATATTGTGAATCGGTGACGGACATGGCACATCGGACCAGCTGTTCAATTCATACACACCTACTGTCCTTTTTTGCCAACTCTTGAATAACAGAAGAAACGAATCTCCTATGAGAAACTTGAAGCTATTTAGAAGAGCTTTTATTTCAGTTGAGAAAGTGAGAAATTATTATTGAGGAGACTGATATGCTTACCCTAGCTTCTGTGATAGGATGGGATGGAAAAGCTGAATTCATTTGCTGAATAGTTTGTGAATCGGGGACGGACATGGCACAAGGTTGCAAAATCTAAGAATTATCGAAATTGGTTACCATGACAAATATTATGATCTGAAGCCTGGCTGTTCCCGGAATATAATGTAAAATGTATCTTAAACTGTTCAATAGATTAAGAAACGAATCTCCTCTGAGAAGATTGAAGCTATTTAGAAGAGCTTTAATTTCAGTTGGGAAAGGGAGAAATTATTATTGAGGAGGCTGATATGCTTATCCTAGCTTCTGTGATAGGATGGGGTCGAAAAGGTGAATTCATTTGATAAACATTTGGGGAATCGGGGATGGACATGTCACGAGGTTGCAAGTTCTTAGTAATTAGCGATTTTTTTTACCATGACAAATATAATGATCTGAAGCCTGGCTGTTCCTGGAATATGTATCTTACACTGTTCAATAGATTAAGATTGGTCTATATGGGTAGCGTGGCCGAGCGGTCTAAGGCGCTGGTTTTAGGCACCAGTCTCTTCGGAGGCGTGGGTTCGAATCCCACCGCTGCCACATTTCTTTTGCATCCTCTACAGAATTCAAGTCTCCACGGCGATTGCAGCTTGGGCAATCATCGGACCAGCTGTTCAATTCATACACACCTACTGTCCTTTTTTGCCAAGTCTTTAATTACAGAAGAAACGAATCTCCTCTGAGAAGCTTGAGGCTATTTAGAAGAGCTTTAATTTCAGTTGAGAAAGGGAGAAATTATTATTGAGGAAGCTGATATGCTTACCCTAGCTTCTGTGATAGGATGGGATGGAAAAGCTGAATTCATTTGCTGAATATTTTGTGAATCGGGGACGGACATGGCACAGGTTGCAAAATCTATGAATTATCGAAATTGGTTACCATGATAAATATTATGATCTGAAGCCTGGCTGTTCCCGGAATATAATGTAAAATGTATCTTAAACTGTTCAATAGATTAAGAAACGAATCTCCTCTGAGAAGATTGAGGCTATTTAGAAGAGCTTTAATTTCAGTTGGGAAAGTGAGAAATTATTATTGAGGAGGCTGATATGCTTACCCCGGCTTTTGTGATAGGATGGGTTGGAAAAGTGAATTTATTTGCTGAATATATTGTGAATCGGTGACGGACATGGCACATCGGACCAGCTGTTCAATTCATACACACCTACTGTCCTTTTTTGCCAACTCTTGAATAACAGAAGAAACGAATCTCCTATGAGAAACTTGAAGCTATTTAGAAGAGCTTTTATTTCAGTTGAGAAAGTGAGAAATTATTATTGAGGAGACTGATATGCTTACCCTAGCTTCTGTGATAGGATGGGATGGAAAAGCTGAATTCATTTGCTGAATATTTTGTGAATCGGGGACGGACATGGCACAAGGTTGCAAAATCTAAGAATTATCGAAATTGGTTACCATGACAAATATTATGATCTGAAGCCTGGCTGTTCCCGGAATATAATGTAAAATGTATCTTAAACTGTTCAATAGATTAAGAAACGAATCTCCTCTGAGAAGATTGAAGCTATTTAGAAGAGCTTTAATTTCAGTTGGGAAAGGGAGAAATTATTATTGAGGAGGCTGATATGCTTATCCTAGCTTCTGTGATAGGATGGGGTCGAAAAGGTGAATTCATTTGATGAACATTTGGGGAATCGGGGATGGACATGTCACGAGGTTGCAAGTTCTTAGTAATTAGCGATTTTTTTTACCATGACAAATATAATGATCTGAAGCCTGGCTGTTCCCGGAATATGTATCTTAGACTGTTCAATAGATTAAGAGCCCGGGTCCCTATGGGTAGCGTGGCCGAGCGGTCTAAGGCGCTGGTTTTAGGCACCAGTCTCTTCGGAGGCGTGGGTTCGAATCCCACCGCTGCCACATTTCTTTTGCATCCTCTACAGAATTCAAGTCTCCACGGCAATTGCAGCTTGGGCAATCATCGGACCAGCTGTTCAATTCATACACATCTACTGTCCTTTTTTGCCAAGTCTTTAATTACAGAAGAAACGAATCTCCTCTGAGAAGCTTGAGGCTATTTAGAAGAGCTTTAATTTCAGTTGAGAAAGGGAGAAATTATTATTGAGGAAGCTGATATGCTTACCCTAGCTTCTGTGATAGGATGGGATGGAAAAGCTGAATTTATTTGCTGAATATATTGTGAATCGGTGACGGACATGGCACATCGGACCAGCTGTTCAATTCATACACACCTACTGTCCTTTTTTGCCAACTCTTGAATAACAGAAGAAACGAATCTCCTATGAGAAGATTGAGGCTATTTAGAAGAGCTTTAATTTCAGTTGAGAAAGGGAGAAATTATTATTGAGGAGGCTGATATGCTTACCCTAGCTTCTGTGATAGGATGGGAGGAAAAAGCTGAATTCATTTGCTGAATATTTTGTGAATCGGGGACGGACATGGCACAGGTTGCAAAATCTTAGAATTATCGAAATTGGTTACCATGATAAATATTATGATCTGAAGCCTGGCTGTTCCCGGAATATAATGTAAAATGTATCTTAAACTGTTCAATAGATTAAGAAACGAATCTCCTCTGAGAAGATTGAGGCTATTTAGAAGAGCTTTAATTTCAGTTGGGAAAGTGAGAAATTATTATTGAGGAGGCTGATATGCTTACCCCGGCTTTTGTGATAGGATGGGTTGGAAAAGTGAATTTATTTGCTGAATATATTGTGAATCGGTGACGGACATGGCACATCGGACCAGCTGTTCAATTCATACACACCTACTGTCCTTTTTTGCCAACTCTTGAATAACAGAAGAAACGAATCTCCTATGAGAAACTTGAAGCTATTTAGAAGAGCTTTTATTTCAGTTGAGAAAGTGAGAAATTATTATTGAGGAGACTGATATGCTTACCCTAGCTTCTGTGATAGGATGGGATGGAAAAGCTGAATTCATTTGCTGAATATTTTGTGAATCGGGGACGGACATGGCACAAGGTTGCAAAATCTAAGAATTATCGAAATTGGTTACCATGACAAATATTATGATCTGAAGCCTGGCTGTTCCCGGAATATAATGTAAAATGTATCTTAAACTGTTCAATAGATTAAGAAACGAATCTCCTCTGAGAAGATTGAAGCTATTTAGAAGAGCTTTAATTTCAGTTGGGAAAGGGAGAAATTATTATTGAGGAGGCTGATATGCTTATCCTAGCTTCTGTGATAGGATGGGGTCGAAAAGGTGAATTCATTTGATGAACATTTGGGGAATCGGGGATGGACATGTCACGAGGTTGCAAGTTCTTAGTAATTAGCGATTTTTTTTACCATGACAAATATAATGATCTGAAGCCTGGCTGTTCCCGGAATATGTATCTTAGACTGTTCAATAGATTAAGAGCCCAGGTCCCTATGGGTAGCGTGGCCGAGCGGTCTAAGGCGCTGGTTTAAGGCACCAGTCTCTTCGGAGGCGTGGGTTCGAATCCCACCGCTGCCACATTTCTTTTGCATCCTCTACAGAATTCAAGTCTCCACGGCAATTGCAGCTTGGGCAATCATCGGACCAGCTGTTCAATTCATACACATCTACTGTCCTTTTTTGCCAAGTCTTTAATTACAGAAGAAACGAATCTCCTCTGAGAAGCTTGAGGCTATTTAGAAGAGCTTTAATTTCAGTTGAGAAAGGGAGAAATTATTATTGAGGAAGCTGATATGCTTACCCTAGCTTCTGTGATAGGATGGGATGGAAAAGCTGAATTTATTTGCTGAATATATTGTGAATCGGTGACGGACATGGCACATCGGACCAGCTGTTCAATTCATACACATCTACTGTCCTTTTTTGCCAACTCTTGAATAGCAGAAGAAACGAATCTCCTATGAGAAACTTGAAGCTATTTAGAAGAGCTTTTATTTCAGTTGAGAAAGTGAGAAATTATTATTGAGGAGGCTGATATGCTTACCCTAGCTTCTGTGATAGGATGGGATGGAAAAGCTGAATTCATTTGCTGAATATTTTGTGAATCGGGGACGGGCATGGCACAGGTTGCAAAATCTAAGAATTATCGAAATTGGTTACCATGATAAATATTATGATCTGAAGCCTGGCTGTTCCCGGAATATAATGTAAAATGTATCTTAAACTGTTCAATAGATTAAGAAACGAATCTCCTCTGAGAAGATTGAGGCTATTTAGAAGAGCTCTAATTTCAGTTGAGAAAGTGAGAAATTATTATTGAGGAGGCTGATATGCTTACCCCAGCTTCTGTGATAGGATGGGATGGAAAAGCTGAATTCATTTGCTGAATATTTTGTGAATCGGGGACGGACATGCCACAGGTTGCAAAATCTAAGAATTATCGAAATTGGTTACCATGATAAATATTATGATCTGAAGCCTGGCTGTTCCCGGAATATAATGTAAAATGTATCTTAAACTGTTCAATAGATTAAGAAACGAATCTCCTCTGAGAAGATTGAGGCTATTTAGAAGAGCTCTAATTTCAGTTGGGAAAGGGAGAAATTATTATTGAGGAGGCTGATATGCTTACCCCGGCTTTTGTGATAGGATGGGTTGGAAAAGCTGAATTTATTTGCTGAATATTTTGTGAATCGGTGACGGACATGGCACATCGGACCAGCTGTTCAATTCATACACACTTACTGTCCTTTTTTGCCAACTCTTGAATAACAGAAGAAACGAATCTCCTATGAGAAACTTGAAGCTATTTAGAAGAGCTTTAATTTCAGTTGAGAAAGTGAGAAATTATTATTGAGGAGGCTGATATGCTTACCCTAGCTTCTGTGATAGGATGGGATGGAAAAGCTGAACTCATTTGCTGAATATTTTGTGAATCGGGGACGCACATGGCACAAGGTTGCAAAATCTAAGAAGTATCGAAATTGGTTACCATCACAAATATTTTGATCTGAAGCCTGGCTGTGGCCGGAATATAATGTAAAATGTATCTTAAACTGTTCAATAGATTAAGAAACGAATCTCCTCTGAGAAGATTGAAGCTATTTAGAAGAGCTTTAATTTCAGTTGGGAAAGGGAGAAATTATTATTGAGGAGGCTGATATGCTTACCCCGGCTTTTGTGATAGGATGGGGTCGAAAAGCTGAATTCATTTGATAAACACTTTGGGAATCGGGGATGGACATGTCACAAGGTTCCAAGTTCTTAGTAATTAGCGAATTTGGTTACCATGACAAATATTATGATCTGAAGCCTGGCTGTTCCATGAATATGTGTCTTAGACTGTTCAATAGATTAAGGGCCGAAGTCCGTATGGGTAGCGTGCCGAGCGGTCTAAGGCGTTGGTTTAAGGCACCATTCTCTTCGGAGGCGTGGGTTCGAATCCCACCGCTGCCACAATTCTTTTGCATCCTCTATAGATTTCAAGTCTCCACGGCAGTTGCAACTTGGGGAATCGTGTGACCAGCTGGTCAATTCTTACACACCTGTTGTTCTTTTTGCCAACTCTTGAATTACAGAAGAAACGAATCTCCTCCGAGAAGCTTGAAGCTATTTAGTAGAGCTTTAATTTCAGTTGAGGAAGGGAGAAATTATTATTGAGGAAGCTGATATGCTTACTGAAGCTTCTGTGATAGGATGGGATGGAAAAGCTAAATTCATGTGCTGAATATTTTGTGAATCGGGGACAGACATGGCACAAGGTTGCAAAATCTAAGAATTATCGAAATTGGTTACCATCACAAATATTATGATCTGAAGCCTGGCTGTTCCCGGAATATAACGTAAAATGTATCCTAAACTGTTCAATAGATTAAGAAACGAATCTCCTCTGAGAAGATTGAAGCTATTTAGAAGAGCTTTAATTTATTAAAGAAGAAATTATTATTGAGGAGGCTGATATGCTTACCCCGGCTTCTGTGATAGGATGGGGTCGAAAAGCTGAATTCATTTCATGATCACTTTGGGAATCGGGGACGAGGAGGCTTACCCTAACTTCTGTGGCAGGATGAGGTCGAAAAGCTGAATTCATTTGCTGAACAGTTTGGGATTCGGGGACGGACATGGTACAAGGTTGCAAGTTCTATGAATTACCGAATTTGGTTACCATGCCAAATAGAATTATCTGTAGCCTGGCTGTTCCCGGAATATAATGTAAAATGTATCTTAAACTGTTCAATAGATTTAGAAACGAATCTAATCTGAGAAGCTTGAAGCTATTTAGAATAGCTTTAATTTCAGTTGAGAAAGGGAGAAATTATGGGCCCTTAATCTATTGAACAGTTTAAGATACATTTTACATTATATTCCGGGAACAGCCAGGCTTCAGATGATAATATCTGTCATGGTAATTCGTTAATTCTTAGATTGACAGATTTTGAGGCGGAAGTGTCATGGTGTGGGGTGCTTTCTGTGGCAATGCACATTCCAGGCTTCTTGTCATCCGTGGCAACCTCAACGATGCTGCTTACCGCGACCAGGTACAGACACCAGAACTTCTGCCTTTTATGGCAGCACATGGACCCGGTTTGATCTTCCAACACGACAATGCCAGACCCCACACAGCAATTTTGACAAGGAATTTCCTTCAGAATGCGGGAGTCAACAACATGGACTGGCCGTCAAGGTCTCCCGACTTCAATCCCATCGAACACGTCTGGGATGCTCTTGGCAGAAGTCTGCGCACTCTCCAGAACCAACCACAGAATTTGCAAGATCTTGGCACCATTTGGCAGCAACAATGGCGTCGTCTTCCCAATCATGTGTTCACAAGCATCACAAGGTGCATGCGGAGGCGTTGTGTGGCAGTTGTCAACGCACATGGTGGCCATACACGCTACTGAACTTGTGTGCCATCAGATTCTCGTGCTTTGGACTTATGAGTTAAACTGTTGATCTTATTACCGAATACCGTAGGTGCTTGGAACAAATTATGGTTACCACCGTTAATTAAAATCCTTCTTTGGACATTCTCTGATACATTTGTCCGTTGTATATCATATATTATGTGAAGTTTTTAATTTGACTCAGTATATATTTATATGATTCTAGAAACCACTGAACCTTCTATCGAAGAATCGTTGCTTGACATTTTCTATGTACAAATTGCTCTAAATCATTTTCAAGATCTTACATATGGGAGATATCATGATTTGGAAATTTAGAAAGTTTGTCATATTCAATACGTAAGGACCTTTGAAGTGTAAAGTATTCACTTTATTCTTTCTAAGCTTTTTAGCATGAATAATATATAGCGCACCTTTTGAATTTGTATTCTAATGCCCTTTTTGCGATTGAGCTACACACATCTTATCCATGTGGGGAGACCGAACCCGGGCTTCTTCGTCACGAACGCATTAACCACTAGGTCACTTCACCGCCAACAGGAAAAGTGTTTCAGTTTCTCTCCAGTGTCGGCTCCAGGACAAACTGAACAAAACAAGCATTGCGATATTTCTTATTTTATTCAATTTTTTGTCAGTCATATTTGATATTGTAATGAGTACGGTGATATTCAGATAGTTTAACTCATGTGTGGTGTAATTCATCAAATGAAATCGTGCTTGTTAGCCTTGTGTTTGTACATGGACAATGTGTAATTGGTAAATGTTAACACACAATATGCCCAGTTTCATTGTACATGTACTTCACGAGCACACTTTCTTGTTGAGAAATTAATGTTATATTACCTCATGCATTATTTACCACTTGCGCTAATCATTGTTTTATTCTGACC